>NW_028277056.1:20137321-20745000 GCF_059951505.1 Python bivittatus | reverse complement strand
GTCTTTTGCTACTATTAGGTGAGCCAGGAAATCCAGGAAAGCCGGGCCGAGATGGCATCAGTGGAAATAAGGGAGAATCAGGTAGGAGGCAAAGCTGGTCTCACCCAAAATATGAGGATGTGCTTATCCACTGGTAATGTTCTGTGAGTAGGTGCTGACCACGATACATAAAATAATCTGTTCTTTGTTGCAGCAATACAAACAGGGTGGCTCCTGGATCAAGCTCCTCTTGATCCAAGAGCTACATAATAATTTACTTTTATTTAAAATATTTATTATAACCTCATAGTCAAACTGTGTTTAACTATGCCATTTTAAAATCCAATCAAATGAGCAGCAATATCCCCCAAACAACTGACAATCATCATGTCTGATGCAAAGGCACATTTTATAAAAGGCCAGAAAAATGGGTCTTCCCCAGTCTGATGTCCTCCAGATATGGTAGACTTAGGCCATTCAGCAGGGACCAGGATGAGAAAAGCTGAGGCCCATAAGTTTCTCCTACTCACTCACTCCGTGGAAAGGAGATTCAATGCACCAGTTCTGGGACTAGTGTGATGTCTTGCCAGTTACAGGAGTTTCACTGCAGGTTGGAAGGCTTAGCATACAGCGCTGGCCATGACTTCGGTCCAGTTTGGCCATTCTACCAGAGTACCTTTCATACTGAGAGCGTATTTGACCTCCTGTCTGCATTGTGATGTTCCTGCTTAATCCTGTACTCTTCTACTAGTAGAGTCTTCAGCACATAATTTCACGTTGGATGTCATGGACCAAGAGGTTATTTAGTACAGTTGTTCAGTGTTTTAGATTTAGTTCTAGAAAGGCACTTTTATACACACAGGGGCAGAAACTTATCACCTGTCTAAAACTCTTTAAAGCTGTGTGTTTTTTGGCCTACTGCTTTTTGGCAGCTACAATGGACTGCGCAGCCCTATTATGTTTCTGTTAAGCCACGACACTGCATTAAACATGGTCACTGTGAAAAAAGATTAGATCATTTTCTGTCATCAGACCTTAGGTTGGGGCACAAAACTTAACTCAGTCAAGAACCTGGATTTGGTTTCTGACCAGCCCCAGCAAGCCTAATGGTCTCAAGGAGTTTTAGAAGGAAAAAAAAAAAACTTTCTGGACAAAGATCTCAAAGACCTCAATTCTCCAACCTTGTGCCTACTGATGTGTTGGCACTACTACTGGCTGGGAATTGTATTTCTAACACATTTAGAAGGCATCCGGGAAGTCTGGTGTAGTTTGAGACTCTCATATTTCATATATGTTTGCTTTGGGAACCCTAGTCTCTTCTTCTGCTTTTTCTTTCTCCTCCTTCCAAAAAATCAAAGGTAGCCTCATCTCACTTGCTCCTGGTTTTGTGTTAGCTCATACAGAAATAACAAATGTCTTTTCCTATAATCTTCTGGATGTCTGCTTTCATCCATCAGATGAGATACTCTCACAACTCTGTAAAAGATTAACTGTATTGTCTTTACTTTCCATTTAGGGGCTGACGGCAGAGTTGAAGAAAAAGGGAACAAAGGTGATAAAGGAGAGCGAGGCTGGCCTGGGAAATTTGGGCCAAAAGGAATTCCTGGGCCAGTAGGAGACAAAGGTCAACAGGGGGAGTTAGGACCACAGGGAAGAAAAGGGATAAAAGGGGACATTGGGCCAATTGGCCCCAAAGGAGATAAAGGTGAAATTGGAATTCAAGGTGAAATAGGATTAAGGGGGCCCATGGGCCCAATGGGCCATGTGGGTCCTAAAGGAGAGACAGGAGGCCCAGGACCAAAGGGCAGTAAAGGAATTCAGGGAGAAAGAGGTTGGAAGGGAGAACGGGGAGAAAAAGGAAATCTTGGCAGGACCCCAGTTATTGCCAGAAGCGCTTTCAGTGTGGCCCTTACCACTAAATTTCCTCCACTCAACATTCCCATCAGATTTGACAAAGTCTTATACAACAGCTTCAACCATTATAGCACAGCAACTGGAGTATTTACCTGCCCAGTCTCTGGGGTCTATTATTTTACCTACCACATCACTGTTTTTTCAAGGAATGTGAGGGTAGCGCTAGTCAAAAATGAGCACAGGATGCTCCACACTGCAGACATGTACCAAGGGGCCGAAGACCAGGCATCTGGAGGAATCATCCTGGAACTTCAGAAAGGGGACCGGATATGGCTGCAATCCTATGGAGGGGAGACTTACAATGGATTGTATGCAGATCCAGATGATGACACTGTCTTCAGTGGCTTCCTTCTGTTTAGTACCTCAGAAGCATCAGCATCTGTGCCACTCAGCAAATAAACTGCTTGCTTGCTTCTGAATATGTCACTTACACATGACGCAGCTTAGTTTTCATATTAAGGTTCCAACAAAGTTCATGAAGCCAAATCAAGAACTTCCAGTCAATTTCTTGCAGAATGATGCTGAACACCACTCGTGCATTACTTTGTTTATATGGTTCCTGACATGTTTTTGCTATTTTTTAAGAAAATCTAGGCCCCCACCAGAATTAATACACAATTCTAATATCTTATATAACTCTTTGAATCACAGGATAGAAAAAATGATCCTTGTTGTTGATGTTTTATTATTGCTTTAATCAAGTAAACTAGTTTCAACTTCTTACAAAAATATTTCTAAAGTGATGGATAAAATCATACAATCCAGTGTTATATATTTATGCCTAGACATGTTTGAATAAAGCAAAATTTGTTTCCTTCAAGATAACAAATAATGTTGGGTTTATCTTTTTTCTCATTCCTACTGCTTTCAATCGTCAGTGCGGACTTTAAAGCAAGTGATTCCTTGATCACATACTGCATTAAATCATGATTTGTTTTAATCATACTTTCTTGAGTATATTAGAAAAAGCCAGGGTCCATTTTGCAGAAAAGAAATAATTATGCCTTGCCTGGAAAAATCTGATTTATTTAAATTTTTAGCTGCTGTTGCCTTGCAGTTTTGTGGATTGGTTGGGATTTGAGAAAGGCACAAAACCAAACCAGAAATAAGCCAGGAAATTGCAAAGTAGGCATCCTCTCCACTGGCTCTTTATACTAACAACAAACCATACAGTTGAATTCATTTATTGTCTTAGAACATATCCTGGTTTATTTAGTGATCTATTCAGGAAACAAACAAACAATGTCCCATCTGAATGCACCCCAAGCATTTCTGAACACCGCTCAATACAGGCATGAGAGAAGAAAACTCCTTGGGAGGGAAATAATCAGATCACTGAGTAACAGTGAGGAAAGGGAATAAGACCAAAATGGATGAACATGTTCTGTGTTTTTAATGATGCAATTTGCTTGCTTGTAGGTAGGCATACATGAATGTGACTGGCTGTTAAACTCTGCACAACAGCCTCCCCCCAGAAATCCAGATGCTCCTGACACTGTTAGCCTTTCGCAAGGCTCTGAAGACCTGTCTGTTTTCCTAGGTGTTTGGGCCAGGAAGTTGGGCATGTTCTGCTGCTGGTGTAGTTTTTCATGATTGGGGTATATTGTTTACCTTGGGCGTCAATGGATTATTGGTTATAGCTGTTTTAAGCCCAGATTCACTGATGGGAGGTGGGCAGCTGTATAAATCATTTAAATGAGTATAGCTGGCACTTCTCACAATTTTTGGAAACAAAATACAGTATATGGTTTAACCTTCTCATGAAAGCTGCTAATGTTATTCCTCTTTGACCTGGTCAAGACGGTGAAAAAAATGGAATGTGAAATATAAGATTTGCCTGGGCTGGGAGGGCTGTTCCGTGGTGCAGACAGAAAAAGCCAGCAGTCAGAAATGGCTGGCTAGTGGTGCCTATTTAGCGAAGTGGAATTAATCATTAATCTTGACAATACTACCTAGCAATGATCATTGACTAACAGATACATTCAGGCTTGATATTTGTTTTGAAGCTTGATCATTTAATACATTTACAGTACTTCACAAGTCTGAAGTGATCTTAAACATCAGCATACAGTATATGCATAAAGATATCAACATGCAAATAGTGTGATCATGTAATGATATTGTGACAGCACACTTAAGTATGGAAATAAGCTATTTGAATGCTGACATCACGACCCATGCGTTTTTATTTGACCCATGCCTTCCCTAGAGAAGCCTGTGGCCACTTGCTGTCCACAGGAGGTACCTCAAACCTTGTTTTTTTTAATATAGGGTGACTTTGAAAAAGCTAAACAACTTCAGACTTGAGATTACCAGGAGCTGTAAACTGGAAAGGAAGTCAGGAAAAAATTTCCTGGATCAAAAAAAATGGAAAACCACATCTCTGCTGTGAAAGAAAACAATATAGGTGTGCCCAGGGAGCAGCCAGTCTCATTCCACTTGGAACAACGTCGTGTTTTCATCTGCAAGGGAAGAAGCCAACTATTATTAACAGCTGTTGTTGGTGTTAGGCAGTTGAGAATCAGGATGTCTGCTAAAAATCACCCACCCTTGCTGTAAGTAGCCTACTCTCTGCTGCAGTCTGTGTTTGCTACTACCGTCCAGAACTAGTAGTCCACTACATCTTTCCATTCAAGGTCCTACAGCAGTATTTCTCAACCTTGGCAAGGCCAAGATGGGTGGACTTCAAGTCCCAGAATTCCCCAACCAGCATGCTAGCTGGGGAATTCTGGGACTTGAAGTCCATCCGGCTTAGCGTTGCCGAGGTTGAGAAACGCTGTTCTACAGCCCTCCTGTTCCTCCTCATGGCTCGCCCAGCGCATCCTTCGGAACAGTGACTTCCGCGTGACGCCACAGCCAATCAGAAGCGGCCCCGAGGCCTCCTAGCGGCGCCCGGCCGCTGCCTTAGCGAGAGCGCGAGGCCGAGCGAACCCGCCGGAGGGTGAGGAAAAGCGGGTCGCACCGAGGCTCCTCCTCACGGCCGGGACGCGGAAGAGGCTGTCCCCGGAACCGCTTGGCTGTCTCGGAGGCGGTACGTCTCCCGTGGCGAGCGGTCCCCTCGCTACCATGTGGAGTAGCTGGCACCGGGTGGCGCGCACCGCCGCGGGCGGCCTGAAGCAAGCGGGGCTGGGCCGGCTCGGCGGCGGCACGAAGAAGTGGGTCAGCACCAGCTGGTCCCCGGTGGGCGCCGCCTTCAATGCCCAACAGCAGCGGCTGGCGGTGGGGCAGAAAACGGTGAGAGGCGGGCTGGGAGTGAGGCTCGCGCGGAATCGGGCAGAACAGCCTTGGCTGATTCTTTGCTTCTTTCAGCGGAAGAGAGCCAGCAGCTTTCTTCCAGAGGAGCTGGATTTCAGCTTCCCTAATCCTTGGCCACCGCGAGGGATTGTGGAAGTTGGGGATGCTGGAAGGGGGCTACATTATCATCATCATCATCATCATCATCATCATCATCATCATCGCATAATATGTTGAGCTGGAAGGGGACCATTATTATAATTATGGGAGTTGGTGCTCCGTTTAGAGAGCTAGAAGGGAGGCATTTATTTTTTATTATTACTATTATTATTGTGGAATTTGGGGGGTGCTGTGTTGAGCTGGAATGGGACAATTATTATTATTATTATTGAAGTTGGTACTGTGTTCAGAGAGCTGGAAGGGGACATTTATTATTGTTGTTGTTGTTATTGTTATTTTGGTGCCTTTGAGTCCATATTGACTCCTGGCAAGGGCCTGGACTAGTCCCTGCAGGCTTCTTGGCAAAATTTTGGAAGTGGGTTGCCATTGCCTCCTTCCTGGGCTGAGAGAGAGTGACTGGGCCAAGGTCACACAGCTGTCATTGTGCCTAATGCGGGACTAGAACTCACAGCCTCCAGGTTTCTAATGTTTGGATACATAACACACTAAAGTCTAAATTAACCCATCACATTTTAGACTGCTGAGTTCGGGAGCCCCATTATGTGGTTAGATTCATAGTACAGTACAGGTAACCCTTGGTTAACGACCACCCTGTTTAGCGACTGTTGGAACTTGCAACAGCGCTGAAAAAGTAGCTTTACAACTGCTCCTTGAACTTATAGCCGTTGCAGCATCCCCACAATCACATGATCGCCATTCAGGCGCTTTGCAGTTGGGGCACATTTATGATGGTCACAGCATCCCCAGTCACATGATTGCCATTTGTGAGCTTCATAGCCAGATTCCAGCAAACAAAGTCAGTGGAGAAGCTAGCAGAAAGTCGCAAGTCACAGTCATGTGATGTTGCACGTAAGGACTGCAGGTGATTCGCTTAACTACAGTGGATCTGAAGATGTAAGTCTAGCACGGCTGTGTGATGTTTCCATGTCGCTAAGTGATGGAGTTGCCAGTCCCAATTGCAGTCATTAAGTGAAGACTAGCAGTATGTTGTATGAGCACTGAAGATTGAGTAGAGTAAAATTTAAGTAAACTCTAGGTAAACTTGAAACTATATTTACAAATCAGTGACCATTGAGGAATTTTGGTTTTTTGGAAAGATATTTCTTACCAAAGTGGCAGTTTATGGAACCATTCATATAAATCAAATTACAGTTTCCAAGGTAGTTTAATTATTAACAGCCAACTGAATTTTCTGAGTAAGCATCCAGATATAATCTTAAAGATAATTTATGGATAAAGGAAGAGAATTAAGAAGCTTTAAGAGGGACCGAGTTTTGGAAAAAGATTAATAAAAAACTTCTAAGGTTGGGAGGAGAAAAATCCAGTACAAATGAATATGCCTCAGTGGCTGAATTTTGACAACAAAAGGGGAAATTATCAAGGAGGAGAATAGAAAAGAGAATTCTATAAAGTAGGATACCATATTTGGACTGCAAAAAACTTTACAATCTCTAGAAGATATCAAAGAATTTGTTTTCTGTATTGCTTTGCTGCTATTTAATGGTTGACTGGATTTTTGCAGTCTACAAATGTAAAACGCATGCGAGAATGGGATACAAACCTCTGATTGGCAGATTTCGTTTTTAATTTCTATTTGTCACTGAAAATTTATTTACTGTGAGCTTATGCTTATGCTCACAGTAAATAAATTTTCAGTGACAAATAGAAATTAAAAACATTTGTACTTTTCTATTCTCCTCCTTGATGCATTGGCTTGTATCTCAACTTCCAGATGTGATAGAGTGCTATCATTCTGACATTTGGATTGGGATTATGAGGACTGGTTGTGTTGGGAAAGATGTAGGAGACTTTTACTCCAACATTCCAGATTAGCAAAATCTAATTTTTCAGAATTAGATGCTGAAAAGTAATTTAGGCTACAAATAAAAACTGATTGAGAACTCAGGAAAATGTGTGAAGGAGTTATACTTAATGTTATTATCCTTTTGGTTCATATTACTGTAAAGTTATTTGTCTGGCAAAATTATGTTATTAGGATTTTGGTTCACAGGATTCAATTTCTAAAATTATTGTAGGATAGAATATTTACATTTTTAAAAATTATTTATGTTGGTGATCTAATTTTCTATGGTTTAGGGTCTCTTTGGCATACCAGAACTTAGTTGTCCAGAAGGATTTCAAGAAGCTCAAAAAAATTCATTGCAAGAAGCGGAACGGCTGGTACAAAAAGCATGTGTTACCCCTCCCGGGAAGAAGATTGTGATGGTTTTTGATCAGCTCTCGGATGCTTTGTGTAGAGTAGCAGATCTGGTAAGACATTTGTATATCTTTGAAATTGTGTTTTGTTAATTCATTGATATTCGTATATTTCTAGATTCCTTTGCATTCTGTAACTTTCTAACATGCAACATGAATTATAGCTATATTATACATTAGTGTACAAACCCATGCTACTAAGGAAAGTTTCATTCATCCTTTCTATATAATCAAACCAACTCAGTGTAGTTCTTTATAGTGGTCACTCACATCTGTTTTCAGTCCAGTTTTGTTCAGCACCCATATATTCTTGATCATCTTGATTTAACACACACAGTCCTTAAGTACCCCATTCCCACTGTATTTAGCTTACTTTTATGTTTCTCCTGAAATATTTAACTCTTGCTTCCATACAGTACAGCAGTCAGCAGCATGCTTTCCTAGACAGCCATTTTCACTTCTTTCATCAAGCATTTGTTCTTTGTAGCACACTACTTACTATCTGCTATCTTTTTATCAGCATTTATCAGGGGGACATAATATATCCTTCTCTTAATTCCTTCTTAGTGCAGAATCATTCTCTAAGCAATCCATATATTCTCATACAAGCTTTACTTCTATTATATAACTCCTGTTTTCTTTACTATAGATATTCTCAGTGAACAAATAATTTTCTTTCTCACATTCATACATTGCTGGATGATCTGCTGGATGAGAGAAAAAAATCTGCTCTGCACATCCCCTGACTAAAGCTGCATGGCAGTTCTCAAATTTTGCTCGTTGTCACCTTTTTTATTGGAAGGATAGAAAAGATCTTCCCAGGCATACTTAAATTAACTTCCATGTAATTTTTGCATTCATCTAGCTAGTTTTCCTTTTATGCTAGGTAAAAATGATGGCATTCTTCCAGTCGTGAGGCACAAATGCACACATCACATTGCTACTCTGTAAGCAGACCATATCTTATATTCTAACATTTAACAACTAACAACCCTCTGATTACACCATCTGTAGTTTCAGGCTTACCTTTTTTCAGCATTCTCACAGCATTTATGACTTATTTTTCATAAGTTTTTTCTTGGACACTAACATAGCATTTGTTTCAATTCTACTCTTCTTAAACAATGTTTCTATTATCAGCAAAATTGTTTTGCATATTCTGTGCCTCTTTTAATTTTAACCATTCCTTGTTCTTTTGATGACATTCTTTGCATGTATCTTTTTCTTGCTGAACACATTATACAATCACTTTCTCCTATCCTAGTTTTAGAGTCAGTTTGGTGTAGTAGTTAAGGTGCTGGCCTAGAAGCCAGGAGAGTTTGAGTTCTAGTCCCACCTTAGGCATGAAAGCCAGTTGGGGGATTTTGGGCCGGTCACTGTCTCTCAGCCCCACCCACCTCACAAGGTTGTTGTGGTGAAAATTGGAGGAGGAAAGTGTATTAGGCATGTTCACCAGCTTGAATTATTTATAAAAAAAATAATAAAGGGAGGATAAAAATCTAAAAAATAAATAAATAAACCCATCTCTTATATGCATTGTTGCTCTTATCCCATCATTCCAGAAAGAATCTTTTAATTCTTTAGTGTAGTTTAGATACTGCCATTTAGGTATTGTATTTCAAGCAACTTTCACATCCTCTTTCCTTATGTCTGCTTTCCATTCCTTTTTGTTGGAAGGTTAATCTCTCTTCCAATACTTTTCATATAGGACTCATACTGTGTGTTTGCTTTTCCCTAAAATCCCTCTTTCACATTACCAAAAAATGATCCTGCTTTAAGAACCTCTTGTCTCATTGCATTCATTCAGAATGTTGCACTCATCTTTAGCTCTGCACTATCATCATTTCATAGAAAGTAAGATGCAGCTATCACTACCTGGTGGATTCCTGTTTTTATATGCAGCCACGCAACCTAGATAACACCAATTCATATCTTCTAATATACATTAAGAATTAAATCTACATCTTCACTTCTTTGCATATAATCATCAACTCCACTCCATTAGATCATATTGTCTTCATCCAATCTGTTATATAATTCCCCTTTCTCTTAATTTTACAAACTCACAACACATCTCATTCATTTTTCATTCATGCTCTACCATTTATTTATTCCTCTTACATTCCCAGTTTCAGTCTTCCACATGACATGGTTTTCACTGGGCGGGCTAATAAATATTGTCTTCTACAACCCTCTTTAATTTTTTTCAGGTTTTCTATTAATTAGACACATGCATATTTTGGAACTTGCTGTTATCCATTGCATGTGCATGCTGTCAAACCAGCAGCTTGATGGCATTTAGACCATTTTCTGATCTTGTGCACAATCCTTTCTTGGAGCTGCCATGCACAATGTATCTACATATTTTTTTCTTTAATTGTGTTACAGAAATGTTAAGGAAAGGAGTAATTTTAGTTTTTAGTTCTTTGAAAACACATATATGTTTATGAAAATTTAAAATCATGTGCAATGTTTATGCAATTAGCAAGATTTTCTGTTTTTCTGCAAATGCCAAAGCAATATTTTCTCACTTTTTTGTGCTTTCATATTTTCCACTGCAACAGGCGGACTTTGTGAAAATAGCCCATCCTGATCTTGCTTTCAGAGATGCTGCTGAGGAAGCCTGCAGAAGCATTGGTACTATGGTAGAAAAGTATGCTTTATTCAATATTTTAAAGTCTGTATCAACCTTCTACAACTATCTTCCAGATGTATGAACTTCTGTTCCCAACATTCCCAACTAGCCTGTTTATTATTTGAGAATTCTGGGAATTGGGGTCTGTGCAGCTGGAAGGTGCTCAGGTTGGAGAAAGCTGGCTTGTCTGGTTAATCAGTGCTGTGGTGACCAAAAACTCTGCAGCAAGAAATAGCATCTAACAACATTGGCTGAGTTAAAAAAAAATGCTAAGCAGGGTTGAACTTACTTAATACTTGGATGGAAGTACAGCAAGAAATACTGTTATACTGGGAAGTTAAAAAAATATCCTGGGAGAAGAAAATAACAAATCGCTTCCATGATTGTTGCTAAGAAAACAAAATATTTTTGAATGTATTCTATAAGCATCAAGATTGACTCAAAGTAGAATGTACCTTTAGTCACTAATAGCTAGTAAGGTATTCTTATTGTTCCCATGAATGTGAAGTCTAGTCTACTAGGGAAAAAAAATTCTTTTTTTTCTAAGTAAAGAAAAGCCATGGGGAAATTGTAAGTCTTTATAATGAATTATACAGACTAATGTATGTCTCTTGAAACTGCATTCAAGAGTTTAAAAAGAGTTGATTGGCTGTAAGTTCGCTTTCCTGATTCATCAGTGCTCATAATGATTTATTCTCTCATAGTGACTGGCCACAATATGATTTGTTTTGTGATATGTGAAATGATCTGTTATGCCTTAATGTCATACATGAGCCAGGCCTCTAAGTTGCATAAAACATAGTTCTACCTTTCCATTACATGTGTACTGGGTTACTGAAACCCAACCCAGAGAGAGAGAGAGAGACTAAAGACTAAGATGGTCTATTTGCATTCTGTGTTCTTCCCCCCCTGCCAAAAAAGCCATACTTTCTCCTGCCTAAAAAAAAGATGGAAAAATCACAGAGAAAACACAGGAGGGCAGTACAGTGGTACCTCTAGTTACGAACGCCCCTCCTTACGAATTTTTCAAGATACGACCAGCTCCGGCCCCAGAAATTTACCTCTACTTGCGAACTCCGCCTCTACTTACGAACCGGATCCGCAGCCATTTTCCCTGCTGCCACGCGGTCGCGGCTTCCTGTGGGCGAGATCGCGGTAGCAAGGAGACGTTCGGTGAGGCTTGTGGTGTGTTTTGTGGCGTTTGGAAGGTTTTTGTGGCGTTTGGAAGGTTTTTGAGGTTTAAAAATAAAATGCATATGTTTCAGAACTGTTTAGCTGTATTTACATTGAACCTCATGGAAATTTACCTCGGGGTGCAACCAAATTCGGAGGGCGGATTAGCCATATTTACATTGAACCTTATGGGGAAATGTGCCTCGTGGTGCGACCAAATTCGGAGGGCGGAACGGATTAACCGTATTTACATTGAACCTTATGGGAAACTTTACCTTGACTTGAGACCAACTCGAGTTGCAACCAGAGTCACAGAACGGATTAAGTTCGTAACTAGAGGTACCACTGTAATTGGATGAAAATATCATGCAGATGTTCTGTAAAAAGTGAGTGAATAAAATATGGTAATTCCACATTAAAATCCAAGATTGGAATCACTCTAGGATTATATTTCCTGTTGCCATTTATCATTTTAATGTTACCTATATACCTTGGGGTATGGAGAAAAAAAGCATTTGCGGTGTAAATTGCTTTTGGTATCCACTTTCTGCTGGCTGTGTCTGTGATAACTTTTTCTGTCTCTCAAAAGAAGCTGAATAGGTTTATAAAACAGAACAGAAAATACATAAATTAGTAATCCCTGAAAGTGAATGTAATGTTGATTATATCTATTTTTTTATATTTCTAGATTAAATACAGATGTAGATTTATGTCAGAGTCTGAGAAAATTGCTGATTGATAAAGATGTTATGGATTCCCTTGACCCCGAAACAAGGTACATTTTAATTGTTACAGTAAAAATTTTCTTGTAATACTCAAAGTGAATATGGAATACCGTATTCGACTAGATCAGCACACATTTTACTGTGGAACATAATATTGTGAACTTGTTTTCAGACTGTATAACATTTATGAGTGCATTATTCCACCTTTGAATTGATATTCATTTTTACAGAAGAATGGAATCTGATATTTGCGAGTGTTGTTATTTACATTGATAATCTCTACGTAGTTCCAGGTTTCTCTCTTGATAGCTGTCCCTTCCTTCAACCACATTAATCCTTTCAAAGCATACTTCCACTTCTGATTACAAAAAAAACTTTTGTAAAACTGCCTCTTGTTCATCCAGTTTGGCATTATTGATTATTCCAGACCTCTTAAAATTATTGTTGGTTTCAGTTTTGGCTTTGTTCTGTTCCTTTCCTTTCTTTATTTTTTTCTAGAGGTATGGATTGACATTTTGTTTTTATGCTCCTTTTCCGTATGTCTGCATGCTTCCTACTATAGTTGACTAAGATCTATATTCAACGTAGTATTAAAAAAATTGCCAACAAGACAAGGAAATAATACAAATATATGTGCATGTGTGTGCATGTACACACAGGTCAAATGAAATGATGTGTTTTGTTTGATTTATGAACTGTGGTTGCCGTTAGCTTTTGTCAGATCTAGACTCTTTCTAATTGTTTAAAAAGTGGCTTATGCTACCGATTATAACCGAATATTGTTATTAGGATATAACGTGCAGCAGTCTGAATTTGAAGAGGAAAAGGTGATTCCCAGTGTTTGTGGGTGTGCATGTCATACCTGTTGGTAACTTCTTAAAAAGCTGCATCCTTTCCTGGGATCACCATGCAATCACAGGGAAGATAATTAATTTAAGGAGGAGCTGACAGGTGAAAGGTGTGTGCTTATGTGTGCTCGAAATAATATCTTTTGAATCCAAATCACTTCACTACCCTATTAATTAGGTCATAATAAAGAAGCATATTCCATTGTCTAAAAGGTGGATACTTAACGTAGGATTACTTGTTTCCAGCATCATCTGTCAGTCAGTAAATTACAAACAATATTATTGTTGTAAATATTATCATAGTTATCTGGCATCTGTTTGCAGTATTTCTCTAGTAACTATGTAATTTTCCTGATAATTAAAGTTGCATGCTAACGTAAAAACAAGCAGCATTCACTCGCTGTCATGTATTTCTAAATATATAGCCATAAAATTGAGGGAGCATGTGTCTTAATTTTAAATGAACTTCTATCAAATACAGTAGTTAAATATCTTATACAACAAATTGTACACATCTTTGTCTTTCATACGATACTGTGAATAAAGAAACAAGTGTGCTGCAGTATGTATTTGTTTACCTTTCTGTAAGCTTCGTTGAACTGGATAGGATGGACTTCATAGACATTTTTGCACCTGCATTTCTTAAATTCAGTTCTTAGTATTTGGTCTGTAGCATTTGGTTTGTATGATTATTTGACCTGAAATTATTTTCTGTCCATGGAATTTTATTCTTTTAGGCGAGTAGCAGAACTTTTCATGTTTGATTTTGAGATCAGTGGTATTCATTTGGATGAAGAACAGGTATTTATTATTTACAAAAATTAAATATTGCTTTTCATTAAATAAAATTTAAGTATGAAGTCATTTTGATGCCACATATTCTATGACCAGGCGGCTTGCAAAACAAACAGACAAGCAAACAAAACAGCCAGTTAAAAAGAAACATTATATAATATACCCTCATAGTGCCATCCACCCCAATTGGAATGCTCCCTACCAATCACCCTGCAGAATAAATTTTTAAACTTTAATAGACTGGGGACCATCCTGACCTTGGGAGGCAAGCAGTTCCAGAGGGACAGCATTGCTACTGAGAAGGCTATCCTCTAGGCCCCTAACTCTCAACTTGGGGTGGGAATCCAAAGTACTCCTTTCTGACTAACTTGTATCGGGCGGGCACATTCTGCCTGGAGTAGACAGTCCTGAAGGTGATGAGGACCCAAGCCATAAAGGGCTCTATAGGTAATAACCATCACTTTGAATTGGGCTTGATACCTGTTAGCAGCCACTGCAGTTCCTGCAACACATATGTTACTCTGACCATTGGTTTTCACCAGTCAGCAGGTGGGCAGTTGAGTTCTGCACCAGCTGTAGCTTTTGGGTCATCTTTAAGGGCAGCCCCATATAGAACAAATTGCTGTAGTCTAACTGGGAGATGACGGGGGTGAGTCACTGTCCTCAGTGCCTCCTGGTTCTGAAAAGGTCACAATGGATGGACCAGCCAAAGCTGGCTAAGAGCTTGCCTGGCCATGGCTCTCACCTGCTGCTCTCAAATTCTGCACTTTTTATGTCTCTTTCAAATTATGTCTCTTTCAAAGGAAGTGCAGCCCTTTAAGGAGTTATATAGGCAGCATCCTTTCCAGTCCCTCAGAGCCACCGTGCACTGGGCAAGATTTCCATTGCATCTCCTGCTTGGCCTGGGGTGGAGCTATAAAACTGGATGTCATCATACTAATGATACCTCACCCCAGACCAATGGATGACTTCATGTAAATGCAAAAAATAATAGGAGAGAGGACTGAGCCCTGGGGCATCCAGCACTGAAGCTCTCCAAACCTTGCCCTTTCCCCCCAACCTCAGTGGGACTGTTGTCTCAGGAAGGAGCAGAACCATGCCCTGTCAGGCTTCTCCTGGCAAGCTGAACTGGAAAGAGATGAAAAGGAAGCAAGCCTTTTTAAATGTTGCCCCACAACCCCCTTGCTGGGTTTTAGAAACGCCATCAAAACATGGCCTTTTCCGTAAGTCTTAGGGCAAAAATGTTGTGAACTATTCCTTTTATAATTGGGGGGGTTAGTTGAGATTGAGTTACTTTATTGATCTCTAGCAGGGTACTGTACTGTATTGATCTCTAGCAGGGTACCGTTGTACTTTAATATTGTACTGCTAGTATTATTTATATATTTTACACCTTATTTACAAAAGAAGGTATCCACTTCCTTCTTGCCACTACCTCTTCCTGTCACTCCTGTGCTGTCAGTGCAGGAAGCTTCTGAATACTACAGGCCCCCTTCCAGCTCCTGCCATGAACTATTACTCCAGTTCTCTCATACTTCCTCCTGTCTCTTCCCAACAAACTTTGTCCCCCTTTACTACCTCTATTCATTAACACTGCACTTCCCACAATTGCCCTTCTCATCATTCTGAGTTCAGAAGGAATTCCAGCCACCATTTCCAGATCTCTTCTTTCAGCCATTTTTAGCTCTCTGTTTTCCACCGCCATGATCAATTTCTTCTCAATTAGGCATCTTCCTCTTCCTTGTATTTTCTCCAACTCCCATCTAAATTTCACTATAAATCTTACAACTATTCATTCTCCAGACTTCCCATCTAAGTACTCTCCAGCTTTTCTGTCCTCAACTACTTCCTTCTTGCATTATCAGGCTCCTATCCTTCCATCTCCAGTTAAAGAATATGGCTAAATATGGAGCCAACTGCATTCCACAGGAAACAACCAGATTGTCAGGTCCACACGGCCAATCCTCAGCATCCATGCCACTCATAAATTAGACCGAGAAGATAAGGATGTCCTAATATGTAGCTTTGGAGGGGAGGTTAATGGCGATCATGTGTTCTGCTGCCATAGCATTTTAAAAAAATTGAAATGATTCACAGTACATAATAAATATACTAAAATTGAAAAAAATAAAAAGTTTCCATAATAAAGGAAAAATAGTTGCCTGAATTATTTTAGAAACTTATTTTTGAATGAATTATATCCAATTAGACTTTCAATTAAACATCGTTACTAGCATTTACACAGTGCCATGATTGATTGTATAATATGGTGTTAATGGCTAATTAATTAATTTATTTATTAAATTTATATGCCACCCATCTCCCCCAGATTTATTGGTTAAATCACCAATCATCTAAATATTATGGTATCAGTATTGTAATCATCTTAATCTCAAGGAGAATTTAAGAAAGGTACTGTTTTCAGTGATTGCTGTAAACACTTTACTGTATTAGCTCTTTGAAGAAATATCTATTTTATGTTTTCTTTTTTCTTATTTGCAGCGTAGGAATGCAGTAAATCTTAATGTCAAAATTTTGGATTTATGTAATGAATTTCTCCTGGGATCTCATCTTCCAAACAAGATTGAGAAACATGTGTTACCAGAACATATTTGCCATAACTTTGTAGTTGAAGGCAAATTTGCCCAAATCAGTGGACTCAATGCAGATAGTCCAGATGATCTGGTATGTATGCATAAAATATATTATAGCCCAATATGGTTTGTATAATTGTTTATCAATATATATGAGTCCCTTTATAAGTGGTCATCTTTACAGGGTACCATTTTATGCAGAGCAAAATAAATCACCCAAGCAGTATAACTAGGAAGGCAGTATTTTATGTAATTTGAAGTGAGGCACATTCAGATTACATGTGGTGAGCTGCCCATCTGTGTTTCTAAACTTATCTTGCTATAGTATATAAAGTGGGCAGGGTAGCGGGTTCCATTTTAAGATTAGAAAATATGTATGGGCAAAATTTGCTACTAAATCCCTTCCTTCCCTTATTTTATTATAGTGTTCTCTGCATATTGGGGGATTTGTGGAAAAATCAGTAATAAGTGGAAGAAAAATTCCATTCTCAGTCACCAGAGGTGAAGCCAACAGAAAACATTTAATTCCACCATTTCTAACTAGAAGACTTCTTTCTTTCTTATGGAAGAAACCTGCTCCCTTCAGTGTTATGCTCTACCTTCTGAGGGAAGCAGTGGATTTCCATCAGCTTCATTTTGGAAGCTGAGGAAAAAAAGGGAGAAGACAAGCAGTTCCTCTACCAAAACAAAAATGCCTCCTGGCTGTATCACACCAGCTGTTCAATGCACTAGCAAGAAGCTGCAGCCAGGAGAGCCAGTGGCTAAGCTGGGAAAGCAGCTTGGAGTAGAAGAAAGGAACACCAGGGAAAGGGCCTGATTAAGCTTCCAGATGTGGCGGAATATGGAAGGGGTGAGTGGCGCTGCTGGCTTCAAGTCCAGCTACTTCAAGTCCAATAGCAGTGATCCTCTGGCAGCCAGCTCCAGGATAGAGTCTGAGAGGAATGGTATGGCAGGACCTCATATCCCCAGACCCACCATTACTTCTTCTTATGCCAACAAGTTAGAGTCTGGAGAGCTAGAGGATGCTGAATATGGAGGTATGTTGAAGGACAGGGGAGGCAACAGGGGCCTATTGACATCCAACATGACAGCCAAGGGCTAAAGAGAAGTGATAAATTTCATTTGGGTCTTGGTTTTCCATTCAAAGCATATGAACCCAGCCACAGTATCCATCCCATTGTGATGCTTTGGCAGAGCAGAATTATATGCAATCTTTACTCACAAGGAGTCCGTTTCTCCCACTTCCAGAAGCCCAGTCCTGTTCATTCTCATCATCTGCCTATTCACAGGCAGAGAGAGGAGACAAAAGAGCAGGGTGAGGTCTACGATCCCACACTTAAGATTTCCAGCCTCAGATGCATGGAAGATCCCCTGTTTCCATAGAGGAGCAAGCATGAGCCATGACTAAGATCTGTTCTTCAAGGGAATCAACCTGGGAAAAGGATTAGCCCCCAGGTAATACTTTCTCCATCTTCCCATCAGAATCTACAGGTAGTCATTGCTTAAGCACAGTTGGGACCAGCAACTCCATCGCTAAGCAACGCAGTCATTAAGCGAGACATCAGTGACCACAACAGATTAATGGCCTCAGTTCTGATTCAGTTGTTAAGCAAATCACCCACAGTTGTTAAGTGAGACATCACGTGACTGTGACATGATTTTACTGCCAGCTTCTTCATTGACTCTGCTTGTCGGAAGCCAGCTGTGAAGTATTCAAACAGCAATTGCATGACTGTGGGATGTTGTGATAGCCATAAATGTGAGGACTGGTAGTAAAGTTACTTTTTAAGCACTGTCATAACTTCAGGTAGTCACTAAACAGGGCCATCATTAAGCAAGGACTACCTCTATTTACTGCATAATAAATCAGCTAAGGCACTCAACCTGTGGAATGCCTAGTTCTGCCTAGCATAAATAAGTTAATGACAGCCCTAGCTTTCAAAATTGATGGTCCTGAAAGGTGCTCACAAATTCCAGTGAGCAAAGGAGAGCCTACAGGGTGTTAACTCTGGAAATAAGAGGCCGGCTACCTATTTAACACTGCCAGAAAGTTGCCCTGTATGCATGTGATTTCATCCCAGAAGTGCCAGTATCTCCTAAAAGAGAACATTGGTAAACTGGCCAGAACATTAGAAGCTGTGGAGGACATACGGACTACTTAGATCATTGCAGCTTTGAAAATGGTAGAATAAATAGCATATAGCTGCAATGGATCACTAGTCAAAAGGAAAGCTCACAGCAAAGTAGAATGGAAAAAGCTCTTCATAGAGGTAGCTGAACCAGAAAAGGAGCAATCCTTGTTTATAGCCCTGAAGAAGGAGAAAATCAGATGCAAACGAAGAAGTCCTGCATTTTCTTTTCTTTTCCTATCAAAAATTGAAACCTCTACCTTCTTTCTGGTAGGAAGCAGACAAAGATGCCCATCTCTGGGGCTGCCAGCTTTGATAGCCAAAGCACCCATCCAACAGTGAGGCAAAGGAGGCAAGAACCAAAATAAATGCCCTTTAGCAAGATGCCATTACTTCCTAGATGGACATGCAATTTCAGAAATTCTGCTACAGCTAGAAACACTCCTGCAGAACAAGCAGGTGCTAGAGATGTGGCCTGGTGGGGATATTCTCAATTCACAAGAATGAACTAGAATGTACAGGAAAGCCAAATGATGGGTTTCTGCCATCCCCTGCCTCCAAGAAAAAGGAGAAACATCTCAGTAAAGGGAGCAAGCAGAACTTAAGGCTTGTGAACACAGCAGAATTTATATTGCAGAAGAGGTCATCTCTGCTGTGCTTTTTCTGGCTTTTTTGTGGTGCTAAAGAAAAATGGAGATTGGAGAGTTGTCCTGAACCTCAGGACTTGGAATAAATGTATCAGCATCGAAGCTTTAGGATGCATGCATTAAAGTCAACTATGGAAGCCATCCTGCTGGTTCTGTGAATTTGGTAGAGGCCTAATTATAGAACACGACCGGAATACTCCATCAGGTTCGCAAGTTCAGGCTTGCAAACAGGAGCAGTCCATTTCAGTTCAGAGCATTCCCTTTTAGCCTGGCATCAGACTGAAGGGAAGAGGGTTCCTCCATGGGACAGGAAGCTTAAACCCTGTCTTCTAGGGAGAAAAGGTGGTGTTAACCCTTTCCTGTCAACTCCAGCTCTTTCCTGTTGGTTCTATCTTCTGGTGACCAGATAGGTACTTCATGATAAAAAGAAAAAATAAATACAAAAAAGGGGGGAAAGACAAGATACTGGTATAAAAACATTCTCACTTTGTCACATGGAATAACAATGATCAGTCTTTTCATTCCATCAAGAAAGTACCAGTTCATTATCAGAGAGGGAAAACAAATGGTCATTGCATCTGAAGTCTGATACTGAGGTCCAGGAAATTGAGGGCTTAGTTATAATTTGTTTATGTCCATTTTGTGGAGTTGTTTTATTATAAAAGTATTTTATTATAAAAGTCTATTCATACATAGTGATTGTAGTTTAACTGTCAGTGTTTTAATAATTATGCTAGTTCATACCTGTTTATTCATTGCTGTTATTGTTGTTAATGCTAGGTACGTGAAGTTGCCTACAAAGTTTTTCTGTACCCAAATGTTCAGCAACTGCAGTGTTTAGATGAACTGCTTGCCAGTAGAAATTTTCTTGCCCGGTTAGTTGGCTATGACACATTCGCTCATCGAGCTCTTCAGGGAACAATGGCCCAAACCCCAGGTAATGCATCTTGGTGCTGAAGGAGAAGGAAGAGATGAGAGCTATGCAGATTACTGCACAGAATTAGCACCAACTTTTTTCTGGAAATATAATGATTATATTTTGTAATCTTCTAAAATAAAGAATAAAGTTCATGAGATTTTTTTTTTTAAAAAAAAACATTTTTGCTAGAGCAGATTTTCGTTTTGTCACCTCAGCACACTATGATCAACACCGTAAATTAATTTGATCTTTACAGAAACAAATCCCAAGGAAACAAGTGTCAGTAAAATCATTAAATGGAAGCACTTTTGTTATACTTTGTTGATTATTATTTATTAATATTTTTACATTGATTATTAATAGACATTAAAATTACTGTATTCAGTATATATAGAGGTTCCAGTGATTAGTCTAGTTTAATACTGAAGTTTCTGCATTTTGGTTTAAGTACTACTACAGGTAATCCACATTTAGTAACCACAATTGGGACCAGCAGTTCCTTCACTAAGCAAAGCGGTTGCTAAGTGAGAAATCACTTGTCTGTGACTGTGCTTTCCAGCTTGAAATTGACAAGGCTAATCAGTTTCACACCTTTGGCTTTTGTTTGCCTCCTAATCGCTCCTTCACCCTTTGGAATGCTTATGCCAGTGCTGGGATAACTAACAAGAAGAGAATTAATGTTTGTATATTACATTCATTGTAGAGAAAGGGATTACGAGAGGCACACAAGGGGGAATACACATCGAAAGCAATGCGCTGGCGCTGCAGTCACGAGCATGCTGCACAAATAGCCCAGAATGTTCCTCATTATGTACCTGATTCTTCTCTTGCAATCCCTTCCTCTCCAACCTCTCCACTCTTGGGGAGGGGGAACAGGTCAGACACAGGAGAGATTGTCTACAGAAATCGCTTGGGGTTTTTTCTCTCCATCCTCACAGAATGGGAAATACATCAGGCTGTTTGCATAGTGTGGTAGTGACTACCAGCGCCAATGTATTACTTTTGATTTGTATTCCCTATTGTGTGTGCCTGCTTACTGTCTTGTAATCCCTTCCTCTCCAATCTCTGCTCTGCAAGTGGGAAGGGGGGAGAAAAACAACAGGTCAAGTGCAGGACGTGAATTGACTATAATGGCAATCATGTGACTGAGGGACAACACTGTTGTAACTTCGAATGTTTGCTGAACGAGGCAGTTGGTAAGCAAGGACTATCTGTAACCAGGTTCCAGTAAAATAAATAAAATATTTATTTTGTTTATTACAAGATAAACATCACTGCTTATTAAGTTGTGACCATTTTATTTCTCCACAAGGCTCAACACAGCCTTTCATAGGTATCTTCAGAGACTTGGATATATACACTAATATATTTTCAGTTTTAATATTGTTTATAGCAACTTTGGTACTGAAATACTGATTACTAATACATTCAGCCCTTTTCAGTATGATTTTAATTCAGTTTTTAATTATAAGCAGTTTAGTAAATGTTTATTTTAGATAAAGTCTACAGTTGTGTTATTATTTCTTAAGCTTTCTTATATTTCTATTTTTTTAGAGACAGTAATGCAGTTTCTTACAAAGCTTTCAGATAAGTTATTCAGTCGGTGAGTCATTTTTCACTTAATTTTATTAATTAGGAGAGCAAATTCACCTTGTTTCAAAGCAAAAATCCTTTTATAATATAATAGCACTTAAAAATGTCTTTATTGGTTTCTTAATATTTTCTTTTTCAAATCTTGATCAAAAATCTTAACCACTTTTAAAAAGTGTTAAATATAAACACCTATAGCCAGTTTGGTGTAGTGGTTAAGGTACCAGGCTAGAATCCGTGAGAGTGTGAGATCTAGCCCTGCCTTAGGCATGAAGCCATCTGGGTGACCTTGAGCCAGTCACTCTCTCTCAGCCCTACGAAGGTGGCAGTGACAAACCACTTCTGAAACCTTGATTATTTTCTAGTAATGAGAAGAAGGAAAGATTCCCAATAATTTCTCAGTATTGTATATTACTGGGAAAGACCTAAAAAAATAAAGAATATATGCATCTCTCTGTGATATGTTTTCTTCAATTTTTGCTTAAGTTATGTTTATCTTTATATTAATTAAAGTTATTTAAAGAATTTAAAGAAAAGTTAATGATAAAATTGTTTTGTAGCACTCAAAAGGATTTTGAAATGATGGAAGGTATGAAAATGAAATTATATCCTTTCAAATCAGTAAGTGATACATTTTTTTCCCTTGTAACTAATCAGAGTTGAACCTTAATTTGAAAAATATTTTCAGTAATTTCAAGGATAAACTAATGTAATATAACCTTCCTCCTTTTTTTGTATTAATATCATTTCAACATTTGGTTTCAGGACTAAATTCTTTAAGGGAATAAAATGCTGAAAGACAGATACTGCTTTCAACATAGCAACATACATAATAATAAAAACTTAAGATAGAAAATATAATATAGTACCTTAAGTTAAACCTGTTCACAATTGATACAAGCTTGAAAAGGATGAGATCAGACTTGAAAAACTGTACATGTTTATAAAGTTAACTGGATCATTATCTCTTTTGCTTCTGTCTTTGTTTCTGTTTTCATATTTTTGATACTTTAATATCAATCATAATAATAAAATAGCATGTGTATTTGAAAAATAATATGGTTAAATCAGTATCAAATGCAATCCTATGAACAGTAAATTATAATATCATTTGTAATAAGTCAACCATCAGGTAAGATACCCACTAAAATATTCTGCTAGTGCTTCAAAATTTGATTTCTTTTATTTTCAGAAATTAATGCCGTGGGATCACCCCTACCTTAGTGGTGTCTTACGTGCCGAGAGGTAAGCATTAGGCCCCTCTGTTGTATATAGGTGCTTTTTGAATCTTTGTTTGCATTTTAGTATAGCCTCTCTGGGTTTTCAGTTATTATTAAGAGGCTTCTGCAGGTTTTGAACATCCTTTTCTAGTGCATCTTTGCTCTTTTTTCTGTTACTGTTTGATTCTCTTTGGATTTGCATCAGAACAAGGCAGTTCCGTCTGTCTGTCTGTCTGTCTGTCTGTCTGTCTGTCTGAGCAGTATTCATTCTGGTCTCTGTTAAGTTGCTTTCCCGTATGGAAGGGCATGGCTAGAAGAATGTCTAATATTCTCCTTTACATTTGTGTTGATAGTTTATGGAGAAACAAATCTTTAAACTCCTTTACTATTCGTTGAATTCCATTAATAATATAGATGTATCAGAATTTAATCGATTTTAACAAGAAAATTGTATGGACTTGCCCATGTAGTTGCCAGGAGTCAAGATTGACTTGGAGAAAAATTGGAAGGTACCAATGTATTCTCAGACATAACTCATTATTAGCATTGTTTGCACTTTATAAAACGGCTTGAGACTTCAAGTTAAATAGCAATCTTATCCCTAGTCTGTTTTTCCTAAAAAAAAAAAAAAATGGTTCACTCCCTGATAACTCCTTTTTGGGTTCTCCCTGCCCAGGTATTTTTCCATGTCAATAGTTTAATTGGAACCTTAAGCCGAAGGGCAGAAAGATCTTCCAATAATCACTTTAGTTCTCCTCACACTCAGTACAGATGATTGCAATGAATTATTTTGGAAGGGCAAGGAAACAGATAAATCTTTTTATTGGGTACAGCAAAATCTTTCTCTATGAATTTAGCTCTATGAATAATAGCATTTTTGGAAATTTCAACACTAGGGGGAGTTCTTACCTATATATATAATGTTTTTGCACAACTTGGTAAAGTTTTACATTGGATGTGCAGCCTTTTAGATTTGCTATGAGATAGTAGCAGTGTAATTTGCATTTTAGTCAGAAATGTATTTTTATAATGTTCTGTGATACATAGTTGCTTTTACTTTATATATTAAAAGACCAAACCCACTACTATATCTTTCTTAGCTTTTTTATTGTCTCTTTTGAATGGTGTGCAAATATTGTTTATCTCTATGTGTTTATTGAGGACTGATTTGTCTGAATACCAAACTTCCAGGAATTCCCTAGAGTTTTTGGATTTAGCTTGGTCTAGGATGCTTAGTTTCCCAGTTGAAACTATGGACACACTCAACCATAGAGACACATAGAGATAAACTACATCTACACATCATTCAAAAGAGACAATAAAAAACCTAAGAAGGAAACAAAAAGACCAGAACACATCCTCTCCAGAAACCAACACCCATATAAGCAGGGATTAACACCAGACAAACAATCAAGAAGAAAACAATACCTTAATCAAGGAACTACCAAGGAGAAAACCATACCCCCACCAACACTGGCAGGGCAAGCTACTATATAAAAACAGGGAGCAAACCCCACACTCACTAACACTGATGATATTACCTAGTTGGGTAATGAAACGTCTGCAAGAGAACAACCAAGCTCAGAGAGCACCAAGGACTCCACAGTTCAACCCTGAGCTGTATATATTCTGTTCTATTGTATTCTAGAGAGTAAGCCCCAATTCGATAGCATGGGACTTAATTTTAGCTAAACATGCTCAGGATTCTGCTGTATGGCTCCAATCCTCTAAATAGGTATTTGGCAATAAGTCCTACGGGACATACTAAGACATAATTATGAATCAACATGCATAGGATTGGGCTGTGCATGGACGTGCTAATTTCCAGTCTTGGTTGGAAAATTGTGCTTGAGGGTACAATTCACCAGGTTTTGATAGACTGTATTTCTTACTAAGGCTGTAATTATATGTTTGGGAATAAGTCCCATGAAGCTCAGTGGGGTTTCCTGTATTTGCTTACTTAGAAGTCTCAAACATCAAATTAGACTTAGTTGGTTGAATAGATGCTGCAAGTCTGGTGATCAATTTTTGGTGGTCTGTACTATTTCAACTGTTAAAATGCTGGCTATGTGTTTCTCTGAATTTTAAAAATATATTCAGATTTTGTTTATAAATGAGGAAAAACGCACATACACACTTACACACATATGGAGGCTATATGGGAAAAATTGTAGGTTAGAGATCTTAGACATTGATTATCTTTTAAAAATTGCTTAAGGCTTCAATCTAAAGAGAGAGAGCTAGTTCATTAAATGGATATATATAGTATAGGTCCTGGACTGTGAACAAAACTGGTTCAGAATGTCTCTTAACCTCAAAGCCATGGGTGATTGTAAGTTAAACCCAATATCTTAGCCTAACATGAGGCAGCGTCTTGCCAGAATTGACTGTGTCTGTGTGATCTAGAGAAAGTCTGTTGAAGGACCTCCCATTCTCAAGGGTGTGGACAAGATGACACTCTTGTGTGCACAAGATGACACCCTCCACTCTGTGGTAACCACCAGTCAGTAGAACACCCTTTACCTGAAAGTTTATTGTTTTGTTGACAACACAATATAGTATCTTTGGCTTTGTAAGCTGTGGTTAATGAATGCCAAATGAAGTCTCAGCTGAATAATTTATAATAGATATTTAGTAAATATAATAATTTTCATAATTATTAAGACTATCAAAAACCCATTCAGTGAAGTTGATGGCAGTCATACACAACATATTTTCCCCAAATTTACAGTCTAATTGAGAGTAATTTTATATGTCTGTATTTTGTTTAGACCGCTGAAGGCATACAGGCTTAGAAATAATTGTTTATCATGGCCCACTGAAACTATTGCTCTTTAGTAGCACGGTCTTTAATGTTTGAATCGTGCTGTTCATGAAGAATAATGAATAAACTTTACTTACTTCATTGGACCAGTCGACTTGATTTCTTGCCTATGAAAATGTTGTTGAGCCAAACTGAGATCCTTGGATTCTCTCCCCCTCACAACCCTCTACTGGTTCTA
This sequence comes from Python bivittatus, assembly GCF_059951505.1. Taxonomy (NCBI): domain Eukaryota; kingdom Metazoa; phylum Chordata; class Lepidosauria; order Squamata; family Pythonidae; genus Python; species Python bivittatus. The sequence continues at coordinate 20,719,199 of NW_028277056.1, read as the reverse complement.
CAACTGATCCTTTTAATATGAAACAGGGCTTCAGTTCAAATAAATCAATGTCCTCTTTAATTTATCAACTTTATTGCTATGTGTGTTGGGCTTTCACACAATAAAAAGTTTTCCATTCAGTTGTTTATGTAATACGTTACTCTAATGTTAGTTCCGATGTAAACTGCAAAGTTTGCTCTAGAAAGCAAACACTTGATATATTATATTACATTATCAATAATTACATTGCATTGCATTGCATTATATTAAGAAGCTGGCTGCTGTAGCAAGGCACCAATGTTGCTTTGATTGTCAAAATGCTTCCAGACTTCAGTTGGATCTCAGAAGCTTGATGGATGGCTGTAGCCCATAGCTCTTTTGTAAGTGTGCCTGCCTGCCTGCCTGCCCGCCCAAAAAGAAAGATAAACATAAGTAGGGGCATTAGAGAGAAGGTGGCAAAGAATACTCTGCTAAGTACTTTATGAATAATGAAGGCCTCCCAGAAAGCATTTTGCAGGACCACCCACATGTGCTTGATTAGTTCAACTATACCTTTTGTTTGGTTCACAGGGATTTTATATTGTTATTTCTTATGAACTGGTTCATTAGCCATCCGGAATTATGCAGCTAAGATGGGGCACCATATAAATGTTCTAAATAAATTAATTATTTTTTAAAACATTCTTAAAATTCTGAATCTGTTCACTAGGCTAGAATGGCTGGAGATGCCTGGTCTAATGGCAATGATGCTTGTCTCTTTCCATAGATCATTTGATTACTATGCTGGATAGGACTTATTATTGAGATTTGTTGAGTACTAGCAGCATTGCAATGAAATAACAGGAAGTTAAAGATTTGTATTATTATCATTATGGTTGTCCGCACAGTCAGCCAGATGTTTAGACTGGATTTGGCATTTTTATCCATCTATCGAATCCTTCCCAAGGACTTGGAATAGGCAGATGTTGTTTGATGGTGTTAAAGGTATTTTGCAGGTTGTAAGCTGTTCCAAGTAAAACTGCCTTTTGCAGTTGACAGTGATTTTGTCAATGCCGATGGTGTTCAAGTGGTGCTCCAGGTGTAATGTTGGGATTACACCTAAGGCGCCTATTATTATTGGTACTATCTTTGCTTTCTTTTGCCATAGTTGTTCCTCTTCTATTTGTAGGTCTTTATATTTCATGGTTTTCTCCAGTTCTTTCTCTTCTATTCAGCTGTCTCCAGGTATTGCAAGGTCCACTATCCAGACTTTTTGATCTTTCTTATCAACAGTTATTAAGTCTGGGGTGTTGTGTGGCAGGTGCTTGTCCGTTTGAATTCTAAAGTCCCAGAGCACTTTGGTTTCTTCATTTCTATTACTTTGTCTGTTTTGTGGTCCCACCAGTTCTTGCCTGCAGGCAGATGGTATTTCTTGCAGATATTTCAATGCAGCATTGTTGCTACTTTGTTATGCCATTGTTTGTAGTCAGTCTGTGCAGTCTTCTTGCAGCAGCTAACCAGGTGGTCCACTGTTTCTTCAGCTTCTTTGCAGAGGCAGCATTTGCTGTCTGTTGCTGTCTTCTCAATTCTGGCTTTATTTTCCATTCTTAAGGCTTGGTCTTCTGCAGCCAGAATTAGTCCCTCTGTCTCTCTTCAATTTTTCTGCTATTAGCCATTGCCAGGTCTGCTGCTGCTGCTGCTGCCGCCATTATTATTATTATTATTATTATTATTATTATTATTATTATTATTTAGATTCATATCCTGCCTTTTGTAACAGGATCTCAAGGCAGTGTACATAGTGCTCCCTCCTCCTATTTTTCCCTATAACAACAACCTGTAAGGCTGAGAGAGAATGACTGGCCCAAAGTTAGCTAGGGAGCTTCCGTGACTATGACTGGACTAGAATCCAGGTCTCCCTGCTCGTAATCCAAGTCCATAACTACTACACCACATGGGCTCTCTGTTTTGATAATCAGTATAGAGACAGGAGCAAAAAAGAAGTCAAGGAATGACAAGTGAACAGTATATTTAGGGTAGATCAGGAAACATTTTGCTAAAACATTTATCAGTTTAGCTTAACCGTTTTTTCTGGTACCACATATAATCTGTAGGAATCTTTTGCCAGGAAATAAAATAAGTGAAAACATTCTTTAATGTAAGTGAACAGAAAAAGTGAACAGATCCACTTGTTTAATTAAGCCCCACAGGATTTAATGGACCCAGAAACCTATGAAACATGGTAACAAGAATGAGAATCTACTTTGAACTTCAGCCGCATGAAGCATATGTTTTATTGTTTCTATCTTATATAGCCTCTTTTCTCTTTATCCAACAGTTTTGGTACTACTATTCCATGTGTCTGTTGGGGCAGTGTTTGGAATAGTTGTATTAATAAACATAATGAAATTGTTAAGAAAAACATTACTCCAATTTTCTTGGAACTATATAAAAACTAATAGTCAAAGTTATTATGAAGTAAAGTGTTGGCAAAGAGAGTAGTGTCAAATTAATATGGTGAGGAGCTCAGTGTCAGATTGTTACACAAATGCAGGAGAAAAGTTTAAAGTCCAATAGAAGAGAATATATGTAGCTCAAGATTGAACTGTTGGTTCTTGGTGCTCTCTGAGCTTGTTTTCTTGCAGATTTTCTTTTCTGGCTCAGTAACTTCAGCAGTGTAAGAGAGTGTGATTTGTTGGGTGTTTATATGTAGTAGGTTGCCCTGCCAGTCTTGGTGGGATTGTGGCTTCCTCCTTGGTGGTTCCTTGACTAGGATATTGTTTCTTCCCTGATTGTTTAGTTGATGCTGTTTCCTGCTTATCTGGGTGTTGGCTGATGGAGGGGATTTGTTATAGGCTGTTTCCTTCCTAGACTTCCTTGGCTTTTGATTGTATCTTTTAAATGGGGCTTATGTGTCTATTGATGGCTGATATGTCTGAATGCCAAGCTTCCAGGAATTCCCTAGCATTTTTGGATTTGGCTTGATCTAAAATGTTATCAGATTCCCGACTGAAACTGGTTGAATCTGTCCAAGTGTTGTGAGATTAAGGAGTTTTAATCATATTTTCTGACTGCCAGTTGTGTTTATGGATACAGTTCACCAGTTTTCTACCTATCTGTCACACATAGTCCTTGTTACAGTCCTTACATTGTTATATTGTCAACACTGGTACTTTCCTACCATCATGTCTTCTTACTTGGCACTGCACCATCAATGAGCCTCTGGAAACTAAACATCTTGTAGGCTCTACTTTTACTTTGGAATGTGCTTATTAGGATTTGTGTAAATATTCTGATCTAGATGTTATGTGAGTCCAACATCCATTGTTAAAACAGCTGACCTCTCCTCACTTCTCACACCCAGTGGTAACCTCTAGCATGATGTCCGTAGGCTGTTGAGTTTCCTTGCTTCAGAAGGAATATCCATTGATGTGAGTCAAAGAAGTATGGAAAGCAGTGGGAATACAAAATGTCTAAAACGTCTATGTTTAATATCTATTTTGTGTTTGAGACGAAGCCCAGCAATTTTCATAAAATGAAATTCCAGTTTAGCTAGCAAATGCATTGAGACATTGAATCAGTTTATATGTATATGGCAGTTGGTGACATATTTAAGTGGGACGGGGTTGTGGTTTTGTGTAACACATTTTCTTTTTGGATGTTTTAGGTATAATATTGAGCCAGCCCTATATTGTCCCTTTTTCTCTCTTGGGGCATGTATGGAAGGACTGAACATTTTGTTCAGTAAGCTTTTAGGAATCTCTCTTTATGCTGAACAGCCTGAGAAGGGAGAAGTGTGGTGTGAGGATGTTCGTAAACTGGTAAGAGATTTAATTCCTAAATGTCAGGAAGTTGGAGACAAAAGCAATAAAGGTACTATAACTAGTAACTAGGAATAATAATAGTAATCTTCCCCCAGTATTTATTTAAAGCTTTGATTATACTACTTGAGTGAAATCCATACTAAGTTAGTTATGCTTTAATCTCACTGAAATCCTATTTCATCAATCATAATTAACTTTATTTGATTTAAGTGGGACTTTGAGAAATTAACAGTATGGAAATTAGACTCAGTCTTGAACCTGTGACTGACGAAACATTGAAGTCAGATTTACTGGGTTTAGGTGCACTTGTAGGCTTTAAGCTCTAGCAATCACGGAGATGGTTTCTGACTGCAGCTAGAACTCCTCTAAGAGTTCCTATGACAAAACGAATTCTGGCTGATTCTGTCTTCAATCTGCCTCTATTATTAGATGGAAATCAAAAGTGGGGTGCAGTTAGGCAGTTTTTATATTTAGACTTTGGTATATGTAATTATCAGCACTCACCACATTGCAAATTGCAGAATTTTTCAACTTTCACGTTTTATTTTTAGGCAGTTGTCCATGAACAAGAAGGATTATTGGGATATATTTACTGTGACTTCTTTCAAAGGCCAGACAAGCCTCATCAGGTAACTCTCTAATATCAGTAATGTCTTTGAATTTATCTTATCCCTGCCCTCCAAAAATTAACATGTGGTAAAATGTAAAATGTATTTGATTATACAGGTAGTTCTTGCTTAACGACCTGTATAATCAAATACAGTTCAGTGATGGTTCGAAATTACGACAGTGCTGAAAAAATGGACTTATGACCTGCACCTGAAATTACAACCATTGAAGTGCTCCCACAGTCATGTAATCAAAATTCAGGCACTTGGCAGCCTGCTGGCACTTACGACTGCAGGGGCGCTTCAGCTCCCCCCACCTATCTCCCTCCTCCCACCTGTGTCCTTTTGGCCCCCTGCCACCCTGTGCTCCATCACCCCAGCTGACCTTCGCCACTGTCTTCTTGCTCCCGCTGCTGACAAGGCATGCCCGACCTAGCTGCCGGGCCCTATGGGGCTGGTTTCGTACTGTAAAGAAGGGAAAAAGAGCCAAAAGCACCCTTTTTTCCCTCTTCTTCGCAGTGTTCCCTCTCATCCCTAGGGGCTGGCTGAAAAAGCACGGAGCTTTTTCAGCCAGCCCCCAGAGTCAAGAGGGAGTTCTTTCAGCAGGCAGCAGTGGCTTGCGACCCTCCCTGCCAGCTTCCCCATTAACTTTCTGGGGAAGCCGGCAGGGAAGATTGAAAATGGCAATCACATGATCACAGGGTGCTTGGCAATTGCAAGCTGCTGCCACCTGCCAAGAGGACTTCCTCTCATCCCTAGGGTTTGGCTGAAAAAGCTCCATGCCAAAATCCAAGCAGGGATTCTGGGGCTGGATACTGTTCTGGGGCTGAAAATCCAAGTGGTTCTGAGGCCCTCGCACACCTGACCTGCACAGCACCCCCACATACCCTCACCGACCCTCCCACGCACCCCCTCGCTCCCTCCCCCAACCGGCAGCACCTGGGGCTTGCAACTTCCTGCTAGCTTCCCCACTGACTTGATTGTGGGAAGCCAACAGGAAGTTGCCTTGCTTAACAACCGGGGCATTCACTTAATAACAGCAGCCTGGATTGCGGTTGCTAAGCGAAGCGGTCCTGTGATAATTCACTTAATGACTGCATAGCTTAGCAACCTAAATTCCGGTCCCAGTTGTGGTTGTTAAGTGATGACTACCTGTACAAAGCAAACCAAGGATATGCCACTTAAATTAAAGGACTCTTGCATTCTGTAAAAAGATCAGGGTTCAACAAAATCCAAGGAATTATGTTATTTTTTTTGTATTTTTGCAATGATAACATGTTTAATAATACAAAGGCCTTGTCTATAAAACTTCATTCAACATCAGTTCTGATATATTGCAAAAGTTTAAATTTTAGATAATTCTATAATTATAAACAATTTCTGGCTGTTACAAATTGTGCTGGTACTATCTTAAGATATTAATATGGCAAAATATTGAATATTTTTTCTGATATAGTGGGGTTGTGTGAGTATGTGTTTTGTTTTTTTAATATAGGATTGTCACTTTACAATACGTGGAGGCAGACTGCAAGAAAATGGAGAATATCAACTTCCTGTTGTTGTCATTATGCTAAGTTTACCTCATTCTGATAGTGGCTCACCAACATTGCTCACTCCTGGAATGATGGAGAATCTCTTCCATGAAATGGGACATGCTATGCATTCTATGCTGGGAAGAACACGTTACCAACACGTCACTGGTAAACAATCAGTACTAAAAGCCAAGTATTTCATGACGTGTACACTACATATTGGATCTTGTTACACATAAAGGATGATTTCCTTGTTTAATACTGGCTTCTAAACTATTTAACATTATCTTCTGTATTAGATACAAACTGGTTCCTAGCAGTATAGTTATTTTAGTCTGAATAAAACACAGACTAGATCTGCACAATACTTTTTTAGTTACTCTGTGTTTCATACTTTCTTATTAGGGGATATATAAGGGTGTTCATGAAACTGGAAACTTGTTTTGATTTTGGAACAAAACAATTGCATCCACTGAACACTTTCAAAACTCTTTTAAAAATAGGTTTAGTAGCAGAAAGCAGTCAGAATGAACTAACATACCATCTTACCTATTAAGTAAGTCCAAGCAAGTTCATTCAAGCCAAAAAGTTCTATTTTGATCTCATCTGTTCACAGAACAATCTTCCAATAGCCTTCTGGCTTATCCATGTAGTCTTTCGCAAACTGTAGATGGGCAGCAATGTTCTTTTGGGGGAGTATGGTTTTCTCCTTGCAACCCTGCCATGCACATCATTGTTGTTCAGTGTTCTCCTGATGGTGGTCTCATGAACACGGACATTTGCCAATGTAAGATGTTTAATTTAGGTCTTTAGACGTTACCCTGGGGTTCTTTGAGACCTCCCAGAGTGTGACACACCTTGCTCTTGGTGGGATCTTGGTTGACCGCTCCTGGGAAAGGTAACAATGGTGTTGAATTGCCTCCATTTGTACATAATCTGCCTGACAGTAGTTGTTGTTGTTTAGTCGTTAAGTCGTGTCCGACTCTTCGTGACTCCATGAACCATATTGCGCCAGGCCTTCCTGTCCTTCACTGCCTCCCTGAGCTTGCTCAGTTTCATGCTCATTGCTTCAGTGATGCTATCTAACCATCTCATCCTCTGCCGTCCTCTTCTCCTTTTGCCTTCAATCCTGACAGTAGACTGGAATCCAAACTCTTTAGAAATAATTTTGTAACCTTTTCCAGCCTGGTGAGCATCAGCAACTGTTTCCAAAGGTCCTCAGAAATCTCCCTTGAGCCATGACATGCTTCCACATACCTGTGTTGTGAAGATCAGATTTTGATAGTGAATACCCAGAATTCTGTTCTTTAAATAAGGCAGGACCTCCCACACTCACATTTGATTATCATCCTATTGATTGAAACACCTCACTCTTAATTTCTCCTTCAAATGAACTGATCATCCTAGAGGTTCACATACTCTTGCCATACACAAATATGTCGCTTTGGATCATTTTCCTCAAATCAGTCAACAAGTATAATGTTTTTGACTAATTTGCTTCTCTTTATCTAGTTTTAGGACTTGTGTGGAGAACAGATCATGTTTTAGGTCATATTTATGCAGAAATATAGAAAATTCAAAAAGGTTCACAAACTTTTAAGCACCGCTGTACTTATTTGTCACAAAGTAGACAGAAGCATGTTCTTATCCACAGCTATTTTTATTTCAACAAATGTTCACAATTTATAATAAGCCACGTACTACCTACTACCTTTATAGGAGCATTTGCATATCTACCTATTTTCTCCTCTTTGATAAGTATTCAACCAAAATACACAAATTCATCTATGTATCCTGTTTTTTTCTGATTTATTTTCCCTGTCAAACACAAGTACTTTTGTCTTTGTTATATTAATTTTCAGATCCATATTCATGGTTGCATAAATCTTTCTAACGCTTGCTACAAATATATGGAGTTCTCACCTAACAGTGTGGCATTTCCATCATAAACATTCTGGATTGTTTAGCCTTTTTTAGACTTAACTGTTTTTTATCTCTTTAGTTACATTATTTACAGCTATTTTTTCTCTCTGTATACCTTATCCAATATCATTCACCTCATTTTTGCTGCAGTTATTCCCTTATATGCATTGTTTCCTCATCTGCCTTCACTTTCCTTCATGCATTTATCAATCAACTCTACAAGAACAGGCTATTTTTATTCAAATCTGTATCCCCTTCTCCTTTCTCTTAGTGTAACAGGCATACAATGATGCATTTTTGTTCCTTTTATTTCATTAATTAATTCATGCCTTATCATTTGCTTTCCTACAATTGGTTCTCAGTCTTCCATATGATATGGCTATCACCAGATGGGTTCATAGCTATTGACCTTTGCCAGCCATCCTACCGTTCATCAACCAAGACTTTCACATAGTACTTTTTAGTAAGTTGGGTGAGGTTTAGACTAGATTACTAGCCATAATCATATCTCTGCTAATAGTAAGGACGGTACTGGTCAGATTGGGCACATTTTGGCTAATATGGCACACTTTCCTGTGCAAGCCAGCATCTCTAACCTAGAGATTACCTTACAAGGCCTGTTTCACTCTAGCAAGAAATTACAGTGCACAGTGTACTGGCACATACACAGGATGTTTAGAATCACATCTATATTCCATATAGACTACCAACCACAGTGGTTCCCTTAGCCAAGATGGAAATAACATCTCATAGATACAATGCTGTGTCTTTTGAGCCCCCCCTCAAAGCACCCCCCCCCCTTTCTTAGGAAGGTTTGGGTACCATTTTTGAAAAGTAACAGATACTGTTTTTGCTGCTCCAGAAACTGGCAGTCTGGTAGGGCTTGAAGCACATAGACAATCATCACAGAGGAAAAGCTGGATTTGAGGAATGAAGTTTTTAATAGTAAAAAAATTATTTCAACATCATCTGTCTTGAAAAGTTGAAAAGCAGCAAACCAAAAAACTTGTTTAAATGATAAACAATAAAGGAAACAATATGAATAATAGATATGTGATCTCATCAGGCAGAAAGAGATGATAATATTTGCAGACAGGATTACATTCTCAGGCATAGTTTGATATTTTAAGCAAGCATAGAGTTAAGGAAATTAGACATTTGATGTTTAAACTGAGACCAGATTTGCTGCAGCCTGGCTTAAGTTTATAAAAGGTGTGATCCACATAAGGTGCCTCACCTGGTTGTTCAAATATTTTGTTTTACTTTGTGATTTGCTGTAAAATATTCAGGAATACTGTATAAATTTAGCTTTTCTGCTAGTAAGTAGAATGATATTTACTACAAAATGAAATATTTATATGACATTGAGTTATTACAGCTTAATAAGTGCAGATTGAAAGTTAAGATTTTTGAGGAAGTCAGAAAAAAATCATGTAAATGTTTTAGCTTCTTGCATATTAATTTCTATATCTTCTATAGGTACAAGATGTTCTACTGACTTTGCTGAAGTTCCTTCTATCTTGATGGAGTACTTTGCAAATGATTACCGAGTGGTGAACCAATTTGCAAGACACTATAAAACGGGTCAGGTAGGAAAACATTTTTTCTAAATCAGTCCAGTTACATAATGTTAAGTGAAAAAGTATTCTCTTCACTTTTCCCCACCACCACTCCCATTAATCATGATACAAACAGAAGCATAGTTGCTGTTCCTGTCTTTAAAAACTCTTCCCCAAACAGACTTTTAGAAATCAATACTATCTTACCTCTTTAGTGTATTTTAGGATTTTTCAAATAATTAATAGGCTAGGAATCCAATGGGCTGGTTCAGAATACTCAGTATTTTATAGCACACGTTCCTTATTTATCAGGATCAGACATACTGTACAGGTAGTCCTCACTTAGGACAGCAGTTGGGACCAGAATTTCTATCGCTAAGCGATGTGGTTATGAAGCGCAACTTCATCACTTAGCGACAGCAATCCCTGCAGTACCAGTTGCGTTGTTAATCAAATCCCATGTTCATTAGGCAAGGCAACTTTCTGCCAGCTTCCCACAATCAAAGTCAGAGGAAGCTGGCAGGAAGTTGCAAGTAACTGGCTGCTGCCAGATGGGGGAGGTTAGAGGTGCAGCAAAGGTTAGGGAGGGTGCGTGAGAGGTGCGGTGAGGGTCAGGAAGGGTGAGCAGGGGTGCAGAAGTGGCTGAGGGACAGTGCACAGGTTGAGGGAGACTTACCCCAGCAACTTGCAACTTCCCTGTCAGCTTCTCAAATGACTTTCTGGGAAAGCCATCAGGGAATGCTCCAAATGGCAATCATGTGATCGCAGGGCACTGCAACCAGTTGTAAGTGCAAACTGGTTGCCAAGCACCCCGATCACGATCACATGATCGCGGGGGTGCTGAGACAGCAGGGACTCCGAGGACTGGTCGTAGCCACCATTCGTTCAGCACCGTCATAAGTTTGGTCCGTTAACAAATGGTCGTAGGTCGAGGACTGTCTGTATAAAATTCAGCTGAAAAATTAGAATGATATTCTTCAGGATGTTTCAGTGGATCTGCTTGTATACATGGATGTGCAGTACTTTGGATATAAAGCAGAAAAGGTATTCCAGAAAGGATGTGGGCATGCATGCCACAGCTGTTGGCACTCCTTTAAAGAAGCTGCATATTTTCCCAAGAATGTGTTTGAGGTAAGGAAGTGCTGACAGTGTATGTCAAGATGCTTCAGAGTAAGCATGGGCATACTGCCAGTGCCTCCATATCACCCAACACGTATTTTCCTGGGATTCTGGGGCTGCAATGCAAATCCACGAAAAGACACAGCTTCTTAAGGAGGTATCAGCAGGTATGACATCAGTACCCATGCTCCTCAGAAACACCTTTTCTGCTTTGGATCAGAAATGATCAACATAGTCTTGAGTCCATGCAGTTTCCTTCGCAACATTTTTGGAAGTGTTCTGCTTATACAGTAGTGCTTAATAAGTTAAAAAATATTCCAGAACCTAAACATTTAACATTGACTTCATGTGGGTACTTCTGTTTGCAAAGGAAATTGTAACTTTTTATCACTTTCTGGAATTATGAAATTGAATTCATGGGATAATTGTGAGCCTAAAGTAGTGTTTCTCAATGTGGGCTTTGCTGGCTGAGGAATTCTGGGAATTGAAGTTCATACATCTTAAAGTTGCCAACGTTGAGAAACATTGGTCTAAAGAAAAATGCATTCAGAAATTATTTGTATAGAGTAACTCTAAACATGCTTTCTATGAAGTAGGTCCCATAGATTTCAGTTGGATCGACTCTTGAAGTACACGTACTTCAGTTTGCAGCTTTAACGTGTAATACATGCCACCTCTTATTTTTCAAATACCTTAACAAAACTTTCTTTTTACTTCACAAATTTGGAGCCAAGCATTGCATAACCCATTTCTTGCATATTCCAAGCCTGATCTGTGATGGAAGTTGTATGGCATAAGCTCGCTGTGCACCAGGAAGCAATTGAGTCAACTTTAATTTTGCCTTGATGAATAGACAGGGTGAACTGTACTATAGGATTAGAATTATTCCTGAATCTGCTGTTTTGTTGTAATGATTTTAAATATGTGCTTCTTATGTATATATTTTTAAATAAAATTATTTTTAAAAGAATGATTGATTGATTGTTTGAATGTTTTATCCCTTGTAATTTTAAATATAAATATGTGTAATCAGAGTCTGAAAGTAAACCTGTTGTTTGTTATGATAATGTGGCTTGCTTACAATCTATCTTGTTTTAGGAAAATCTTGTTTTCAGTCTCTTAGAAGTAGAGCCAAAAACATGCTTGCTTGCTTCTTCATTAGTTATGCTCACTGAAAAGTGTTGCATTGATTTAGTGTTCCTAATTATGTCAGTTTTACAAAAATTTATGCAAAAAGCTTTTCATCAAAGATTCTTGGTTGCAGAACAAAAAAGTAGAACTAAGAAGTAAAATTTATTTAAACAAAAGAATTATGTGGAAACTCCCAGCAAATAGAGCTTTTTTTTTTTTTTTAAATAGCTTTTACTTCTCCATAAAGTCTAGTCTATAGATCTTCTACATAAGACATGTCTTGCTGGATCAGACTGAGGAGATTCCTAGGCCATCTTTCTTTTTTCCCTAGCGGCTTGCCATATTCCTCACTAAATTCTACAGGAGGAGGCCTTTCAAGTTATTCTGCCCAAAAGCGTTTCAGAAACATTATGAATTTCTCCAATTTGTTTGAAATTGTCTAATCATCTAACATAATAGCTATCAACGCAATCCACGCACCTTGTAAATTCACTGATAATTATATATTAGGTATTCTATTTTCTTTAGACTATTCATAATTTTATAACCTCTCCTTATTATGCAGTCCTGTACACTTAGTATAATTAAAACCTACTGGATTGTGTCTGTAATATGTATGCTGACATTTTGAAAGAGTCCTAAAACATTGGTAAGGTACTTTTTCTATTCATTCTCAGCAAGTGTCTGGAGATTCTAGCCTCAGTAGTAATGACCATGAGACAGAGGCTTGTTTCTTAGTTCCAGAAGTCAGTAGTCCAGTGAAGGGGTTAACTATAATTATAATTGCATATTTATAAACATCAATTTCACATTTAAATTAATTAAGCATTCCCAGGTGATGCTCTTTGGCTCCTATAACTAGTCAGTTTATAATTTATCAGCCAATCTAACTTTTATCATTCGGGGGACGTGGTGGCGCAGCGGCTTAATGACGCTGAAAGTTGCCGGCCGGAAATGGCTGACGCTTCAGCGGTTCGAGTCCAGCCTTCGCGTTAAACAGGGTGAGCTCCTGTTTCCTCCCCAGTTCCTGTCAACCCAACAGGTCGAAAACTCACGTGAGTAGATAAATGGGGACTCTCACTCCGGTGGGAGGAAAAATGCTGGCGGCGCCTTGGAAAAGAGTCGGGAGCAGTTGCCGGTAAAACGCGAAAACCGCACTCGCCCGAAAAGGGCGCAAAGCAACGGAAACCCCGCCTCCTGCGCTCACCAGCTGGGCTCTGCTCTAGGAAGGAGGCTCTGGCAAACCACTTCCGAAACACTTGCCTTGAAAACTGCAAGGACCCGTCCAAGCAGTCACTGCAGAGTCAGTAATGACCGAGCGCAGATTAAAAAAAAAATATCCCTTATCATTTCTCTTTGACATTGCTCCTTAGATATTGTACACTCCCCCAGTCAGTGCTTTAGAAGTTCTGTATAAATAGATTCTGCTAACATTAAATATTCTAACAGCCTGCCTTTTCAGAAATCTACATATTGATTGTGCAGGTTGTGCAGTCTAATATTCTGGCCACAAGAGGTGGATACAAATCATATTAAATGAAAATGTGGGTTGAATAGTATGGCAATTAAGTGGATAATTCAGTTGGCTTGAAAATCTTAGTTGAAGAGAACTTATCAAGGATTCTTCATCTGACTGGAGTGAAATATCAAGTGGGATGGAACCAAGTCTGCTTCTGGGTCTTCTGCTCTTTCATGTTTTTATTGATGATTTTGTCCAATGGAAGGAATGCTTATCAGAATTAGAGCTAATTTTGTAGATAGAGACAGAAACAAAATGAAAACAAACTTGATAGGTTAATGCTAATACAGACTGAAATTGAACAGAAGCAAATGCAGAGTTCTTCTCTTAGGAAACAAATCATATCAAATGCACAGGTACAAATTAAGAGATACCTGGATTGGCAATAGAAGTTAAACAGCAGAATAATAGTTGACAGTATTGTAATAGTTGTATTACAGTTTAATAGTTCATTACAAATAGAATGAAAGTCAGCAATGTGGTAAAGCTACATCATCAAAAATATAAAGTAGTTTCCAAATCACGTGATGTAATAGTTCTACTTTATTCTTCATTGGTCATATGACAGCTAAAGTATTCTGTCCAGATCTGGATGCCATGCTTTGAGCTGGAACAGGTTAAAAGAGAGGCAGTTAGAACAATGAGAAGACTAAAAATTAAGTCCTTTGAAGAAAGTTTGAATAAATTGAGAGTGTTTAGCCTTGGAAAGACAAGACTGAGAGCAGATATGGTAGCACTCTTCAGATACTTGAAAGGATGCCACATAGAAGGAGGACAAGACTTGTTCTGTGTCATTTTTAGAGTGCAAAGCACAGAATAAAAGATTTAAATTACAGGAAGACAGATTCCAGTTGAATGTTTAAAAACATTTAACTACTCTTTCAGTAAGAGCAGTTCAACAATAACACCAGTTATCCAGAGATATGGTGGGTTCCCCTTGTTGTATCCAAGGAGAGATTAGACAGCCATCTCTCAGGTATGCTTTAATTTGTGTTTATACACCAAGTAGGAAGTTGAACTCAAAGTCTAAATGATTCCTTCCAATTCTGTTTTATGCAATAAATAAATTATAATTAGAGGTGCCTCATACATAGTCTTTTTCCTGTGTATAGAGACCTCTTATCAATCAAAACTCTGCATAGATATAATTTGCAATAATTGCATATCTACAGTTGCCACCAAACAATTTTTAAACATTCATGACTTCAAAATAAGTTGTTCTACAGTTTTCACATACAACACGATGGACATACACATCTTTGCTCTGATAATGGCCATGATGCTTCAACTGGACTAGGAGTAACATTTCTCCCTCGCAAATATCCTGTAAATTGTGTGGTAGAGAGGTACATGGTTTACTTGTGTTGCCCATTCCCTGATAACAAAGAACTCGCTGCTATGTGCTCCAGTGAACTGCAAACCTGGGTTTCCATTCAGAGAGTCTTTGTGGGATTGTGGTTTACCAAAACATCAATTAGCAGGGTTCTGCTATTTTGTTCTGTTTTAAACAGGATACCATTTGACAGCTCAGAAACTCATTTTTTTCTTGATGTGATTTGAAACAGCTAAAATATAAAACTGTGAAAAATGCAAGTTACGTTGGAAAAACCAATTTGGCTGCTGCTCTGCTAAGAATTAGAGCTCTGTAAAATAAACCCATTTACTGCTGTGAAAAGTTTCCCAACGTTTCTAGTTTGTTATTCAAGAAAATAATTCTCCAGTGAGGAGATGTCAAATATGCAAATGGGAAATCTGTTTTAAATGTTTTGGGTACATAGAAGGACATAACCAGGCAAAAGGACATTTAAAATGCAAGAAGAATGTTGTTGGATTGTATCAAAAATCAACTCTTTCTTTCCACCCCTAAAGGCAGCAAACAAAAGCATCTTCTGTGGCTTGTCTCCCAGCATATCCATAGATCTCCTGCCTCTACCTCCTGCCATATGAAGGTTTCATTTAGTTATAAAGTCTGGTTGTTATTAATAAGCCTTAGTCATATTCATGAACCTGTTTAATCTTGTTTTAAGATCATCTTATGCTAATTGCCATATTATAATTTTGGCTGGTGAATTCCATAATGAGTTATGCATTCTGTAAAGAAATATTTCTTTCTTTTCTGAATCTCTTGCTAGTTGCTTTCACTCGGTGACATTTAGTGCCTACTGTTAACATTTTTTTCTCCTCATACCATTCAGTTTAATTAGTTTTCCTTTATAACAATCTATACTGCAAACCTTTAATGAAATTCCTCCCCAAAACTCACTGCATTCTCAAATTTGACAGATAAAATCTATTTAACTCTTTTCTTTTACTTTTGAAAAGTATATTTTAAAAGAAGTTATGAAATGATGTATGTCATAGATTCAAAAGATCAGTACTTTTTTAATGAAGTTCTCTGGGTGAAAACTCTGGGTTGGTTTGTTCAATGATCCACTTGTTTGCTTTCATGGCTGTCCATGGTATTCTCAGGAGTCTTCTCCAACACCAAAGTTCAAAAGTATCAATACCCTTCCTACCCTGCTTCTTCAAAGTCCAACTTTTGCTTCCATAGAGTGTCACAGGAAATACCATGGCTTGCACGATTATGATCTTTGTAGGTATAGACCCATCATGGCTTTTAAATATCTTTTCCATGGACTTTATCGCTGCTCTACCAAATGCTAGTCTACAGCTTATTTCTTAACTGCTTGTTCCTTTACTGTTGATGGTTGATCCTAAAAGGCAGAATCTATTCATCACTTCAATATCTTCATTGTCAATTCTAAGACTTGTTGTTCTACCTGTTGTCATTAGTTTGGTCTTCTTTATATTTAGTTATAGTCCCATTTTTTTCACTGTGCTCCTTGACTTTTATTACTAGAGCTTGCAAATCTTTTGCATTTTCGGCTGTCAGGGTAGTATCATCAGTATAGCACAGGTTATTGATGTTTCTTCCTCCAATTTTAAAACCATGCTCATCTTCTTCCAATCCAGCTTCCCTTAATATATATTCAGCACATAAGTTGAATAAATATGGGGTGAATACGCAGCCTTGTTGCACTCCTTTGCCAACCTGGAGCCAGTCTTTTTCACCATGTTCTTATCTGTACTGTGGCAATGAGGTGGTCTGGGATTCCCATTTTTCTGAGCACATTCCACAGCTTGACATGGTCAACATAATCAAAGGTCTTTCTTGTTTTTCCATGTCTGTTTCCATTTTCAGTGTCTTTACAGATATTGTTGTAATACTGCTTCTTGTCGCTTCTAACAGCTCTTTAAAACTCAGTTAAGTTGCTTCATGAGATTTTTGTCTTTCTTGGCTTTGGCTTTGGCTTCTGTTCTTGGCAATTTCTACAACTTGTTTTGTCATCCAGTTTGCTTTCTTCTGTTTCTTCATTTTTGACAGTCTCTTTTCACACTTCTCCTTAACAACTTCTTTAAGTTTTTTCTATAATTCCTCTGGTTGTCTGTCAGTGAGGTTCAGGATTTCAAAGCAGTTCCTGATGTTCTCCTTGAAAGTGGTGGGTATATATTCAAGATCAAATCATGGAAACTGACTGGCTTTAGCTTAACATGGAACTTGCACATAAACAGTTCATGATCTATTCCACAGTCAGCACCTGGCCATGTCTTTGATGTTATAATTGAGCTCCTCCACCTCCTTTTAGCAATAATAAAGTCACAATGTAAGAGAATACATGTAGCTCAGGGTTGGACTGTGCAGTTGTTGGTGCTGTCTAAGCTTGGTTGTTTGCTTGCAGACATTTCATTATCCAACTAGGTAGCATCATCAGTGCAAGACTGAGATTTGCACTGATGATGTTACCTGATTGGGTAATAAAACGTCTGCGGGAAAACAACGAAACTCAGGGAGCACCAACAACTTCACAATAATATAGTCAATTTGGTTTCTATATACCCCATCTAGTGATGTCCATGTATAGAGGTATTGTTTTGGTTGTTTGAAGACAGTGTTAGCTATGAAGACATTATTGCAGTGGCATGGCAGAAATTGATAAATTGGTCTCATGCTTCATTTCAATTTCCTAAGCCATACAATCTAACTACATTTTCCTCTTTAATGTTTCCAACTTTGGCGTTCCAGTCTCCAGTCACAAGCAGCACATCTTGCTTGCGTGTTCTGTTGATAAGTAGACATTCTAGTTTTAAATATTATCCCTGTTTGGGGACATAGCAAAAAATGAATGTTGAAAATCTTAGGACCTCTATCTTCTACCAGTTCACTTTCTTCCCATCCTAGCATAATTTCTTCTATATTGACAGTTATTTAGGAGTGAGCCAGCCTTGAAAATAGTGAGGAAAGCTGAAGAGAGGCAACAGGAACAGATTTCTCCTTCAGATCTCTGACTCTAATCTTAGAGAAGGAAATCCAACATTGCCCAAAGAGCCATAGAACTCTGGCATTCATGACTTCCACATTTGTAATGGTGTAAATTATTTATCAGAATATTCCTGGATAGTCTTTGAGTCTCATAATCATATTTTGTGGTTTTTTACTACACTTTGCTCTCTTCTAAAGTAGTATGCATAATCTGCTTCACTACTTTTCTCTCAGCATGGCATGGCCCATCCATTTTTAATGGATTATGGGTAAGCCAAAGATGCCTAGTGAACCTCATTGTACAGGAAAACAACAATATTTAGAGTCTGTACAAGCCCTTCTTGTACTGAGCATATGTATCATGTTGCAGTTTGAGTTAAGATGTAGACTGTAACACAATGATGCAGCATTGTATGTGTATTTAATTTGGGTCTATTCCCCATATCTACTGCCACATTCTCTTTGTTTAATCAACACATACCACTGCAGCATTATGGGCTATAGTTGTGGAGCCCAGAGGAGTAAAAGATTAAGTGGTAAGTAGTAATTATCAGCTACTTTCTTTTATTAGAAGAGCTAAGAAGAAAATAGTGTGTCCGTTTGCTTTGCTTTTATCTGTATGGTGCTAATTAGGACTGTGTGTGGTCTGAGATTGAAGTCTGTGTTTCATGAGTATGTTTATATTCTTTACAGTTTGGAGGGGAGAAGAGAGCTATTTTTCTAGTTAAAAAGTCTGACCCTAATCAAAGGATCCATATCTGGGGAATAAGTCCCAGAATAGCTGCATTACTACTGTATGGAACAAATGTGTGTTGGTTAAATGGTGCTATTGAAAATTACAGTGCTGCTTATTGAATGTTCCTAAATTTTCATAATTATATGACTGTTTTCTGGTTGGGAAAATTATAATCTTGCCTGAGTAACTACTATGTGAAATAGCCTTTAAGTTTAGGAACTTTTCTTATCTATTTTTCACTTCCAGGGTCTCTTTAGTTAAACATTTTCAGTTTTGAATAGCTTTTATGCAGCTGATTTGTTTTATTACCAGTATGGTCACTATACACTAGAATAGACACTATGTACTACTTTTTCTAGATAAAATAATTGGTGCAGACTTTAGTATATTGTTTATTGTGTGTGTGTGGGCGCCTTCAAGTCAGTGTTGACTCCTGACAACTGCCTGGACTAGTTCCTACAGTTTGATTGGGTTTTTTTTTTTTTTTTTTTGGCAACTGGAGTTCTTGGTGCTCTCTAAGCTTGGTTGTTTGCTTGTAGACATTTCATTACCTAACTAGGTAACATCATCAGTGTGAGTGAGAGTGGGGTTTGCTGCCTGTTTATATACAATAGCTTGTCCTGCCAGTTTTGGTGGTGATTGTAGTTTCCTCCTTAGTGGTTCCTTGATTAGGGTATTGTTTTCTGCCTGATAGTTTGTCTGGTATTGATCCCTGCTTATCTGAATGTTGGGTGTTGGAGAGGATGTATTCTAGACTTTTTGTTTCCTTCCTAGATTTTTTACTGTCTCTTTTGAATGGTATGTAAATGTGGCTTATGTCTGTGTGTCTAATGATGGCTGATTTGACTGAATGCCAAGCTTCCAGGAATTCCTAGCATTTTTTATTTGGCTTGGTCTAAGAAGCTAATAGTTTCCCAGTTGAAACTGATATTGAGTCAGTCCATGTGTTATGAGATTAAGGAGTTTTTGCCTTGTCTTCTGACATCTAGTTGGTGTTTGTGGATGTGCTCTGCTAGTCTTCTGCCTGTCTGTCCTACATTGTATGTTGTAGATGACCCCTGTTTCTTCTTCTTGGGATACTTTTTTGGTTTGCTGTGGTTCACTTTCTTGGCAACGTTTTTGGCAGTGGTTTGCCACTACCTCCTTCCCAGGGCTGAAAGAGTTACCCAGCTGGCTTGGTGCCTGAGGTGGGGCTAGAACTCACAGTCTCCTGATTTCTAGCCTGGTTTCTTAACCACTACACGGTAAAGTTTGTGGTATGATTGAAGAATTATCAATATCTGCCAGACATTTTAGAAGCTAAGAAAACTTTTCAGTTTATTAGGGCCTGGTCTCATCTACAGTCTAGGCAGAATTATAAGGGATAAGAAATAGCAGGCTGCCCCTGGAAAATGCAGTCCTCCTATTGAGCTTTAAGTTAAAAAGGCTTGGTTAAGACAGTACATATCATTAAAAAAAGAAAATGGATGGTAAAAAAAACATTAAGTCAATATTGTAAATTATACATTAAATTAAGATATGAACTCTAAACCCCAATTTTTTTATGTGGTATGATTCCATGCATAGGATTGTAATTCAAGAATGGTTTCCAGTTAAAATTAAAGTCTACATCAAATTTACTTTTTAAATGCAAGCTTATTCTAGACATCTAGACATGCTTCCACCATTTAGTTAGCCATTTTTCCAAAGAAGAAATAATTTTTTTCCCAATAAAAGGCATAATGGAATCCTTGCAGCCATTAGCATGTACCATGCCAATTCAGCATATTTTGAAGAGATGTATGGTTTAGTGAAATTTAATAAGAATATCTCAGGTTGCAATGAAGTTACAACGTTAAGAATGTGTTCCTTTGGTATCTTTTTTCCTCTTTCCTTTCTCAGTTCTCCAGTGCTTTCCAGGGGTAATAGAGGAAGCCATTTCCCATTAATGGCAGGGTGAATTACTTTTCTGCTCTGTCCAGTAGACGGACCAGACTTTTAGTCCTCTTCCTCTCTGTGAGTAGAAGAGCCCATCCTTTAGTTTAGTTCTGCCTAGCTGTTTGTAGCAGGCTGCAAGTGTGACATAATTTCATGACCCACCTTCCTTTATTTCTTCTGTTTCTACTTGTGTGTTTTGTTTTGTTTTTAATGTTGCTTCTATTCCTCTTACCTCTGTGTTACCATGGACCAGGGGTATACTTTGCACCTTCCCGCTCTTCTCACTAATTCTCAGGCTATTAGTTGGTCTGCCTGCACAGGGTAAAGTTGATCCTTGTGGCCAAGGAAGACCTGGTATTCAGATTTGATTCATTTCTCAGTCAGCACCTTAGCACCTTCCTCCATCTCTGGTTTTCTTCTCCCACATGAGATTTTACCACCTGAATCACAGTTGGTTGCAACTACATGCATGGAGGTTGAGCAGAGCAGAGCAGAGCCAATTCTCTCAACTACGCTATGACTTTGAATGCATTCAGGTCATTGTGACATCATGCTGATAGTCTGCTTCTTAATGTCTATAAATGAATCTGTCTGGCTTTCTGCAAATGGGACTAATGGGAGCATCACCAATACTGGCCTCCACAGCTTAGACTCTGGTCTTCATTGAGACTGGATAGGGATCTACACCTGGCATTCTTCTCAGGCCTAGCTCATAATAGTGGAAATTCCCTTGATGACCACTTCCATATAAAGTATTTCATATGCTGAACCTGATGTTGATCAGGCTGTAAAACTAGAAACTACAAAATTCAACCTAACTGACCATCTCTTTGTGTTATTAAAATAGCCAACCCAGGATTGCAAAATCTTCTCTGCTCCATTTCAAGGTGGATAAGGGCCTTGGTTTTCTTAGTTCTCAGGTCTAAGCTTGCTGTTGTTATGGATTACAGCCGAATTATACCTTAAGACAAATGTCCCATAGTGGCTATGTGGTCTACTATTTCAGTGTTTGTCTAGTATTGTAAATTAAGTGGCTATACCTTCCCTCTACTTAAGCTTCTTTAGTAGACCTCCTTATTTTACTAGTAGCAACAAGGTTTTCTCAACCCAGTAGGACAATTCTGTTGTACCCTCCACTGTAGGGAAAGAGAACATTGGACTTACAGTGTCCAATTTTCTATAGTGGAGAGAGGGCATCCAAC
The DNA here is from genome assembly GCF_059951505.1 of Python bivittatus. NCBI lineage: Eukaryota > Metazoa > Chordata > Lepidosauria > Squamata > Pythonidae > Python > Python bivittatus. The sequence goes on along the minus strand of NW_028277056.1, from coordinate 20,697,850 downwards.
CCACCCAGGATACTCTGTCCTAAGGTAAATTATAACATTCCTCTCTTTTTTTCTGACTTCTTTCTGTGTCAAGTCCTACCTCCTGTCATTAGTGTGCTGTCAAGAATTTTATCTCATCATCCCAAATCTGGAGATGGGTCTTTCTTCCCATGGAGAGGACAGCTAAAAGTCTGGCTCTTCCTACCAGAATGAATGGAAAGAGTAACTTAGATGCCTCTTCTCCACCATATAAATGCACCTTGACGATAAATCCAATGTTCTCTTCAGTTCCTAAAAAATATATATTGTGTAAATTATTGTTACTTCCTCTCCCTGGACTAAAAAAAACTTGGCTGTGTTTCCACTTGTACTAATACTTCTCTTTCAGAAGTAAGAGAGTAACAAGGTCAGGCCAAACCAAGCACCTCTTCATAATGATAATGAGAAAGGACAGTTAGAAGCCCAGACCTTGTTCATTCTTAGCTTAAGGATAATTTATAAGTCAACCTTTATTAGCATTTATTTTTGTTAATCATATGTAAAAACTGTTTGAAACATTTCCTATTTTTCTCCTATTTCTCTGTTAAAGCCACTGCCTAAAAACATGGTGTCAAGACTCTGTGAATCTAAAAAAGTATGTGCTGCTGCTGATATGCAACTTCAGGTATGTTAATTGGTTCAGGGTGAATTTAGTTTTATTCTGAAGTTGTAACAGAACTTAGATTAGTCCACTAGTCTGAGCTGTAAGATGTAACTGATTAATACAAAGTCTGTCCCACATCTTAACAACGGTGCCGTATTTTAAAAAAATGTTACTTTAAAATTGTCTATGATTTTAATGTAGCTAACCTTTTATTTAACCTTTTATTTATTTTATATAACCTTTATTTAAAACTGCTAATCTGTTACACCCCTTAAGGTTGGAGTTGCACTGGCTTTCTATACCTCTCTTAATTCATTGCATAATAGATGGCATAATGAGAATAAAGTTCTTGGTTGCTTATGAGAAATAGCAGAAGACACTTTGATCAAATAATAAGGCACGTAATTATTCTAATCAAATAATTATAATAATAATAAAAACAATAAAATATAGTTTTATTGAACTGTTCATTTATATAAAAATCTCCCTCAGTTCAAGTGAAACTTCAAAATAAGCATGTAGAGCATTAAAGCTTCATTTGTTTGTTCCTTAAGTAAAATGTCTTGGAAACCCTCAGTTTACAACATAAACATGCAAGGAAGAGTAAGCAGGGACCATTTACATCTGGCAGTGGGATTTAAATGGTTTGTTAAGCTGCCTAGGTTCTTTTCCAAAACTAATCATTCAACAGGAGCAATATAATCCTTTAGAAATATTTATATTTTAGATGTAGAGACTCATATAATGGTGTAAATTAGAACAAATTTATAGTAAATGAATCTATTTTATCCCAACCATAATTTAAATTACTGCATGTTTTTAAATCAAAATCTAATTTACTCCCTTTCTGACATCTAAAGTGATGATTCCATTTAAGGTTAATTAATGTCATATAATCATTTTTTTTTTAATCCATTTTTTCATTTTAGGGAGTAAAATTTTTAAAAAGTAACGAAACACTGAATAAAGATTTCATCAAATATTATCTTCTTTTATGAAAACTCATTTGATGTGTATTCTGGCTGTGAAATGATGAAAATGGCCTTTAGGTTTCCTTTTGAGGAGACTAAACAATGAAAAATTATTGTTACTAGCTTAATAGGTATGGAAATCACCTGATAATAACCTCCTTTTTCACTTGTACCACTTAACTAAAGATGATCAGTGATAATAAGTATAGGGTTTGCTCCCTGTTTATATACAGTAGCTTGCCCTGCCAGTGTTGGTGGGGGTATAGTTTTCTCCTTAGGGACTACACTAGAGAATTCCTTGAACACTAGGGAATTCCTGGAAGCTTGGCATTCAGACAAATCAGCCATCAGTAGACACATAAAGATAAACCACATTTACACACCATTCAAAAGAGACAAAAAAAAGCTAAGAAGGAAATAAAAAGACCAGAACACATCCTCTCCAGAAACCAACACCCATATAAGCAGGGATTAACACCAGACAAACAATCAAGCAGAAAACAATATCCTCGTCAAAGAACTACCAAGGAGAAAACCACACCCCCACCAACAGTGGCAAGACAAGCTACTGTATATAAACAGGGAGAAAACCCCACACTCACTAGTACTGATGATGTTACCCAGTCAGAGACACCAAGGATTCCACAGTTCAACCCTGAGCTACATATATTCTCTTCTAAGGGCTCTGAACAATTAAGGATCCCCTCAGTTGTCCTAAAGTCCTAGTGAAGAAATTGACTCCTGTACTTCTTCTAGTTATGTTGACTTTAAAATAGACCATTCTGAAAGGAATTGACCCTTACTGTCTTAAGGACAAAAGTCATAATGGCATAGTCATAATCCCTTTCTCTTTTTTGGCAAAGATGGCAGTTCTTTCAACATAAGCTTTCCTTGGAAATTGCAGGATGACTAAGAGTTATGCCTAGGTCATCCACCTCATCTGCAAAAAACAAGGACAATCTGAAACATATTTGTGGTTAAATGCCTGTCCCTTCCAAGCCACTACAGGATATCAAGGCTTAGATAATTATACCTTTAAATTCTTCACTGTTTCCACTTCATTTCTCTCCAAACCCACAATTGAATTGGGGAAATGTAGAATACCAAATCCATGCTAGAGGTGCTTAGCTTTTCTTTTTCACATCAGAGAAACAATTTCTAGACTAGACTGATGGAGATTGCATTATTTAATGACTTTTCATATTAAAACTCATCATACATATTTCTAGCTTTTTTCCTTTGTGTTTGTGTTTAATATGGGGATATTTTAAAAATATAGATGAATCAGTCCAATATATTAATACTCTGTAAGTTGAAGAAAGTTTTGTTCTACCACCCCAAAAAATACAATGAAGAAACTTCTCAGATAGTATTTTATAGCTTCCCAGACATTAGGAGCAAAAAATAAGAGAGTGTCCAGAAAAGTGACTTGTCCTAGCAAAGGCATGTAGTGATATTCTGCTGACTTTCACAGAGCATAGAGCTAATAATTGGTTATTTAGATTTATTTGAAATATCTGGATGCACTTAAATCAGTGTTAAACATGTATAACTTGTAGTTTAGTCCTAATTTCAGAAGTTAATCCATAATTTATTTCAGATATATAAAATAACAAAAGCTTTTTTCATCACCCAAACTACTAGCAGGGTAAGATTTTGCAATCTAAGAATGTATAGGCATGCAAATGAACACATATTTTATGCAAAAGTATAGTATCATTTAAAGATCAGATTTACAATCCACAGAAGTAGATGGGATTCATTTTGAAAACTGCTTTGTGTGTATGTATAAAACCTGAGAATGCTGAACGCTCAACAAAATAATGGTAAATGTATGTTGTTCAGCTTTATTTTTCTTGAAGGAGAACAAAGAAGTGCATCTACTGTAGCCTCATTTTTAAAAGTTCTGCTGCAACGCTGGTTAATCATTCTGAATGGCAAGACTGTGTGTGTGTGTACGTGTGTGTGTGTTTTGGATCTCTGTACCTGGGTATATTTATCAATCTGTTTGTCTAGGTTTTTTATGCTGTCTTGGATCAAATATACCATGGGAAACATCCTCTAGAAAAGTCAACCACAGAAATTTTAAAGGAAACACAAGAGAAATTTTATGGATTGCCATATGTTCCTGATACCGTGAGTAGCATATTTCATAAAATTAAGAAAAATGAAGCTTTGCAACTGTCATTTTCATATTAACAGTATAGAGTTACTTTCTTTTAGTGGCATATTCAACTTCCTATTAAGTATTTTGTAACGATTTCTTAATGAAATATATTTTCATAAAATTCTCATAATTTGGATTTCAAGCAGAACTGCCTGCCTTTTCCCATTCTGTGGTTTTACTTTTAGTGCATTCCCATTAAGTACATTCCTGTTAAAGTTAATGGGAACCATTTGGGATGCTACAGACATGTCAAGGAGAGGGGACATAGGATAAATGTTACTCTCTCTCATTTCCTTTTCTCCAGTGCTTTGTTTCCTGCATTCCAATGTACCCCTCACAGAATATCCAGAAAAATATACTCTGACATGCACCAGTGAAAGAAAGTTTGTGAACTTTTTTGAATTACATGTTATCCTTTAGTCACAGGTTCTGAGTTAATGTTTTATAGAAAGCAGGTGGGTTGTTTTAGAATCAAATATACATTGTGGTCAGTTCAATTTACAGGAACAGGAATTCAAAAATTTGGATTTTCAAATCACTTTTGAAAAATAACACCAAGTTTTGGAACGCTTGTAATTTACTGCTTTGGTTAAAGTGTGTTCACTTTCATCATGGTCATCTTAAAATACACAGTAAAACCAACTTGAAGAGGCTGAGTGTAGGAAGAAGAGAATGAAGTGAATGTGGGATAAGCCTCCTTATGGAATGTTCTGTAAAAGCCCTGGGTTGGTTGCTTCATAGGAGTCATTTCATAAACTCAAAATTAATTTCAAACTCTTCTTTTCAAATAAAAGTTTTTCATTTCTGCATTTAAACAGGTACATTATAGCTAATGCCCCCAATATAGAGAAAATTAGTACAGCAATCCTATATATTTACTGTGAGTAAGTCTCATTGAGTTCAGTGAGGCTTGCTCCTGAATAGACACATATAGGTTTCATATAAAGAGATCCAGATGTCTCCACTTTTGCCTGTCTTTTGTAAGGCATTGAAGACCTGGCTCTTCCCCCCAGCATTGGACTAGGAAGTTAGGTGAACCTATTTTATGTGGTTTGATTTGTTATGATTGTATGAGATGTTTTCATTGTTTTTGGTATTTGTTGATACTTTTTAAAGCTTATTTTTATTATTATTTATTATTTCAATTTATATGGCTGCCCATCTCAAGTTCATAACTCTGGGCAGTTAACATTGTTAAAAATATAAAAGTAGAAAAAGCAGAAAACAGAACAACACAAAACAGCAGCCGGGGTAAAAACAGGCCCATTAGCATAGTCAGTGCATGGGCTCAGACCCACCTCCTGACCCCCAGGCCTGGAGACATTAATATTGTTAGCTGCCCAGAGTCACATGGCAAGTGGGTAGCCTACTGAATTAATAAAATTAAATAAAAATAAAATTCAAGTCCCATTGAGATCTGATGGATGTATTGGTAACTAGTCTCATTAATTGCAGTGAAGATTCTCAAAACCCAACAACTGTTGTTCTGCTAGTTCTGTGCTCCATAATGGTTGATGGACTTCTGTATTCAAGACCCATATGGTATCTTTCTAAAAACACCTAAGTGCTTAACTGCATGTGAAATTCCTTTCCTCTTCTCCAACATAAACTACTACAAAAATATTTATGTCTCTTGTCCTACTTGGTTTATTTATGAGTTGCTAATAAAAGCATAGAAGTGTTATAAATGGAAACCTTTAATCTCTTATTTGACTCACTTTTCAAAATGTCATGGGTCTTTTAAAATCTTCTTTTACAGTTCTGTTCCTAAGTTCAGTCTATTATTTTTATATATTATTTTAGGCTACAATTCCATGCACCTGGGATTAAGTCTCACAGTGAGATTTATTTTTGAATAATCATAGGTTTGCATTATTAAAAGACATTAATGTTAATAGGCAGAAAACTAGGAAGTATGTCAAAGCACCAAATATAAAATTACTTTAAATCAAAGTCTACAAATATGCAACCACAGAACTTTGTTCACTATTATATGTCCTGAGGATAAATATTTCTTTCATTCTCATGTTGTTACATGTTCTTTTTGTTACTTTGCTTAATCTAATTTTGAAAACTAGATTTCAAAAGTCACAGTTAACACAAGGAATTCCTTTTTCAACAGACAGAAAATATGTCAGGTTTCTGACTAACACAGAAAGGACACTTAACTAATTTCTAATGCCAGGGATCGCAAACCTTTCATAAAATTAGAAAGAGGAACAAATTGCAATAGACCATTTTGTTTTCTAGGTTGTGAAATGCTAGGGTTTTATTCAACAATTAAAATGTGTTTCCTTCTTTGTCATGCATACAAGCAAAAGTGATAGATTTGGGAGCAATGACTGTATTTTGGGACCTATCTGGCAGTTTATATGTGCCTTAACAGAAAGCTGAAGAGGGCTAGGGCCTCAGATATTAATTTCTTCCTAATAATGTAACTCAAAAGCCAGTTTTGCTTTACCATCATTCTTAATTGTTCTGTTTGGGTTGGAAAGATTTTTGAGCCTTTTACAATTTATTTATTTGTAATTTAGTTTGCTTTTACAGCCTGTGTCTTGGTTCACTTCCCTAAAGCATGTATCTCTGGTGTGATTAATTTTGTTCATTCCAGCTTTTGATAGGATAGCATACATGAATTTCTTGAAGTTTGAAAAATGGTGGACTAGATACACCTTAATTTCGATCTATAAAAACTTTTTTCTAGGTTAAACTGATAGGAGATTATAGCATATTTCTGTATTAGAAACTTCAATATATGACATGCAGTGTGAATATTATTTCTAAATGCAAATCTTTCTATAATCCAGACTCAAATCTTAGTACATTTTTGCTAATGCAGTATCACAAGCATAGGTTCTGTTGGCTTTGAAGTGATACTGTATTGCTGTTTTACACAGATAGGCAACTAACCTGGTGTTTACCATCATATAAATTTCTTAATTAAAACAGTAGACTAATAGTAAAATAGCAAATGCATCATATAGTTCATTACCCCAAAGAAAACTTCATATTGTCATGAATTTTGCTTGTCTTATTTTTACTTTTTATAGTTAAAAAAATTATCTTTTTTAATTGCCATGGGCATCTTTTAGAAATAGGTATTTGGTGAAAATATCAGTGATGACTTACTGTTGGAGTTAAACCACATATATTTTGCGTGCTATTTTAAATTTCTAGAGATACATTTAATAATTGTATTATTTCAATTAATTGAATATTATTATTATTATTATTATTATTATTATTATTATTATTATTATTAACATTTGTATGCTGCCTGAATCCCAACAACTGTGGGTAGTTCAAAAGTAAAATTTCAGTTCCAAGACTCGAATCTGGTTTTGTAGGTAACAAAATCAGCAGATTTTTGTTCTGCTTGACAAATTAATTCTATGGAATATGTTTTATCATCTTACATTTTTTATAGTTGTACTTTCATTAAAAAGATTTGGGGGAATCTAAAACATCTATAGAGTTTTTATAAGACATAGTTAAATTCTGTTTTAGTGCAGCCATCAATAGAAGTAGTTTATATGATTTTGGAATGCCTTTTTAGAGCTGGAAAAGATACAAAAGGGGGCAGTCCAAATGATCAAGTGGCTGTAACACCTTACCTATAAGAAAAGGCTAGAATGGCTGCAACTCTCTAGTCTGGAAAAAAGGAACCAACCAGAGACACATTCAAGTTGTTAGAACAGACAGAACAAATTACTACTTCACACAGTGCGTGATTAGCTTGTGGAATTCATTAACTCAATATATGGTAATGATTGCTAACTTGGATGGATTTAAAAGGGGATTGGACAAAATTTTGGAGGATGGGGTATCAAGAGCAATTAGTCTTGAAGATTCAATCCTATTGGGTTAGGAGCAGTATCTCCTCCTGTTTGCAGGCATCTCACAGGCATGTGGTAAGGCACTGTGAAAAACAAAATTCTGCACTGACATGGGCCTTCGCCTAATCTAGCATTATGTTCTTATGTTGTTTTTGTTTTAAGATTGTCTCTTGTTTATTCTGTTAACACTTCAAATGAAGTGAATTTCAGATCAAACAGCATGTAATAGTGAATTGAAGATTGTTATTTTGGGAATGAAAGTAGTGTGGTGGTGTTAAAGTTATTTCTCACCAAAATTCACACACTTTTTCCTTGCGTATCTGGGAAGATATGAAAGAGAGAGAAAAGAGATTGTGCAATTGTATGTAAGATGAAAAGGAAGGGAAAAGGTGTATAAGAATGGAGATCCAACTTATCTACTATTGCCTTCAGCTTTATCAACCTCAATGCTGCCCCAATTTTATATCACTGCATGACACTCTTGAAGACAAGAAAGTGGTCTATTCCTGTATTGTTGGAAGGTTAAAATAAAATAAAATGAATTTATAGTCTGCCAGGTTGAGCTTCTTTGTCTGGTCAGTTTACTTGGGATGATGGCAAGGCTCAACCAGTGTCCTAGATAACTTAAGCAGTGTGCCCAGTGGCAAATATGCCATAGTTGCTCTCAAGCAAGAATGGTTTCCTCAAGGAGGAACATTTGAAAACCACTTCCTTGGAAGATCAAAATAATTCTCTCATTATCAGACTTTTTGAAAGAGAAAAATTTGAAATAGTAAGAAAAGTAGTCCTTTTTTGTTAGTCCATTTGGGAAATAATTCACAATCAGGTTCTGCCAAAACAACACATCAAACATTAAATGTTCAGGTGAAAAAAAATTATTATGGACCAAAACTTTAAAAAACTCTTATATACTCTGTTACTTAGTTTTAAATGTGCTGTGTGTTTTGAATTATGGGAAAGAGACTAGGTAAAAAGGAGGGCGGGGGGACTATACATGCTGCTGCCAAAATATTTTTGCTCAATATGTATAATAATCTAAGTTGAAGCTGAACATATTATCAGACACTGATTTAGCCGAGTTACTTGGGGAGGGAAAAAAACCCTGATTTTAATTTGAAAGCTAAAATATGCTTTTTGTTTAATGTCTTCCTTTTTATGTAGCATGCAGCCTGCAAACAATTATAGAAAGAATAGTTGTTTGTTGGTAGAACATAAGGAACACTTTATTTCATAGGAACAAGGATACATTTTCCCAATACTATTTGAGAGAAATGGTAGAGTTTTATCACAGGGTACTGTTCTAGTTTATTTGGAAACAATGAGAGTAACTTCCAAATATGATATTCCAAATATGATGATGCTGCATTCCATCTAAATAACAAGATTTTGGTTAACTATTTTACTAGTTAAAAGTAACTAGTACTACAGCATACAATAGATGTGTATATGCACAAATATGCATACAATTTAGTTCCATTATCAATCCCAATTTAAATGTATCAGATTATAATGAAATATGCTGTCAATAGCCAATAGATTCTGTTTTTAATAGAAATTAAGTCCACCAGTAATTCCTACTAGGAATCACTGAGGGATCCAACTTCTGTTTTCATCAGCAATTTTTTTTAAAAAAAGCAACAATCTCTAGGGCCTTTTTGGAATTTTTAGGATGACAGTTCCATTATTTCAAATTTCAATTCACTTTGAACAGTCCAGTGTACTTTTTTTCCCCTAGGTATCTATCTTACTGGCTTTTTTAGCACTGCTCAGAATTGGAATTAGCAGCATTTAAAAATAGAAACAGAGAATTCATCCATTGCAGACAAGTAATATTAGAATTAACCGATGGACATATGGTATAAATACATAAACAGACCAGTGAAGAACAATATTATCTATAATATATCTATAATTGTAGAGGAATGGAAAGATTTCCTTGACAAAGGAAGGCAAGAATTGTTAGAACTAGTAAGAGAAAGTAAAGCACAATTCAGTCCTGGGAAAAGAGGGAGCAGAGAAAAACTCTGGCAAGCTTTCAAGATTCTGTTTTTATATTCTACAACGGTAAAGTAGAATTCCTGTAATCCTTGAGGGGTGTCTTCCCTGACCTGGCCTACCTTGAAGGGCTGACAATAATTTATCTCCATGTTTGTATTTTGGTAAGTGGGAAAATGTTCTTTGAATGGTAGCAAAGATCTGCCTCTACTGTAAGTTTTTGGTATTTGCAGCATTTCATTTGTCTGTATAGAAGAAAAAGACAATGGCGTCTGTAACATGTGAACTGATTTTTCTTTAACCCTCTTGCCCAGTAATTACTTCCCATTTTGTTTTAAGAGTGATTGTCACATGTGCATGTGTGTGAATTTATAAATGGTTACTTTAGTTTCAGAGCAAATACCATTGAGAATTATTATTTTCCCCTGTTTTGTTTCATGTACAGGCCTGGCAACTCCGATTCAGCCATCTTGTGGGTTATGGTGCTAAGTACTATTCCTATCTCATGTCTAGGGCTGTATCATCTATGGTATGGAAGCAGTGCTTTGAGCAGGATCCATTCAACAGGTATGAAGTGAAATGCAGACCACTGTGCACTTTTTTGAAAAGGAAGAAACCCAAGTGTTGATAACCTTCCAGATACCATCAAAACTGTTCATTTCATCTTTACTGCTATGCTTTTTCTTGTTATAATATTTTTATCAAACCCAGGAGTAAAGCATTTATTGTAAGTTGAGTTCAGATGGGGAACTAATGTGGCATTGGTTTATAGATGCACAAATGCATTACATTCTCTACCTGAGACTCTGGCTGTAGGAGAAATTCAAGAAGAACACTCTGGAACCTCAGCTGGAGCATGCAGACATATAGGAACGGTAGGATTCTTCAGCTGCTCAGATCTGCCGAGAAATAAGTTGGACTGAGAACCTTATTTGTGCTGTTTTGAATGATGCAAATTTAACTATTGACAGCTTATGTATTTAACAATATTTGTTGATTGCCCAGTCCATGGAGATTCTGGGAAGTTTACAAGAAGGAGAACAAAAGCAATAAATAAATCTACCTATAAAGGTCACCCAGAATCAAAGAAATAAAATTCTCTTTGGTTTCTTATGGAATGCAGGCAGAGAAGGAGCCAAGCATAATTCAGGGAATGGTGTGTTCTTAAATATGGGGCAACCACGGAGAAGACCTGTCATTGCACCTAGGCCCAAGTCGGCCTTCTCAAAGTAGGGGACACAGGCTTAGTCAATTCTGGCAAGGTGGTACCTGATGTATCACAGTACTATGTCATATTGGACTTCATATTTTACAAGCTTTGCTTTCCCCTCTCCTTTTTCTGCTGTAAATAGTCGTTTGAAATTATGTAGTGTACAATGGGGCAGGCAGTTGTGGACTACAATGGACAAGTAAAGAGACGGTCTTTACTTTTTGAAGCTAAAAGTATGTTGTGGCTGCAAAGGAAGGCAAGTATAATTTTAGGGTGCACCAACAGAAGTGTATAGTGTCCAAAACATGGGGAGTAGTAGTTCTACTTTATTCTGTAATGATCAGACTGCAGCTTAAATCTGATGTTCACTTCTGGGTATCATACTTGAAGAAGGATTCAGATAAATTGAAATATATTCAGAGAAAACAACAAGGATGATCAGAGAACTAGAAACTAAGGCCTGCAAGGATATGGATACATTTAGCCTTGAGAAAAGACAACCAAGGGGGGATATGTGAAAGGATGTCATATAGAAGGTGGTCAGGACCTCTTCTTCATCTTCCGGAGTGCAAGACACAGTGTAATGTATTTAAGTTGCAGGAAGGTGGATTAGAAAAAACTTCTGAACAGCAAGAGCAGTTCAAGAGTGGAACCAGTTACCCAGAAAATTAATGGAGGCTCCTCAACCATCTAAGATGCTTTGATTTGGATTCCTGTACCGAGCAGGAGGCTGGACTCAATGGCCTAAATGGCCTTTTCCATATGATTATATGATATCTTCAGTACAGTACAGACCCTTAACCTGTCCGGATAACATGTTGGCTCATAGAAATACAGTTCCCGTGTGAACTTCCCTGTATCAGTTATCCGTTCCTCATTAATCCCATGGGCCCAGAATCGGTGGTTTGTGATGCTTCAGGTCTTTTTGAGTACTTTGTTGTTGTTGTTTAGTCGTTAAGTCGTGTCCGACTCTCCGTGACCCCATGAACCATACTGCGCCAGGCCTTCCGGTCCTTCACTGCCTCCCTGAGTTTGCTCAGTTTCATGCTCATTGCTTCAGTGATGCTATCTAACCATCTCATCCTCTGCCGTCCTCTTCTCCTTTTGCCTTCAATCTTTCCCAGCATCAGGGTCTTTTCCAAAGAGTCCTCTCTTCGCATTAGGTGACCAAAGTATCTGAGCTTGAGCTTCATTATCGATCCTTCCAATGAGCAATCAGGGTTGATTTTTGAGTACATCTCCCATCAATTACAATCAGCTTGTCAAATGGCCAGGAACATTGGGAGTTGCATTTCTCTCTATTAATTTCTTCTGGGTGTTTCCACAATTTGCCTATTGTGCTCTAGTATAACTTTTATTTATTGAGTGCTTTTCTAGAATGAGTACATGAGATTTAAAACCTAAATAATTAGATACTTTGTTTCTTGATAGTTTAGGGAGGAACTTGGAGAGAGGTGTGACATGAAGCTGAACTGGTTGTGATTGCAGATAGTTGGAATAATAATGCCATCTCTTCCTTCAGAGCAATGGGTGAACGTTATCGCAAAGAGATGCTGGCACATGGTGGTGGCAAAGAACCAATGCTCATGGTTCAAGGTAATGTAAATATTGTTACCCTTTTATTGCCTCTGACAAACTTTTCCTCCATATACTTTTAGGAAAAGATTACTTCTTGTAATCAACATGATTTCTATTGTATCTTTTTAAAAACCTTTTATAAACATTTGCTAAAAAATGCACGTTAGAGCCATCAGTTCTTATTCTTTATAGACAATCTATCACTTTTAGAAACCACAGAATGGGATGCTTTCAGTTACTGTATTAAGCATAACATAGCTTTATCACTATACTGTAGTCTTCTAACCTCATTCTCATTTTTTTCTCCTTGCCTCCACCAATTTTACAGTAGTGCCATCATTACTGTAATTGCTGGTTGTTTCCCCCTTCCTTATCAGGGGCAGGCACACATGCCCTTTATCACAGTGAAGCCAAGAAGAGGGGTATAAATTCAGAAATAAAATAAAAAGTGGCTGCAGTGGGGTACAGCTCTATACTCCTAGTACAGCTCTATACTTCTAGAGGAAAGTAATCGCTGGTGGGTATTTTGATATTTAGAATCTTATTCATTTAAATACAGGTTACTTCAAGGTTTACTGAAAAGGCCTATGTCATTTAGAAGATGTAATGGATATTTTAGCATTGCAGTTAAGCAGCAGTAAGTTGTAACTTAATCAAAGGTATGGAACTGACATAATTAATGACATTTCCAAATAATGAGAGAGCAGCCTTTTATTACAATGTTTGATGAGTGCAGTTTGCAAGTGGTTGAAGCTTGGGGACAGCCATTTCCAGGAAAAGCATGGTTTACAGCTAATGGTTTAATGTGGAAGCTGAATGTGGACTTCAGTAGAAGTGATCCCAAGAGCTGCTATAGACTTGGGATGAAGGTCTGTAGATTTGGAAAGAATTAGCATGCATTTAGAAAAATATAAATGGCAGCTCTTTCTTTAAATTCCAATGCTGCACACCATTTACAGATATAGTTCAAAAAGGAGTATTGTTGCTACAGTCATTTCATCCTTGGGTCTCAAACAGTGGGAATGTGAAGGATAGGTTCTCCACCCACCCCCTGCCCCCACCTCTGCCCAGGTCTTGGATTTGAGACCGTCTCACCCTTAGTTTGTACTTGATGGAAATACTCAGTTCTTTTCATGAGAAAAAGGATTTTGTCAATATGGCTGTCAGTTGCTATGAGTAGTTGCTATAAGTTTTCAGGCTTGATCTCATTATGTCACTTTAGGTTTGAGAAAATATGTAATGAAATAGTACTTTCGGGTTTTGTTTTTTAAAAAAGCCCTAGATATAAAAAAAAAAGTGATAGGCAAACTGTCCATTAAATTTGATTTGTTCAAGGGCTGGGGGTGGCCTGGGGAAACGGTACAAACAGGAGTTGGTATCCAGTTGCCTTTTTATTCCTATATTGGAAATTGCCTTGTAAACTGAGAGTTGAGGTGGATTTGAGTCTGGATGTTTGGTGTGAATTTAATAGCTCTTTTGGGTAGGGCAGGAGGACATTTATCATTGTGCTTGTCCAAATGCTTTTCCTCCAATTGACTTCTTCTTATTTCCTGAATGGAAAAGGTAATGCATATATTCAAATTTCCAGAATAATGTTTAAAGGTAAAAATATTTGGCTACATTTTATTTTGTGGGGTTTGTTTTTTAATTTACACTATTTATCCTTTAAAACATCTTCAGGATATTATAGGCTTTATTGTTATCACTAGCAAGACATAAATACACTTAATTAAAATTATGCCTTATCAAAACTCTAGCAAGAACTTCTCTATTACAGATCTACACTCAATGTTCCTTATTCCTATTGTACATGCAAAAAATGCATATTCAAGCAAGTTGACTCTTGTAGGAACATATTAAAGGCCTCAGTGGAAGATTTCAGTTTGGCTAAAAGCATTCTGTAGTATTATTACTAGAAGAAGAGGAGGAAGAAGTTGTATTATTTTTCCTGCAAACCAAATATCTGAGGTATACTGAGCGATTTACTAGGTATTGCTACTATAAATTGTGTACTAAAGTTATATTTATATTGGCAGTTCTAAAGGAATGATTCATTTCAGAGAGGAGCAGTGTTTTCATAAAGTTTCTCTAATGTTAAACAATATCGGAATTTTCCTAATGTAACTTTTAAACTGTTAATGACACAAGAAAGGCACACTCGTGTGTGTTAGACTGTCTCTTTTCCTTATATATAAAAGAGCAGATGTTCTGAATCATCTCTGACTGTTTAAACTACAAAGACCAGTGCATCTTTATCCAGTGCTCTCTGATTGAAAAAGACATACTCTCCACTTTAATATAAGAGGGAAAAGCAATTGGCACTTTAAATTACAGTTGGAAAATATTATCTCTGGACACAGCAGATTTTAAGAAAAATGCATTCTACAGACTATCTATGTAGGGTGTTCAAACTTTTCTTAGTGTTGTGTTTTATGCATTAGTTATGGTGTGTGCAGGGGCAAGAGACAAAATGCGTGGCTCAGTGCAGATTATGCCCCTTATATAAAATGTTACAACACAACTATAAAAGAATGAAGATTGTATCATGATGTCATAACACACAATTCATCATTTTGGCATCACTGTGATTAGGACAGACACCAACAGCATTAGTGTGAATGTCTTGAATAAACTCTGCCCACATTTGGATAAGAATGCTTCCAAGCTAAGTAGAAGATATCCAAAATGCTAGAGATGCTAGAGCATTCAGGCTGACACTTTTGTTTTGAAGGTGCCTTTGCTGATCCTGCTAGCCTGTTTTGTTTAAGGAAAAGTCCTCTTTTCTCCATATGGGGCAGCCCTGGAAATGTTCTTTCCCAGTTGTTTTCTGTATCAAAACCTCATGCCAGGAGCGTCTGCATATGGAACAATTTCCTTGATGTAGACCTTTGCCCTCCCAACGTATGAAGAGTGTGGAAGCAGTGAAGAGAAGTGTCTTTGAGTGACAGGGCCATTTTCTGTTTTACCTTTTTGGGGGGGGTGGTGCAGGGACAGGCATGTCTTCATACCAGTCTTGACTCTTGGCAACCACCTGGACTAGTCCTTGCAGTTTTCTTGGCAGGATTTCAGAAGTGGTTTGCCATTGCCACCTTGCTAGGGCTGATAGAGAATGACTGGCCCAAGGTCACCCAGTTGGCTTTGTGCCTATGGTGGGACTAGAACTTGTGGCCTCCCATTTTCTAGCCCAGGGTTTTTAACCATTACACCAAACTGGCTCTCTTCCATCTTATTAGGACGTAAGTGTTTGAATGGGGCTTGAAAATGAGAATTGAAAGAGAAGTAATAGAAATTATACCCTCCAATTATTCAATAATACCCCTATGACTATTAATTATATAGTGATTGTAATATTAAAGATGAAATTATTTGTTTTATATCTATATAATCTTAATTATGTTAATATACAATGAGATATTTCTGGGAAGTACTTCTAGTTTGTATCCTGGGTACATAACCTGCAATATACCTCCTAGTTAGGGTATGACACAATGAGGAATGTATATCTGATAATTGATGTATCAAGGACCAAAGTAGTTTTGTTTGAGGTGGGAAATGGGGTAAAGTACTGCAAGTTATATAGAAATGGCAAAAAAACTAGAGCAAATAGATGAACCTGTGTACTTTGATGGAATCTACAGTATATACTACTAAAACTGTCATATCTGTAACCTTCAACTGGGTGAAACGGTGCATCATAGGACAACAGTTTTTGAACCAAGGTTCCTCAAATGCGCTCAAAACCCAGGACCCATGACTCCCCTTGGATTGAAATTTGGGAAATTTGTGGCCGCTTTAGCACTGCTGTGCTGCTGCGCTGCTGCAGTCAGCCCAGGTCATGTGATCATCATGGGTGCATCCCCAAACTCTTTCCTGCTTCCCTCTGTCCCCTGGGCCCAACTGGCTGGCAGCAGGGCCCAACAGGCGAGCAGCAATTGGCTGCTTTGAAAACAAGGCAGAAATTTGAAATCTCTTAATGGTGGTTGGTGTTGAGGAAAAGAGGAGGGAGTGACCTGGATGCCTGCTGGCAAAGTAGGGCTGGCTGCCAGGGTGCCAGTGGTTGACCGGTGAGCCCTCTTCTCTCAAGGGAGGGGGCCTTTGGGGGCACGCCGGAATGGGGAATGTGAGTGCAGTTTTCCTCACTGTCCATGGCTCCCCTTGTTCCACCTCCCCCCAGCAAAGTGGCAGGCAGTTCTGTGGGTTAGCCAAGGAGGCTTCACTGGGGCTTTCCTGAGGTAGGAGAGGGCAAATGGTGCAAGCCTATATTAAAGGGAGGGAGGGAGGGAGGGAGGGAGGGAGGGAGGGAGGTTGGTTCGTTTATGACACTCCCTGCCAGCTTCCCACAGAGTCAGTGGGGAAGCCAGCAGCAAGTTGTAAGTTGCTCACAGTCCCACTGCTTTTTTGCCCTTGGTCATTATGTTTCTCTGTTTAGGTAAGGAAATATCTCTGAAACAATGACCCAACTGGTCGCGTTGTCTAGTGTTTACTAAAGATGAGAAAACAGATGAAAAAATTATGTGATGTGCAGATGTTGGTAGCAAGGAGGTGGGTGGTGTGTGGTCTGTTGCAAAGAATGAATGTTTGCCGGAAGAAGTGAAAATGGCTGTGTATAAGAATGTGTTTCTACCCACCTAGTTATATAGAAGAGTGGAATATGTCAAGAGAAATGTAAATGTTGAATGCAGTGGGATGGGGTGTGTGTGGTAAAACAAGAATGGATAGGATAAGAATGAATGGGTGCTGAAGGAATGTGGGTTGAATACAAAAGTGAGTGATAAGCACAAAAGAAGTCTATTGAGGAGGTTTGTTAGTGAATATGAATGAGAATTGTAGAGTTGTGCAGTATTCCTGCTTGAAGCATGCAAAAATGCTCCTTATTGTCTCCTTAAGTCAAATGTATATTTTTTTAAGCCCAGAAAAAGGCATAGCTCCTTTAAAGAGCTACCAGCAGGTCTCCACTTGCCCACCAGATTTAGCAGAAAAGGCCTGCTCCAGGTCCCTTCCATGAAACAATGTCATCTCGTTGGACCCAGGAATCATGCCTTCTGTGTGGTAGTTCTTGCCCTGTGGAAGAACATCCCTCTGAAAATATGGATGGCCCCAACCTTGTTAGCCTTTCACAAGGTATTAGAGACCTGGCTGTTTCTCTAGACGTTTGGGCCAGGCAGTTAAGCGAGCTCTGCTGGTTAATGTTGTTTTATTATAAATTGGAGTTGCTGTTTGTGACTTCAGTCATTTATGCTTTGGATTGTTTAAATTGTTGTTTTAAACTTTGTACGCTGCCCAGAATTACTGTCACAAGATGGGCAGCCATACAAATTGGATGGGTGGGTGGGTGGGTGGGTGGGTGGATGGATGGATGGATGGATGGATGGATGGATGGATGGATGGATGGATGGATGGATGGATGACACCAAATTCAAAGCACTCTTTCCAGTTTTGGATCTGAATATTACATGCCTCTAGAAAATTGAATTGCAAGACAGATGTATGGAGGAAGAGTGAATAGTTCAAGAGGAAGGAAATACTTAAATTTTGTAACCTTTCTTTTGAAAATAGTAAATTTTATTCTTTATTGCTGCTTGGGGAATAAAGTGCTGGCTGTTGATCATTTGGCATTTCCAAATAAATTATCTGATTCCATGTTTCAAGGCAGATGTTCTTGGCAGCTTTCTTAGAGCAATTCACTATGGTAGAGCTTACTTTCAGTTATGGCTACTTTTTATCAGCTGTTGAGAAGCAACATTTATTTTGTTCTGAGCATCTCCCTCTAATATTTCTTAGGTATGTTGCAGAAGCAACCATCAATGGAAGATTTTGTGGATGCCCTTGTCTCAGACTTAGATCAAGACTTTGTAACATTCTTTATGGATTCTGAATAACAGAGAAGAATACTCGGAAGATTTTTTTTAAAAAACCATGTATTAACAGTGTACATAGAAGTTCTCTCTGATTGGCATTCGTGAAAAATGATTGTATAAAATAAATGGTTTACCTGGAAAGTAAAGTGGTTTTTTTTTTCATTATAGAACGATAAGAACTTAAGCATGCTGTGCGCAACATTCACATATTTGAAATTATTTTTCTGGAATACACACAAACACTAAAATAATTGCTTCCCTCACATATGTTAAGAGAAAGGAGACATGTTATCTGTCCTCAGTACAGACAAGCAGGTTACATTCATACATATATTCATGCCCATCATCTAACATGCCATGCGCAAAGGGTAAGTGGTAGTAAGCAAAAGAAATTAAAGGCAAGAGAATGAAATCTACCTTAATCCAGTTTATACAAATACTATTTAAGATACCTCATCATAGCTTTCCATCCTTGATTCTACCGTGCCCATATAACACTTTGTATTTGCCTTTTGTTCTTTACACTTCTCGCCTCTTTCTTTGAAAGAATCTCATCAACTCCATCCAACCATGACTTTCCTGGTTTTCCACTTCCTCTCAGTCCATTCACTCTTCCTTCATATGTTTGTTTAATGGCCCAATCCTTGTTTGGTCTCTCTGTATTGACTAAATCACCTAAACACGCTTCTTTCATACTGGTCACCCACTTTTGTGTTCAATCCACATTCATTCTTGTCTTACCACATACATTTCTTTCTTAAGTATCCTATTCCAACTACAACTTCCTGTTATGTTTCTCAGCTCTCACTACCATGTAACAAAGGGGGTGGCTGATTTCTCTTATGCAGCTTTTGACAAACACTTGACTCCTCTCAACCTTTGCATGTCTTAACATTTCCCCATCCATTTTGCCATTTAGCAGAAGGCTGAATCACTAATATGAAAGCATTCATAATTCCCAGGTCACAGGAGGTCAGTGTCTTGAACAAGAATGAGATGCAGTAAGGTGAAAATACAGAATCTCATCTGACAGTTTCATGAAGAAGATGAAATATGGAATGACTACTAATGATAAAATAAGGGAAAAGAAGAATATATTTGATACAAGGAATGCAAGGGAATTAGTATAGATATTGTCTTCCTTGCTGCAGAATGCAGAAAAAATAAAAAGAGGAATTGCATATGCATCTAAATATGTTTATATCATTTTTCTTTGCAACCGAGTTAGTTGCCCAAGATTCAAACTGATTATCTCTAAAGAACATAGTCAGGTTTCTGGGCTCAGAAAACATTTCTGTGTATTTGGAGTTCTCCTCTTTACCCCCTGCATTTGATTCCTCTTCACTTCTCCACAGTATTTAGATCAGGTGAATGGGGTTGAAAATGAGAAAAGCAAAGAGGAAATTAACACTGAGGGGGGAAATGCACAAGAAGTAGGTGTATTTTTTCTCTGGAGCTTTCCACTTGCAAGCTCTTGTGAGTGCCTGAGGCACATAACTTTCTTCCTTAAAGCCTTTTCTAAGCTTTACAAATATGTTTTCACAGCTTGTCACTCAGGGGCTCCTTCCCATTTCCAACAATGTATGCAGGGCACTCCTTTTTCAAATGCATCGATGTAATTCTTGGCCATCCTGGTTCTGTTGTTTCTTTCTGTAAGGTGGAAGTTTCCATACATGCTTGAGATGCTTCCATCACAGTGCCAGGAAGTCATCAATTAATCTATCACATTAATGTTTTGCACTCAATTTGGCTCTAACTATAACTGGAAAACTGATCAGATTTTATCTTTCTCTAAATGGAAGGTTTTTATGAAGAGTAAAATTCATTTTAAATGAATCACTGTAGATTTAAGATGCAATAAGAAGTGCCACAGTAATGACAAAAGCAATACCGGCCTTTGTTTCCTGCACTTGGAAAAG
This sequence comes from Python bivittatus, assembly GCF_059951505.1. NCBI lineage: Eukaryota > Metazoa > Chordata > Lepidosauria > Squamata > Pythonidae > Python > Python bivittatus. The sequence goes on along the minus strand of NW_028277056.1, from coordinate 20,677,694 downwards.
ATGAGTGATAAAAGCAAAAATACTTATTTTCTATTCTCTGTCGGAAGAGGGGCAGGGGGAGAATCAGCCTAGAAAGTAGGTTTTGTATGTGCTGAGATTTATACATATATTTATAATTTACAACTACTGGAATAAGTCTTCACACAAAGTTAAGGGCAGGAGTTAGGAGAATAGGCTTTTCATCCTAATCTAAGTTGACAGCGCCTGGATTTTATCATTCCTCCTATGGAAAGCTGGTTTCCAGTCAATGTTCAGATTGATTGGTTAAATTAAATATTCCCTCAATTTGTTTGTGCTTGCCTTAACAAAGGATAGTGCTTTCTTTATATCTGCTAATCTGTGTGTGTGCGTGTGTATACATGTACATATACACAAACACATATATTCACACACACACATCTTTACTGGATGTATACTACACATTCCCATTGCAGTCCTTGTTCTTAAAAAGAAAAACATACTCACTTGTTCCATAAATATAAATTCTATTTATGCAGTGCTTCCCAGCATTGTTTTTAAAGGTTGGGGAAATAGTCATGGCCCACATAAGACAGAACTGGATGTGTCAATTTTCATAATTACTTTGATTGATTGATTGATTGATTGATTGATTGATTGATTGATTGATTATGTGCCATCAAGTCGTTTTCCACCCTAGCAACCAATAGATAGATTTTCTCCATGATGATCTGTCGCTAACCTGGCCTTTCAGGCCTTCTAATGGTGCACTTGTCGCCACTCTGAATCCACCCAGCTTGCTGCTGGTTCTCTGCTTCTCTTTCCTTCCACCTTCCCAGCATTGGAAAACCCTTCCTAATTATAAAACAAACGCCGTTTCTTCATTTTTCGTGTTCTGAGTAATAAACCGTATGATCTTCTGATTAAAAGTGCCTGATCCCTGTCCATCTCAATTCCCTGATGCCTGAGACATCAGTTTGTAGTTGTTTCATTTCAGCTTTCACTGTGTTGAGCTGTCCCATGTTCATGCTTCTTATGTTCCATGTACCTACTGTAATTCTATCTTTGCAGCTTTGGATTATCTTTTCCCACATGGCAACATCGACAACAAAGGCTTTAATCTAGCCACATTATAAATACCACTGGGACTCTGAAAGATCCTCAGCTCTTCCTCAATAGCATGTTGAGTCCCATCTGACCTGAAGGGCCCATCATCTGGCACTATATCGTGAATCTGTGTGTTTTCTTGTAAAAATACAGGAGTGGTTTACCATTGCCTTCTCCCAAACAGTATTCATTGATGCCTTTGCCATTATCACTAAAGTGATCATCTGCCTCCAGCATTTTCCTGTATCACTGCTCCCCAATATCGGGATGGCCTTGGGTGACCCTACTGGGAATATATACTCTTGGCCTATACTCCTGACATTCTTCACTCATCCCTCCCAGGAATACACCCACACGCCTGCCACAATGAAGCATCACGACAGTACTTGGGGGGCATAATTACTTAGGTCCCTATAAATGGTGCCACTTGCTTCTTGTCTAGAGTCCAGGTATATAAGAACAATTATAACTGATGGTTATGGGGGTCACCCAGCTACTATCCAGGCTTTGTACTGAGCATTATTTTGGTTAAGTTTATATAACATGCTAATCCAAGATTTGATTAAGCCTGCCTTGCTGAAGGAGACATAGTGACCTGGTTTACTCATTATGCTAAACAAAAAATAAACGACATGATGGTTTAGCCAGGCTACTAATGGGCATAGTCTGAAAGGTACAATAGGTTTGCCAGTTCCCAAGATCTTTTCAAGAACTGAAAGCAGTCTTCTCCTTTATTAATTTCAGCATGTAAACAGAGCCAATTATAAAATGCTAATTGGATCCTGGAAAAGATCAGAACTAGGCAGAATTATTGATTTGATTATCTTTTCTATTTCTGTATTTATGCATTTAACATGTTTTTATACTGGCCTTCATTCTGACTAGAATCTGAAAACAGTGTACAATCTATTCCATCTTGCCCTCTTTGAACATGTGCTTAATTTGGGCCCTGAATGTTCTCAGAGCTTCTTGTGGGTAACACTGATACAGAAAGAGAATCTGACTGAAGAAATAACATCAAGGTTTGTTGCTTATTTTGTTGATTTTATGAACAAAGCCCTCCATACTGGTGACAGGATTTCATAATATGGAATTTTCTATAGAAGTGTGACACATAGTGACAGACAGTTCAGGGCATTTTAGTAATAAATAAATAGGTCAACCAGATCTGGGCTGTGAAGAGTTACTTCTTTGCTGCCACCTGGTGTTCATCCAGATTCTTGCAGACCTGATACTTTTACTTTATACTAAAAGTAAAAAATGTGTGGATGGCTATTATGATTCATGCAACCATTCAAAACAGTTGCAGCTCTTTTAGTTTTAGAAAAGCTTTGATTTTTTTTTCTTTTTCTTTTCCCCCCTCTTTCTTGCTTAGAGCTTTGAAGCTGCCCAACTGGTGGTGGTGGTGGTTATTTTTAAACACTGGAACAAAGGCAAAGATCTTACAAAAATTTAAACAGCTGCTTAGCTTTATGTCCTTGTGAACAGTCTGTAAGAAAGAGCATAAATCAAGCATGTGTTTGTGTGTTCGCTGAATTAGGAGCAACAGGACAGCGAGCTAGGCTTTGATACTTGCATTAAAAGTCTGCTACATTTAACCCCTCCATTTAGCTGAATCTTTAGTTTAAAAATAATTTTGGAACAGACACAGCCCCATGTGAAAAACAAGCACACCATTCTGAGTGGCACTGAATCGTGAGGCAAGCACCATATTTTACAACATTAATATAACGGATCTCCTTGGGGAGAGAAAATAGTTTAATGGAATAGAGGCTGAAATTTTAACTGTCATAAATTTTAACTGTCAGCCACCCAGAGTCATCATGTTAAGATGATGGCCATATAATTTGAAATAAAGAAAAAATAAAGGATTCACTGTCCGTTTCCCTTTCTTTTTTCTTTTTGCCTTGCTCTCTATTCAGCTGGAACTCTGAAATAAAGTTATGTGTGTGCTTTGATTTCTGGAAACGTGGAAGAACCAAGCAACAGCCTCTTTTGCTAAAAAAAGAAAAAAGTGTATTTGGCTTAGGCTTAGTGTGTTGTGTGAACTCAGCCACTGTCAATTACAAACCACAGTTTATGGCATGAACTCTGCACTCATAGATTGCCAAAATGTTTATGATGCCCCTGGATGACAACAATGAAGCCAATTTTTTAAACATAAAAAAAAAGCTGAAATATCACAAACTTATCAGATTTTACTATTTTCATATGAGATGTTGATATTCTTATGTGAGATTCTGTGAGGGTCAAGAACTAGATTACTGAAATATCATGAAATTTGATGAATACATGAGGTTTTAGACACTGTTTTTAGCATGATCTTTGAACTCCCTGGGAACAGAAATCATCCTTTTATGACTCTGCAAGATCCTAGCCCTCATTTTTACAGAGATGTTTGAAAGGATAAGGGAATATCTGACAAAATCTCCAGTTGTCAGATTACCTCCTCCATTTTCATTAGTCTCTTTTTTTCTGCCTATTTTCAGTTGGTATTTGCAATATTTCTGCTATTATTTATACTTTTTATTCCCTGCTCTGGCTTGACTGTGAGAGGAGTTAAACCCTTCCCAGAGCTAAAATACTAAAATATAAATCCTAGTTCAAAAGACTACTTTCTGAAAGAAAACGCATATTTACTTTCAAATCTGCTGGAGGGAAACTTCATGTAATTTGTAAGATGTTCCTCTTAATGGACAATCCTTGTATACAATTAAAATTAAATAACTTTATTTAGAAGTTTTAAAATACGGGGGGGCTGTCCATCAGCAAAGATGTTAGCTGCTTACCCTCTGCCTTTTAAATAATTTATGCATTAACTCTAAATAGATATGTATATGCTGCCTATAGTCACTTGTATAGTGGATGGGCAGCATATATAAATTTGAAAAATAAATAAAAATAAATATTTCCAACAAGAAATGTTAGGATCTTAAAACAGGAGTTGAGAACTTGAACCTTTCTGAATGTCCTTGGATTTAAAATCCCACTAATCTATGGCCAGGAATCAAGGATGATGCTAGTCCAACATTATCTGGAATGGTAATGATATCTAATCAGTTTTTTGAAGGGTAACTATCTAAGAGTGATTATAATTAGCTCAGTTTTATGGATCACTTGAGCACAAGCAGTATTGTTTGAATCAGAATGTCTGTTCAATCCAAATGTAGTATTCTATTAAGTTGCATCGTTTGCTTCGTCACACAAATGATCTAAATTGACATCAATTATAATTATAAATTATATCAGTTGTCTGGAACAAACTAACCAAGATAGCAGTGAATCTACTGGAAGGGTATCCAAATGTCTGCACTTGCTACTTTCAGTATTTTCTTGTTTCAAATTCATAAGCTGTACATAAACAGTAACTAAAACCTTCATGTTTTGCAACACGCCCCAAGTAGGCAGAGTCAAATATTTGGCCTGATGTTGGTCTTCTGTGGGGGGGGAGAGAGAAGAGGGAATTCTGTAGCCATACAGAAGCTTCGAATCCCTATTTTACCCCTTAAAAAAATCTCTGATCCCTAGCAGATTGGGCCAAAGAGAGGGACCATTTGATAATGGTCAAGACATCTAAGCCTCTTGAGGCACACATTTTGCTCCTTAAATCCTCTGACCCTTATCCCTATGTGAAGAATTGGCCTCTCTGATTTTGGGGATGTCATGACAGCATCTAACCAGACTGGTTTTTTTCTTTAAAAGAAAAAGAAACCACCCTCTCCTAGTTTGGGTGCAAGAAGATTGCCCATCCCTGCACTCTTTTTTGCTAGAACAACAGCTCATCACACCTGATTCTGCCATTAAATAAATAAATCAGAATAATTTCATTCTAGTGCTAATTTTGGAGGAGCCTCTTTTAGGTGAAATCTTTGATGCGACCAGTTTTTTAACCTCTGCAACTAGTAATTTACATGCCACAGGAGAAACCAATTGCACCTTGAGACAGGGATTATAGAGACAGAACACTAATTATACCTTTCTTCTTTTAACTGCACATGACTATCGCTTACTGATAAATCCAGAGGGGTGGGGTGGGAAGCAGAGCTGAAAGCTTCAAAGGTATTTGTGAATACATTTGCCTTCTGCCCCTTTAGCCTGGCTGCCTTCGGGATCCTTTTGAATAAACTGAATGTAAATGAAGAGGAATGGGGTCCACCGAACTAGGTAAATAAAACACAGCTGTGTTTTGCAGACACACCCTTTCATCCTCTTGAAGCACAGTTAATGTTTTATAGTTTGTCTTATGATATGGTTCACTCTGTGGCTGAGATGAATGAGTTGCCCCCCAAGCTGGAATCAGCTATTTTTGATCTCTGGTTTTAGGATCTCTCCTCTCTCAACACATGCATGCTGTTGGGTCTGTAAGCTATTTTTTATAAATGCCTATATTCCAATTGGTGTCGCTGAATTGGAATTTTTTTTCCCATTGGAAATCATGGGGGATGAATTCATGGGGGAGAGGCAGGGCTAATTCTGCAGTCAAAGCAGAGCATTTGATGTATAGTTTGTAGATACAGAGTAGCTGAACATATGACCATTCTTCATACCTGAACTGCACAGTTTACATTCTATCTTTCTATTGTTAAAGACTTGGCAACCAGTGATATTCCAAATCAGTGCTTCTCAACCTTGGGAACTTTAAGATGTGTGGACTTCAACTCCCAGAATTCCCCAGCCAGCATAGGGAATTCTGGGAGTTGAAGTCCACACATCTTAAAGTTCCCAACATTGAGAAACACTGTTCCAAATAACCTTCACAATACAGTACTTATATTAAAATTCAGTCAGTCAATCAATCAGTCAGTCTGGAGGCTGCCAGACTCTGGGTAGCTAACAACTACAACAACAATTTATTAAACTTGTATGCTGCCCAACTCTCAACAACTCTGGGCAGCTCACAACAATCAAGCAAAGGAATTACAATACAACAAATAAAACTTAAAAAATAAAGATAAAAGATTGCAAGTGCAATGAAGCCAAGAGCCTCACTGTCCCTCACCAAAGATCTGGGTGAAGAACCAGGTCTTCACGGCTCTTCTAAACAACAGTGGGGGGGGGGGCATCTGGATCTCTGTGGGAATCTTTTTCCAGAGGGCACGTGCTGTGACAGAGAAGGTGCACTTCTGGGGTCCCAATAGATGACCTTGTTTAATCAAAGGAACCCAGAGTACACCAACCCTGCAGGATCAAATCATCTGGGCAGATGCTATGGGAGACAGGCAGTCCCTCGAGTAACCAGGCCCAATGCCATGTAGGGCTAACAACCAGCAATTTTAAAAAGAAATCATAGGCATCCAGAAGATAGACTCTAAATACCAATACTTGGGAAAAATTGTAATTGTCAGAGAAAAGGAACTACATTTTCCAGGGGCAGCTACTGACTATTGGTTAAGCTGCTATTCATATCCTCTAAATTAAGATGAAGAATCCCAGGCTTCCCACAATGAGTGAGTAACATTTATTGTACTGTAAAATACTATAATTTTCGCTAGTACATACTTCCAGTGCGAAGGGGGGCTATCACCCTGGAGGGGCATGTCCAGTCCTGATTAATGAGGAACATTTAATCTGAAGCAGTATCTTCATTCAAAGTGATGCCTCCAGCCAAGACCCCAGGATCCTACGGAGCTCTAGGAGATATAATATGAATGGCCAAAGGTCTCCTCCTGTCTTGCTCCAAATTAACCTTCGACTGTTCAAAATCCCATTCCCATCACATGTCTCAAGATGCTGTCATTTTCTTTGACCTTGTCAGTGAATTAACTATGTTTCTCACAAGTCTAGCAATACTTCACTAGAGTTTATAAGCTGAACTTAAATGAAAAGGAACATGTTCTACAAACTCCATTTGATTATTACCTGTGAATCAAAAAGAGATCAACATATGTCAAAGACCAAGGATTTAAGATTTGACACATACAATAATATTTCAGGTGAGTTGTTTGAACATATTTTTCTTCAAATCTATTAAGTTTTGAAGTAGGCAGGAAGGAAGAAAAAGAGACTTTGTGAAGGTGTTCCCGAACAACAGTTCCCACCACTCTCACCAGCAGATGCTGGTGAAAGTTGTCATTCAGCAACATCTAGAAGATCACAACCCCACTTTGGGCTTTCTGAAGGATTTTAAAAACACACACTCTCTCTCATTTTATCTCTCACATACGATATATATAAGCATGCAACATGTGAATAACATATCCAGGTATGTATCAAAGGAGTTCAAACAGCACACATGGTCCTCTCAACACTTGTATTGTTACACCAGCCCTTAATTGAGGTACACTGTGCTGAAAATTAATAACTGGGATTAGCGCATTGTGGAAAATCTAAAATCTCACCTGCTTCTGTCAGACTGTTGGTGGTTGTTGCCTGGTATTAGGAGGAGATCCAAATATCAGGCTGAATTTCAACGCACAACAAACTTGGATTTGCCAGGACTTAGTCCTCATGGCTATTCCAGGCCTTTTGTGCTATCTCAGGAAGGCCTGCTACATTTGGGTAGATAAGAGGAAAGGAAGGTAGTATGTATTTTCAACAGATGTTTGATACATTGACAGGAACAATTTTGAACTGCTGGGAGAACTTCCAAGCCCACCTTCTAATTTGTCATTGGGCACATTAGAAATAAGAATTATACTACTAATAATATGGTATTGTTGGGGAATTCCTTGGGAGTTGTGTTTGCCTGGCTTTCAGAAATCTGTATAAGGAGTCTTTAAAAATCCATTGTGTCTTAATGTATCTGTTTTTGTGCTGTTTTGTTTTGTCATTTTAAACTGTAAGCCACTTTAAGTTTTTGAACAGAATGGTGGCCTAAAAGCCAGGTAAATAAATTCAGATGAAGTAAATATGTTAAAGTAAAGATTATACTGTATATACCAGTGTTTTTCAAACTTGGGAACTTTAAGATGTGTGGACTTCAACTCCCAGAATTCCCCAGCCAGCCAGCCAGCCAGCCAGCCAGCCAGCCATACACACACACACACACACACACAGACCATTTAACCTATATACCCTACTATTACTAGTGTAATATGTATTTTAAAAAACCTACTTCATTCCACATGGACTTGCATGTTAGCTCTCCACCAAATACCTTTCCTGTATTTACCCACCTTTAACCATCACATTTAACCGTGAGCTAAATTAGCATAACATTCTCCTTCATAGCACCCTAGATCACATCACTCCTACTGTTTCTATCACTGTACATTGTGTGAGAAAAACCTAATTAAGTGGATTGCTGCTAGATCTTTTTCATTGTACTGTTATAGTTGTATTCTGTAACTGTAATTCTTGTGCATTGTTCCATGTGGTTCCTTCATCTGCAATGATTTTTTGCCAGTACCAAAGGCACTGGATATCAAATATGATACAGAAATAATACCGGCAACAGCTTGAGAAGCAGATTCTAGGTGAGAGGCAGCACTGTAAGCCTCACAAGCCTATGACTGCTGAGTGTACCATTATTGCCAACCCAGCTCTATTGATTAAATAAAGGGAGCACTAAAACACTTTGCCCGAGATTCTTTTGGGAAATAGAAGAGCTGTTGATAAACTGGTCTTTTGAAGTAACGGCTTCCTCTCTCACCTGCTGATTGATGGTTGAAGGCTGCTCTAACAAGAATAACAGGTTGCAACTGCAATGAATCTAAGATCCTAATTCCCTCTTTCCTCTTGAGTTATCTGGAGTGCTTAATTTTGATATGACACCCAAATGTTGATCTACTCACCTGAGTTCCACATCCTGAGGCTTGTTGAAAAGGTATTATCCTGGTATTAAGCCTCATTACAAAGATTTATTGGGATGTGTACTTTGTTTGTTCTTGATTGTGTCACTTAAATACTTGTAAAATGTTGAATGAAGCAACACAAAAACTAAGCTTGCTATTCCAGAAAACAGGAACTGCCGTGTTCAAGGAATGTCTCAGAACTGTCTCCAGATGATGATACAGTGATACAGGCAGTACTACAATGAAATGCAACTGTACAACTATTGTTTGGATGCAGTCAAAAACAGCATTACTAATGGATGGGATTCAAACACATCTAAAGATACTGTGGATTTCATTTATCCCCCTCCAGGACATCAGAGTATCACCTCAGACAGCGAAACAAATTTAAAATTTAGAAGAATTTCAAACAGCGTATGATACAGCATAAGGAATCTGTTATTTAAACAAGCTAGTGTAAAAATCCCAATAGACCCCCTTTTGAGTATGTGCAAAGCAGATCTTTGGATTCCAGCTTTGGTTGCCCCATGTATGTATACAATAAATTGTGGAACAGGATAGAGGATATACTATTTGTTGTACAAAAGCAAGAATGTATCTCAAGTGTCCTTGCAATTCATGTGCGAAAGGCTGCCTATGGAGAAATACATGACTCTAGAAGCATGTGGAACATATTCAGGAAGAAATTATATGCTTGATATTTATGCAATGTAACTAGTACTTTATGCCATAAGCAGGAAAGCACAATGAAAAGGACAATCCCTTTTGTAACAGCTGCATCACAAATGTTTGGACTTCCTTGGACTTCAGTATTGGAGGAGAGAGAGAGAGAGAGAGATTGATTGATAGCCAGGCCTTCAAAGCACAAAAGTAGGTTTGACAACACATTTAAAGGAAGGAAGAAGCAAGCAAGGCAGCTGTAGGCAGGCATTTTGAGTTTTTTTCTGCAAGCCGGAAGTCAGGATGGTTCTGAATATAGTATACTGCTGATCCATCCTGATGTTTTGCTCTTTCTTGCAGCATGAAGCAGCCTTGACAGTCAACTACCAAGGGTCCCAGTGTTGGGAAGAAGCAGCTGATGTTAGTAATACGGCTTTCTTATTAAAAATATCCAGCTGTTTTGACTGGTAAGTAGCCTCTCCCAATGCCATTAAATTACAGTAAATGCATCACACATAAACAAAGGGGAGAGCATCAATCACACCGTCATGGCCACCCTCTTGACTTTTTTGACCATACCTTGAAGACATTCCTGTCATGGTATTAACTTCGAAGAAGAGCCAAATCAGCAGCCATTTAGAGCTCTTAGCGCCAACAAAAAGAACAGAAAGCAACATAGTTTGAAAGGTTGTGAAAAGATGAATGGAAAATAGACTTCAAACTCATTTTCTTGGTTTATACTCATCACTGACTCCCCCAAACTTTCCACGTGTGGCAGAATTGCTTTACGCATAGCAGTTTTTAGCCTGATTTTCAGTAAAAGTAACAAAGGTAGGCTGTAATGAAGCCAACCAATTGAACTGTCCTGGAAGTCTTCACAGTCAAAAGGTACAATTAAAATAGAATCTTAATACTATGAATAAATGATCTAAAACTGCCTAGATGGCTGGATGATGGAGAGTAAGAGAAGAACATCCCGGCCTACTTTTGGATATGGATGCAATGGTCACCTTTAGGTGGCTTCTAAATATTAGGAATGCAAATGATATCTCCTCTCAAACTGAGGCAAATATCCATATTACATATATATTTCCGCCCCTCTAATCTAGGAATCCTTAATCAGCCATAGTTCATTGGGTAGTATGTTTGCAAGCCCAGGCAACTGTAATTTTTTGTTAAAAATGCCTCAAATGCCTCTTATTCATTAAGAGCTAAGCGTGATGCCTGAACCCAGCCTCAGCATCCTCTTGAGCAATGATCAGCTTGCACCACCTTACCTGAAAGGCCTGAGGACAAGTTGAGCCTGCAGGCTCATGTGTTGGAAAAGGATTGTGAAAACGTCTCAAACGGTGTCTATCTGGACAGAGCTCCTTGAGGAAAAAAATCAGGAAAGTTTTCTGCCCAGGAGGGGGTACTGGAAAAGTCTGACTCAAATTAGTTAGTTTTGTGTATGTACATATGGGCCTTTGAGTCGGTCTCCTGGAAAAGCCCCTGTAGTGTTCTTGGAATAATTTTGAGGAAGTGGTTTGCCATTGCCTTCTTCCTATGGTTGAGCACAAGAGTGTCTGGCCCAAGGTCACCCAGATGTCTTCATGCAAAGGTGGGACTAGAATTCACAGCCTCCTGGTTTCTAGCCTGGTGCCTGGCTGTCATGTTAGTATTACAATTCTCATAATTTCCAGCTGGCATGGTTAAGGTCCCACTGGCTGTAGAATTGATTACAATCTTAATAAATTTTACTGCTCTGCCCCCAGCCCAGTAGGATTGGGTCACAGGTTCTTTTGGATTCAGAAGCAATGATCTCATCAGTCTGAATACTTAAGGCTTGATTCCAAGGCAGGATAAGAAAATAACACATACTGTAATCACATAACGTGAAACAGCACCTAAGGAAAAAGGGTACATACCACCACTCAGTTTCTCCTTGCCAATCGTCTGCTACATATTACATATATCTGGAAAGAACCAGGTGGGGGAAGACATATAGATCTATTACAATGTCATAGTGAGATCAAGCAGAATGGATGCTCCAGGTCCCTTCAACTAAGCAACGTCACCTAGTGGGACCCTGGTAGGGCACCTTCTCTGTCACGGTGCCTGCTGATGGGGGTGGGATGCCACCCTGATAGGACTTCTGAAAGACTTTGAAAATCTGGATGTTTTCTCAGAATTGGACATAGGTAGTTGTTTCTTTGATCGGTTGTGTTTGTTTCTTCCAGACAAGCATGATCCTTTTCTTTTTATCTTATTGTTCTTTACTTACAAAAGTGTAAACTGCCCAGTATTTGGAGTTGGGTGGCCTCTAAGTTTAATCAACTAATTTTTAAAATCTTTTTTTTTTAAAAGCTAGGATAAACAGCTCTTTATAGTACTCATCCTATGAATTGTGTTGGTTAATAATGTTTCATTGATTCAGCAGAGGTTATTTTGGAGGTATTTAAGTAATAACTAGATCCCCGGATGTGGCCTAAAACTTTATGACTTATCTAATAACATTTGGGAAGATGGTATTTTATTGCGATTATTTAATGAAGGTTATATTATGATTATATAGTAATACAGTTATTATGCCAAAACCAGGTAAAGATCATACTCGTATGTTTTAATTATTGCCCTGTTTGATTAATGTACATATGAAAATTTTAATAGCTCTTTTAGCAAGTGGATTGCAAAAGGTGGTATTTTCATTGGTTAGGAATAATCAGTTTAGTTTTGTTAAAAACAGACACGGAATCAGATAATATTTGACTTGCAGTAGACTTGATTGATTTGAATATTGAGAGGACCAACCCATGGTTATATCTCTGGAGGTTGAAAAAATCTTTGACAAAATTTATAGGCCTTTGAGATACCTAATCCAGAAAAAGGTGATGGGCCAATGTAAACTATACCAATAAATTATATGATAATAGTGCATGGAAAGGTGTTTGGTATACTGATCAAGAGGTTAGTCAGGAAAAACTGTGGCAATTATCAGACAAGACTGATAATTCTGAGTCTAAAAGAATGTTTTCTCACATACAATATAATTTGAATGCCAAGGTTTAAATCTGAAAATGATACGAGTCTTTGTTCCGATGCTTTAATTAACTGAAAGTTGTATTAACATTGCCATATATCTTACTGCTAACAATAGAGAACAGTCTAATTTGTGTTGGAGGGATTCTGTTTTTGAAAGTGTATGAATGCCATGTTATTTTATATGGATCTATACTGACAAATTTATTTTGTGATGAAACAAAAGAGGGCAAGGGAACATTGTTTTATGTTAAAGGAATAATTGTGGGGCTACAGTGGATTCTTTTCTACTTGTTACTTATTCATTATTTATTTTTGTGCTTGGGCAGTGCATATTTATGTCCAGACAAGGGTCCTTTAAAAGCTGTCAAAGACGTAAGTCAAACAATAGGCAGATTATTGTATCAAACCTTCTCTACACAGTTGATGGTTATGTTAGCTACAAAACATTCTCCTGCATGAGATAACACAGCCATCAAATGGATAAAGAAAGCTTGAATAGTTCTCATACAGTACTCTTTGACTAACTGCTGGGAGATCCTGGAATGGTATACAAAATTAATAAAGAAATAAAGCTTTCTGGTGGAAAAAGTGCCAGGAGGAAAATAAAAAAAATGTTAAAGTGGGATGACTAATCAAGCTTTGATGGACTGGAGCCATCACACAGAATGAGATGCTGTATACAATAGACGTCTCATGTCGATACTTCTGGAATTCAAATCTAGTGTGGTCAGCTAGACTTGGAGCTGGGAAACTGGGGATCGGTGTTTAGAAAATGAACAATAAAAGTTGTAAACCTTCATTGCTTCTATGTATCTCAAGTCTCTGCATAAATAAGTCACCCTTTATTACCCCTTCAGAAAAAAACAAGGTGAGGGTGGAAGACAATGTCTACTTTTCTCTTTCTACCTCTAACATGTACAGCATGCCCATCATTTCCACCAAAGAGCTCAAGATGGCATACCTGGTCTTTATCTCCTGGCTTCAGTTAGAACGGTGTTTCTCAACCTCAATGACTTTAAGATGTGTGGACTTCAGCTCCCAGAATTCCCATGCTGGCTGAGGAATTCTGGGAGTTGAAGTCGACACACCTTAAAGTCGCTGAGGTTGAGAAACACTGAGTTAGAGTATTTAAAGTAACTGACCCATTAAAAATATTGCAGAGCCATAATTTCTAGCCTGTGTAACAGTTTCAAATTTACTTCAAATCCTATGACAGGACAGAATTGTCAGAATAAAACTGGAGGGAATTCTTTATCATTTATCTTGTCAATTGCCTCCTCACCTCTTACCCAGGCTGTTGCAGAACATATGCCCTAATCTCATCCCCTATTACTGCTGTGAAAAGCAGTAGGACCTCTGGCAATCCTTTTGCAAGCATTTCACTGGTAGCAGGCATTGCGAGACATAATCAAAAGCACTCCTTTGTGCTGCTAAAACCAAGAAAAGATTAACTTGAACCCTATTAAAACAGACCTGCATTGTGCTCCTTTGTTATGCAACTATACCAGTCCCATTCTTTTGACAACAGCACACATCAGAGCCAATAAGGGTTTTGTTTTTGTCTTTTTTTTTTTTAATGAATTGGAATGTGCTTCAGGTTGTAATATAATCCTCACCCCACAGTGCAGCTCAGAAAAGGAGGAAGAGAGGAGTAATTTAATCTACTGGAGTGACTGTGTAAAGGGAAATTAAGGGCTTTAACCTTGCCATAAAATGCCTCCAACAAAGGAAAAATTGTAATTATGCCACATTCATAAACAAGTAAATAATGAGTAATGTGGCAACTTCACATTTTCAGGATAAAAAAATATCCTGAAGTGATACAAACTTAATAGAAAACTTCAGCATCTCTGATAGCTTTCATATTCAAGTCCATGAATATAATCTGATTTTTCTAAAAGTTAAAATGTATTTTCTATATATTATACTATAAAATCATAATCTATAGGACTGTGCTATACTTTGGATTCGATCTTCAAATGATGCTCGAAGCACGTGAGAGCAAAAATGGAACATTTGCTGGCAGCCCTTTAAAGCAGCTGCATCTGCTCCTGGGATCCCAGGACTGCCCTCTGCTGTTGCTGCATGATCCCAGCTGCTTTAAGGAGTTGCCAGCAAATGTTCCATTCTTGCTCTCACATGCTTCAAGCATGAACTCCCACTTGCACTCAAGCAGCTTTTGGAGAGGATAATCAAAATGCAGATCATCAAGGGTCTACATGCCAAAGAGAGATTTTTCGAACAACAGTTATTTTCTTGAATGGCCCATTCACAATTCTTTAGTAAATAAGCTTTCCTTACAATAAATAACACTCCTTCAGGGAAAGCTCATCATAATACCTGATTTTCTTACAAACATTTCTTCATGTACATTCTGTTACAGGAAAATAATACACCATACAATATTCTTTTCACCCTGGGCTGACATGGGTCTCAAAAGAATATTATGTCAGCATCTCATTAGGTAGGATGCCATAACTGAGCAGTCTATTTCTTTGACATAAACCATCCCAGATATACATGGAGAATTGCCACTCTCGGTGATCTTAAAGCATGTCAGGAAAGACGCTGCATCAGATGTTAGGTTCTAAACCAATTCATTAAGCAATAGTATGTTTAGGAGACGTGTATGATACTTCTGTGTTTGGAAGAAGCACTTACAAAACATAAACATGGAAACAAAATAAATGTAAAAAGAAGTACAAAGAGAAGATAAAAACTGGCAAATTAAAAGAAAGAAAAGCATTGCCTTTTGAGGGCCCCTGAAAGAGACATGTTTTGGTTGCTCTTCTAAAGGCAGAGGAAATGGGAGCCAAACACGACTCTTAAGCAAGCACATTCCATACTGTTAGAAGGTTGGGACATATAGGCATTTTATATATGTTTTAAACACTTGCCTTTACCTGCTTGTGTAACATGAAGTAAAAGCAGGCCCAGCAATATGCCAATATTCCCTTTCCTGTATGTATGGTTGACCTCATAGTAACTGACCTTATTAAAATTATCAATAGGTTGCATTCTTAAGGGTGTAACCTTCAACACTTCTCAATATCTCAAGGATATGATAATTGCTCTCATGGTTTGTTTCTTCCTGACTGGAAAGAAGACACTTCATGTGAGCAGATAAACTATCTTGACTTGATAGTTCTTTCCTGTTCAGATGACCCTTCACAAAGAGAGATAAGCGGTCCTGACCTTGTTTCTTAGGGATGTAGATCAGGACAGCACTCAGTGAACAAGCAGAGTGATAAAGGATACTTTACATATGCCTGTAAACAATCAAGGTGATAGAAATTAGTTTACATACAAGAAGGGAGAATCTTAATCAGGACCAGAGAAAGGGGTCCTGGGTAAAGGGAGGAGTATGGATCGAGGTAACTGGCTTTGATTGGATCAGAGGGTCATGACATCCTAATGTAGGTCTGACTGTAACGGAAGGTATATAATGTACTGTGGGGAGGGGGCCCAGTGCGGCCGCCCACCTAACTGCTTGCTGTCATTGCTTCTGCACTTGGGTGAAGAATAAATCTCCTAACTTCATGCAATTCGTCAGTGTCTTTACTCCCGGCTCAGAAACGGACTTGGTAAGATAACTTTTTCTTCCAACAATACTATGAGCAGTGCAAGGGAAAGCCATCTCCCCATGTCTAATGAACAGACAGGCATCTTCCAAAGGATGTCTTCTACAGATCTTAATGAGTAAGCAGGAGAGGTTGTCCTTGAAAAATCAGGCGCAAAGCCATGGAAACTCTGTAAAGATTAGACTTAGGGATGAGCAGCGCCTTAGATCTTAAAGCTGAAAAGGTGTTTTTGTGCAGGAAAGGGTACACACACACGTTGGTCCTCCTTAAAGCAGTTCCGCCATTTCTGGGCTTGCACAGTAGTCACACAATTTCAGAAAAACGTGTTTGAGTTAAGGAGGTGGTTGACGTTTTCAGGTTTGAATCCAAAGCACAACTCATCCCTAGTAAGTGCCAGAACCTTACACTGTACTCAGAAAACAACTGGCCATCAGAGCAGGTATTATATGGTTCTCGTGCTCATGAGTAGTCTGATGGCATCCTACTCCAGAGCTCTGAATGACATTCCCTAAGTTTACATAGAAATTGAACAACATGAGGGACAACATAGAAAAAAAATGTGGGCCACCATAAGTCAATACCTTAAGTATCAGTAGTAACCCTGCAGCACCAACTGTTGGAGAGAGCAAGACCAGATCCAGTGCAAACAGTGTCCTCAAGGCTCAATTCTGCCAGATGGTACAAAAGAAAACCATGGTTCATTGTATTAAAGCTGTTGAGAGGAACTCCAGGAATTACTAATACTCCCCCCACCCCCATCCTTGTGAGATATAAACCATCTTGGTACTGGTAATTCAAATCTATATAACTGAGGCCATGGTCCTAAAACCAAGTATTTCCCATCCACCTATTTCTGGAGCTGTTTGTTCAGATGTACTGGTCTTTTTTTCCTTGTCCCTTTCAATAAATTATAAGTATAGATGAGAATACCACAGAACTCTCTAGGTTTCAAGCTACCTTTCTGTATAAGTCTATGAAGGTATGGTTGTAACTGTTCTTGGAAGTATCGTTTGTCTCCATGGATTAGCAAAAAGAGATGACTGTCAGTAGATTTGATATCCATATTCTTGAGGCATGGATCCAGTTGGCACCGTCTTGTTTCAATTCCTTGTAATATTGAGTCACCAAGTACTATTACTATTCTATCTTCTTGCTACTTTCCTTTCCTCTTCAAGTATCTGCTGTATTGTTCAGCATTCATTTTCTCACCCCCTTTTCTCAAAAGGACCAGAGCTCATTTGTTCTGTGGAGACTTTAAACCTGTTTCTGTGTTTCATTGGTACAGAATATCATTCTAAGAAATAATGTTTCTTTTTTCTCGTGGTCCTTTCGTACCGAGAGTTGTTAATTCTGTCAGAACCTGTTGTAGCACTTTTGTTTGGCTTAATAAAGCTTCACCCTTTCTGGCTTCTCATTGTTCTTATATTTGTTTTCACAGTACTACTAGAACTTGCACTTGCTGCACACATGTGCTCTATAGTTTTTGGGCAATATCACAACTGCAGACTTCTATTTTCACTTGTTTCTTAAAGTACTACCAGTATAAAGGCTTTTATTTGTTCTTGTTCCTTTCTCAGTTTCCCATGTTAGCTGAGTACCAACTCTCCAGTAAGATGGTAAAATGTTTGGGACTCCCTTTTACCTCCCTTGCAGAATTCCTCTAGCACTCAGCAACTATTTAGGGGATGTCCTTTTTGACCCATATGGCTGAGCACACATGGTTCTCTGCTTATTCCCATCTCTCTTTTTGTCTTGTTCAACCTAATTGCCAAACCACTGGAGGCACAATTACTTCTCACGTTATCTTCACAAGCAGCTTCTAAGCTAGTCTAAAAATTATGCTACTGTTCATGATTGCAATTTTATGCCTTGATTAGAAGTGCTCTAAGGCTCATAGAAACAGGAGTTGCTCAGATATTCATCCAAAGTGAATATTCATCCATGTTTCATTTATAATCATAGGTATATTAATTTAAGCAGCAGCAGAAAGTAACAGCATCTGATATGTGGATCTTCTAAAAAGAATATACTAATTTAAAATAATAGCCTGAGGCATCCCATATTCATGTAAAAACGATGTTCTGAGACACACATATTTGAATGACTATTTATTAACAAATAGAAAAATATATAAATGTATACACAAGGCTGCAACTTGCACTGTCTTTTGCATTTCTACATATACAATATTAAAAAAAACTATTCTGTTTGAAGGAACTTAGTCTATAATTTCAGTATATGTCTTTGATCCCCCCCCCCCCCGCCCTCTGCTTCTCAATCCTGCTCTGCTTCCTTATTGTGGAGGGCATTCCTGAGAGGGATGAGCAAAGAACACTGAGAGTGTGTGCCAGAAGTATATACTGGATCCCAGCTGAGCCACCCAAGGCATGAAGATAATCCCAGTTGCCCAGCTAAAGTAAGTAGGCATCTATATTGGGTAGCAAGGATATAGTGATGGTGAACGATCACTTTAATGATAATGGAAAAGATATCATTTCATAGCGTGTGGGAAAAAGCAATGGTAAGCTGTATTCTTGTATTTTACTAAGAAAATCACACGGATAGACCAGATAAAGCGATTGGCAATATAGTGCCGCATGATGGGCTTCTCAGGTCAGATACACTGAATAAGCTACTGAGGAAAACCTGGGGATTTTTTTGAAGTACTAATGCTGTTTATGATGTGGCTAGATTAAAACCTGCAGGATGTCTAGTTGCCATGTAGGAAAAGAAAATCCAAGCCACAAAGACAGAATTGCTGTGGGCATGTGGAATGTAAGCAGCACAAACATGGGAAAGCTCAGTGCAGTGAAAGATGAAATTAATCGACTACACATTGACATCTTAGGGATCGGTGAATTGAAATGGACTGGAATTGGACACTTTCAGTCAAAAGATTATCCTGTTTACTACTCAGGAAATGAGAAACAAAGAAGGAACAATGTTGCTTTCATAGTCAGGAAGAATATAGCAAAGACAGTACTAAATAATGGTTAGAATCATCCAACACAAATTAGAGTCCTAAATGGAAAGGGAAAGGCCAGATGCTCAAGCTGGTTTTAGAAAAGGCTGAAAAGGAAGAGACATTATGATTGATAACTGATAAAGCCAAAGAATACCAGAAAGAAATTAGCAAGTACGTCACTAATTATACCAATGCCTTCAATTGCATTGACCATGTCATGCTGTGGAAAGTCCTTAGGAAAATAGGAATTCAAGAACATCTCATTGCCCTCATGTGAAATCTATACCTAGGACAGGAAGGCACAGTCTGGAAGGCACATGGCAAAATAGACTGGCTCCAGGTTGGCTCCATGTGTATATTTTCTCCTTATTTATTCAACTTATATAAAGAAGGAGGCTGGATTGGAAGAAGATGATCATGGTTTTAAAATTTGGAGGAAGAAACATCAATAACTTCTTCTATGATTACACTACTCAGATAGCTGAAAATGCAAACAATCTGCCAGCTTTCATAATGAAAGTCAAGGAGCACAGTGAAAAAATGAGACAAAGATTAATTATAAATATAAATAAGACCAAACTAATAAATGGTACAGCAACCAGCCTTAGAATTGACAATGAAGATATTGGAATGGAGAATAGCTTCTGCAGTATGGGATCACCTATCACCTGTAAAGCAATAAAGAAATATGCTGTGGACTAGCACTTGGTAGGGCGGCAATGAAGGCCTTAGAAAAAATATACAGATGCTGTGACCTACAAAGATCAGAATCATGCAGGCAAAAGTTGGACTTTGAATAAGCAAGATGGAAAGAGTACTGATGTTTTTGAATGTTGCCTTTAGAGAAGCCTCATGAGAAAACATCAATAGCCAAGAAAACAAACTGATCACAGAACAAGTCAACCAGAATTCCCATTTGAAGCACAAATGACCAGGCTCAAATTATCATCTTTTGGAAACATTATGCAAAGACCTAGCTCCCTTGATAAGTCCATAAAGTTGGGAAAGATTGAAGGAAAGAGAAGAAAAGGGTGATCAGCAAGGTGGATGGATTTGATTACAGCAGCAATGGCTGCACCATTGAAAGTTTTAAAGGGACAAATTAGGGACAGATCATCCTGGAAAGGCTATTATGTGACCATCAAGACTCGAAACTGACTTGACGATTCATAATCAATCAATCAATCAATCAATCAATCAATCAATCAATCTTTCTGTATATATCACTATTTGCCATAGACAACATAATCAAGACCAATTTAGTTGAATCAAACATTTTGTAAACAGTATATTACACATAATTTACATTTTCCAGTTCTTGCTTCATTTTTAACATATGGGCTGGTGGTAATCTAATTATATAAAGTGTAAATTACTACATAAAATGTACTGTTTAATGGACAAAGGTGACAAAAGTAATTTATGAAAAAGCTTTCATAGGTGAACTCTCTACACGTATTTTATCAAAAGTTTTACAGAATACTGAAATGCATGTCGGATTATTTATTTACAAAGTTTACATAAACATATGATTCCTCATGCAAAAATTATATAAACATGAATTTTGCAATAATAATTTTAACATAGTAGCCTGAACTTTGCATACCTATCTGCCTTGCATGCCTGACTTTGCATCCTACTTTTCAGTGGGCCTTACCTTTCAAATAAATATGTATAAGATTGCATCTCTCAATTACATATTTGTAGGTTTAAAATTGTAGCTTTTAAGAATGCAATCTTATACATATCTACTGAGAAAAAAGTCCCACTGGATTCAATTTTTATCCACAAGAGGGAATAGGATTGCAGAGAGGCAGAACTATTCTAATGCTCTGTTGGCTACAATTTTAAAGCGCAGAAACAATTACTGATATTTACATATTTACCTATTTCTGCAAGCAATGGGAATTTTTCGGACAGCCCCATTGGTGATCTATATTTCCTTCCAGTTTGGGGACACGGAAAAGGCTTGGGGAGGATAGAGTTGGGTTTCAGATTCTGAATGCCTTCTGCTGTGGCTCTCCTCTGCTTCTTTCTTCAAAGAAAGAAGGTTAAGGAATCCTAGGGTTCTGAGATGCTGTCCAAGGGGCCACAGGCTTTTATAATCTCATGTTTTATTTCAAAATTCTTTTTAAAAAAAAGTATAAAAGAGTTAGCGCTTTAAATTTCACTGAGATAGCGAATGTCCAGTATAACTAAACAAACATTCCCACTGAAATAAATGACACTTAATGTGTTTTTCTGAATTTTGAAATTCTGCCAAACATCAGCATATAACTGCAAATATTTATAGGAGAAATATTTCATTGAAAATTTGAGTTATTTTACCTCGAGAGTAGGCGGCATTGAACACACCAAAACTTAGTTCAAGATAAACCTCAGAGAGCTGCCCTATAAATAGCAGTGCAAAAAGCCCCTGAACACCATTTTCCAATTTCTACAGTGTTTTTTTTCCACATAAACATTTATGCAATACTGAACTGTGACAGGCAGATGTTGTTGTTTCCAAGTTCACAATAAATAACTATAGGAAAAGTCAGAAATTTTCATTTTTCTTAAAAAAGGATTCTCTGCAGTGTTAGGATTTTTGGCACATTCACAGGGACTCAACACAGCTTGTTGCAAATCGGATTAAATGCTTCCTTTTGCCAATATAATAAAGCACAAATTCGTGTTACACACCTGCTGTTGTTAGTACACATACTCAAAAGACTATTCTACTGCTTGTTATCGTTACATAATCTCCTTAGCTGTGAGATCAGTCCATCAAACTGTGTATGAATGAGATACAGAGGCTTGCTGCCCCAAAATGAGAGGGACTGCATGCAGCTAGCTGCCCCTGGTCTTTGACCACGCTGCTCCTTGAAATCTTCTCATACAGCTGCTTTGTTGCAAATCCAACTACCAGAGAGCTTTCAAATGCTTCCAATTTATTTCAGCTGTTTCTGAAACAGTACCACTGAGATCCGGGCAGCATTCCATTCACAAACATTAGAGAAGAGGCACTCAATTTAAGGGCTGCCAGGAAATGTCATGCAGATTCCTAAAGAAAAATAAGGAAGTAGGTGTTACACAGAATGCACCAAACTCATGAGCCTATATTTCTCTTACTTTTGCCATCCATTTTATTGGTTATAACATAAAGGCTTTTGTATGCCATTTATCTTTTTATTGTGACAGGAAAAACAAGCTTTTCTTTTTTTCTTGATATTTTCTTTTCTTTTCTTGATATTTCAAATCAAGGGCTTTTCAATCTCTCCTCCTCTGAGAAAGCATGTAGTACATCTACAACTGGTGTTGTACATTTATACTGTTACAGTTCCATTTTCAGTTGATCCCACTAGTTACTGAAAGATGACAAGAACTCCTGAGTTCCCATCTCGAATCTTGGAGGAAGGAATCAAATATAGGATCCTTTTTTCTCACCTCCCTGCTAGCCTCCAAAGTTGGTAAATATCCATCTCAGAAAACCCCCAAAGTGGAAACTACAACAGGAGAGGCTCAGGTACTGAAGAATCCTAAACCCCATTTGACTCATCCAAAACCCAATGACAAATTTGGAACAGCTCTAAACACAGAGAAAGGCAAACATTTCTGCAGCCAATAGAAACACTATGAACAACTGTCATTTAGTCTTCTTCTCCTTCTTTTTCTTCTCTGTTTGTCCTCCTATTCCTAACTCATTCCTGCATGCTCCACTCCACATTTTTTGGAGGAATAAGATGCAGTTCTTAGTGGCCCACTTTTGGGCAGTAGAGGAACTCGGACCAGGAGGAGCTCCATCCCCATGAAAATCAGCCTGGCCTTTTCCCTGACTGCATTCAGAAAGATTCTGAAAAT
Source organism: Python bivittatus (assembly GCF_059951505.1). Lineage (NCBI taxonomy): Eukaryota > Metazoa > Chordata > Lepidosauria > Squamata > Pythonidae > Python > Python bivittatus. Next base: position 20,654,829 of record NW_028277056.1, on the reverse strand, counting down.
AGAACTGTTCCAGAGAGCATTTCAATTAGTTCAGGCCATCTCTGTTGTATTTTTTGAGTTGCTTTATTCTTGACTTGATATTGTATTGTTATATTGCTTTGATTTTATTCTACCATGGATGCTTTAAACTGCTTTTTCTATATCATGTTAATTGCTGAGAGTCATTTGTGGTAAGATATAAATGCAATAAATAAATAATACAAAATACAAACCAAGAAAAAATAGTTTTAAAAATCACACTTTTTCTGGTTTTTTCCCTTTATAATTGATTAAGGAGAGGATCTTTGCGAAGTTCATTTAATTGAACAAGAAAATAATTATTCCAGACAATATTGTTTAACTGTTTCATTTAAACTATCTACTACATAACTGTGCTTGCCTGTTTATCAGTTTGTTCCGTCATACTCTGTTGCTGAGAGTGGTTCAGCAGCCAAAACCTGATTTAAGGGAGCAGTGATACAATATGCGTTACTGGAAAGTTCAGGTGATTCTGTCAAGCTACCAGAATGAGACTTTGTAGATGTGACTACATTTAAATCCTGTTTGTTATCTGAATCCACAGTGCTTTTTTCAATCTGTAGGGTGAAAAGTTTTTCATCTTCTCCCGCTAGTTCAGGATATGATTCACAGAAAGAAATACTATCACAACATCCTGGTTTTTGGATGAGAGGCCAAGCATCTGAAAGATCTCCACAAGTAGAATGTGAAAGAGAACCAAGAAATGCTGGAATCATTTCTCCAACAGAATTTGAATTCCTGTAAAAAGTTGAGAAATAAGAGTTATTTAACAAAGATTCATTAAATATATAAAGAACTTGTGATCCTAATGCCCTGATTGCATATCAGTAAATGCAAAGTATGATTTGTGTCATATTTCTGCCTTTGGGGGCATAAAGATGGTATAAAAATATAATAAATAATTTAAAAATATCATTTTACATCACACTCTCATTATAATTATTGCAGGTGGTGGGGGAAGGGGAAGAAGATCAAAATGCAGGAAATACAACAAAATTATGCTTTTCAGTATTAACAAAAGCACAACAGAAATGCACATTTTAAAAATAACAGTTTCTTACCCTAAAACAGAGTAGAATATAGTGAGAGAAAAGACACAAAGAGCAGGCATATTATACCTTTGTATCTTTTAACAGAATACAAAGATGCAAGATAAATCCTACCTTAAGATAATGTATCTGCATCATTCCTATGAATAAACTACTCATATTTTTGAGCATGCAAAATCTGGAAATATCCATATAAACTCAATTATCAATAAGGTTGCCTTTTAAAAACAGTACATCTAGTCCTGCATGCATACAGCATCAAGGAATCCCCTCAAGCTTTTCAAAATGGAAAATGAATAGATTTTGTATGTGTTGAGGTAGGTGTATGTATAATTCTTTATCCTACATTGTTATAATTCTGTCAATGAAAACTGGTCAAAATCATTCAGATTATCTTGTGAATGAAAAAGTTATATGATTTGGTCATAAAAATTAACTTTTTAGAGACTGGCAGAAAACATCTGTCCAACAGCTCAAAGTCATCAATTATTCTGCTGGAATAATTTACTTGAATTGGCTTTTGCTTGCATCTTGCACATTTCCTTTTCGCTTCCAAATTAGGGATTCAATTTGTCAGAGATGTCTGTTCCCCTGACTGAAAAACTCTGTAGAATACACTCCAGTGTATCCTGTAATAAGCACTAACATTAATATTCAGTAGAAAAGTTGGCAAAAGACAGAAGTTAAAAATCTGAAGTACCTTTCATGAAGTGTAGTCTGAGAGTGAAAAGGACAGCTATGACAGCTATGTTCAAAGCTACAGGTCTCGTCACAGCACAATGATGGAATCAAATGCACTGGACCTTGAAAAAAGAAATCCTTAAATAAGAAACAAAGTGCATATTGTTTTCTAGAACTGCAAATAATTTATACTTGTTGAGACTAGCCATGAGCTCGTTCACACAAGTCCCAGGGTATACAGTTGACACATAGTGAAGAACAGCTGTTGGCCTCTGGCTCTTGCCTGTTAGTTATGCAAGAAACTATGAAAAACAAAAGGGGTTGTTTAGGCCCCAGCAGAACGTAATGCCTAGTCATACAAACCATTATCCATCCACTTTGGCGGGTGAGGGATGATCATATGGGAATGTGTTCCACACAACCAATCATATGTGTGAGAATGTCACATCATAGGGCTGATATCTGCTCTTGTACAAAGTATAAATTCTTCATACGACATCTGTCCTTTACATGAAGTTTTAGTCATACATGAATTTAGTATATTTATATTTCTAATTTTGATTTGCTTTATGTCATTAAATGCTAGTAGTTCTATTACTTTAGCCCTACTGTTTAATGGGATTTATGCTAGTCTAACATCTTGTATACTAAACAGCAATTTATCCATAGTTACTTTTGTATGCCTAATTCAAATTTCAGCTTCACTGTGTTCCTCCTACTTAGACTAACCCAGCTCCCAGCAAGTACCTGGAGGCCATACTTACCACGCATCTGTAATGAGTCCCGCTGGCCCTGGCAGCATGTTCTATGTTCATACATATTAAGTTGTGATCTGTCAAAACATGCAAGTTCTGATCCATCATAGTGAATATCCTGTGATTGTACAGACCCTTCAGAACAGAGAAGATATTGACACTGGATGTTGTTAACCCACCTTATTTATGTTTAAATTATCCTCTAATCATATCTGATAACATTTGACTTTTATTTAACTTAGAGCACCTGTTATAAAGGTTTTGGCATAATATGAATTAAATTGTTTCCTTTAGATCTTCTTGCTTTATGCCTATTTCAGTTTGATCTAGATCCTTGACCCTAATTATTAAGAAAAATAATTAGAATATTTGGCAGAAGAAATCTGATGTTCCAACAAGATCCTGAATTGTTGTTAAAAGTTTAGAGTAATCTGTAACTTTGAATAACATACGTTTTCTTTTTCCATGATTTCCTAATTAAAAAATTTAAGCATAACTGAGTAATTGTGCTTGAAAAGTAGCTTTGGCTAACTGCTACTTTTACTCTGACTCTTACAGTTTTCACACCATAACATGAATTTTGGATATTAATTTTTTGTTGCATTTTTGTATGATCTTCTAAATGGTTCACCATATGTCAGGTAAAACCAAGACACATGCAGGTATATATATATTCAACTTATTTACATAAACATATTTCTCTTCTTTGATGTAATTGGTGAAAATTACATTGGAAAACAGTGAATCAACTCCAGGTTACAGTTAAGTTACAGTTAGTTAAATTCAAATAATTCTTTTTCTTTGCACAGAAGTTTACTAGGTGATAAAACTCAACATAAAAACATGGGTAAGAATATTAGTAACAAATATAATGTGGGGGCGGGGGTGGGGGCGGGCAGGGAGAGAAACTTACAGTTTGGCTTCTTTTCCATGAACTGTCTTTTGCAATAGATAACACATAGGATGAAAAGAGCTGAAAGTACAGTTGCCAGTGCGCTGCATATCACAGCAGCGAGAGCAGTGTCTCGTGGACTGGAAACAGTTGATGGGATTTTCACCAAATTCACTTTTGTAGTGCCTATATATAGATAAAAGCATTCCTTTTATTGATATGAAATTACATGCAGAGAAGAACAAAAATTATCATCACACAAAGCTCTTTAGGCACATGTGATAAATTCCTTAAGGATCTACACTGCACAGCATAAACAGAACCAAAGAATTGGAAATGGCCAATCAAGTCAAATCCCACTAAGTGCATGAAACCAAATACAAATATTCTTAGTGGAAACTGTAGTTATTCAATCTCAATTTGAATGTATCTAGCAAAGGGAGCTTACCTTCCTCAGTAATACATTCCATGGTCAAACTGCTCTCACAGCAAAATACTTTTCCCTAACATTCAAATGAAGTTTGTTGTCTTGTAACTTAAGACTGTTATTACGTATCACACATTCTAAGATGACAGAGAACAGCTCTTGGACTTCTTCTATGTGACATCTATTCAGATATTTGATGAATGTCATCAATCCCTCAGTTGTCTTTTCTCAAGGGCAAGCTTACCCAGTTTGTTCAGTCTCTTCTCATATGGGTTAGTTTCCAGTCTTCTGATTATCATCATTGTTATTGTTTGCTCCTGTTTTTTTTTTTTAATCTTTCATAAGTGTGGTGCACAGAACTGGATACTCTACTTGAGGTGGGGCCTGATTAATGCAGGATATAGTGAAGTTGTAACTTCTCCAGCAAGCTATATAATGTATCTTCATTACAACTAATTCTTACATGGAGTGTCAGATGAAGATGCTTTGTATTATTGTTTCATAAGTGGACAAAGAAAAGCAATCCATATTAGTATCAGCAAAGGGCCACCAATAAGCTCCTCCATAAATGTTATGCTATGCTATGGAACCATTTAAATGAAGGTGCTAGTCACAGAATCTATCCACTGGTCAATCTGTCCAAGTTGAAAATTTATTAAAAAACAGAGTCAACAAACATCAACTGAAAGTATATTAAATACAATGGATAAAATCCAGACTTCCAAAGAGTGGTACTACAGTAATTAGCTACTCTTATTGGGAGAAGAGAGACAATTTTCCCCAAATATACCTCCCTCATATCCGAAACAAAAAATTAGGAGACCATCAGAAACAATGAGAGGAAAGGGGAAATTGGTAAAAATCTTCTGAGGCTGGATCTCTGAGTCAGCAGAGTGCTTTCTAAAAATGGAATAAAGAAAGTAGCACATTTGTTTTTTAAATACACCTTAAAACAAACAAATTTCTCAGCAGGAATTCTATGAAATGGCCATATCTGTATGAAAATATTTGTTTTCCATTCCACATTTATGCTGTAAAATATGCTAACAGTACTTTCTATACAACTCTGTAATAAGATGAATTGCCAGGCAGCTTTGTTCAATACAGTTATAGAACTGTGAGGTACCCAAAGAGTTTTCATCTAAGGATGAAATCAGTTTTATGCTTGTCTGCCTGGGAAATAGCATTCCAAGAAAAACAACTGTAGCTTGATTAAAACACAGATAGCCGTAATATTCAAGCCAGTAAATGATGACTTATCTGATTTATTCTCCACAATTAAATTGTGGATCCTATTCCTATTTGGATTAATTTAATCCAGTTTAAAATGGGGGACAAAGTATTTCAGCTATTTTAAGGTCTTGTACAACTATTCAGCAGAGCTAAGCAGAGAGTTTGCTGCCAAAGTCAATTTTCCAGAAATCAGTTTTTAAACTTAGCATTTATGTTTTTATGTTTATTTTTTTTTACTAATTCAGATAATTGTGCCATACATTAACAAGGAAGAAAGCCTTGAAACACAGATATAAAGACTCTTTTCAGAAAAAAAGTATTCCCCCCCCCCTTCATCTATTTATTATCAATCTCCTACAGTGACGTAGGGGAGTTACAGATCACAGGATGAATCAGTTTAATAGCTATGTTCCATTTCTACTAGAGATTTGTAAGGTTTCAGATGTGGTTTGCAGGACTGCTCCAGATAATATAGGAGTATGAATACACCATTTGTCTATGACTCATTAAAGCAGCTGCATCTTTTGGGGAGATCCTATGGCTGCTGCTGGGAAGCTTCTGCTGCAACTATGTGATCCTGGAAACTGAGAAATGTGAGGGTCTTTGTGAGGGCTCTTTACTTTCCAAGGACTGGACATACCACAGAGTAGCCAATCTGTACAAAATGCTTTATTATTGCACACACCTTCCCCAACAACAGACTATTGCTCTCCACCCTTCTAGGACTTGCAAGGTGATGTTGCCATGAAATCGGTTTTTAAACTGAGTCTTTAATACCCAGTCCTTTAATACTTGGTTCAAGCAAAAGTCCCCAAGTCTGTAAAGTGGCATACAACCTTCACCTCCTTCCAAATGTTCTTACTCTAGTTAGGATGAGGTGCTGCTTCAGTGTGTTGCTGTTCTTCTAGTTGCTACTGAGCTCCTGGCAAAGTTCCAAGCTCCAGGCAGGACGCCCACCAGGATATGCTGCTCAACATAACTTGTGATCCTGGCAGTTGAATATTAGTCCTCTTGCCTGCTTGTAATAGCTGCCAATCTCCAGACATCACCTCCATTTCCCTGTCTGTATGCCATTTGCTTATCATTTTTCCTCCTACACACCTGCCCACTCTGTCTTAGCATTTGCTTTTGTAAGCTAAGAGCCTGGGTGGGGTGAGGCTGCCTCTGGATGTTGCCGGCTTGGATGCTTGTGAGTAAAGTTGTGAGTTAATGAATGAATGTATGAGGGAAATGGGGTGAGAAGCATTTCTGCCTGGCTGCTATTTTTCCCAACTTCACTCCCTAATAGTTTTTTAAGAAGTCACAGTATTTGCAGTCCTGCATGTTCCAAGGTACCTCTTTCAAATCAGATCAAATCAAATTAGAACACAGCACTATCCTAATTTCTATGATGAAAATACTGATAGACTCCCAATCAGAGGTTAAGAAGAAATGTATCTATGTATCTTTTGTCTATTCTGAATGCTGAAGAACGAGGTCATTGATGTTAAAAATAAAGAAGGTACTATTTTCAGTATATCAAATACAAAATAGTTAGGAATGTGTAATAATAATTTTAAGACTTTTAAAAATATTTTGGGAACTATATTTCTTTTGTCTGACTAGCCTTGTTCAGTCATTAACGAGGTTATGTTAAATGTTTATATGGGCACAACATTGCAGCTACCTCAAAGTGGGTCTATGCACTAAATGCATGATTTTTTTTTATGTATTACATGCATACAGTGGCTCTCTATACATTATAATAAACAAAACTCAAAGCAGAGCCTGCCACTATCACTATATGCATTCCTGATGAATTATAAACATCTGCAGAAGGCTATCATTAGCCATACTCAAATGTTTTTTAAATTACAAAAATCTACAAAACCTGTTTATCAGAGAAAAAAACTAGAATGAATGTGAACAATATGAATATCGATCTGTCTCTAATCCAAGAGGGCAAATAGGTACAGGTAGTCCTTGCTTAACAACCATTCATTTAGTGACTGCTTAAAGTTACAACAGTGCTAAAGTTACTTACAACCGGTCCTCGCACTTATGACCATTGCAGTGTCCCTGTGGTCACATGATCAAAATTCTGGCACTTGGCAACCAGTGCACACTTATGATGGTTGCAGGGTCCCAGGGTCACATGATTGCCTTTTGCGACCTTCCCAGGGGGCTTCCAACAAGCAAAGTCAATGGGGGAAGCTGGATTAGCTTAATAACCATGTGATTCTCTTAATGACCATGGTGATTGTAACAACTGCTGCAAAAAAGGTCGTAAAATCAGGTCCAATTCGCTTAACAACCACCCTGCTTAACAACCAATTTTCCAGTCCCTATTGTTGTCATTAGGCGACGCCTACTTATACATCCAATGCAGCAAATGACATAAGATATTTAATGCTTATAATCCTACAACTGTCAATTCAATAACTATGAATTGCCATATTTACTGAATTCTATGAAAATCACTGGTTTCGCAGGCAATCCACAAAAATTTAATACAATAAAAGATTAAAAGAAACTGTTCCAACTTACTAGCTTCTGAAGACATGTTAAACCTATTACCACAAGCTGGTCTAGACAAAACTAAAAGCCTATAATTTCCTGAAAAATTATATGTAAAGACATAACGGCAAGTTAAAAGACCAAACACTGACAAAATATCTCCACACACTTAAACAATACTGGGACCTAGATATGTTGGACTCCAATTGCATTATAGCAGCTGAAGTCCAATACATCTGGAGGGTGCCAGATTGGCAAAGGCTGCTCTAACATGTAAAACATGTTACTCTAAGTTTCCAAAATATATTTAGTAGAAAAGAGCATCAAATGGTTTTCATTATGGGTTCCTCTATTCACTTACTATCACTTTACATGGAGGAGAACAAAGATTTATCTTTCAGGAAAACAGGAGAGGGATGACTAAGCTACATCTAGGGGACAAGAAGGAAAAGCAAATCAGGCAATTGTAGACTTGGCTCAGATTAATAATACTACATATTGTTCCATCAAGAGCATCATTCATGTTTTCAAAAATAAATTACACATATTATTAGATTATGCTGAGCTCTTAGCATGGAATTCATGTTGCCCTATGTATATTTCAGTTGAAAAGAAAGTTCATATTTATATTTCCATCAAGATTTTCTAGATACAAACACAAAGTTATTGCCATCTACAGACGGACTAATCCTGTGTATCAGACTTGTTTAGTTAGAAAGAATCTAGAATATATTCCTATGAGCTGTTATGTCAGGGAATGACCACAGTGTTTACTAAAGCTAGTACTGACTGAAGTTAAAGATTCTGCCATTAAAACTGGATCATGAAAAAAAGTGGTAGGTTCAGCAATATGAAACTATAGTATTTAGATAAATTAGGAAAACTGCAGTTTTTGAACCATTTCCTTATATAGATAAGTAAGTGAATTATATATAATATTAAAAAATACTGGAAATAGTGTTACATACTAAAAATAATGGAGAAATAAAACTATTTCTAAAAAGTCACAGCAGTATTTCAAAAGGAAAAAAAATAGGTTGGTTGTAGCTCTAGTAAGATAAACGTATTATTGATGAAACAATTTTATTTACAATACTAGAGTTTTCATTTGTATACATACTTGTCTTTGTTTAACAAAGATTTGCCAGAGTAGATAACTGTTTCCTAGATTACCTACAAGAAAAATTCTTTCATTTGTAAACCAGTAACTTTTCTGAAATATGATGAAGACAAATATGCATATTCTTTAGTTTAAAAAATCTGAGCAATTATTATGTTAATACTCTGCAAATTTATACTAAATATTCAGAAACTGGTTTAGAAGAAAGAAGCAACAACCTTTTTTTCTCATTCATGCATCCACTCGTGCATTCATATGTAACTATAAACTTTCTATTATAGATACTAACTTCATATAAAAATATTTATGGAACAGATCCAGTCATAAAGTATATCAAATCACATTTTCAACATGAATGATTATTCACTTAAAACACCTTTATTTATAAAGTACATGTAAAAGTTTTTAATGAGAAAAGGGTTGATTATGCGCTATATAATTTTAATTAAAAAACAAAATTTATTGTTTGTTTCTGAATCCTTAAAAATATAAACAACTTGATAACTCATGCAGCATTAATTCTTTAAAAAAATCCGTGTGCCATTATGCTATTGGCTTCAAGCATATTTGAACTATCTACTGGTTTTAATTGCAAACCTTCCTATATATGAGTCTCCACTTGATTGTGTGCATATGGAATTTATCAACAAGGGGATGCCTTTTTTCTGTGGTAACAACAGTAATAAGAAAGTATTAAAAACAAACGTTTCTGCATTTTCTGTTTTGCAGGACTTTACAAAATTGTTGACATCAAAGAAATAATTCCTTCCTTATCTTTAAAGACTGTAAACTACTGTACCATGGAAAATGTGAACAGTTACATGTTTCGAGATTTACCTATTTATATTTTATGTACATCAGTGTGCTTACAATATTTTAATAATAACATCACAAGCAGAAAATACATACCCTTATATTTATTTATACCCTTTATTTATTTTAATTTCCCTTATAAATTTCCATACCCTTATAAATACCCTTTATTTATTTATTTTAATTTCTATAGCCGCCCTGTCAACCAAGTGACTCTAGGCGGCGAACAATCATAAAAACAATTGAAACAATTACAATACAGTACAAAATAAATATATATGGCAGCTGAGAAAAATTATCCCATAATTATCAGTATAGCCAGGAAACAGAGCCCTTAAGACATTTGGGCCCCAGGCCTAGGCACATAACCAGGTCTTCAGGGCCTTACGAAAGGCCGACAGGGTCGAGGTCATCCTAATTTCTGAAGGGAAAATGTTCCAGAGGGCAGGGGCTACCGTAGTGCAGGCACTTTACCTGTTCTTTGGTCACTTTGCATTGGTATCAAGTATGGTAATCCCACAATGGAAATTTTGATTACCAGATAGGTTTTAATTGCAAACCTTCCTATATATGAGTCTCCACTTGATTGTGTGCATATGGAATTTATCAACAAGGGGATGCCTTTTTTCTGTGGTAACAACAGTAATAAGAAAGTATTAAAAACAAACGTTTCTGCATTTTCTGTTTTGCAGGACTTTACAAAATTGTTGACATCAAAGAAATAATTCCTTCCTTATCTTTAAAGACTGTAAACTACTGTACCATGGAAAATGTGAACAGTTACATGTTTCGAGATTTACCTATTTATATTTTATGTACATCAGTGTGCTTACAATATTTTAATAATAACATCACAAGCAGAAAATACATACCCTTATATTTATTTATACCCTTTATTTATTTTAATTTCCCTTATAAATTTCCATACCCTTATAAATACCCTTTATTTATTTATTTTAATTTCTATAGCCGCCCTGTCAACCAAGTGACTCTAGGCGGCGAACAATCATAAAAACAATTGAAACAATTACAATACAGTACAAAATAAATATATATGGCAGCTGAGAAAAATTATCCCATAATTATCAGTATAGCCAGGAAACAGAGCCCTTAAGACATTTGGGCCCCAGGCCTAGGCACATAACCAGGTCTTCAGGGCCTTACGAAAGGCCGACAGGGTCGAGGTCATCCTAATTTCTGAAGGGAAAATGTTCCAGAGGGCAGGGGCTACCGTAGTGCAGGCACTTTACCTGTTCTTTGGTCACTTTGCATTGGTATCAAGTATGGTAATCCCACAATGGAAATTTTGATTACCAGATAGGTTTGAATTGACGTTTCATGTCATTCAGTAAACGTCAAATGCTAAATGCAAAATATTCTTGGGCAACCCTTCTGAGTTGTCCTGTAGACAGCAGCACAGTCTTTTCCTTACTTGCCTCCTTATTACTTCCGAAAAGGCAATTTACCCCACTATGGTACATTCGTATATTCTAACACCTTCTAGTCTAGTCTATTCCTCTCCCTGAATAGCTAGGAGTTTGTTCATCTCCAGAACCCTGCATGCTGCCCAGCTTGTTCTAAGAGAGCTAGTACATCAATGTATGGGGAAAGAACATGATGCTCTATGTTCCAACAAGTGGGTTGGAAGTTTCACCTTGAACTGCGTGAACAGGCAACACAGCAGAATACTGAACAGCAGATCAATGCCCAACACAGCAGCCATCCTATCAAGGTAGAGTACACTTATATGCAAATGTGATAAACAGTATTTCATCTTTTATCTAATTTTCTGAGGTAAGGACATAAGGAATATAAGCAATGCTTGTTATTAGTTACAAATTAATCTTCTGGCTACAATCTAAATCACTAGATTGTATGCATCTTGAGCAGAGTGTTTTTTTTTTTTAAAGCATGTAATTTTCTCAAATGAAACAAAAATGAAATACTGAAATATATTTTCATTGTCAATAAATTTTGAGTAAAACTAATAAGGCCACTATAACATACATACAACATTCCTGTAATCTAGTAGTTTAATGCACTGTAGCCAAAAGTTTAGTTAGTAATTAATATCAGGTGTAGTTTTTTAAATGCCTTCACTGTCCTTAAGAGCTACAGTGGGGCAAAAAAGTATTTAGTCAGCCACCAATTGTGCAAGTTCTCCCACTTAAAAAGATGAGAGAGGCCTGTAATTTTCATCATAGGTATACCTCAACTATGAGAGGCTAAATGGGGGAAAAAATCCAGAAAATCACATTGTCTGATTTTTAAAGAATTTATTTGCAAATCATGGTGGAAAATAAGTATTTGGTCAATATCAAAAGTTCATCTCAATACTTTGTTATATATCCTTTGTTGGCAATGACAGAGGTCAAACGTTTTCTGTAAGTCTTCACAAGGTTTTCACACACTGTTGCTGGTATTTTGGCCCATTCCTCCATGCAGATCTCCTCTAGAGCAGTGATGTTTTGGGGCTGTCGCTGGGCAACACGGACTTTCAACTCCCTCCAAAGGTTTTCCATGGGGTTGAGATCTGGAGACTGGCTAGGCCACTCCAGGACCTTGAAATGCTTCTTACAAAGCCACTCCTTCGTTGCCTGGGCGGTGTGTTTGGGATCACTGTCATGCTGAAAGACCCAGCCACATTTCATCTTCAATGCCCTTGCTGATGGAAGGAGGTGTTCACTCAAAATCTCACCATACATGGCCCCATTCATTCTTTCCTTTACACGGATCAGTTGTCCTGGTCCCTTTGCAGAAAAACAGCCCCAAAACATGATGTTTCCACCCCCATGCTTCACAGTAGGTATGGTGTTCTTTGGATGCAACTCAGCATTCTCTCTCCTCCAAACACGACGAGTTGAGTTTAGACCAAAACATTCTACTTTGGTTTCATCTGACCATATGACATTCTCCCAATCCTCTTCTGGATCATCCAAATGCTCTCTAGCAAACTTCAGACGGGCCCGGACATGTACTGGCTTAAGCAGGGGGACATGTCTGGCACTGCAGGATTTGAGTCCCTGGCAGCGTAGTGTGTTACTGATGGTAGCCTTTGTTACTTTGGTCCCAGCTCTCTGCAGGTCATTCACTAGGTCCCCCCATGTGGTTCTGGGATTTTTGCTCACCATTCTTGTGATCATTTTGACCCCACAGGGTGAGATCTTGCGCGGAGCCCCAGATCGAGGGAGATTATCAGTGGTCTTGTATGTCTTCCATTTTCTAATTATTACTCCCACAGTTGATTTCTTCACACCAAGCTGCTTGCCTATTGCAGATTCAGTCTTCCCAGCCTGGTGCAGGTCTACAATTTTGTTTCTGGTGTCCTTCAACAGCTCTTTGGTCTTGGCCATAGTGGAGTTTGGAGTGTGACTGTTTGAGGTTGTGGACAGGTGTCTTTTATACTGATAACAAGGTCAAACAGGTGCCATTACTACAGGTAACAAGTGGAGGACAGAGGAGCCTCTTAAAGAAGTAGTTACAGGTCTGTGAGAGCCAGACATCTTGCTTGTTTGTAGGTGACCAAATACTTATTTTCCACCATGATTTGAAAATAAATTCTTTAAAAATCAGACAATGTGATTTTCTGGATTTTTTTTCTCATTTTGTCTCTCATAGTTGAGGTATACCTATGATGAAAATTACAGGCCTCTCTCATCTTTTTAAGTGGGAGAACTTGCACAATTGGTGGCTGACTAAATACTTTTTTGCCCCACTGTAGCTGTATTAGTAAATACATAAGAGAACCCATTCAGTATAGGTTAATCATTACCCATACACCATTCCCTCTCAGGAATTTCAAGTTCACTTAAATCTGATAACTAAGCAGCTACTTCTTTGTTAATAAAAAGTAATGATTAAGTTAAGTATCTTGCAGACATCCTATATGTAAAATAAACATTCATTCAGCCCCTGGCAAAGAAGGATTCTAATTATAGGATTGACTCAAAAGATGAAAGGCTGGTTCTAGTATTAACTTGTGTAGAAAGTTGGTTAAGAGAAATACTGACATTCTCAAATCTCATGGCTGAAATTAACACTTTCTTTCCTCTTTCCAGAGAATAAAGCTTAACTTTCTCAAAAGATCATGGAGCTGCACTTCCTTGTTAAAGAGAAAGGGCAGGTTGAATGGGGGTGTGAGATACTTTGAGATTTCTGATTCCTTACAGTTATCTACTATGAACACACTGGTATCTCTGCACTAAGATAGGAAGAGCTGAACACCATGGCTTTTAGGTACAATTAAATCTTACTTACTAATACAGAATGGAGCAGAATACTTTAACACTGGACATATTGAATGAACAATGGACCCAGAAGTTAATTTTAAGAGTGTCTGCCATTATTAATACACTGTGTTTAAAATATATTATGGAAGAGGAACAAGTTTTACCAGACAAGATTGAGACTGATCTGAAAGTGGATTTAAACAGCCTACAAGAATGATATGGAAAAAGATGCTACACTGGACATAGAAATGAAACTGGCTGATGTCTTAATAATTAAAAGAGATATACAAATAACAAACCAAAAGAGTGACCTGGATAACTTTCCTATATTGTATTTACAAAAGAGACTTGTTAAAGTTTTGAAGAATTTTGTGAGAAGGGACAAAGAAAAAAATGAAAAGAAATCAAGTTCTAGGACATTATATGAAGGAATTAAAGATCAAGATTGTTAAAAGTAAAAGGAAGGAATATAAAGTTGGTGTATCTGATCAAGGTTAAAACAGATATGTTGTTATCTCTGGTAACCCTTAATGGACTTTTGCTGGCCAGGCCTGAACGACAAGGTTTTAAGGATTTATTTATAGATAAAAGATGAGATATGGAAAGAAAAGATCATTTACTGTATTTTAAGAGAAGGTGGTAAGTTACTAAAATTGTTTATACTTGTGATAAAGGGGGAAGTCATTTCTTTATAGATTTTTTTCTTTACTATATTCTTATTTTTTCTTTCTTTTCTATTTTTCTATTTTTTTCTGCACTTTCTATTTTTTCTTTTATTTTTCTTAGTTTGTATTAGTTTTTATCTTTCTAAATGTAATGTTTAATAAAATTACTATATAAAAATATAATTTGAACAGGTAGATGCTACGTTCACACGTTCAGCTGCATTTTACACTTGTTGAACTTTCCAGGCCACACCAGGCAAGGTATTCTGTTTCTAGATACAGTCACAACACATATAGCAGTTCAAACAATAGACGAAAGTCTAAGTTATCTTTTCCACCAGAGGTTGTTAGGTAGTGGCAGGTTCATAAAGATTCCAAATAGCAAACCTGGTCTTTCAGATGAAGTGCAAACCCATTCAGTTCTGTTGAACTCTTCCCAGTTGCCTGACTCCCCTGACCACAGTACTGTTATTTTTAGATTGCTTGACCCTGTGCATCCCAAAACTGTCCTGAAGCATCTGTTCCGTCAAGAATTTCATAAATAGATAGCAAGAAGTAGAACTGCATGACACTCCCATACCAGTGGGACCTTATCCTAACCCTCCAGTTGACTTCTTTCCATAGTTTTATGTACTGTAGACGTCAAATAATATGACAGGAAAGACCACAATTGCTAAAATATCCTATAGGGGCCAAAAAAGTTCTGTTGCACTTCTGACTGTCCCAGAAAGAAACAAAGTCACTGTATCAAAGAAACTCCTAGACCTACAACAGTTAGATGACCTAGGAGGATACCATGAACCAAGGTTACCTCCTATCAGTATCTTGTCCGAAAATGGAATTGAAGCTTTTATGTCTTAGAAAAGAACTGTAGCTTTCAAATATAGCCAGAGGATTTGGAAAGCTTCTACTTTCCAAGAAATTTTACAAAAATTTTGAACATTGCAAAAACCAAATGCAAACTCAAATCAGAAAGAGCAATAATAATTATCTAGTCTCTAGAACTTTTGTTTAAAAGGAGCGTTATTTTTCCTCTATGTCAACTTTTCTATAGTTGATATACAAATGCTGAAAATGCAAAGTATTTGATTATATAATGGAGTAATGAATATAATGAACCCTGAGTTGCACTCATTAGGTGTCTGTTCAGAATGGTGAGGCCAGTCAGAGAAAACCCCCCCCCACTGAGAAGTACTTTAAAAAGGCAATTAAAATAAATTATAATTGGACATTGATTAAAAAAAAAGATGATGATAGCTAACAAGATCAACTATAGGAGGGTATCTCCAATTTATGAGCCTGGATCTACTGTTAACAATAAGGTTAGTAAAAGGTACTTCTATGCTCAACAGATTAAAAAAATGCAGCTTTTAAAAAGTTCGCCTTGTCGAATGTGCCAAAACATCAAATTCTTTCTGCAGAGAATAAACAACCTTTGTGTGGAGAATAAGCTAAAACCTGACCATGGGTAAACTGGAACTTCATAGAAGAAATGCTGGTATAATTAATACTGAGACACAGTTCATTAAGTAAGTCTAGAAACTTGTTTTGTTACATATAAATACACTGTAATCAGTACTTGTGGTAAAAATGAAGTAACGATTCCCATCCCAAATTTCCTTGAAAAATAAAACCAGAAATAGAGGGAACATAAGAAGATCTTGGAACAGAATTTACTAAACAAATGTTTAAGGGCCAAATTATGGTCAGCAAGGAAGCAGCTCAATTCCTTTAATCATTATCTTAGTATACACTGAGTTGGCATGTGTCTCAATAGCCATATGCTAAGTTAAAAGTAATATGAGGACACTTCCAGTATTATGGTTTTAGATTCTCGGTTATAAAGAGCAGAAGAACTAGTAGTTGTGTTTTTAACCGATTTACTATACAAATGCAAATATTTCATCTCTAATTTTCCTTAACACCTCTTTCTGCCTACTAGCTCTGAGGGACCAGGCAGATGCATTAGCTATGATCTAGGCATTACCAGTTTCTCAAGTGTGTCTGGACTGCTACAAAGATGACAAATGACTCTTGAAATGAAATGTAACTGGAAAATTACTTTAAATCCTGATGTAAAACAACTGCTCCATTCTTGAAAGGCTGTTTTTAAGTGTGTGCACCTTCCAAATGTAGAAATATATGCCCATATTTTATCTAGTTACCAGTTTAATTTCACATTTAGTTTCTCTACTGTGTTATATGGAGGACTACTTGTAAACCTAGCTGTTGTAGGAAATAACAGGTTTTACATTCTGTCCTTATTCCTTTGATATAAAGTGGAGGAAGTGTGGGGCTCTAATACAGAGGCCACTAGTAATATGGTTATATTGTGACCCACAAAAGCTCTAGTAATCAAAGCACCCTTGGCTTTTAGGCCATGGTAAAAGACACCAGCCTGAAAATGGTTTGTCCAGTGAAAAAACAACCAATATAAGGATTCTGCCTTATTTCTCTGAAACTACAGTAAACCCTTGATTTATAGGAAGGGGCATCAATCAGATCAGAATGACTGTTAGTTGTAAATGGAATTTTACATGTATATAAAATGTCATTACACATATATAAAATGGCAAATGGATTTCGTTCATTGTGTCTGAAATCCATCAAATCGAGGGTTTGTTGTACATAGAGGAACTTGTAATTGGTGATCATTGGGAAAAAATAAGTAGGGAATGTACTTTATGGAAAATGTTAAGTTACAAATTATTCTGTCAAGTTGGTTTTCAAAAACATAATTTCTCCTCATTTGTTTAGTATATTTCTATGTTGTTTCCCATGAATGAAGCAATTTACAATAATATAATAAAATTAGCTAAATACAGTAAAAAAATATTCAATTTGATTGCGCTTATGAATACTCTTATAAGTGATAAGGTTGTGTGATAGTAATTACATAAATGGAGAAAATGAGCTGGGAGTTTTGAGAAGGCAAGGCAATAAAGTAGCTAGAAGTTACAACATGATGGTAGGTGGGAGAAATTGGTATTTTCACACTCAGAATTGGTATGCATGTGGCGAAAGACTTGGGAAGGAAATCTCATAAAACAGACAAAAGAACCGGTCCAGAGGATATTTATGGCTCATGAATAAAGGAACTGGAACATCCAATAATAGAAAATCAATAGATGTAGGACTTAAAAAATATTAAACTTGCTTCAGTGCATTCTAGATTAAAACTGATGCATTAAAAGATTTATTTCAAATCTACTGGATACCCCAAATAATGAATTTGAAAGTATGGACATCAGATTTTTTTGGCGATGTAAAAAATTTGAGGACTTATTGACTGATATGATTTGAGCTTGTGAATTATTGACATCTTATGTAACATTTTAATGTACTTAAGTAGATTTATGGGGAAGTTTTGTAATGTTGAAGTTGTTAATGTTATGTTAAATTATGTTCCAAGACTTTGGAATCTGGCCATTTTTGAGGAGTTATGGTTATATCAGGCCTGGGATATTGCTAACAATTATTTTTGTCTAATAATGAAAAAATGACACAATGTGTTCTTCTTTGGCATAAATTTTATGATATTTTCTAATGTTAGAGAACCATCTTTTTAAAAAATGTAAATTAGAAACTGGTTTGACATTTAATGAATATGTGATATATAAATATAATTTGTTTCCCTTTTGTTATTATTTTGGTGTTTTCTTTAAGTTGGTTGTTGGTTTTGTATTTATTTTCTTTTTTTGTAGTTTTCTGTAAAACTTAAGGCAAATAAACTAAAAAATAAAAATAAAATGTCCTAACAATGATCATTGTGTACGTTTTTTTAAGAGCATGCTAAGAACCTATTCTCTTGAAACTGTAAATAAACTTTATGCTGATTCGTATATTTTTACTTTTCTATTCTAAATCTATATCTACATTTATATTTTATCAGTATCTTTTTCTAAAATGGCCATAGGAAGAATCCCACACAATATATCAATGGTTTTAATTCTTATTTCCCCAAAAATAAACAATAAGGCCCCACCATGTATAACAATGAACATTAAAGGCATTCCAAAATTACTATGTCTAATATCATTAATACTGAAAGGAGTTTATGAATTCAACAATTTTTTGTTATAATTAATAGTCCTTTCTGCAGTGAGGGCATTCATAGCATTCATTAACTGGGAATTCCTCTAATAGGCTTCTAGGAATTAGATATTCAATTGCCAATTGAAACTTTCTTGCCATTGACAAGAAAACTCTCCTCATCCTAGATTTATATTCCAATCCAGTTCAGGTCTTATTTTACCTCACCTCACCTCACCTCACCTCACCTCACCTCACCTCACCTCACCTCACCTCACCTCACCTCACCTCATCTGATTTCATTTCTTTGTTAAAAGAAAACTCAACAAGAACATATCAAGAGATATTTGATATAAATGTTATATTTAGAGCTGTAATCCTTAGAAATCTTTATAAATGTAGAAATACCCTAGAAATGTAATTCTTAAAAAAGAAATCCTGAGACTTCACCTAAGATTCTGTTATCTTGTTAAAAACAGTCTATAAAACCAAAGCTCTGGCTCTATCAATGCAGAATTTTTCAGTCATTCAATAATATATATATAACTTCTTGAATTAGATGATTACATACAGGATTTTTCAATTGTTTATTTTAATTAATTAATTAATTTTATTTGGTGCCTTTGAGTCAGTCTTGACTCCTGGTGACCCCCTGAACAAGCCTCTTCAGTTTTCTTGGCAAGGTTTTTCGGAAATAGTTTGCCATTGTGTCCTTTCTAGGTCTTAGAAAGTGTGACTGGCCCAAGGTCATCCAGTTGGCTTAATTACTTTTTTAAATGTAAGATCCGTCTGAGAGAAGGCTACATGCATTTTACTTCATCTATATTTTCTTGTTTGTGCACTTCTTAACTTGCCTTTTTTGAGCTTCTTTAACTTTTCCCATATTTAATTCCAGATATAAATCAGTTTCTTTTATATCATGTATTTTACAACTCATTTAAAATAAAACATTAGGAAATATTTCATAAACCTTAGGATTCCCCCCCCCCCCCCACACACACACACTTTTTAAAGAAAACAAAGCCTTGGCGGAAACGTTCTTAGATTTATATGCTTTTTTCCCCCCAGACCTTCAAATTCCTGTTTCCAAGAAAACAGTAGAATATAATATACATTATTCAGAAGTGCTTTATTTAATTCGTGCTTAAAAATTGGATTTGTATTGCTATTATAAAATAAAAAATATTCACAATAAAGTGCAGATTTGTTCTTGATTCCATTTTAACAGATGCGTCAGAATTATTTGCTATTATTAAATGATACAGAATTCAGTGTTTGTCATAGAAAGTTTCCTCAAGAGTGATTTCTCTTCTTCTGCCTTTTACTCTCCTTTTAAAAAATCCTTTCAACTTTCTGATGGCCTTTTTACAATCCACAACCAGCTTTTTCATGAGTAAATATTTAAACTATAACTCTGTTTTAAAAGGAATACAGATGGAGATTAGATGAAAGCTAGCCCTGAAATTTATAGCTAGCTGGGTAATAATCAACTGCTTATCAACATTCTGTGATCCTCATTAATGTTCCAATCATATTATATGATCATGGGATCTTAGCCCAGGAAGTCTGTGGACCCAGCTTAGTATTCAAGAGCAAACACTAATTTGCCAAAACAAACTGTAATGTAGTGTAACAGTGTACATATTTTATTTGTAGAAATTTGAAGAAATTGGACTTTCTTACTAAAAATTTAGAATTTTGTCCATATAATTACTATGCTAATTTTACTTACAAGATACTAAAGATTCAAAAAACTGTAATAAATTAGTTAATTTGTGAGGCAATTCTCTTTATCTCTTAGTATTAAAGTATTATAAAAACAGCTTGATATCAGAATTCAGCAATACACATAATTACCTACAGATGTCGGGAAATCTTCAAATAACGTATTTCTACTTGATGAGAATAGCAATAGATTTCACATTACTGAGTCCTGATTGTTATTATCCATGTAGAACCTTTAACTAAATGCTGCAGCTTGGAGAGCTCCTGTTTTACTCTTCCAATTAGGTATGTTATTCTCCACAATACTCCATTCTATAGTGAGTTGTTGAAGTGTTCCTTTCCATTTTTTTAAATTAAATATTCTGTATTTCTGCAAAAATTTGTTTGAGTTTTTGTAAGCATATAAATATACCTTAAAACTCTTCCTCACAGTTCATTTAAAATGCTCTCATATTTTGTTGAGCAAAAAATTATACTGGCATAAAATGTACTACCCTGATTGCCGATACCTATCCTATCACAGCACAATGCTGTCATCTGGTATTGGTCTTATTTACTATGTGCAGGGCGCTTTAAGTAAAGAGATTCCACCAGTTTTGCTTCCTTCATTTTCCATAAATATCAGCCCTTGCATGCACTTCCTGTATCTATCATCTATTAGTCAGGCTACTTTGAAATAGTACTACACCTACCTTTAAAAATGGTATGACTTAACAGCTGATGAGAGGAAGACTCCTGCCATACCTTGCAAACACCTCAACTATTACAGGAGACAGGTCACAGGGGAAGATGCATGGTGCAGAAGAGAGCTCCTCATCACACTGGAGAATCCTCAATGTACATGTCAGCTGCTCCAAATAACACATGCATGGGAGGTTGCACAACGCATCAGCAATGCTCTCAGTTGATTGCAACAGCTGAACAGTTCATGAGGGGGTTATGTGGAGCTGTAGGAGGGAACTTTCCCACTGCACTACATAACCCTTGTACCTATTACCTGTAAAGGTGCACAGACAAAGACAGCTCCTGCTGTACTATGTAACCCACCATGCCTGTCAGCTGTTATGTTAGGTGGATGGTAGTGCGTGCATGCAAGTGAAGGGGGGAAGGAGGGCGTGGTGCGTGTGAGCGAAGAGGGGAAGGAGGGCATGATATGTGTGAATGAAGAAAGGCGGGGGAGATTTACCCATGCAGCTTGCAACCTTCCGTGCTGGCTCCTCATTGACTTTGCTTGTGGGAAACCAGCAGGGAAGGTTGCAAATGATGATCACATGACCGCAGGATTCTGCAACTGGCGCGAGCTGGTTGCCAAGTGCCTGAATTTTGTTCACATGACTGCAGGGGTGCTGCAACAGCCGGAACTTCAAGGACTGTCTGTAAGTCCCTTCCTTCACACTGAACGAATGGTCATAACTTGAGGACTACCTGTATTTCTCTCAAATGTAAGCATTTTAAATCCCATTTATTGTAGTGGAAGAGATGCAAGCTGTCAGGCCTAGCCCAAGGAACTCCAGGAGACCATACAGAATCAATCCAGCAAGGTTTATTAGCTACAACCCATTTACAAGAATCTTCCCAGAATGAAAACCAGTTCCCAGGCTCAGTCAGTTCACACCGATGGAATTTCTTAGGGAGGTGCCAGTTTCCTCCGCTTATCTCTTCCTCGCTCCTCTGGAGATGAGAGCACATTCTTTACTCCCCTCCCACCATTCCAGTCCATCACACAACCATATGTTTTACTTCCCCTCATTTCCCTGTTACTTTCATCTTCTGTTAGGTATGGGCATATTTACCATTCCAGGAATTAAAAGTTCTGGAGAACTCTGAAAGGTACAGTCTGGAGGAAAAATGTTTTTAGAATAGTAGGTTTCCCACACACCTATCAACTATAAATAAATGAAAGGGTTATAGCATACAATATAACCAGACATTCTTTTTCTTATACTGTAGTTTACTTCAGGGATGTTTTTTGGCAGAAGGTCCTTGCGTATCAAAATATGTTTAGCTATTTCTTAACAAAACTACAACACTCTTTAAAATATTAGAACCTAAATATAATCAGAAGCACTTACAGTGTGGTTCATAAGGAGGAGGTGGGTCGCCACAAGGAACACATTCCATATCCTGAAAGCCCCCAAGCTTTGTCTTTCTATAAAATCTGGAAGATAGAAGAAAAAGATCACATTTCTCATATATGAAAAATGCAGCATAATACTGGAATATGCTAATAAAGAGCAATAAAATGACCTTGAAATAATAGGGGGTCAAATAAGGTGAGATTAAGCAAGTTCAGATAATGACAATCTTCTGGTAGGCTGGGATACCATTTTAGGACTTTATTGGACAGAAAAATGACAGCAACGGTGAGCAGAGCAATGATGAAAAATGAGCAGGGTTATATCAAATACATAAGTGTGGGCAGGATTTTCCTTTTTTTCTGAAGTTTTAAGGAGATTGTTTTTAAAAAATGGTGAACAGCACTGAGCAGTACTGTACAGAACTAACTAAAAATGGTGGGAAACAAGTGTGTCAATTTTGGCAAATTCAGTAGTGCAACCCAGTGTATTCTGGGGAAAACAAAAAAGGGGTTTCTGGGCTAGCTGCCCCCAAGTCCTACAAGTTCAAGGCTTTGGCCTGAAATCTGGAGGTGGATTTGGTAAAACTTTTGTTTTGTCATCAGTTGTTTTACTACAGCTTGGTGTTAATCACTGCCACTTTCTGTCCCTTATCTCCATGTGTCAGGTGGAGATCTGAAGGGGAACTGCACTTGCATTTGCTTGAATGTTAGTATAATTCTCCATGTGATCTGCAAAGCTAATTTATTAGACTCTCAGATTATGTTGAGAGGTATAATCACACTGAAACCAACATAAATTAACCTTTTCTTCAGATCTCCAACTGATTACTGGGAGGTCAGGGAGGGGGGAGGGCTGTGTGAGCAACTCTTCTCTGACCACTTTGAAGACCTCCACTTGTCCACCTAAACAGAGCTTATCGTATCAGCCAAATTCCTATCTTTCCTTCATACATATCTGAACAACATGCACTGCTGGAATTCTGAAGAAAAGAAAGTTTTGCGTGAGATGACTTTTCACCAGAACACCCTAAGAGCAATGCTACAGAATGTAACCAACTATCACATTTGGAGGAGGTTGTAGGAGGAAAATCTCAATTTTACAGACCTCGATGCAATGGACTTAATATCCAGTGGGCCAATTTTACATGTCAATTAGCATCAGTCGTGTAATGAAAATTGCATAATGATATAATTTGCATAATTTCTACAATGAAAATAAATGTATTTACTATTATTATAAATATTTATTATATTTAACAGACATTTGGGAAGAACAGACATTTCCTCCTCTCAATTAGACGATTAAAACAAGTTTTCACTGCAATGTACAAAGACAACTTAACAACTTAAAGTGGCAGAGCCAGTAAAAACTAAGAATATAACTTATTTACAGTTCTTCATAATTCCTTCTGTAACTTACCCAGGTAAGCAGTCTCCACAAACAGCATTGCTAATAGCAGAACAATTGCTTTTCTGAAATCGATTGACTAAAGCACAGTCCAAACATTGTTTGCATTTTTGAAAGCCCCAGTCCTCTTTGAACCTGTTTGGCCTGCATGTCATGCACTGGGCATCCTCCCCATATCCAAAACCGCATTCCTGTAGGGATTAACAAGCACTACTGAGACACTTAGAGACATGAATAATGGGAAGCAACAAAGATGAACGAGGCCTCAGTGTAATTATTTCTGAAAATAAAAACTTTCTAGAGATAAAAGTAATCTTTTCAGCAGGTCCTAATGTGTTGTCCATTGCCAATGGGTTTGGCAATGGACAACACTTTACTTTTAGCAGCAATACTTATTTATCCACTTTATCTGAGAAACTTCTAGTATTTTAATGAAAAAGGACTCAGTGGATTCCCACTGCTACATTCTTATAAACTTAATGGAAATTACTGACATGTCCATTTTTAAACTATGCCAACAATGTCAAAATTTTGAAGCCAGCATGTGAAATTTTTCAAGCAATTATATAAAAACCAGAAAAATAAATTTAATATAAACTTGCTTAGGTAAGCTGAAAGTATATATGACCAACAAAAATGCTTAGATTTATTTTAGAATTTATATAATTAATAGGAAAAACTATAGAACTAAATAAAATGTTAAAAATATAGTGCAAAATACCTAATTTAAAAAACATGTATAACATTCTGGAACACATACTTCTATAGAGGTTCACATAAAATATATGAAACTGTACATAACCAAACAACTTAAATAAAGTATCAGAATATAAAAAGCAGCATAAAATTCTATCAAATAAAAAAGTGTGGGCAAACTTTTAAAAAGTTATTAAGATAGCCCTGCAGTTTCTCTAAAAACTGCTCCCTAATGGGAATTGTTTGCAAGAAGGGAATATAAATTTGCACAATAAATAAATAAAAATAAATAGGATCTACCGCTAGGTAGTTATCACATTTTTGCACAGTACTTTGTCATTAAAGTCACTCAGATATTTAAAAGTCTTGACTCTTCATAGGCAGAGTGTTTAATAATGACGGGGCATTGTCTGGCCATGTTAACTTGGATTCTTCTTGGCCTGTGGATTCTGAGGAAACAGACACAGTGACTGCTAGTATGTTCCCTGACACTTTCTAGTTCCTTAAGGGTGGGGAGGAGTCAGCTGGATCTGAGGAGTGATTAATGCCTCACTTCAGAAAGGTTTTTTCTTGTATCTTTGAAGGAGACTGAAGTTCTCCTTCTTCAAGAAACCCTCCATGGATCCAGCTGTATTGGACCATTATAATCTCATATCCATCTTTCCTTTCTAGATAGGAAGGCAACCACTGAGCACCCTAGGGGAAATGGATAATTGGAATGCTTTTCACTCAGCGTTCAAGCCTGGGCATGGGAAACAAACTGCACTGGTCACCTTGGTAATGACTTTTGTCAGGGCTTAGATGGAAGGCGAACAGTGCCTTTGATACCATTAACTATGATATTCTTCTGGACTGCTTGCAGTGGTTGGTGACAGAAGGTTTCAGGGGCTCCAATTCCTTTCTAAGCAGGCAGGCCCAGTTGATCATAGAGAAAGAAAGATCGGCTTGGTGACCTGTTACTTGTGAAGTGCTACAGGGCTCAGTTCTTTTTAACATCTATATGGAACCACTGGGAGAAGCATCTATCAGTTTGGGGTGCAGTATCAGCAAATTGCTGATGAAACTCAAAGATACAGCACCAGTCTGGCAATGTGATCAATATTTTGTCTCAATATCTGGAGGCAATTAGAATCTGGATTGGATGAAACAGGAGAAACTAAACCCAAGCAAGATAGAGTTGCTGTATATCCACTGAGATTCTCTGTCTGATCCCATGTTCTCTTTCCAGCAGGTGGCAGTGATCCTAAGAGAGAATGCCCATGACTCGGGGATCCTCCTGGATTGCTGGCTACTACTCAATGGGCAAATAAGAGCCATGGCCAGCTGGTCCAGCTGCAGCCTTAAATGGAGCAGGAGCATCTTATGATGGTGATTCATGCTGTCATTGCTACATGTCTGGACTACTGCAATACACACTAAATGTGGCTGCCCTTACAGACTGGAAACTGCAATTGGTGGAAAATGCAGCAGCCTGTGCATTAATTTCTATGGGACATTATGAGCACAATAAACCTGCACTGTGGCCCTGCTCTGGCTGCTTATTCGTTTCTGTGTACATTTTGAAGTGCTGTTCTTGACCTATAAGTTCCTATATAGTTTGGTGCCATAGTATCTCCTTCTTCAGTTAGGATCAACTTGTTTGACAAGAATATCTCAGGAGAAATTGCTTGTAACCCCCCACTGCCCAGACATTGAGGGAGGGAGGAACAAGGAAGAAGTGCTTCTCTGTGACAGCCCCAAAATAATAGAATGGAATCCCCAAGGAAATTAGATTTTTCCTGACTCTGTTAGCGTTCCAGGAGCAGGTTAAAACATAGTTTCTGAACAGCTTTAAAGTAGCTGAATAACACCATTAATATTTTGTATAATATCATATTGCTGTTTTAAATGATCATTTGTTGAATTGTTTTTTAACATTATATATATATATAATGACTTTTTAATGTGAATACCACTGAGAGTTGTTTGTTCGGTGTTAAATAAAAATCATATCAATAAATAATTCTAATACCGCCAGAAATGTGAACTTCAATCCCTAGAATTCTCTATCAGCATGGCCTTTTAGCTTGTTTGAATTCCAAAATACAAATAAACCCTTTTGAATCTACAGATTTCTCCTTCTCCAGAAACTATTTTTCTGATTACAAACCAATGAAATTCATAGACAAGAAAGTTGGCCAGAAACCCAAACAGAAGGAAAAGCTAGGCTATGAACATCAAAAAAGAATTTTTTTTATCCCATTTTTTATTTTCTTGGAAAACCTTTTTTGTTTCTCCCTGTAAATTTCTGATGCCAGACTAGTCCTGCCCAGTGCTTCGCGTGAAATAAGTAATATTTCACTTTACTTTACTTTATACCAGACTTATTAGATACAATTATTTACTTTGCTTTTGGACAGGATCTGGATTAGGGCTATGCCTGTTGATAAATGAAATATGATTGCTTAGTTTTGCTTCTTATTTAGAATCACAAGAAAGATTTGTAAGAAAATAGATTCTCTTCTAACCTGATCAAGAACTACCTTGAGTATGAATCAACTTGTTTTACAATTTGTTTTACAATTTGTTTTAATTCTTTTTGTTCAATATATACAAGATGTTACAGAAGGTACTATTTATTTGTTGTTTTAAAAAATGAGTGCAGTGTTGTTCCCTCACATTTACACATCTAATTAGCCATAGTTGGTGGCCATTTTGCAAAGTCATTTATGACCTATTTTAAAATAAATTATTTTCAATGTTTCATATATTAGATGTATATATAAATTGCTGTGTATAAACCAAACTATTATAATTGTTTGTGATAGAGAGCCTATCATGAACAATTGTAATGATAGCAACAGCTCGCACATCCTTCTGTAAAATACCAGCTAAACTAAAGGTAAGACTATTCTTAAAAATACTACTCAGAAATCTACATACTGTACCTAGACATAGTCTTCTCTTCGAAAAATTTCCCAAAGATATAGAAGATACTTCTTAAGTAGCATATATAATAAACCAATTTCCTGATCTATTCTTTAGGCATTACTATGCAAAAAGCAAAGAGATTGATCTACCAGGTGTTTAGAGCACAGAAAACTGAACAAAATAGAAAGACTTCATCAGAAATTATCAAAGAGAGATTTTTCAGAAACTGATATGGCCAATATTTGAGGTTTATGTCCTGAACAGTAAGATATACATTGTAATTAATAAATAAACAAGTTGGAACTAGAAATAACTTTCAAATTACATTCCCCCTTGAAAAAAATAAAACAGGATTTGCCCAGTAGCAGGAAAGAATTTCTTAAGCGCCATTAATTCCTGAGTCATCCACAAATTAAACCAGCTGAAACCTAAAGAATTTGGAGAGAAGGCAATTTCTCCTCTTTTTTACTGCTCTGAAATTTACTAGTTCTGACTGTTACCTTTTGAGAATGTGTAATTCTGTATTACTGTCTGCTACTTTTTCCACAATCCACAAAGTTAGATAAATCAATCATTTCTAACAAGAACTCTCCTTATATGTTGACTATTACTGAAAACATGTTTCTGAAAAAAAAGCGTTCAGTGGCATTCAAATGTAGATATGACACTTATTAATGCTAAAAAAGAATTTTCTTAACAAAAAGAATTTTTACTGATTTTTTAAAAGTAAATCTATTCCATTTTGTTTTTTTCTGTCAACCAGAATCTAGTAAAAAAAAATAAAGCCACATTTTTAAAAAGATGTTTCTTCCAAATATCAAACTGTTCATAATTTACATCCATGCATCCCATCAGGATCGGCAGTAGATGCATGCTTTGGGACTTGCCTAATAAGGAGTGTCATCTGACAGCACCCAGGAAGAGAGCCTTTTCTGCTATAGTGCCCACCCAGAACACAGATTGGCCCTGAACCTGCTGGCCTTTAGGAAAGTCCTGAAGACGTGGCTCTGCCACCATGCTTGGGGCTCCAGCAGTAGTGGGGAGGTTTTACAATGGCTTTGTTGAGCTTGATGCAAGGATGGACTTTGGCCACTGACCATGGTTATTTTTGTTTTAAATTGGTTATCCATGTTTTATATATGTTTGTATACTGATTTTTAACTTGTTTTTTATTGAATTGTTGTTTTAACTGTTGTGAATCACCCAGAGTCATTTAGGTGAGATGGGGGCCATACAAATCAAATCAAATGAATGAATGAATAACTGAATGAATAAATACATGTTTAACCCTTAAACTATGAAAAGACTTCTCTAGTAAATAACACTGCAACTTCCAAAACAGTTAACTTACATGTGCTCTTTTAGCACTATCTGTAGTGGGGAAGCACATTTACTATATGTCATACTTGAAAAATCAAGAAAATAATTTTCAGAATTTTATATGAACATACCTTAGATAATTCCATTCCAGGGCCACACTGTTCACATAATACACAGTTTCCATCATGATCTCTGAACTCCTGCTCTCTACAGTCTCCAGTTTCACAAATTATAGCATTTAACTACAAACAAGAGTGAAGTAGTTAAGATTATGCTTTTTAAGAAATGAATCTTTTAACAATACAGCCTATAAATACTCAGAATTTGCTCCTAAGAAAATACCTGGCAACATAAACGTACTTGGAATTCCTACATCAAAATTTAGGAATATGTACAACTGAAATAGGGTTTAAAAAAAAAATCATAAAAATAAGCAGAACAAGTGTAGTATAATGGTTAATGTTTAATAGTTTTAAGATTTGGAGAGACCCAGATTAAAGTCCTCACTCAACCACAGGGATGACTTGCTATATGTGGGTTAATTAATCTCCATGCAACCTATCTCACAGGGGTATTACGGAGATGAAATTATGCCATTTTAACTACAGAGAATGGGCATTTTCTCTCCTAAAGTCTACCAGGCAGTTAGGAATCAGGCTAAAATAAATACTAAAATTTACTAATAAAAGCAACTTTACTAATAACAGCTATATAGACAAATGTGAAAAACATTTTAAAAAACACTAACAAATATTATATCCTGGTATTTGAAAACATGTAAAATATACTTCTAAGAGAGCCAGTTTGGTGTAGTGGTTAAGGCATCAGGCTAGAAACTGGAAGACTGTGAGTTCTAGTCCCACATTAGGCACGAATCCAGCTGGGTGACCTTTGGCCAGTCACTCACTCTCAGCCCTTGGAAGAAGGCAATAGCAAACCACTTCTGAAATCTTGTCAAGAAAATTGCAGGGACTTGCCAGACAGTCGCCAGGAGTCAAAAATGACTTGAAGGTGCATGTGCGCGCGCACACACACACACACACTATATTTCTACACTCCAGTGACTTATAATAAAAATGTTTCAATGATGTACTTGAAAAAAAACTTTTCCAAAACATTTTGGGCTTCTATAAAATAAAATATATCCTATTGGCACTTGAGAAAACCTCCCCTCTTTATAGTGAAATGGATAGGAAAACAAATATATAAACTATGGGAATAAGTCCTGTATTGGATTTATTCAGTAGAGTCAGACAGGTAAATAGCCCATTTAGAAGATTATTTAGAAGATCTAAATTTTAGCTAAATTAGCTTCTACTTAAAATCAGTGCTCCCTAACCTCTTAACTATGTGTGTATGTTTTCTTCACGTTAATGAGATAGGTAAACATAGTCTTAACGTTCTTGAATAATAATGCTGATGTAAAAGGTGATTAATTTTGGGAAGCTTACATAGTATTCAAGGCATATTTATGTAGATGAAAGCAGTGGATTATTAATAAGAGCTCTGTAAGCCATTTGTGGGGTGCTTTGTAAAACACCCATCTGAATCTACTACTCAATATATCAAGGCAGTCACAATTTCCAAAGGTTCACCACAGCCATTTCAAGGCCTTTTCCAGGTTTTTTTTGAAGATATGTGGGAATGCACAGAAGATATTTTCACTGGCATGTATACACATGAAGGAAAGGATTGGAAAAGGCCTTGAAGCAGCAACACTGAGGCTTCAAAAGATGCAACAGCAGGTTCACTTGTGTAGCAACCCTCCAAACGATTTGTACCAATTGCTTTGTATCTGCAATTTCTAGGCAACATTGAAATCACCAGCATGTATATTTATTATTATGGTTGGTCACATAGTCAGCCAGATGTTTAGACTGGATTTGGCATTTTTATCCACTTATCAAATCCTTCCTAAGGACCTGGGATAAGCAGATGTTGTTGTTTGATTTATTGTTGTTGTTGTTGTTGTTATTATTATTATTGTAACATAAGGATATATTAGCTTAGCTATCTCTAGGTGAATGCTAACCTAGCTATCTCTAGGTTAATGTCATCTTGTTTTAATCAACTAATTTGATGTTGATCATATCAATTTGATGTAGTATCTAACGACATCTGGTCAGTAACTCAACATTTATAAAGGAGTAATTCTCTTGCTGCAGTGTGACCTAATGATACAAACTTCATGGTGTTTGACATACTTGCTTTGAGTCACAAAACAACTATCCAGTCATTTAGTTATTCTGAATGCAAGAACTTTTACTAGTACAACATACAATGCACAATAAGAAAAACATTTATCTACTTACAACATAAATCAAAAGTATCAGCAATCTGAGAATGAAATACTGCCACTCAAACTTTTGTGTATGCATTTTTTCCTTTAAGAAAGAAACAGATCTGTAAACAAGAAAAAAAAATTAAATCATGAGGATGTAAGATGCACATTATGCTTATGCTACATAAAAAGATAATAGGCAGTAATAATAATATACCTGGATTTTACGCCATGCCCTTTCTCAGTCTAGGTCTGTACAATGATTATAGGAAAAAGTACAAAACTGTGACACTTCATTTATAATCCAGACACAGGGTTACCATTTTCTTCTAGATGTCAAAAAGTATTCAAGAACTGGTACATCATTGAACTATAGGAAAGAATGCTATAATCCACTGAAACTGAGTCCTAACTGTAACAAAAGGGGTTCAATCTATATTTACTGTTAGCCAAGAAGTATAACAATTTGTTTTTGACAAGGATCAAATCATAGCTAAATCTAAACAGAAAACCTTACACAATCTTGATTTTTTTTCCCAAAGTGGAAAGGAACCAAATTGTAATATGAAATTCTTTATTGAACATAAACCATGACAAACAGATGGACAATCTACCTGAATCAGAAGCAACATGAGAGTTGATATCCTATTGAAAAAAATAACTTGCATTGGATTAGTTATTGGAAGGTAGGACTCATTCATAAATACATGCTAGTTGCTAAGCACCCAAATTTTGATCACATGACTGCAGGGATGCTGCAACAGTTGTAAGTGCGAGGACTTGTCGTAACTCACTCTTTTCAGTGCTGCTGTAACTAAATGAATGGTCATAAGTCGAGGACTACCTGTAGTTATTTTAAAATCATTATGCAAATCCTTCAAAATACATGCTTCAAAACACAGAGCATATCAAAAGCCCATCTTTTTGAACTGTCAAAGCAGGCTCACACACAGCAGTTTCAGAAGTTACTCCTAGCAGTGTCCACATGTATATTCATGTATTATTATTATTGGTGGTGGTGGTGGTGGTGGTAGTCACACAGCCAGTTGTTTAGACTGGATTTGGCATTTTTATCCACCTATCGAGTCCTTCCCAAGGACCTGGGATAGGCAAATGTTGTTGTCTGATGGAGTTAAAGGTATCATCACAGGATGTAATCTGTTCTAAGTAAAGCTGCCTTTTGCAATTGACTGATGGTGATTTTGTCAATGCCAATGGTTGTCAAGTGGTACTTCAGATGTTTTGGGATTACACCCAAGGTGCCTATTAATATAGGTACTATCTTTGCTTTCTTTTGCCATAGTTGTTCTATTTCTATTTGCAGGTCTTTGTATCTTGTGATTTTCTCCAGTTCTTTCTCTTCTGTTCTGCTGTCTCCAGGTATTGCAATGTCCACTATCCAGACATTTTTGTCTTTCTTATCAACAATTGTTAAGTCTGGGCAGGTGCTTATATGTTTGAATTCTAAAGTCCAAGAGCACTTTCACTTTTTCATTTTCTATTAATTTGTCTGTTTTATTGTTGCTGTTGTTATTATTATTTATTTATTTAAATGTATTGGTCATCCAACTCCAGTGGATTCTGGGCAGCATACAAAACTAGAGAAAAAATAAAAACAGCTAAAAACATTAAATCAAACCAAGAGCACAGACTAAAATAATCTAATAAACAGCAAAATCAACAAAACAAAACAGGGGCCATTGAACAAATAATAAACATTAACTCCAGGCCTGGGACCAAAGCCAGGTTTTCAAAGCTTTCCAGAACCCTAGGAGAGAGGGTGCGATCCTTATCTCTGGGGGGATGCTATTCCACAAGGTGGGGGCCTCAACAGAGAAGGCATGCTTCCTAGGTCCCACAAGATGGCAATGTTTAATGGAGAAGATCTGGAGTGCACTCACTCTGCTGGGCACTCAGAAACAGTTGGAGACAAGCAGTCTCTCAAATATCCAGGTCCTATGCCATACAGGGCTTTATATGTAATAACCAGCACCCTGAATTGCACTCAGAAGTCAACTGGCAACCAATCCAGCTCATGTTAACAGTGGTGACACATCGGTACACCAAGAGACACCCATCACTGCTTGTGCCACTGCATTTTGAACCAGCTGTAGCTTCTGGCTGGTTTTCAAGGGCAGCCCCATGTAGATCGCATTGCAATAATCCAATGACCAGGGCACGAGTGACTGTCTGAAGGGCCTTCTGAATGAGGAAAGGGCACAACTAGTGAACAAGACATAAAGCTGCTTTAACAATTCAAAAAAAGTGCTTAGTGTGTGCTCCCACATGTTCTGAAGCACCTTTTTTTAAGAATCTGCACAGCCCTGTTGGGAATTGTATCTGTAATATGAAGTAAGAATCTGAGTTGAAATTTCAGTGAGAAACTTCTCATGACCACTGTTGGAATGCTAAGCATTTAATAGTAGAAGAATGAAGAGGACAGAACCATAGTTTTTTAATCATTGACCAAAATGTCAGCGTGGTTGTTTAAAAGCTATTAATTACAACAACATTTACAAAATAACTTGTCTACGTTGCAAACCAGCATCATATTGCATTTTCCTAATTTGGCTTCAACTACAAATGGCCCAGAATAACTTCCACCAGAGGAAGAATGATTACATTTATGAAGGTATAAACAAAGACATTCAATCTTTTGACTTCCTAATTCAAAGAACTTTAAAGTGTTATTAAACATTAGGTTTCATTAAGGGCATTTCAAATAAACTTACTGAGAAATCCTCTTTCTGGGAAAGCTCCTGTAGGAGAATTTTTGAGTTTGTTTAAACTAGAGACCAGCACACCTTCATTGAAGCTACTAATCGGTACCAGAGGCAAAGAAAAGTTTAAAGAGGGAGGGGTTAAAGTCCTTTTTTATAGATGTATGCAGATTGCAATACTGTATTTACTTAATGTGCTTTTAATTATTTTACTGGGTTACGGCATTTATATGTGGTAATAAGGTTAGATATATGAGGTAATGAGTCCAAATACAATGACATCTTTGAACTGAAACAAAGAGCTATAGACACTATATCTGAAGCCATTACATTCTTCTAGCCACTATCTGAAGCCAGCTATTAGTCCCCAGCAATATTTGTTATTTCCTAGCTGCCCTAGTTAGCATTCTTGTGGTTAACACTTTCATTATCTTGTTACCGCATGCAACATTCTTTGCATCTGAGTGTTCCTAGAACCTAACTGAATATATCTGAGCCTAGCACTTGTTTCCCTGGAAGATTTATTTAGGCTAGGGGTTTTTGCTTGACCTCCAATATTCTACTTCATTCTCCCTAAAGAATCAGTTTTGGACTCTCTGTTATAATCTGAGGTCACTGTGATATTAATCCTAGTTATTCCAGCCTTTTCTGTGCAAAAAGACTTTTCTGGACATCTCCCATAGGTAGTATATAACTATATTATCTTATCTTACTATAAGTAGTAAGAAGCCTACTTAGTGTCAGGTGTTAGGTTAGTTAAATGAAAGGATTTGGGGATAATCTGAAAAGTCAAAAAAATCTCAGAAGATGACAATGGTAAACCACTTCTATAATGTTGCCAATAAAACTACATGGATTCAGTCACTCAATTCCACCCAAAGGTATCTTTAATTTCAAATTATGCTTTTACAATTTGGGGAAATTATTTTTTTTAAAAAACAACAACAATTATATATGTAATGGCTAAATCAAGGCTCAAATTTGCAAAATCTAGATTTTCACCCCTTCCTTCCTTCTTCTGCTAATTCTGCTTTCTTGATAATTAGCCATTCACTTACAGGTGAAACTCGAAAAATTAGAATATCGTGCAAATATTCATTTATGTCAGTAAGGCAACTCAAAAGGTGAAACAAATATATGAGATAGACGCATTACATGCAAAGCGAGATAAGTCAAGCCTTACTTTGGTATAATTGTGATGATTATGGCGTACAGCTTATGAAAACCCCAAATTCACAATCTCAGAAAATTAGAATATTACATGACATCAATAACACAAGGATTGGAAATAGAACAATATCGGATCTCTGCAAAGTATAAGCATGCATATGTACTCAGTACTTGGTTTGGGCCCCTTTTGCAGCAATGACTGCCGCAATGCAGCGTGGCATGGATGCTATCAGCCTGTGGCACTGCTGAGGTGTTATGGAAGACCAGGATGCTTCAATAGCGGCCTTCAGCTCCGCTGCATTGTTCGGTCTCATGTCCCTCATCTTTCTCTTGGCAATGCCCCATAGATTCTCTATGTGGTTCAGGTCAGGCGAGTTTGCTGGCCAATCAAGCACAGTAATCCCATGGTCATTGAACCAGGTTTTGGTACTTTTGGCAGTGTGGGCAGGTGCCAAGTCCTGCTGGAAAATGAAGTCAGCATCCCCATAAAGCTTGTCTGCGGAAGGAAGCATGAAGTGCTCCAAAATCTCCTGGTAGATGGCTGTGTTGACCCTGGACTTAATGAAGCACAGTGGACCAACACCAGCAGATGACATGGCTCCCCAAATCAACACAGACTATGGAAACTTCACACTGGACTTCAAGCATCGTGCATTGTGTGCCTTTCCATTCTTCCTCCAGACTCTGGGTCCTTGGTTCCCAAATGAGATGCAAAAGCTGCTCTCATCAGAAAAGAGGACTTTGGACCACTGGGCAACAGACCAGTTATTTTTTTCTGTAGCCCAGGTAAGACGCTACTGACGTTGTTTGTTGTTCAGGAGCGGCTTGACAAGAGGAATACGACATTTGAAGCCCATGTCCAGGATCCGTCTGTGTGTGGTAGCTCTTGATGCACTAACTCCAGCCTCAGTCCACTCCTTGTGAAAGTCCCCAATACTTTTGAACGGCCTTTTCCTGACAATCCTCTCCAGGCTGCGGTCATCCCTGCTGCTTGTGCACCTTTTTCTACCACACTTTTCCCTTCCACATAACCCTCTATTGATGTGCTTTGATACAGCACTTTGGGAACATCCAACTTCTTTTGCAATTACCTTTTGGGGCTTTCCCTCCTTATGGAGGGTGTCAATGATGGTTTTCTGCACAACTGTCAGGTCAGCAGTCTTTCCCATGCTTGTGATTCCTACTGAACCAGCCTGAGAGACCATTTAAAGGCTCAGGAACCCTTTGCAGGTGTTATGGATTCATTAGCTGATTAGAGTGGGACACTTTGAGCCTAGAATATTGAACCTTTTCACACTATTGTAATTTTCTGAGATTGTGAATTTGGGGTTTTCATAAGCTGTACGCCATAATCATCACAATTATACCAAAGTAAGGCTTGACATATCTCGCTTTGCATGTAATGCGTCTATCTCATATATTGGTTTCACCTTTTGAGTTGCCATACTGACATAAATGAACATTTGCACGATATTCTAATTTTTCGAGTTTCACCTGTATTACCTTCTTAGACCAAGACTTCATGATTTTGTAATAAATGAAGAAAATGCATGGGGTGTTAAATAGCCTTCCACTTTAGTTCTACATTAAACATATGGCAATGGGATTTATTTCAGACTATGTTAATCCTAAGTACCCTATTGCATTGTTAATATCACTGATCAAGAGGCAGTTAGGATACTGTAATGCAAAGTAAAGTGTATCACAACTGTATGTGTATTCCTTTCCCCCAGTTTTTAATTTTTAATACAGTTTTTAAAAGCTCGTAACACAATGGTCAGTTTTATACTATGTGAGTATTTGATAATATAAAGTATATCTGCAATTCATTACTCTAAAGAAAAAATCAAAGCTACCAACAAGAAAACCTAAAATGTAATTTAAGAAACTATAAAAATCAATTTAGATATAGAGATATTTGTCTCTCATATCAGTGCAGGACTGCCTATTATTGTTTAATGCTTTCAGAAAGATAGGGCTTTGACAGATCTCAATAAGGAAAGCAGTCAACATCAAGGAAGCAAAGCATGCTCCAGAAATATTATCATGGGTATAGTATACCATGGTTATAAAATAATATGTCAATTATACATTTATTTATTTATCCCAGTTTTCCCCAATCTAGTATTCTTCTACAGTAGTCAAAATTTCCAGCCAGAATTCTTGGAAATTGCAACCCACCCCATCTGAATTGTTAGGGAAGGCTGACCTGTGTGATCAGTTCAGGTCGACAGACTAATAATATTTTAAAGAAATCAACAGGGAAACTAAATAAGTAACACTATGTATACATTCTAATACACATTTTCCAACTGGCAGAAAAATAAACAAACTTATCTAAACTAAATGCTACTTAGACTTCCGCTCTCAGCCTCTATCACATGAGAGGATTCTGTCAATTATTTTGTCTGGGTTTGCCCTCAGTGACCACTGTAGATTTTTATCCTTTGTTAATATTTTTTAAAATGGCTTTTAACATGTTGTTAGCTTCCCAGAGCCACATTCATGAGATGGGCAGTCATATAAATCAATTTAATAAATAAAAATAAATAAATTTGAGAATCACAATACAGACAATAGGAAGAACCCAACAGTGGCTGGGTTCACATCACACTAAATCATGGTTTACTAGCAATAACAGCTCAGTTCATACTGGAACATACCAAGCCAAAACCAAGTCAATCACATTTTTATTTAGCATGATGTGTGATTCAGCTTCATAGGTTCACTTGCATTTTAACTTGCATTATCTGTTTTAAAACAGTCAATCAATTGCTAAGAAAAAGATATAATTATGATAAATAAAAATGGACCACTGCATCCAATTACCCTTAGTTAACAAAAGTAAACCATAATAATACTAAATAAGATTATTCAGTCTTAAAAGTTATGTATGTACAGTATACTATTCTAAAATCACATATATTTTTGTCAGTTTTTCAAAAAGATTTTTTTTTCTAATGAAAGTGTTGAAGCACTTTCCTATTCAAGAATAAATCCAATATTTTCTTATTTACATTGCCAAACCCAGTTTGAGGAATTCAGTACGTTTAAATCTTACACCAGTCTTCAACATTAAACATTTCACATGAGATGATTCTAGTATTAGTGCAATACATCTTCTCATTTGCTATGATATAAGTAAGCACCCTCATTTTTACAGGAAGAATTATTCAACCTTCTGACTATTGCAATTCATCAAAAAGCTCTGAGCAGAAGTTTACAACTGCTGGAACTACTATGAACATCTGGATATTATATTTCAAAGAATATGTAGAGCTTCAACAGTTGCAAATTCTCTGCACTACTTTACAGCAGATAGAGTTGAACTTTTTCAAAGATCAGAGAAATTTCATATGCATTCTCCAATTCACAAAAATATCCCAAAGATAACTCAGCTAATACATGTAGAAACAGATGTACCAAGATATTGATTTCTGAATCAGATCATGCACTAATAACACAATACTTTTCACACAGAAAATAAGATTAAAAATTAAAGAGTTGGAACATATAAATAACTGACTGATTTGCCCGGAAGCAAATCTTGAAAGAAACAAAACTGTGCCAACTGTATGCTTCCTGTTTCTGTCTCCAGTTCAAACATTTCTGTCTTATAAACAGACATTACTGCACTTAATAATAGGCTGTTAGTGGGCAAATTCGTTCTCTGCTGGTATTAAGTGGCAATGTACTTATAGTATGTACATTGTCAGCTGGAACCAAGCCATTCAATCCTTTTTCTGTGTATACAGAAAAAAAAGTATTTCCAAAATTGATGTATCCATAACTTAACTATTGTAGACATTATTTCTGCATTCCATGTATGTATGCATGCATGTCTGTAACTTTTAAAATAATACAAGGTATTTAAGAAAAAAAAAGAGTATACTTAATTACAAAACCTTAAATTGCAAAGCATTGTTTAGTAAAATAAAAAATTGTAAATAAGCATCCTTGCCAATTCTCTCCAAGGCCTAATACTTAAACTGCAGGTTATTAATTACATAAAAGTGAATATCTATATAGTACGTCTATGTGTATTCATTCAATAGAAATAGGGATAGTAAATAAGTGAAAATGAAAGCTTAATGTAGGTAATATATACTCGGGGGAGACTTATTAAATAATGCTAATTTAAATGTATTATCACTGTAATGTAATGATCTATAACCTAAGGCCATCTAACATGCTGTAGCATGTAAGATTGTATGTGGTTTTTCATATGTAATAATTTAACACATCCTGTTTTGCTAGATAGCCTACATGAAGTGGGAGGCTTCCTTACTTCTCATTTTTGTTGTGTAAATTATACAAATTAAATAAAATATAACCTTGGAATAACTAATTCAATTGATATTTAGGAAAAGAAAAAAACTAGAAAGGATATAGGCTTTGCTATAAATTATATTAATATATATTTTGCTATAATTTACATTAATATATGTAAACCTTCTAAAAATAGCTAAAATAACTGGTTCCTACTAAAGAAATGGCATAAAATGATATTAAAAATTACTTTCTCAATTCTATACCTTGCTCCATTCATGTTCATTGCCTAAAATGGAGTTCCACACTCGGCTATTACATCTCAGTTCATATTTACACTTCCTTGACTGCCTCATTAACAGCTATTCCACCTAATTATTAAATAACTTGGTGGAAGTAAGGGAAAGATTCAACAGAAAAAAAAAAGTGATAGTTAGATACAGTATGTAAACTTCTCCATTTATCAAAATGAAGTGTGTACCAGATCAGTAGAAGCATTAATCTCTCTCAATTAGTGTCAACCACATATAAACAAATTCCAAAATTTTTGAATGTACCTACCATATATGGAAAAACATTATTTTCAACATCTGAATGCTTTGCAAATGGCTGACAGGTATTAGGTACAGTATTTGTTACTAATATTGAATCACACACATGTTGATATATAGTTTGTTTACTGGTGAGTGCTAAATCTTTCCTCTTCATTCTGTCTTCTATCAAAATGTGTGGATGCATATCAGGTGAAAACTGATAAAAAGTTGGTAAACTTTTAGAGAAAATATTTTACATATCAATGAAATTTACCATATGTTTGAGTAATGCTGGATTTGGGGTTAAATGGCCTTTTTATGAACAAAAGTACTGTTAAGACTTCATCTCCTCATTTTATTGAAGTGTACAAAGGACTTCTAAACAAATAGAATGTAGCTTTCAGAAACAAAGCAATTATTGCTGATAATACTGAACCTTTACTAGAGCTGCAGTAAAATTCTAAAATTATTATCAGTGAGATTTGTCAGTATGAGAAGAATGTTGAAATGTTTACCATCTTTTGGAAGGACTATTATTTTGGTTTCTGACAATGAATTATTTAATTATGTGAATAAAGAGTGAAGTATTGGGGAGGGGGAATCAGCAGTATTTTTTTTCAATGCCAGTTGTTTGCTTAATTTATTAATGAATAGTACAGTTTCAGCCTCTGACAGATATATGCCACTCTCATCTTTAACATCATCAGACATTGTAGCTGCCAATCTCTCCACTTTTACACATACCCCAACCTTTAATAATATTCCACAAACCCTGACTGCCTCACTAGAATGTAGCTACTTCAGATATGAACTTCCTACATAATTAAAATCTCAACCTCACTCTTAGCTGGCACCAGCATAGCCTTTTTCTATAAATGCTGAGGGAAGTGCTTAAATATACTAGCAGGAAGGCTAGGAATAACATGAATTAACATAAATTGTTGTGTAAACCAGGGCTGGAATACTAGGCTTCTCCTTGGAATAAAACTGTATCCCAAATCCTGCATATAACATAATACCCCTTCTCCCACCCCCACCCCAAAAAAACACCCACAAAGAACAAGAAGGGACAATTAATAGTGTGAATGACAGGGCTTAGGTCAAATTCCCTTTTAAACCCCAAAGGTGGGATGAAAAGGTGTGATTTTCATTGCTTTCCTAAAGGTTAGGATAGAGGAGGCATGCTATCTATAAGACAGGGGCAGCCATACAAAAGACCTGGTTCCTCACTTCCATCCCTATAGCTTCCTGAGGAGTAGGAACATGGAGCAACTCTTCCTGATTTGAATTCACAGGGTGGGCAAATTCTATTTGGAGCAGACAGTTCCAAGGTAACCAGAATTCCAACCCCACCAACATTTTGAATTAGAATATCCATTCAAAGAATGGGGTAAGAAAATCTTTATACAATGTAGGCTTAAGTATATGGGATACAAAAGGTAACTGAAAGATAATGTATGTTGGCCAACAGTTTCATCATACAAGTAAAGGAGTTTATCCACACCAACAGAAAAGCATTATTGAACCAAACCAAAGAATTCTCTTTTATCAACTGAATGCCAGTGCTTCTGGGAAGCAAGACCCCTTGCTCCCCACCTTCACATCTCAGTATGTGTGTAGTTGTTGAGTTTACACATATCTACAGACCGGAGTTTGCAGATGAATAAATAATATTAACAATCTCTTTAAGAAGTCTATGTTGCAATCCTACAAGGATATATTTGGCAACAAAGCTCACTGGGCATAGCGGTATTATTCCAAGGAAGCATAACAGCATTTTATTCTTTTACTGTACTTCAATCTTTCATTTGACAGATGCCCTCAGAAAGTACAAATGCCTCTCCATTGGGGAGCATACTCAAAATTTATAAACCAAAAGTGCCCCCAACAATAACAGATAAAAGAATCAAAACAGGGAAACAGAGTTAAATGCAGCAAACACAGTTAAATGCAGCAAGCATTAATGAAGACTTTTCTTCAGCTCCAACTTGTGTCTTCTGAAAGTTGGGTGGGTTTGGACAAATGATAGAAAAGAGCACTCAGGATTGAATATCACCATTGAGCAGTCTTGTTGTACATTCCCATGAGTTACAGAAGGTGAAAGACTATCAGCCTTTTCTTTAGCTGAGATCACATTCACATGACACACTGAACCACAAAAGCAGTCCATGATATTAATTTGGGTTATGTATCATATACAGCTCAGTTTAACAATGGATAAGTGTGTTACGTGAACAGTCTGATTCAGATGATGATTATGAAAGTGGCCCTTCTGTGCAGTGGAATGTCATCCTTTCTTTTTATGTCCAAACTCAGCTGAAGTATGTTTTATTTATTATCATTTATTTTAATTAACTTGGATGCTGCCCAATGTAGGGCAGTCTGGTGACCTACAGTGGGATAACCATGACAATCCCCACTGAGCCTCTGGCAGGGAGGCGCTGGAAGCCAGGGACCTCCCACAAAGGGCCCTTCTCCGACGCCTGAACCGGTGCGAGCGCCCCGCCGCATCGGATCAAAGGCCCATCTCGTCGACCATCCTGCCTCCCACAGGAGCGAGCGGGCCAGATGCCTCTGGGAAGCTGCTGGCAAGGAGGACCGGAGCGAAACAGAAATAGCGCTCGCCCACTCCAGCTTCCCAGCCCGGGTATCCTGTTGCCTAAAACCCATGCATAGCTCTACCCGCTTTGAAAGCCGGCCAGGTCTTCGTGCAACCCGCCCTTCCCCGGGGTTCCCTCAGCGGCAGAGAGAGAGTCCCCCACGCCGCCGCGCCTGGGCTCTCGTTCTTTTCCCCTCAGCCCCTGGAGATCAGCTCCTCCACTTTCCCCACAGAGCTGCCGCCTTCCCTTCTCGCCCTGTTGCCCCACACGGC
Source organism: Python bivittatus (assembly GCF_059951505.1). Taxonomy (NCBI): domain Eukaryota; kingdom Metazoa; phylum Chordata; class Lepidosauria; order Squamata; family Pythonidae; genus Python; species Python bivittatus. Next base: position 20,612,438 of record NW_028277056.1, on the reverse strand, counting down.
AGCCCACGCGCTCGTCAGGCACCGTCCCCTCAGTCTCACCGTCCAGGGTCGTCCCTGGGTGCAGCGGCCGCAGCGCCTCGGCGAAGAGGAAGAAACGGAGCGACGGTCGCCGCACGGAGCAGTTCGCGAGTGCTAAATGCTGCCCCTCGCCCCCGGTGGTGGCGGGGCGGCGGCAGCCACTGTCGCCGCGCAAGGCTCCCATCCAGAGCAACACCGCTTCGGTGGCTCAGTCGCTCCCCGGCCTACCCCGCCTCCCTCTCGGCCCTGCAGCGCTCTCTCCGTTGCCTAGGTAACTGCCCGCCGCTTTACCTTCCAGCCGGGCTGGCAAGCTCGAACCAATCCGGGCCGCTGCACCACGTGATCCTCCCCGGCGGAGGCGACGCTCAGAAACGCGAGGAGCGGCGGCCAAGAAAAAAGGATGGGGCTGGTTCTTCTTCCTCTCCTTTTATCTAAGGCAGAGCGGGTAATATTTGGGTAGGAAGAGACCGTGAGTCGCCTTGAGAAGAATGTCTTAGTTTTACAGGCTTGCGAGAGAGGAGGGAATTCCACTGAAGGATAAGCATTGGCAATACCCAGCTGACCTTGGCTGGAACGGAAAAAGGTAATTAGATGTGGACCTGCTTAGTATGGGGATGGGGGACCACCAGGAAATCCCAGTTAAAAGTTAAAAAAAAACAGAAGAAGGCAGTGCTGCATTGTTGCCAAGAAAACTGCATGGATGTATTCCTGTGATCACTAGAAATTCAGCTTGATGAAGAAGACTTTTCTTTAGCCCTGACTTGGGTCTTCTGGAAGTTGTCTGGACAAACGATGGAAAATAACACTGGGGATTGAAGATCATCCCTTGGCAATCTTGTTGTGCATTCCTATGCGCTACAGAAGGTGAAAGGCTATCAGCTCTTTTTTCAGCTGAGGTTTGTTCACATGAAAAGACGGGGCCACAGAAGCAGTCCATGAGATTAATTTGGGTTATGTGTTGTATAAACCAGAAAATTGGGATAATCGACTAGATCATGATTCAGTTTAGCAACGAATAAGGGTGTTATGTGAACGGTCTCTGTGCTGTCTGATTCAGATGATGATTATGGAAGTGGCCCTTCTGTGCACTGGAACGATGTCCTTTCTTTGTATGTCCAAACTCAACTTAAGTGGGTTTTATTTATTATTGTTTTATTCAGTTTGGATGCCGCCCAACAGTAAAATAACATAAAAAACAACAAAATATAGAACACTGACCAAATAAGTACAAAACTAATTACAGAATAATCACAGGATGACAATCCAACAACAAAACAAACGAAACATCATAAACAGGAGAATCCCATCCACTCTACCCCAATAGCCAGTACTTTAAGGGTTTCCAAACATCATCCGGGGGAGAGCCATACATATCTCAGGGGTGACCTCAATCCAGAGATCAGGCACCACTACAGAGAAGGTGCACTTCATGTTTGATCAGTGGTACCCAGAACACACTCACTCTGCTGGATCATACTGGATGGGCAGAAACCATGGAAGATCAGCTGCCCTGCAAGTAGCTGGATGCTATGCCATGTAGGGCTGTATAGGCAATTACCAGCACCTTGAATTGCACCCAGAAGTATATTGGCAACCAGTGCAACTTGTGGAGCAGAGGTATCACTTGGTTATGCCAAGGAAGCCCATCACTGCTTGCACCACCACATTCTGGACCAGTTGAAGCTTCCAAGTGGTCTTCAAGGACAGCCCCATGTAGAGTGCGTTGAAATAGTCGAGCCATGCGAGGACAAGGGCTTGAGTGACTGTCTGGAGGGCTAACCAATCCAGGAAAGGGTGTAACCGATGCACCAGAAGCGGCTATGCAAAGGCCCTCTTGTCCACAGCTGCCATTTGGTCTTCAAGCAGGAGCCGTGAGTCCGAGAGAACCCCCAAGTTGCGCATCACTCCTGACTGAGGAAGTGCAACCCATTCAGGAATAGAGATGGAAAATCCCAGGATCTGGGCAGTCCCAACAGCCACAGCCACTCAGTCTTTAGGATTGAGCCAGAGTTGGTTTCTCCCCATCCAGGTCCACTCAGCCTCAGGCACTGGGACAGGACGTTACTTGGTGGCATGGGGTCGAGAGATATAATTGGGTATCATCAGCATACTGATAACACTGGACCCCAAACCAGTAGATGATTTCACCCAGTGTTTTTATGTAGGGATTAAACAGGAGGGGAGAGAGTGGGGTGCCCTGTAGCACCCCACAGAGGAGGGAGTGACCTCTTCCCTCGCCAACACTGAATGGAATCAACTGCAAAGGAAGAGAACTACTGGAGTTTATTCAGAAGGATACTGTGGTTGATGGTACTGAAATCTGCTGAGAGATCAAGGAGCACAAGGATCGATGTACCATCCCCATCCCAGATCTGCCACAGATCATCAACAAGCGTGACCAAGGCTGTCTCCATATTAAATCCTAGCCTGAATCTCAACTGGAATGGGTCTAGATAATCTGCTTTCTTCAGGTCCTCTGTAACTGCAGCCTGACCACCTTTTCAACTACCTTCCCTAAAAATCTAAAATAGTTGGGTCCATAGAAAACCTCTTGAGGAGGGGATGCACCGCAGCTTCCTTCAAGGCCACCGGCAGCTCCCCTCTCAAGAGGCCGAGATCGCTGCTTGGACCCAATTACAGGTGACCTCCCTGGTTGCTTTTTTTTTTTTTATCCACACTCAATCGTTACCGATTCTATGGCAACTGCCTGGACAAATCCCTGCAGTTTTCAAGGCAAGGTGTTTTTCGGAAGTGGTTTGCCATTGCCTCCTTCCTAGAGCAAAGCCCAGCTGGCGAGCGCAGGAGGTGGGGTTTCCGTTGCTTCACGCCTTTCTCAGGCGTGCGTGGATTCCACGTTACCAGCAACTGCTCCCCATCTGTGCAAGCGCTGCCAGCATTTTCCTCCCACCGGGGTGAGAGTACCCATTTATCTACTCACGTAAGGTTTTGAGCTGCTGGGTTGACAGGAGCTGGGGAGGAAGCAGGAGCTCACTCTGCTGCGTGGAGCTGGGCTCGAACCGCTGAAGTGTCGACATTTCTGGCCAGCAACTTTTAGCGTCATTAAGCTGCTGCGCCACCACGTCAGCTTAATTAAATAATTAAGGTTGCTTAATGAGCCATAAAGGGTCTGGGTCCAGCAAACAGGTGGCTGAGCTAACTGCATAGGGAACTCTGTCCACTTCCACGTGAGTCACTGGCTTGAATTCATTCCAGATCACACCATCAGACTGGGCCTATGGCACTTTGGTTAGACCTGTCAAGTTGGAATCCAACTCCGAGTGGATTTGAGCAACTTTATCTGCCAAATAGACAGAATATGCTTCACAGCATCCCTGCAGATGATCCTGTGGCCTGTCTCTATCCAACAGGGACTGGGTCATGCTAAACAGGCTGTCTGGACAGCTGTCAGCGGATGCAATTAAAGTGGAGAAATATAAATGTTTTGCTGCCTGTATCACCATGAGGTAGTCTCTTCTGGTGCTTCTTCATCTCCCAGAGCTTCTTGCTAAACCAAGGTGCACTCCAGGAGTGGCCCACAGGGAAAGGCTGCATCCATTGGCCCATTCCAGGAGGCAAGCAAGGCTTTACCAGCATCACCCATCAGATCCTTAGAGAAAACCCCAAGCTCCATCTGGAATCCAGTAGGATCCATCAGTTGACTGAAGCAGGCCAGTCAAATGGGCCCTATCTTCCTGCAGAGGAGGGTGGCACCAGTAAGCCAGAAGGCAATCAGAGAGTGATCTGTGATTTAGGTAGTTTAAACATGACTTTTTATGTTGGCCTTTCTCAGCCACTAAAGTACCCTAAGATTTGTCATCTTAATGGGTTAATTTAATGGGTTATTTGTATTTGGTTATGCACAGCTGAAGCATATTAGGTTGGGTTAGCTAACTACCAGTCCCTCCCTCTTGTGCAAGTAGCTGCATGCAGAGAAAAACAGACTTACTTCTGAGTAAGAGTAAGTTGTACATAGTAACAATGAAAACATCAGCATGCCCATGCTTTTTAACAAGAACATTTCTTGTTGCATCTGCTGTAATTAAAGAGTTAGTCATAATATTAGTGTTAATTTAACAGCATTAATACATTTTGGAAGATTTGCTGAATATTTGCGATGAATGAGCTTTTTTGCAAGATGCAAATGAGCAGAGAATTCCTTATACCCTCCCTCTAGTGCAGACACTAGAAAAGAAATATAAGAAGGCAATATATTCGAGAAATGCCATCTAAATTCTACAGATACTGTCTCTCTTAATGTAATCTTAACCTACCATTTTAGTAATATTACTGCTTCAAATGACTGTGTACAGGAAGCCTTCTCATGTTGCTTAACGTAGTAAAACATTTGTTATATTTGTATAGCACTTACTTTAGCAAAGCTGCTGCTGCTTAGAAGTAAGTCCCACTGAATTCAAGGTAAATGTTTATTTGCAATCTCAATTTATTGAAATAAATGGGCTTAACTACAGCTGACTTCATAGGACTAGGCTGCTAGTATCTCACCTTTATTTTCAATTCTCACCATAGGTTCTCATCTAATTTGTTCTACCTGTGCATAAGTTTATTATTTCAATTTTTATTCCCAGTTAAACTGTTTCTGTTACTTTCAGTTATATCCTTGGCTGCTTCAGAAGATGTACATAAATTGCCTGTGTATAATGTTCTGTTTTCAGCCTAACAAATATTTCCCTTTCAGATAATATCACTGACCATCCTATTTGTTCTCATGCTTTTGATCTTCATTCTATTTACACTGTCATGTTTTGCATTTCTTAGCCACTATCTTTCCCAAGGACAATTATTTATGCCTTTTTTCATTCTTCCCGCCCTAAATCTAATGACACTGATTTCTTTTTCTTGTTAATGGTCAACTATTTAGTTATGGATTATTTCTTTGAATTGTCAAAAACTTTTAACGCATGTAATGCATCCTATACTTGCAGAATTAAAGATTCAGACCAAGTGTCAAAATGAAAACGGTTAAGCTCATGTCCTCAATGGCTACTTCCTAACCCAAATACTTAATTTTTTGTTAACATATCTTACCATTTTGTACCATCTACATGGCTTACTTATGCATACAGATATCTGCTTTCCTCCAGCAAAAGCAATAATAACTGGGTGTGAGACAGTAAAATTAGTACTGAGCTGTTCATTACATTAAGCATGCTTTAAAAAAAAAAAAAGCATGCTTAATACTGCCACTTCCCTTTCCAAGGAAAAGCAACAGCTCAGCAGCTGGTGAGGCATAATGATTAAATCATAAGTAGCATTCTATTCTCTTTTTCTGTGTTTTATAGCAGCAGTCCTCCAGATTTTCCCCCAAATGCCTTCTCCCTCCCTTCACTTATTTACCAGAAATGGCTTAATGTCTCTAAGCCAAACGTTCCCAGTCTTTTCCTTTATTGCAGTGTTGTCCAAACTTGGCCACTTTAAGATGAGTGGACTTCAACTCCCAGAATTCCCCAGCCAGCTGGGGAATTCTGGGAGTTGAAGTCCACTCATCTTAAAGTGGCCAAGTTTGGACAACACTGCTTTATTGTATGCAGACTGCTATAGTACTCCATCACTGAAAGCTATTGAGGACCACTTAGGGTTACCAATATGTCTCCTGCAGGTGATGAGCCAGCATCTAATGACCCTAAAATTAAATCAACAAATTTAAATGGCTAAAATCTCAAGAGGAGGAGCAGGTTCAAGAGATTTTGGGGTTACTTCTTCAAATCTTGTGAAATGAAGAGCAAGTACAGAAATATCTGGACTAGCGTGATAATTGGAGCAGATCTGCACAGCTATTGGAAACAGATGCCTATAGTATAACATTGAGTAATTTAGTAACCTCCCATTCTAGCATTCCCCCAAATATATGATGGTATTATATGAGATGATCTCTTCGTAGAAAGACATCAATGATTGCTTAACTCTGAGCAATATACTTCAATGCATCTCTGGCTGGAACCGTTGTGCAGGAATGAATGAATGAATGAATGAATGAATGAATGAATGAATGAATGAATGTGTATATAGTAGAAGTCTAAAGCATTTAAATGCCAAGTATTACTAAGTCTTTAGTGACTCAGACTCCTTAAAACTTAAAGCACCGCGTTTGTACTTTTTTTTAATGGCAGAATGTTGCAGCTTTTGAATTTTGTTACAAGAGTAAGAATATAAACAGAAAATAAGAACTATAGTCTCCCACTGTAGAACAGTGCTTCTCAACCTCAGCGACGTTAAGATGGGTGGACTTCAACTCCCAGAATTCCCCAGCCAGCTTTGCTGGCTGGGGAATTCTGGGAGTTGAAGTCCACCCATCTTAACGTCGCTGAGGTTCAGAAATGCTGCTGTAGAAGAATATCACACTTCCCATCACGGTGCCGTGATGTCCCAACAGCTCCACACTTACAGACTCACACCCATCCTAGCTCAATGCCTGAGGAAAAGCCAGGTCTTCATGGCCTTCTGGAAACCTTATTGCCATTCTGTCTACACATTTTGTTCTCCCACTGAAATATTTATATCCTCTCATCATGCCTTCTTTTCAAGGGGCTCACAGTGAAACTGGCCTTACCCAATATCTTGAGTCCATGAAATAGACCAGAAATAAACAGGCGATTGAACCTTGGCAGTATGAGCTTTATCCGTACATTAACTTCACTGGCTTCCGGTCTGTTTTCAGAATGCCGGTTATGATCTGTAAGGCTTGTGATTTTAGAGCACTAACGTGACGGATTAGACGTTTGGACCTTACCATTTTGTGCTGAGACTTTCCTCCATGTAGCTTTGCTCAATGAATTCTGCATATACTTGAGAAATCATTTTTGCAGAGGTGGTACCTGAGCTATGAAAACCCCACCCATCAGTGGAAAGAATTTATTTTGTCTTGCCTACAGTTTTTGTGTTTATGTTTTATGTATGCATTTCACGCACTTTAATTGTACACAGTATCTTATACAGTTGCAAGCTATACTCCTTGTAAGAATATAGCTGTAAAGAAGCATATACCTCTATCATCATCATCATCATCATCATCATCATCAAGAGATTTTTATCTTGCCTTTTTCTTATTTATAACTCAAGGCGGCGGACATACCTAATACTCTGCCTCCTATTTCCCCACAACAGCAACTCTGTGAGATGGGTTGGGCTGAGAGAGAGTGACTGGCCCAAATTCACCCAGCTAGCTTTCATGCCTAAGGGAGGCCTAGAACTCACCATCTCCTGGGTTCTAGGCCAGCCCCTTCACCACTACACCAAATGGGCTCTATTTTTAGGGGAAAAAAATTAACAATCATTTAGTAATGACTTATGAGAAAGTCTTGGTCCAGTACTCTTTACATCACAAACAGGCTTTGTTTTTAGGCATTTGAAACATGTCACAATTCCTCTGTGCCAAGTTTGAGCAAGACTGTCATCTCTTCCTGTAAGATTTCCAAGCTTCCATATCAGTTTTAGGAATAATAACAAAGATTTTAACTTTCATTATGTAAGAATTTTGTTGCAGGCAATAAGCATCTCTAACAAGGACTAAATTATGAGCACTGTGTTTCCAGTACCAGAAATTTACAATGATGTTTCATGTTAAAGTTACTGTGGGACTCCGAAGCAATATTAACTAGGTGAATCAACAAATCTACTAGCTGATTAATGATGGTAGGGTAATTTTAAGAGATAATGGCAACTTTTGACAGGCCAGCTGCAAATTGTTATTTTTAAGGTAATCTGGCTTTGGTATGTTGGAATAGACATTAAAGATAGCCTTTTCCTGTAATAACTAATAGAAGGTAATGATTGCAACCCTAGACCAACCTTCAAGTGCCCTTGAATGCAATAAGAATTACTTTTGAATAGATATGTATAGGATTGTATTGTAAGTGACTAACAACTTACATTTCTTATATTAGCAATACAAATAAGATAATCCCAAAAAGAAAATAACAGAAACAGAAAACATGGGTGGTGATGGGACAGTGGGAGAAAATATGTATTATTTATTTAATGAATAACATTTATATCTTACTTTTCGTTCAGGAAAGTTCTGCTCTGTCCCTGAAAGGTCAGTTGGATAAAGGATGCCCTATAGTTTCAAGTTAGCTTTGTGATATGACTTGAGTCTTCCCAACAATAATCCACCCACTGATTACTGTATTTTTATTTAGAGAACAAAAATTATTATTGGGGTAAGAAAATAATAAAAAGATTAAAAATATAGCAAGCGTATGCTTGGACTTAACAGTGACTTTCTTTGTTGTTTGCCCAGGGCAAACTATTTACATTACCTTATAATAGTTCCTTTGAAGTGTGAATTAATTGTTCAGAATATTAATTACAGTCGAGTTAGGCATGGCAAGTCCATGCCTGATTTCTAATATCCTCAGAAATGTTACCTTAATTTGTAAGAAAAGGAAGGTTTCCCACTGATATGGTTAGTGGGTTTTTTTTTTTTTTGTTCAATCTGTCAAGTAAAAAAGTAAACTTGCATATATAGTACCTTTAATTGGCCCAGATATACCATATCTATAGAAGAGTTTATGTAATTGCAACTGCATTGTTAATGCAATTATAGTTGTCTTAAACAGAGTTATAAATGCTACAGATTTGCAAAAGTTCAGTAATCTGATTATTTACCTCTGTCACACAATTGATGCATTTGCTTTTATCCTGTCTTTCAGTTCTATCCAATCATGACTTTCCTGGTCTTTCCCTCTCTTTCAATTCATTCTTTATACATTTGTTTTGTGATTCAGATCTCATTCATTCTCTTTATAAAACCAAACCATTTCAATGTACTTCTTTTGTGGTGGTCACTCACTTTTGTATTCCAGCCACTTTCATACAACACCCATTCATTCTTGACCCTTTCTCTTATTTTAGTACACACACTCCTAAAGTACCCCTTTCCCTTTGCATTCCACATAATTTTATGTTTCTCCTTGACATTGTAAATCTTAGAATCATCAAGCAGGATTTATTCTTACTATTAAAAGGACAAAGAAAAAAAAACACATCAGCATAATACAAACATACTGCTAATTATATCCAAAAGCAGTCTTAGGAAAAGCTGATTTAATACATAGGTAAGTGGATTGAACTTGAATTAGTACAGCAAAGCTAGTTTAGATGAAAGTTGATAATTCAAAGATAATCCATTTAGGCACAATGTCTCTATCTTTCAATTAGGATAATTAAAGAGAAGATGGTTTTTAGTGGAATTTTAATCCTTCTCAGAGGGACTAAATATACCAAAGAAGCTACTACAACATATGTATCTCATTGTACTTTTTAAATAATATTAAACTATCAGCATAAGAGTGGCTCCAGCTTTTGTTGAAAGAGAACATCAATTAGAGCCACTCCTTCCACTGATCATTTGTCTAGGATGATATGGATATGGTTACAGGCATAAGGATATGCTTGAGATTTAAGAATAAGACATAAGGCCTTTTAATGTGAAATAAAAAGAAAAATATTTATTTCTAACAACTCATTTTATCTTGGGACTCTCATACAAATATGTTCCATGTTAAATGGTTTATTTACTATATCTGATGAATGTGTTACACTATTGATCTGCTAGTGTTTTCATGTGCACATAGTACCAGTAGAAGCCTTTTTGGTTTTGAGCTTTCCTTTTAATTAAGAAAATAACACATGTTCTTCAGAGTATTTGCTTACTACTGTGAGTCAGAGGTCTCATAGTTGATGGCTATGGATCTCACAAAATATGATGATGATCTCATATTGAGAGGCTGGATTTTCAAACATAACAACTGAAACCCTTTAACAGATGTTCAGCACTAAAACCTGTTAAGAACAGATAATCCTCAGTTAACATGTTCTGAGTATTAGCTGCTTAACAAACTCTTGTTTTGACTTGGTTTTTGACAGATTAAAATTTCAGTGTTTGGCCACATTGTTAAAAACTGGGATTTGTTTAAAAGATTTTTAATCCCCTTTTTTTAAAACAATGTCAGTTTATTTTTATGTAGAAGTCTACAGAATCTGATTAGGATATGAACAAAGAGTCTGTATTTTTATTACATTTTGCACAATTTAGTCCTTTTTTAAAAAGTATACAATGGGACTTCACATCTAAGTAAACTTACACAGAATTGGCCTGATAATAAAAGGAATGAATATATTTGAGCTTGGCCATAATTAAACTAACCATGTCTATATATACACTTCATCCCAGATACTTTTGTAGTTTCTTGTGTGCAGAAGAATGCCACTGTGCACTCAGATTGCATGGGTAAGAAAGTGTTTTCCCCTTGAGTTTAGCATCGGCAACATCTCTATACAGTATACAAGTGGAACTGTCCTGGCAATTCTGTCAGTTAGCAAATCTGACTCAGGAACACACATATTTGGACAGGAGCCAAAGGCAGAGTTTGCTATCCTAAACATATCTGCTAGTGAATAAATCAGTCGGACTCAGTAGAACCTACGATATACATGCTTAGCACTGCAGTGATGGAATACTGAACAGTGTATCTTCTAGACGTAGTTTACCCGCTAGTTCATTGCCTTCACCAAGGCAAGCAATTCCATTGTAAACACATTTCAACTGATTCCTAGGAGCCTAGTTTGTGTGTAACTAGCAACGGGTTGCAAGTTACTGGCCACGATTCTCAAGCATTTAAAACCGACGCATACCGTTTATTCTGAAGTGGTGGTTGCACTATGTAGAATTTACATGTGGGCTGTTTTTGTACTCATTCAGTAAATCTGATCCACTCTCTAGAGCCACACATTTCTAATGTCTTTTTTAAAACAAGGACTCCTGATTGTAATGAGTACTAAAAGTGCTAAAGGTATTACTCTTTTTTTGAGAGCTATACTTAGAGTAGCTTTATTCTAGATGAAATATTACACTGTAGATTCTGTAAATCAAAACATTCCTAAAATATTTCCTGGGGATGCTCTAGATTTAAAGAGCCTATTTTCAAAACAATAGCAAAATAAACAAACCAAAACCATGCATTTATCAATGCATGATCAATTTTAAACATAATAACAATACAGTACTGTACCTGATTATCCTGATGCCCGTCCAGTAGCCACGCTTTCTGCAACTGAACTTTACTCTGCTAGAGCTTCTATATTAAACTCCTTCATCTTTTCATTTTTTTTTTTTAACGAATGTCAGTACAAGCCCAGGCAAACTTTAAATCCAGGAAAATAAAATTAAACACACACATCAAAGGGAGACAAGCAGTGCGACCAAATGCCTGTAATCTGATCAGTGATCTGTTGCCATACATCAAAGGCTGTGCCTTTGAGAGAGAGAGAGAACTTTCTTCTTTAGCAACCAGTAATACTGTGGCTTCCTCTTTTTCTTACATATATTTAATAAAAACTTATCAGCACAGGTCAACCTACCCTCTTTTTTGCTTGGAAGGGGGAAAATCCGTCTTTCTTGGAACTGAAAGCCTGGGTCTGTAGCTGGTCTGTCTTTTCTTTTTTTCCTTTTTCTTTTTTTGTTCTCAAGCTGTGCTCCTCACAGATTGTGTGTTGGAAGTTTTCCCCCAGTGCCAGCGGGTTCCGCTTAATGCCTTTCATCTCGCTGAACTGATCCCATGACATCATTCAATGCTGTGGGACTGGTTAGAGAACTATAATACAGCCTGTGGGGAAACACAGCTGAACTGCAGCAAGAGTCGGTGTGGTTTTTAATCGAGTTAGCTGTTGTAAACAGGGCAAGAAAGTCCTTTCAAACTTTCTGCTGTTTGGAATGTTCGTACGAATTTGCAAAAGGGCTGGCCCATTTTAAACGCCCTCGTAGGATGAAGTCTGTTAATGTTCAAGTAAGGACATTAGCTGGCATGGCGTGTGACTTCCATCCAAATTTCCCACACAGACCAAAAGGATAAACTTGTCAGTTCATTTGCAACAGCTGCCAAAAAATTACTACTGAAACCAGCAGAAGAATTTCAAAAAAATAACCCATATATAAATTCCCACACTTAATTCCAGTACTGATAAAATTTTAGAGAAAAATGTATTTATAAAGCTTCCAATGGTTATGCGACTTAAAATTTTGTTGGGGGATTTGTTCAGAATAAGACCAGCAGCCAAATTCTATGCATATCAATTCAGAAATGTCCTGTCCCCTAGGAAATACACATTGAATTAATGAGCTTTGTTACAAAGGGCTCCTGGGAACCCTTGTGTTGCTTTGCTCCTCACTGCAACTGGTGCAAGAAGTCTTGTGCAAGATAATTAATTAATCTTTCTCTGTGAAAAGAGTCCATACCTTGATCTGCCTGCCCCTTCTTGCTGATTTGTGGCAAGGAAACCTGATCTGGCTGCTGGTTTATTTTCTCTCCTTCAAGCAGTTGTGACGGGGAAGTGGCTGTGCAGTTTTTGGGCATTTCTGCCAAGTGTGGTTTGGAATGGAATGTTCACTTTGGTTCTTCCTCTGGTGGTGCCCAAACTGCCTTTGCACAAGGGGCAACATGTGGATATGAAAGTACTAATTTGGACATACAGTAATAAGCATGGGGACAGGAAGCCCATGATACCTTTGTCTGAAGCCATTCTAAGGCCCACCTTCTCAAGAATAACAAAGCTATGTCCATTCTTCTCTGTTGGAGGAAGAAATTACAGGAGCAACAAATCTCTTTGTATATTGAAGCGTGACGATCTATCCTTCTTAAGGAGGCACTGTTGTTTTGCATTATACTGTATATTGAACAATATTTATGATTCTGTCAGCTTGCTGGATTTAGATTTAGGAACAGGAAATGTTGATTCAGTCTCACCATAAAGTTTAAAGGAGGAGAAAGAGAAGGGCATGTGCATTATGTAAAATAGATACTGGATCAGGAAATAACATTTCTGATGGAATTTTATATACATAAGATCATATTTGAAGCACCATGTATTGTTCTGGTCATTCTGTCTAAATAAATGCACTACAGGGATAGAAAAGAAAATGGAAGCTTTAACGCAAATGGCACTTTTTAGTTTAGGAAAGATACATTGTGAGCATGATAAAAAAGTTTTCAGGATGTAGAATAGGAGCAACCAAGTGATGTCCTCTTTATTTTTGGTGCCTTTGAGTCAGTTTTGACTCCTGGGCAAGTCCCTGCAGTTTTCTTGGCAAGATTTTGGAAGTGGTTTGCCATTGCTTTCTTCCTATGGCTAAGAGAGTGACTGGCCCAAGTTCATCCAGCTGGCTTTGTGCCAAAGGAGGGACTAGAACTCACAGCCTCCCAGTTTCTAGCCTGGTGCCTTAACCACTACATCAAACTGGCTCTTGACCTGTTATACTAGTGTTCTTATAATCCCTTACCATTGACTCTGCCAGCTAATGAGAGTTGAGGTGCAACATGTTTGGCAAGTGGCAAGTTGAATACCCTTGGTGTAAAGAAAACAAATAGAGAATTTTTCTCTTTTTTCCTTAGGATCATGTAGTTCAACTGATTAGGCAGCAGATGCTGGACAGACAAAATAAAGTACTTGCTGCAACACATTAATTTACAGAATTTGCTGCCACAAGATATGAAAGTGGTTGCTACTTTACATGCCTTGAGAAGATGTCACTGAATCTTATAACTCATACCTGATCATCTTTAGATTAAGAGTATGCATTAAATACTGGGACTGAGCAAATCATTTGAATGCCAGTGTCTCACATCTTATCAGAGATTCAGTACATTATTTAAAAAGACTCACAGGTTTTCTGAGCATGCATGCCCATGCACAGATGATATGTTGGGATGTTTCTCCAAGTGGTTTTGTACAGCCCTACTAATAACCAGCTTCTAGCAAACAGCCATGGGATAGATTATGGCTTTAAAGCTCTACTTGTGGTCTTTCTGGGGGCATCTGATTAGCTGCTGTGGGAAACAGAATGGATCTTTAATCTAATCCAGACAGAAATGTAAAATATTCAGATTTTATAGTAAGATTATACACTATGCACAGCATTTGTGCTTGGTCTAACAAGGTCATTTTTTTTATGTTATAAGGAAGTTTTTGATTTTGAAAAGCTATGCTGGGAGGAAGAAAAGCATTTCTAAACAAGAGCTTTCAAATACCGTATGTATAATTAGAAGAGGCCATGTGTGAGGGAGAACATTCATGTTCCTTGCTACTTTTTGTAGAATGCTGCCTCCAGATCTTCAAGCACATCTCCACAGTTAGAAATTGTCTTTTAAACTAGAATAAAAGATAAGTTTTTAATGTCTTCTAAATGTTAAGATGATGTGAATGTGCAAGTATGTTTTCTTAATAGTGCATAATCTTATTAATAAACTAAATGCATGAGACTATCTCAGTAGCCTGATTGCAGGAACAGGAAACATTTAAATATGGCTGAGCTTCAATTCTCAGAAGATTCAAACAGCATGGCCAGTGGTTCAATAACATCTGGAGGGCTTTAGGTTCCATATTCCAGCTTCAGTGAATGTACTTGATGTGCTTTGTTTTTATTTCAGCACTCATACACCACTTAACTGAAGAGATTCCAAAAATGCTTTACATTATATCACTAAGAAATAAGAGGTTCCCTTACATTAGGCTTACAATAGAGAAGACACAGCACAAAAGGCAACAGGTATAATGAAAAGAGAAGAAAACAAACTGAGCTTGCAATTTCCAAAGTTATATATTTATTATAAAAATCAGTTTGAATCAAAACTGTTCAGCAAGGGAAGGAACTAAACTAATTAAAGCTAATCTTAAATCTAAGCTGAACTGGTGGTTCTCCTTATCATCTTTCCCTTTTCTGCAGTCAGTCTAAGTGTTTTCTTACAGTGACCAAGGTATTAGTAATTTTGACTGTTACAGATTCCTTGATGGCCAAGCCTTAGCTCTTCCAACATGATGTAGACTTTTATGAGACCCCAAAACTTAGTGATACAAAAGTTCATACATTCTTAATTTCAACCCTTAATAAAAGTTGAAATTAGGGGTCATAACATCTTTGTATTTTTTCCATGTGTTGATAAATGAGAGGACTATTTTAGTGTATAGTATAACTGAATTTACTATAGTGTTAAACTTGGAATGCAAATAGGTTTATTTTAAAAATATAATAATTAGCTCATTTATTTTGTTTTTAAGACTTGGGACACAATCCAACCAAATTTTAAGAGGCAGTTTGAAGAGACATCTGAAATGTCTCCAGTTGACTTCAGTCGACTTTAAAGCATTAAATTAGGCTAGAGAGATACCTTACTTTTATATAACTTATATATTGCAATTGCTGAGATAAGCTGTCCATTGACTTGCCTACTAGCTCTTGACTGTTCATGTCTGTGTTCTCATCTATTCCTTTCCCAGGTTCCATGTAATCTTTTACACATTCCTTCCAGTTCCATCTTCAACGTATCTTTATCATTCCTAATCTTTGAAATATTCCTTCCAAAATTCCATCCTTCCCTCATTCCCTCACTTCAGACTCATCCCCAATTATTTAGTTGTTTTTACTTCTAATTTTGGAAGCCCCTTGTTCTACTGTCTTCACCCACTTCAAACGTAATTTTTATTTCCATCAAAACACCGTATTTTCCCTGCCTCTTTTATCTCATTTCTTGCTTTCTTTGACGTTGTGGAGGGAATTTTTATGTTCTATATGTCTCTTACATGTTGATATATAAGTCATTGATAGTTCCTGAATATTTCTGCCTTTGCTTGTCTGTTGAATGTAAATATCAATGTATCTAGCCACAATAGCCTTAATTGTTAAACCATCTTTCTAATATATGTCATTGCTCTCTCATGACATATATGTTCCTGGCATTGTAACATGTGTTGCATCAATGAATGGCCTTTGATTCACTAGCTGTATGTCTCCATCAGCTGTAACATTCTCACGAGTACTAATAATGGATGTCCTTACAACTTTCCCTATTTCTCTTTGGGACATCCAGATTCCTGTGTATCCCTATTTGTACTCTTTATCAGTTGTAAAACAATTCTTTGTTTATGATCAGATGAGTATTATTCTCATTTCATTCTTTGTAACCCCATGGAAACACTTTGCTAACAAGTCCCTGGCACTCTTTCTTTTTAACTACAGGAGACCCGCAGCTCACTGTAACTTATTATCGGCCCAGCTGGTTTGATCTGGCGGGGTTGGCGCACTCCAGGATCCATTGATGAAACAATGCCATCTGTCTGGACCCTAAAAGCAGGCCTTGTCTGTAGCAGCGCCTGCCCTGGAATGAGGTTCCCCCTGAAATTTGAACAGCTCCCACCTTACTGGTATTTCAAAGGGCCTTAAAGACCTTTGGAGAGGACGACCAATGCCCTTTTCTTCCTTTTTTGTTCTCCTCTGGGTTTGTTTCTTTGCCATCGTTGTTCTTTTGTCTTGTGCTGCTTTTGTGTGTTTTGTATTGTTCTTTGTTTTTAAATGTTTTAACAGTTTTAAACCATCCAGACTCACTGGGAGTCAGCAGCATATAATATTATTGTTGTTGTTGTTGTTGTTATTATTATTATTATTATTGTGGTTGGTCGCACAGTCTGCCAGATGTTTAGACTGGATTTGGCATTTATCCACCTATCAAATCCTTCCCAAGGACCTGGGATAGGCAGATGTTGTTTGATGGTGTTAAAGGTATCGTTGCAGAATGTAATCTGTTCCAAGTAAAGCTGCCTTTTGCAATTGTCTGATGGTGATTTTGTCAATTCCAATGGTCTTCAAGTGGCGCTTCAGATGTTCTGGGATTGCACCTAAGGTGATTATAATGATGATGACAATGGTTGGTTGCACAGTCAGCCAGATGTTTAGACTGGATTTGGCATTTTTATCCACTTATCAAGTTCTTCCTATTTATCATCATCATCATCATCATCATCATCATCATCATCATCATCATCATC
Source organism: Python bivittatus (assembly GCF_059951505.1). NCBI lineage: Eukaryota > Metazoa > Chordata > Lepidosauria > Squamata > Pythonidae > Python > Python bivittatus. Next base: position 20,595,587 of record NW_028277056.1, on the reverse strand, counting down.
ATCATCTTTAATAAAGCAGTTGTTGGATCCTCTACAATTTTTGGCATGTTCTTAGGTGATTTCTTCCACCACCACATTTAGCTATATTTCCTTTTCTTTTTCTTATGTTGTGTCTTTCTTTACTATTTTTTACTTTTTTCTATGCTCTGAATAATGTTGCTTATCCAAAAATGGAATAGCATGATGAATATGTATGTTTGCCATTGTCATGGTCTTCCATTTAATAATAATGATTTAGCCAAATAATTTCTAAAAGGAAAATGTAAAGATTTGCATTGCTCTCAAAGTTTACAGCATCAGTATGTTTCTCTATGAAATTGCAATATATCGTATCTATTGACTCACTAGTTCTGCTCTAAAAAAAATCTGTAACTAGCTTTGTATTTGCTGGATTTTGTATTTCAAAAGACTCTGTATCAGCATGCAAAACTTTAATAAGCTAACATTCTTTCTGGGAGATTTGGTTGAGTATATGAAACAATTTCCCCAGGCTATTGGAGCTAAATCAACAGTATTAATATATCTAAAATAGAATAGGATAGGGTCTTGTTTTTGGAAATGATTGCTGTTCTTGAAAACACCTTCACTGAATTTTTATAATGATAGAAACTTCTTTACGGTCCATCTTTCACAAGGCAACACTAATATTTGCCATATAATAGTTTTTTTCGTTTTAGTTTAAACATAGAAAATGTCATAAGAAAGAAGGAAAGGAAGAAACTGGGAAAGAACACATAAACTTGAAAAGAAGAAATAATTTTCTAATCTCTGTCTTTTTACAGTGAGATTTTTCATGTGCAGAAGAAGGAAAGTATTAAAAAATACTTTAAAAATATTAAAATATTAAAACATGCTGTGGGTCCCGTTTCCAAAGGAAGTCCATCTGGGGGGACCCAGGTGGTGTGCCTTTCTTGCTGGGGCCCCCACCTTCCCAAGGTGGGGTTAGCCCCATCTTTGTTAGCCTTACAGAAGGCCCTTAAAACATGGTTTTTCCACCAACCTTGGGGATCCCGTGGGGAGCTTGCAGGGTGCCTGTATGAGGTCAAGTAACTTGTTCTCCCGCAATCTTGGGTTTTATGTTTTTTTTTTTTGTTATTTAAGTTTGATTGTTTTTAGATTGTCATGTAGTTTTAACTGTTTCTATGTTTGTACGCTGCCCAGAGTCACGTTTTCATGAGATGGCCAGTTATATAAATATGCTAAATAAATAATAGATAAGTGGAGATAATCATATTAACTGTATTTATTTTTATTTTGGCATCAAATTGACATCACTCAAGGGCCAAATATGACCTTTGGCTGAAAAAATGCTGAACAGTCATGAAATGAAGTGGGCCTTCAGATACTCGGTCAATCTGTAAAAAAGGATGCATGAATACTTGATAATAGGGCTTGTTTATGTTAATGTAGTTTATGTTAATGTAGTCCTAAAGAAATTACACAATAATTTTACATAAAAATTCATCATGGCATAAAAGACTGCTGTACATTGGAAACATTGATGTACAGTACTGTGCAAAAGTTTTAGGCAGGTGTGAAAAAATGCTGTAAAGTAAGAATGCTTTCAAAAATATATATTGTAATTGTTTATGTTTGTCAATTTACAAAATGCAAAGTGAGCAAATAGAAGAAAAATCTAAAATCAATATTTGGTGTGGCTACCCTTTGGCTTCAAACCAGCATCAATTCTTTCACTTGCACACTTTGTACTCTTGCACAAAGTCAGGGATCTTGTAGGATTAGGGTCAGGTGTATGATTAATGAATTATACTAAGCAGGTGCTAATGATCATCAATTTCATATGCAGGTTGAAACACAGTCATTAACTGAAACAGAAACAGCTGTGTAGGAGGCTTAGAACTGGGCGAGGAACAGCCAAACTGCTACGAAAGTGAGGTTATGGAAGAGTTTTATGTCATAGGTCATACACTGTGGCAAGACTGAGCACAGCAACAAGATACAAGGTAGTTATACTGCATCAGCAAGGTGTCTCCCAGGCAAAAATTTCAAAGCAGACTGGGGTTTCAAGATATGCTGTTCAAGCTCTTTTGAAGAAGCACAAAGAAATGGGCAGTGCTGAGGACTGTAGATGCAGTGGTTGGCCTAGGAAACTTAATGCAGCAGATGGAAGACACATCATGCTTACTTCCCTTTGACCTCAGAAGATGTCCAGCAGTGCCATCAGCACAGAACTGGTGGAAACCAGTGGGACCCAGGTACACCCACCTACTGTCCAGAGATGTCTGCCCAGAAGTGGTCTTCATGGAAGAATTGTGGCCAAAATGCCATGCCTCCGATGGGGAAACAAGGCTAAGCGACTCAACTATGCACAAAAACATAGGAACTGGGGTGCAGAAAAATGGCAGCAGATGCTCTGAGAGACCGATGAGTCAAAATTTGAAATATTTGGCTGTAGCAGGAGGCAGTTTGTTCACTGAAGGGCTGGAGAACGGTATAATAATGAGTGTCTGTAGGCAACAGTGAAGCATGGTGGAGGTTCCTTGCAAGTTTGAGGCTGCATTTCTGCAAATGGAGTTGGAGATTTGGTCAGGATCAATGGTGTTCTCAGTGCTGAGAAATACAGGCAGATACTTATCCATCATGCCATACCATCAGGGAGGCATGTGATTGGCCCCAAATTTATTCTGCGGCAGGACAATGACCCCAAACATACAGCCAATGTCATTAAGAACTATCTTCAGCATAAAGAAGTACAAGGAGTCCTGGAAGTGATGATTTGGCCCCCACAGAGCCCTGATCTCAACATCATCAAGTCTGTCTGGGATTACATGGAGAGACAGAAGGATTTGAGGTAGCCTACATCCACAGGAGATCTGTGGTTAGTTCTCCAAGATGTTTGGAACAACCTACCTGCTGAGTTCCTTCAAAAACTGTGTGTAAGTGTACCTAGAAGAATTGAAGAACTGAAGGCAAAGGGTGGTCACACCAAATATTGATTTGATTTGGGTTTTTCTTCTGTTCGCTCACTTTGCATTTTGTAAATTGATAAACATAAACAATTACAATATATATTTTTGAAAGCATTCTTACTTTATAGCATTTTTTCACACCTGCCTAAAACTTTTGCACAGTACTGTAGAGGACAACACACCAACTTGACTGGGGTCACAGTCTCCACAAGAAAGGAAATAATGGCCTAATTAACCCATACTAAGCCATAGTTTATTGAATAAACATACTTTTCTGGCTTGCACTACCATATTAGGTCAAAGCCAAACCAACCATGTTATGACTGTGTGAACCAAGCCTAAAATTTCTTCTTTCAAAGGAAGCAGGCTGGATTTTCTGTTGATAGCATCAGATTTTAGCTTTTTAAAAAATTTTGGTTGAGAATTTTACATAAAGTAAAAAAAATCTAAAGAAGAAGAAAGAAAAAGGTGCAAGAAAAGAAAAAAAGAAAAAAACTAAAGTTATGAAATATAATAACTTCCGACCTTGTCTTCAACAATAGTTACAATCTTATAATCCCCCCCTCCTTCTTAAATGTTATGCAAATCCCTTCAGCCTTTTACTTAATCCATATCTTTTTTAGTCCTCAAACCCATAAATCATATCACTTTTTTCTTCTTTCAGCAAAAAGTCCATATAAGGTTTCCAGTCTTTCAAAAATGTTTTTGCTGTTTTTTCTCTGCCCAAACAGGTCAGCTTTGCCATTTCAGCAAATTCTGACATTTTCACAATCCATTCCTTACTATGGGAATTTCATTGTTCTTCCACTGTTGAGAGTACAATAATCTTGCTGCAATTACCATATATAAAATCAATCTCCCATGAGTCTTTACTAAGTCATTATCGAGAAGTCCCAATAAAAATAGCTCTAGTTTTTTCACAATATTTACCTTTAAAATCCTTTGCATCATCATATGAATTTGTATCCAAAATTTCTTAGCTCTTTCATAAGTCCACCATGCATGATAAAGTGTCTCCTCATGTTTTTCACATTTCCAAAATTGGTTTGAAATACCTTTGTGCATTTTTGATAATTTTTCTGGTGTCATAAAATAACAATACATCATTTTATAAAAGTTTTCTCTTGCTACGACATAGTGTAAATTTAGTAATAGTTACCCATATTCTCTCCCAAGTGTCCATCTGTATGTTATATCCAAAATTAATAACCCATTTTGTCATGCAATCTTTAACCTGTTCTTCCTCTGTTTCAAACCTTAAAGTTTATACATTTTTGCTATTACATGCTATTCATTGTTTGTATATAGTTCATAAAATTCCATTTTATGTTTTTCAATTCCAATTATCTATTTATCCATATTAAACCTTTCTTTTAACTGAGCATATGAAAACCATTGAAAACTATATCCTTCTGCAGTCAGTTGTTCTCTTGACTTCATCTTAAATTCTCCAATAGCATCGGATTTTATCATTTGCAATCTGCTGGGCAGATGTCAGATCTTTCATATACTTAAACTCAATCTTCTGTGGAATCATACCATTAAAATATACATGTGTTCACTTCCCTTTACTTCACGATGACTTGCAATTAAAGTTAATATTGCTGTGCTTTGGTAACTTGTGGGAAAATATTTAAGATACCTACAACAGAGGTGCTGGCAGGAGGTCAGGCAGAAGATTTTCTCTCTGCTGAAACTGAAGCCAAAAAATGTTTTAACTATCTGTCTAAGCCATTTTAACTGCCCAAAAGAAAATATTGGTTGCTGATACTACTTCCTGCTCAGGAGTCACTGATAGTCATCTTTAGCTCTGGTGGAATGCTTATAGAATCAGCTGTCACAAGTGCATGAGTTTCACCAGCATACCCTTGTTTATATGTATTTAAATGTATCTTTGTGGCCTAAAGTCATACTAGGACTTAGGAAATAATCTTTACAGAATAATTACAATATTCTGTAGAAAATTACAGAATTATAAGTTTAGAAATTGTAGATTTTATTTTAATGAGAAGTCTGTCATAGATTTATTGCATAGGCCTCTGGTTACTACACCTTCAAAAGGATATTGTAGGACAGAAGAAAACTGGAATTCTAGCACTGAAGATGTTACCTAGCCGGGTAATGAAACGTTTGCAAGAAAACAACCAAGCTCAGAGAACCCCAAAGACTCCACATATAAAGTAGCCTTACTGTTGCTCCTGTATTGGGAACCTTTGTTGTTGTTTAGTCGTTAAGTCGTGTCCGACTCTTCGTGACCCCATGAACCATATTGCGCCAGGCCTTCCTGTCCTTCACTGCCTCCCTGAGTTTGCTCAGTTGTAACATGCTTTACAGTATGTGCTACACTCAGGCTTAGTCTGGTAGCTGCATCATAGCTTTTAAGCCAGGTTCAAGGTTTTGCCTTTTGCGACCTAAGCCACCTGGGTCCAGGATATCTACCAGATTACCTTCGCCATTATAGAGCTGGATGATCACTATGATCATCAGAGGAAGAAGCATTGCCTGCACTGTGACTGCTCAGACTGCTACTATTGTGAATGTAACTCGGACATGCAATCCACATCACTCAAGAATAGGTTTAGCACTTGGTCATGCAGAGTCAGATTACCCCAGCCGCTCCCTCTGTTGGAAAAAGGAAACATGTTTGGTCACTCTAAAAACAGGCAGAAGTTTCTCTATCCAGGCTGGGAAGGAGGGGATTTTATCATCTGCCACAGACTCTGTTTAAAGTTTTGAATCTCGGGAAAAAAAGAGGAAGTTCAGGTATAAGGAAGCAGAGGACCTTTGTTTCCAGGGGATGTTTCCTGTTTCCTTTGTTTCCTATGTCTGTAGAAATAGGAAAACACATTTAGCCAGATTTGCATTAGGTTTTCTGATTATTACTTCTGATTATGTATAATGCTAAGTCTATTTTTCTCTATCCCTCTATATAAGCTAGAAAATTGAGTTTTGTATCAGTCTGGAATCATAGGCTGGGTATGAAGACATTATTTTTATTTAGAATCTTATTTGTTAAAATAATTTGGAACAGATTCTCAGTATTTTTCTCAGTATCTTTCCAGAGCTTCATAGCAATTTGTAGTAGACCAGCACCAACTTTTTGTCTGTCCAGAGAAATATATATATATTGAAGGGCATTATTTTGATACACAATTTTATATTCTATATATACACAATTTTATATTTTATATATATACAGTATATATATGCTTCACATAATGTATAACCATACCTATAACAGTGCACTCTATTTTATTTCTAAAGGATTAACTTACTTTTGTTTTGTAAAGAGCACTGGTTTCTTTCTTCCCCCCTTATCTCTTTGCTGAATGCCCGATTGTCTTCGAATAAGCAATTAGCCGAGTACAAGCTGTTTGTTGTACCAAGCTTTTTGCAACAGTTGTGGGGCCCTGCATTCTAGAGAGAAAGATAAGAAAAATCTTGTATGCCATTCCCTTGGTAACCAGAAGAAAAAGTTACAGTTAAGTTTACCTTCCTAAGAACCACCTTTCACTTGCTCAGACCGTCCCAAAAATCCCTTGTATGGGTATGAGGGGATGTACTATCTGATTACAGATTTAAATGTCTATAAAGCCTCTGATGTTTGTTTTGTGAGGTGTGATTTCATCAACATCTCTTGTTAATGTGTTGATTGGGGTCACCCAGCTGTGTCTTGATCAAAATACATCTGCTATTCATCAGAAGTCTCATCTCAAGTCTTCTTATTGGCATTTTATTGAAACTTGGGAAATAAAAGTGCCATACATTATAAATAATTTTAACCAAGCTGCTGTTGTCCTGTAATCTGGGTAGTTCTATAATTCTTACTTTCCTATGTTAAATATATGCACTTTAATGTTTAAAGTTAAAAGGGCTGAGTGGGTTACATTTTATTTACTGTTTTAGATTAAAGATTAATTTTATTTATTTCTTGTGAGATTAGTTTGTCTCTCAAGGAAGAGCTGACTCCTCTAAGACACATACCTCTCTAAGTCCAGGAAAAGACATTATAGAAGTTATTTCATTTCTTGCATTTTGATCTTTTATTTATCAGATGGTAGCTCAGGATAAGATCACTATTTCTCTCACATAGTTAGGATTCCAGGTAAGTTGTCCTCTGGAAGATAGGCAGTGGCAGTAGACACTACTCTAAAGCTGGAGGCAAGTCCAGGATGTAAGGCTGAGAGTTTATGGGAGAGTTTGAAACCGCCAGCCTTGCACTCTAGAAGCTCAGCCATCCTTTAAAGTTATCTTAAGCCCTTATTCACAATGGCACATGTCCTCTGAAATGTTCTCCCCTCTGATGAGTGGGAGGCAGCTCCTAATAGACTCCTATTGAATATAGGAATTATTGAAGACCTACTACTCAGAACTTTCTTGTTGGAAGGTTAAAAATAAATGGGTTTTCTTTCCCTTCTCAATACTCTATATTTTTTAATGTATGTCTTTTGTAACTGTAAGTTTTAATTCAGTGTAAAAGTACCGTATTTTTCTGACTATAAGACAATACTTTTTTCTAAAATCCTTACCCTAAAAACTGAAGGGCGTCTTATTCAAGGAAGTCAGCCGAGAATCGCGCGGTTGCAAAACTGCCCATACTTTGTTTCTGCAGAGAGGCTTCCTCCTATTGCTAGCCTCCAATCACGAGTGAAATAGCTTGTCTCCCAAACAGACTTCCTCCAGTCACGAGCCTGATGTAACTGACGTCAGCTGATGCTGAACAAACCAATTGGAGGAAGGCTGTTTGCAGAGACAAGCTATCTGCAGTTTTACTCGTGCTTGAATGTAATCAGTTAAGCAAAAGAGCCTGGAAATAGAGCTGCAGAGAGATGGTTTGGATCTCCTCCCACTGAGTGTATCAGGTCAATGTTAACTAATTACTAAATAAAAATGTGTTCTGCACTATCTTTAAAATATTGATTTTTTAATTTTGGGCTGGAAAAGTGGGGGTCTTGGGGGTGTCTTATTGTCGGAAAAATACGGTACTTGTTGATAAAGACAGGTTTTTCCCTTTTTATGCTACTTCCAAAAATAAGCAACCAGAATTTTGCTGAGCAGGATTTTTGGCCTTTTAAAAAGAGAAATAACATAGAAATGCTAGCCCCTAGGTTAATTGCCCTTTTTGCAATACTTTGATCTGATTTAGCTCTGAGACTATGAAAAGCTGCTGGTTTCTGCAGCTCAAACATCTGCTAAAGGTCTAGGCAATCTTGCTCAGACTAATTGGCAGTGCAAAGGGGGAAAGGCAACCCAACTCTGGGGCTAATCCTGCAAGCTTCCGTTTTAGCTGATTGATATAATTTCTTGAACATATTTAACTTCAAGTAATCAGACATAAATCTCAGAGTTTGCCTCACGTAGAGTTTTTATTAAAAGGCAATGCTCCATGGAAATTGAGAATTCAGACCTCTCTTTGGCATATAAATAAAACTAATTCCCCTAAATCTAATTACCCTGATCAGTCCTTGTCATATGATTGCAAATATCAATTTGGCTGGTCACTTTTGTTGATTAAGAATCTGTTCTAAATAGGGCAACTTTTCCTAGCTGGTAAAAAAAGCTTTCTTTCTTTCTGCATGCACGTATACATACCTGCTCATCACACTATTCCATTTATGCAGAATGCAGAAACAGAATAAGAAATACTAGGCCAAAATATTGAAGGTGTGAGATAAGAAAAAGGAAAGAAAACATACCTAAAACTAGTTTATACCAATACAAAACACTATACTGCTCCATATTTTATATTCTTGCAAACTCTCTTTGTTTCCACCACATCCATACACTGCTCCACGTAGTCTTTTAAATTGTTCTTTACATTTCTCACCATTTTTCTTTTAAGGATCTTATCAGCTCCATCCAACCACTACTTTCTCTGTGCTCTTCTTTGACTCAACCACTCAAGTTTTCCTTTATTTGTTTTGCAATTTGCTCTTCATTCATATACATATTTCTTTCATATTGGCCACTCATTTTATATTGTGACCCTATACTGTACCTTCAACATTCATTTATTCTTAACATAACTCTTCTTGTTTTAGTACACACACTTCTTAAGTACCTTAGTCGCACTGCAACCTGGCTAGTAAAAAGTTTGTTCATATGTAACTTTTCTTGATTAATTGATGGATGCTGTTTAATTGGCTAAGAAATTTGCTGGGCATGTTGCTAAATTTGAGAGGGAATTTATTTGCTTTATTTAATTTAATTTAAAATACATGTGAACTGATACCCGTCTGTTATTTTACAGCAGGGTGAAATAGAAACAAAAGATTTTCATGTAGTACAGTATACATCAACATGGAAAGTTGTACCCAGAGTGTGAAGCTCCATTCCTCAGTGGGACCAACGGGCTCTTCATTCCATAAACCTTCAGCAAGTTATTGAAAGTGTTTATAATTCTGTTTCATCTTTGGTTTGAATTAGGTTTTTTGTTTTTTTTTTTGTTCTGAAGTCTTTTAGAGGTAACCTGTTTGGATTATAGTAGTACTATGTGGGTGGGTATGCTTTGAAATAGCTTTGAGATTTTAGCTAATACAAAATACAGCTGCAAGAGTTTTATCTGTGATTAGCTATTTTAACAGTATCATGTTATGTGGTACTCTCTCGCCTGTATTAGTTTCTAGTTTCTTTCAAGTCCCAATTGAAAGGACAGGATTTAGTGTTCAAAGCTTTTCCTGGCTTTGGGCCTCAGTACTTGAGGGAGGATCTTCTCCTACCTATACATGCCCATATCTTAAAATAATCCACAAAAGTCTTTTTTTCAAGGTCACATTTTTTTAATGGTCACAAGGTGACAATAAGAGAAAAAGCTTTCTTAGAAGTGCCCCTCTTTGCTCTGGAATGCTCTTCTGTGAGGGAACTTCCTTGGCTATCTTTCTGCCATCAGTCTAAGGTTTTTCTCCGAGACCTTTAAAGCAGGGTTCCTCAACCTCAGCGACTTTAAGATGGGTGAACTTCAACTCCCAGAATTCCCCAGGCAGCATGGGGAATCTTAAAGTCGCTGAGGTTGAGGAACCCTGCTTTAAAGCATTTTATGATTTTGGATCAATTTTCCTATTTAAAATATTTAACATCTATATTTTGGGACCATGCAGTTTTGTTTCCAGTTATGTTTTTAATTCCATATTTATATTATCAACTTTATATTGCGGGTTTGATTTATTGGAATTTCACTGTGTATTATTTTCAATTGATTAAAATGCATATGATTACTCAAATAAGATATCTTTAATTGTTGTGAAACCTAAATAAATACTTAGGTCTGTCAAAGCCACATGTTTTTAATATCCTGCTCTGCTAAAAGTGAGTGAGAGTCATCACCAGCCAACCAAACACTGTCTTTTGTCCAGGACAATTTGACCTCCTTTGGTATGGTATCATGGCCAATCAATGCTAGGTATCAGTTCTGAGGAAGTTTCATACAGAAATTGCATATAAAATATTTAATAACAGCCACAGCTCCTCTATTTTTAATATAACCTCCTCTAAACTTGTATGGAAAGGTAAACTGGCGTTTTCAGTAGAAACCTGACTTAGCTTTCAATCAGTAGTGAACAGCCTATGATCCTTAGTCTAATTTCATATAACCCTATAGATAGTGATCTATGCAATCTCCAACAAGAGCAATCTGTTCTGTTTTGCTGCATGAGGATAGGAAGAGACAAAATCAGATAGAAAGAGGTGGAGAGAAGAGGGTACCAGAAAGAGACAAGAGAAAAAGAGTGTCAAAAAAAGAGAGTTCAGGTAGCCCCGCTCACTTACTAGTGCAATTTGGCTCCTAGATTGTTGTTTCCCAAAGAAATGCAGGCTACAACAATGGTTACCCACCTTGGGCAAATGAAAGTGAACATAAGGAGTAAATTTAGAAGGTAACAATGAATGGTGTACTTAGTTAGCAATTCTGATATTTTGGATATTCCATTCTTTCTAGGTAAGTGGTGGGGAATCTGTTGCATTCCAGCCAGTAGAATACCCCCTGAAAACCAGAAGACAAAATGGACAGATTTAGGCAGGTTTTGTGAGTCCTGAGCCTCAGTTAGCTCTGTTACATTACTCTCCATGTATTTAAAACTTGCCCCCTTCTATTACATTAAAAATAGTAGTGTTCCAGCAACGTTTACAGCTGGTCTTTTCTAAGGCTTTGGAAACTATTCAGCATTCCTGAGACAGTCACCAGGTACACATAAGGCCTCCAAAGTTTTCAGTAATCTTCCCAGAGCCTCCAGAAGTTGCTGAAAAGCAACAAATTTTAATATATGCAGATTCTTCAAGAGCAGGCAAGTCCACACTTTTAAAAGGTATCTACAGATGCCACTGAAAACTATTCCCAATATGAAAACATTAATTATACTACTTCTAACCACATTATAAAAAGGATGTGTTATAATTATATTTATTATTGTCTTAATGTACTTTCATGTACGTATCATAAACCATCTTGCAAGACAAGAGATATACTGTCAAACAAAAAAAGGGATCAAGCTCACAAGAATTAAAAGACCATTTTGAGGTAGGATTTGAGGGAGAAAAATGAAAAATTGGTATACATATGGCATGGCTTGAGAAAGTTCTACATATATTTAATATAATATATATCGAATCCTTATTAAGCTGTGGTTTTGTGGTAATTAGAGGCTAAATTCTAATATATTTTTTCTCCAAACCAACAAAGAGGTTTGTGCTATTTAAACAATTTTAGCATGAATGGATTTAGTCCATAAAATATATTAGACTTTGAGGTGACATCTGATGGCTAATTGTGTTAACAATGGAGTCCTTGGGGTTCTCTGAGCTTGTTTGTTTTCTCTTTTATTGTGTTAACAATTTCTGTTTGTTTTCTGATTTATTTTGTGAGTCGCCCAGTGTCACTCTGGAGTCGGGCAGCACCAAAATCAATCAGTCAATCAATCAATCAATCAATCAATCAATCAAATACAATTTCCTTGGAAATTGTTTTTTATGAGGAATTACCAGCATATTCTGGTACTGTTTTCTAACATTAAAATATGTTCTAGTTTTAATATCAATTACTTCAAAATGCCCTGTTGCTTTTAAAACACACATGATGAATCATAATAGCAATGACAGAAATAGAGAATAAAATGTTGTGGATGTCCACCTCTACCTAGGAATGGAAAAATAATATGTGATTCAACTTGGCACTCTCTAGCTGTTTTGGGATTGCAGTTTCCAGAATTCACCACCATCATATAGCATTTTGCTGAATGGGATTCCTGGAAATTGCCCTTGTAACACATGTGGAAGACATCAAATTAAGAAATTCTAGAAGATCTTCCAAACAAAGATATATCTCAGTACTGGTGAGATATACAGTTGTTGCAATTGTAACTACTAACAATTTTGACATAGACTTTGTGCCAATGGCATTGTATCAATGGATGAAGAAATACCATTTAAAGCCAGAGAATATTAATCCAGAAGCAACAATTCTTGCTACCTTGCAACCTTCAGATTGAAGGGACAATCTGCCCTCCCTTTGGAGGGCGTTCTTGGTTCACTTCATCTCCCACTTCCTAATTGGCTGGTTATTCCATAAAAGTCCTATAAATATGCTCATGCCCATAGCATCCCAATGTCTGAGTAGATCTAAAAACAGAATAGCATTAATCAATATTGGTGAATTTGCATCTGGATCCAAGAAATTGGGAGGGGCAATGTCTGCTTACCTGGAAGAACCTTAAGGACAGAGTCAGAGAACTTTCACTACAAGGTTTGCCTCTTCTTAGTCATCCTGGCATAAAATCCAAGAGAATTTAAAGTGTGTGCTACTCATTCCAATTTTACATGGATCTTATTAAAGAAAAATGAAAAAAAAATCCCATGAGTCCATCATGACTCAATTTGTAGTGTCAAAGAACAGTTCATGTGATGTTTCTTTTTTGCCTTTTGCAGCTTCCCACTTAAAACCACGTTTTTGTTGAAAACTTTTCCATTTCACTGTATGACAAGTTAATTGTTTCTTGCTCCAGATTCTATCAAAGTACATCAGTTACATCATCTAGATTCTTCCTGTACTACCCTCTTTTACTAGCTTGAAGGCAGGTTGCTTCATTAACAGAGCCAGGTTAGTTTTTGCCAAAAAGTCCCTGTTTGTTTTACAGTCCTGTATTTTTCATTATTACTTAATGTAGCTTTTCCTAATCAGGTACCTTCCAGATGCATTGGACTTGTAATATCCAGAACCCCAGATCAGCAGTAAGATATGTTGCCAGGGAATTCTGAGGGTCATCCCAATATATCTATGCTAGGTTGGAAAAGACTAGTTTAATTTAAAAAAACCTTGTAAGCAATTTGCTTCTAGACCAAATGTTGGGGCATTACTGGATGCAAAATGTATTGTGCCCCCATGGGTCAGTTGGTACCATCAGTAGGCAACTGGGGGTCTCGGCTTTCTCTTCCTGCAATTGCAAGGTTTGGGGCAAATGGGACACTTCGAACTGCAAAGAATGAGAAGTATGACAATTTTTTTTCCATCCCAATGGGGAGACCTCCAACTTGGCCTCCTTCCCAGTTTCTGGTCTCCCAGCTGGCCAGCTGGCTTGCAAGACTGGATAAAGGAGATAAAATATGTCATGCTAGGAAGTATGCTACCGTGCTGGCTAAACAAAACACTTGCAATGTGCTTGCTTTAATTATAGGGGGTTTTTTTGGTGTGAAACTGAGGGACTTGCTCGGCAGATGCTGAGCACTGATTGGCTGAGACATCTCATCTAATTGGCCAGAAAGGGCAAATTTTCAGCAGTTGCCATTTTACAGAAGTAAATGTGCCCTTTCCTGTGGCATCTTGATAATTTAACCAGTTCAAATAGTCACTCACACTCTGCTTCGTTTCAGTTGTGGAATTGAAAGACTTGGGAAATAGGAAGGCCGATCATCTGGAAGAAGTCTTGGATATCTATCAGTTTATAGAGATTTCAAGAACTGTCCCAGAAAAGATATAATCCAAACTAATTTAGAAAGTGACTTTAATCAAATTGCCAAAAGCCATTACTTCAAAGTGATATAGGAAGATCAAACACACCATACTATGCAGTAATTATAATTACGTACTTGAACATTTCAAAACATGGGCTTGAATTTAATATTCATTAAAGAAAGTCATTAATAATTCCACCTTTAATCAGCAGCTGCTGAACAGGAATCCCCACGTGTTCTGTTGCTGTTCTATGTTCTCTTAATACTTTTGGTCAATTACTTGGCCAGCTCCACTTACTCAAATACTTTCTATGTATTTGTGCAAAGCTTCAAACGGGTGTGTTGCTTCAGTGAAGATTTGTGTGAAGCGCCCTTTGAAGCAGCTTTGCTTCATTTCACTGCTGTCCTGAGGCCTCTTCTGGCAGTTCCAGAAGCAGGAAGAGACTTCTGTGTGTGTGCAGAAACTTCTTCCAACAGTTGGAACTAGCAGAGGAACCTCTTAAGTGAGGCCAAGAGACTTGTTATGGAGAATTGGGTTGCTTCTCACCTTGATGAGGAGACACACACTGTGGCATGAAGTACATTGTCAGAGCAAAACCAAACTACCTTGCACAGGTTTATTTTCCAACATTGCCTAGTTACAATTAGAACAGCCTGTCAGGAGTAGAAATATGCTGGTAGAAATATGACAATTAATAAAATGTATTGGTTGCAATATTTATTATGTAACAAACAAAACAGGCTAAAATCCTGTGAGAACACTACATTTGGTGGTTGTGGTGTTTTCAGAAGAGATTCAGCAAGATTTCAAGTGAAAACCCCATATCAGCCTGAAGTTTCATCATTCTCTTATAAGATCAAGTGAGATCTTGTGAAATTTGGGACATTAAAAAGTAGTTCCTTTTGTGGCACCATGTTATTTATTCCACAAGATTGCAAAATAATGTCAACCACTTGAAAAGATTACCAACCCTTTTGCTAAGAAATGATGGGGATGTGTGTGCATCACTATAAACCAGAAACAAACTGCGTTATGTATCAACATTATGTGTAATCATAATGTGAACGCAATAGTTACTTTGCCAAACAGCCAAAGAAACCTTTTCATCTTTACGTCGGTGGGGTAAATTTCAAGAAGCATTCGTACAAATGCAAATATGAAAATGCTAAAGTGTTTCTATACATCTGTTCAGATGGCACTACAATTAAGCCAAATGATTTTCTTTCAGAAGTTTTGGCTTAAAAAGGATTGTTGAGAGAATGGGCATTTTGTTCCTCCCTAGAGCTGTAAGACAGATCTTTTTAACGTATTTGTATGCATGTTAAAACTTTTTAAGAGGCTTATGAGGTCAAAAAAGTTGGGTGTTCTAAGGGCTGGTCTCTTACAATGGGACAATAGTGAGACACCATAGAGCATGTTTAAAGAATCTGCTAAAAAAGCTGGAGTTCCAAGTAACCCAAAAAGAGGTTTCTTGCAGATAGATTACCAAAAAAAATAATAACAATAATTACTAACAATTAAAAAATGTATCAGATGGTAAGTATGCAAGTAAAAACGCTACTAGAGAAGTACTAAATACCATTATTTGGTGCTGCAAAAATGTCAAATGTTATATCAGGAGTGGACAAACTGTTGCTTGCAATATTGGGGCTAATTTCAAAAGCCCTCTGCACACAATCGATTCATCTCTCTGTTAAGATCCCTGTCTTTATTCTTGGTTGTCTGCTGCCTGGCAGAGAAGGAAAAAGACTACATTAAGTCCTGTTTCTCCCCCTTCTTAACAGCATGCCCCCCCACTCCATGCAGCCCCCAATAAATTACCCTTGAGATAATCTGGCTCTTGCCAGAAAAAAGTTGCTCACCCCTGCCTTCATCTCTGCTAACTGAGAAAAGACATGAGCAAAATTAAGAAACTCAGAATGGCTTCATGCTGGGCAGAGAATGCACAGATCAGATTTTTGCTTTCACCAGATCAGTGTGTATGAATGTACAAATATGAAGACTGAATTATGAATAGTTTTGTGTGACTTTGGCATTGAAGATTGCTGATTGTAATAACTGTCGTGAGTGATGGAAGTAAAGCATGTCTGAAAATAAATGGAATGCTTTGTGGATGGTTCCACACAGACTAGGGCAATGCTTCTCAACCTTGGCAACTTGAAGTCATGTGGACTTCAACTCCCAGAATTCCCCAGCCGGTTGGCTGGAGAATTCTGGGAGTTGAGGTCCACACGTCTTCAAGTTGCCAAGGTTGAGAAACACTGGACTAGAGAGCATATTATCATTATTTATTTGAATTTATTAGTCACCCAACTCCAATGGATTTATAATGGAGTAAGAGAAGGATATGCCATGTCCCCTTGCTTGCTTAATGTATCTGTGGGAAATTGTGTAAGGAATGTTGGGTGTGATATTATAGGTGTGTTGATTGAGTTGGGTGTGATATGAATGTGTATGTACTTTTGTATATAGACAATGCTACATTGTTGGTTGACAGCCTCAATGTTTTGCAGTGAATGTTAGATAGATTGAATGATGCAGTAAAGAGTGTGCATCTGAAAATAATATATCAAAGACCAAGGTAGCTGTGTTTGACAGAGGAAATGAACAATTCCCAGTTACAGTATACCGAAATGGTGAAAAATGAGAGTAAATATATTAGTTTTTTATGTACCTTGGTAGAATACTTACTAGAAATAGGAAAATGGGTGGAGAAATTTTAGGATGTGCAGATGCTACACCTAGATTGTAGTCTGTTGTGAGGAATGAATCTTTTATGAGAAGAACCAGAAACGGTTGTGTATAAGATTGTGCTTCTGCTCACTTTGTGATATGGAACTAAAAGTTTGGCATGCCAAAAATTGAATGCAGTGGTAAATGTACAGTATATGCTAAAATAAGAAGAGATAGGGTAAAAAGGACTTTGGTTCAAAGTCCTTTTTACCCTATCTCTTCTTATTTTAGCATATACATTTATATATATGCTAAACATATATATAAAACCAAACACAAAACTGAGTGACTACTACAAAAGAATACCCTGAGATGGTTTGGCCATATGAAAAGAATGAATGAGAAGTGAATGGGTTCAAAGGATGGGAGAAATGAAGAAAGTCAGGGCTGGATGGAATAGATTAAATTCTCCGAAGTTAGAGGGGAGAGTTGAAGAACAAAAGGCAGCGTATGTATATGGATACACTGTATATGGAAGCTAGGAATGGAGAGTTAGTGTGAACTAGATTTTCTTGTTAGATTTCCTTTCCTTCTTCTCTTATCTCCTACCTTTAATTTCTTCTACTCACTCCTGCCTACTCTTTTTCTATGCCTTGTACAAGATTGCTTATCTTGAAAGGGGATAGTGTGACAGGTTGTATGCATGTAATCACCATTCTATTGCCCTTGGTATGCAACAGAGGAGAGATCTCAACTCAGCGTAATGTGGAGCCTATCTTGCACAGAACCATCCATTCTACTTTCTTCATAGAAGAAATGCTGATGTAAAGAGCACACTTGACAACGTAATTCAAGATGCATGATCATATGGCATGTGCATATTTTCCCCATGGGGTAAGGCGTAGTACAGTATAGGATGAAGGATTAATTTTCTCCTTTCAGTAGCTTTGCAGCTCTGATATAACCCTGGAGAGCCCTTGGCTGCTTTTTTTTCTTTCTTTCTTGTGTAGGTTGTTCATAGTTTTATTCTTGGTTTGGTTTAGTGTCTTTTTCAAGCCTTTCTCCAATCTATAGAACAGCTAGGAAAGAGCCAGTAGAAAGGGAAGAGTTGGCCAAACATGTCATGCTTATTTCACTCACCTATAAGACTGGCTTCTTGCTAGATTGTTCATCAAAGCAGAGTTAAATCAAAGCATGGTTTAGTATTATGTGTGAATCCAGCCAATGAATTGGTGCCAAAGAAGAAACATGGTGATATTAGAGTGAAAGGTGTGCCTAGATTATGCATATTAGGGTGTGGAAAGCTTCAAAGGGATGATTTGCTTCAGTAGTGCTTTAAGACAGAAAAGAGCCACATGGTTCAAAAAGGGAAGTTGGTAAGTGGCTTTGCTTCATATTGTGTTTAAGGCCTCTTCCAGTATATCCAGAAGCCAATATTCTTGTCTTCTAGCTACTGGATGTGCCAGAGGAAGCCCTAAATGCAATGCAGGGGGCTTACTTGGATGAATCTTGCCATCACTGCATCTCTAGTAAGCAAAGACCTGCCACTTCACAGAGGCTTAAATTTATTTATTTATTTATTTATTTATTTAGTTAGTTAGTTAGTTAGTTAGTTAGTTAGTTAGTTAGTATGGCTGCCTATTTGACCAAGTGACTCTGGGCAGCAAACAGAATTTAAAAAAATAAAAACAATTATATTAATACAAACATTAAAAAACATTGCAGCTGAGAATAAGGCACCCATCATAATGACTAAATTAACCACTAAACGGGTCCCTGCACACACCTGGGGCCCCAGGCCAGGCACAGAGCCAGGTCTTTAAGGACTTATGAAAAGCCAGCAGGGTCTGGGCCATCCTAATCTCCAGAGGGAGAATGTTCCATAAGGCAGGCATTACGGCAGAAAAGGCATGTCTTCTAGGGCCACAAACTGATATTCCTTAGCTGATAGGACCCAGAGCATGCCCATTCTGCCTGATCAGATCAGATGGGAAGAAACAACTGGGGAGAGATGGTCCTTCAAGTAACCCAGTCCCAAGCCATGAAGGGCTTTAAAGGTGACAACCAGCACCTTGAATTTCACCTGGAAGCACACTGGCAACCAATGCAGCTCATGGAGTAGAGGTGTTACATGCACTGAATAACTGATGCCATTTACTACCCATGCTGCCGCATTCTACACCAGTTGAAGCTTCTGAATGCTCTTCAAGGGCAGCCCCATGTAGAACATATTGCAGTAATCCAGATGGGAGGTCATGAGGGCATGAGTGACAATGAACAGGGCCTCCCAGCCCAGGAACAGGCACAACTGGCGCACAACCCAAAGGTGTGCAAAGGCCCTCCTAGCCATGGGTGCTACCTGCTCCTTCAGCAGGAACTGTGAGTCCAGGAGGTCTGTCTAAAGCAATGCCACCTCATCCAAGACCAACGATGGCATAAGAGGCTCCAAACACCCAAAGCCTTGCTTGGGTTGAGCTGAAGCCTGTTGTGCCCCATCCAGGCACCCACAGCCTCCAGACACTGGGACAGGATGTCCACGGCATCACTCAGGCAGTCTGGGGTGGAGATATAAAGCTGAGTATCATCAGCATACTGGTGATACCTCACCCCAAACTATCGGATGACTTCCCCAGCACCCTCATGTCAATGTTAAACAGGAGGGGAGAAGGAACCGAGCACTGAGACACCCCACATAGTAGGGGCTGCAGATTGGACCTCTCCCCTCGTATTAACACTGACTGGAACCGGCCCTGGAGGAAGAAGGAGAACTAACACAGCACTGTGCTGCCCACCCCCAACTCCTGGAGCCAGTCCAGAAGGATACCATGATCAATGGTATCGAAAGCCGCTGAGAGGTCAAGAAGAGCTAGGATGGATGCACTACCCCCATCTTGCTCCTGCCAGAAAGGGATCCAAAAGCATGATCAATGCTGTCTCCATCCCATACCCTGGCCTGAATCCTGACTGAAAGGGGTCCAAATAATTTGTTTCATCCAGAGTTCTTTGAAGCTGCAGCATGACCACCTTCTCCACAACCTTCCTTAGAAATGGAAGGTTGGAAACTGAACGAAAACTATCCAGGCTGGTTGTGTTGAGCGATGGCCCCTTGAGAAGGGGGTGCACCACCGCCTCCTTCAGAGGCAGCAGAACCATCCTCAAGGAAGAATTAACCACTGCCCGGACCCAATCACATATCCCTTCCCAGGCAGCTTTGACCAGCCAGGAGGGGCATGGATCTAATACAAAGGTGGCTGAACTAACAGCAACAAGAACCCTGTCCACTTCCTCATGCTCAACAGGATCAAACTCTTCCTAGATAACCTTGCAAGACTTAGCCCCCATAGCCTCCACTGGTCCTGCTTTAAGGCTGGTGTCCAATGCAGAGCAAATCTGAGTGACTTTATCTGTCAGATGCCTAGCATATTCCTCACAGTGATCCTTTAGGTAAACCTTGGAATTACTTCCTCTAAGGAGGGTCTGGGTTACCCTCCTTAGGGCTGGTAGGTGGCTCTCTGCAGATGCAATAAGGGCAGAGAAATAATTACATTTCCACAAGGACAGACAGGGAGAAGACTGGCAGAGCACATCCACGAGCACCAACTAGCAGTCAGAAGACATGATGAAAACTCCTTAATCTCACAACACATGGACAGACTTAACCATAGTTTTAACTGGGAAACTGTCAGCATTTTAGACCAAGCTAAATCCAAAAATGCAAGAGAATTCTTGGAAGCTTGGTATTCAGACAAGGCAGCAATTAACAGACACATAGAGATAAACAGCATCTACATACTATTCAAAAGAGACAAAAGACCAGAAGATTGCCTCACCAGCAATCATCACCCAGATAAGCAAAGATTACCACCAGGCACACAATCAAGCAGTAAACATATGCTAATCAAGGCTACCAGAGGAGCAAAACAAAACCCCCACCCCCACCAGCACTGGCAAAGCATGCCACAGTATATAAATAGAGAGCAAACCCCATCCCATTTTAGCACTGAAGATGTTACCTAGCCAGGTAATGAAACGTTTGCAAGAAAAGAACCAAGCTCAGAGAACCCCAAGGACTCCACAGTTCAATCCTGAGCTATACATATTCACCTCTATTGGTGCCACAAGGTAGCCTCTAATAGCATCTCTAACCCATTTTGTTTAGGTTTGCTCCTTGTCATCTACCAGTGGCACGCTAGGCATCTCTTCACCCACTTCATGTCCCTTAACTCATCTGTAAACCATAGAGAGTTTTGAGATCCATGGGTGCAGAGAGGCCACTCACGCATGATCCAATCCAAAGCCTCAGCTGCCTTCCCATTCCAGATGGCCACCAGGGCTTCAGTCAGACCATGCAGCAGACCTTCTGGAACAACCCCAAGCTCCCTCTGGAAACCGACTTGCTCCATCAGTCACCTGGGGTGGACCAATTTAATAGGTCCAGTCTCCCTGCAAAAAAGGGTGATGCCAGAGAATTGGAGGCTCACCAGGGAGTCAACTGACCATGACAGAGGAGAAACCAATATCTCCCCCAAACTCAGAACACCTTGCCACTGCCCTGACAGAAAAAACAGGTCAACCATATAACCACTATTATGCATTGGGCCCTGGATGACTTGGGACAGGCCTGTGGCTGTCATGGTGGCCATGAACTCTGAAGCTACCTTGGACTCCACTTCCAAGGAAGGCAAGTTGAAGTCCCCCAAGACCATAAGCCTGGGGAACTCTACCACCAACCTGGCTACAGAATCTAGGAGCTCAGGTAGGGAGGTTGCTATGCAGCATTAAGCTTATGCACCAGTGTAGGAATGTGGAAATTAGATGCACTGAAAGATTGAAATAATGCATGAGGCTTTATGCTTTTCATCAAATGCATCTAACAATTTCAGAAAAAAAGCCAAACAAGGATACTGGGACAATTAAGATGTGACAATGTGCAAGAACCCAGAATTTCACTTGCAAAAATGTTGCTGAAATTGTATTTGGAATTAAGGTTACATCTCTGATATTCCACCAGGCTGTGATTTCAGGGTAAGTGGCACTGAAGTCCATATCTGGAGGTCCTGCATGTTGTATCAATTAGTGTTTGATATTTTCCCTGCTGTTTCTCTGATGTGTTCTCCTCTGAATGAGACTTTTGTTTTTCTCGCTTATTCCTGTTCTCAGGATGCTTGGGCATTTCTTCGTGGTGGTTGTGCTTACTTTATTCTTGGAAGTAGTGAAGGATCATGCAGTTGGTGATTTTGCTGTTCTCTGTTAACATGTCTTTCCATTTCTGAAATCTCGCTGGCTGCAGTATTTCTCAGTATAACAAAGCCCAGCAGGAGCTCTTTCTCTATGATACCTTCCCCTAAGATTTGATGAAAGGATGGAAATCCAGGAATGTTGGAGACTGCTAGAGAGGTGATTATAGGGTGAAAGACAGGTAGCTCACACACAGATACCCCTTGACCGGCTTGCAGCTAAAGAATACCACATTCCAACCATGAGAATTTCATTTAAATTCTTTTCTCCCTTGAAAGAAATTTCAAGTGTAAATTCTTTCATCTAACTGGGTGAGAAGCAGAAGGAAAAATGCAAAATTTTCTGCAAGACACTGATATCTTTTATAACATCTTCCATGGATTCCAAGAGCTTCTGCCTAATGGCGTTTCAATATGAAGGTTGCACCATCTACTGGATGTATATTCTGGTGTAAATGGGACATGGCTGCAGCTAAAATACTTCAAAGGCAGTGTGGATGGAGGGGAAATTGTTATTGAGGATGTTTCTCAACATTTTACGTTTCACTTTATGGCTTGATTCATGTATCACAATAAGCTCTAAACTAAAGTTGTGCCCAACATTGACAGGGCACTTTGCTTTGACAAAAGCTTCTACAAAGTGACCTTTCTGAAGCTGCTTTATATAGTAAGATCGCATTGTGCTTCTAAAAGCAAAGCAGCCTTATTGCTTCCCATTGCATTTCAATGAATATGCAGATGCCATTTCTGATTATTAGAAGTGCCAGAAGGACATTGAGATATACATAGCCTCCTTAGTTTGGTGAGAAGAATCACATAGCTTGATGTGAAGAATCACGTTGCCTATGTGCACCTTACACATAAACTAAGCAATTAAATAGCTGCAGAAATATTTACAGATCATCAGCTGAGAACTGAGAATTTAGAACATAGGTTCTCCACACATTTTGCTATACAGCATATTTTGCTTATGTCACGTTCTGATTTCTGGGAGTTCAGTAGAAATGGCTTCTCTGAAATATTCTGTAGGTAATTTCTAACATTGCTTTGGAAATATCCCAATTAACAGATCAGGCTAACAGAATATATGAAAGCGAAACTTTCCAAACTTTTGCTACATCATCATAAAAAGATTTCGAGGAACTATCAGCCAGGCCTGAGCAACTTGGCCTCTGCAACTATGTCCAGGAGACTCCAATGGTCTATTAATATTTTAGAAAATTAATTGACAATATTACCTAAGATGGCCAAATTCACAAGATTTTAGAGCTCATATTTGCTGCCCTGTGGAATTTTAGGAGAAGGAAAGAGAAAGAGAGAATGAGAATTGGTAGTGCTCTGAGATTTGGGACGTTTAAAAAAAAACAAAAAACAGGTTGGAGTTAATTCCTGGCATTGCTTTGGGTGGTTCCCAGTGAAGAGAAGCAGACTAAACATCGATCAACAATGCAGGTCTATTAAAACAAAATATAAAAGAAAATAGTTAAGGAATAATAAGCTGTTGGGATTTTTAAAAAAAATTTGTCTGAAATGATGAAAGCTTTTGGCTTTTAAAATATATATTCCCAGCTCTGAAAACCACAGGATCTATTTCTGTTGATGACTGGAGTAACATGTGAGAGGTATTATTGATTTATGATCATCAATAATATTTGTTTTCTGGCTTGAAGGCAAAGTTTTGCCTTTCTCTCTTGCTCCAGTATGATGCTGAAAGTTGCCGGCCAGGAATGGTTGATACTTCAGTGGTTCGAGCCCAGCCTTCACGTTAGCAGGGTGAGCCCGTTTCCTCCCCAGTTCCTGTCAACCCAACAGTTCGAAAACTCACATGAGTAGATAAATGGGGACTCTCACTCCAGTGGGAGGAAAAATGCTGGCGGCGCCTTGCAAAAGGAGACGGGAGCAGTTGCCGTTAGCATGGAAGCCATGCACACCCGAAAAAGGCGTGAAGCAACGGAAACCCTGCCTCCTGCGCTTGCCAGCTGGGGCTCTGCTCTAGGAAGGAGGCACTGGCAAACCACTTCCGAAACACCTTGCCTTGAAAACTGCAAGGACTTGTCCAAAGCAGTCACTGCAGAGTTGGTAATGACTGAGTGCAGATTAAAAAAAAAAAAAAATGAGCACATTGGCATGGAAGCTGCTTAGCCTCCCAGTTGGGCAATGCAGTTATTCAGCTGGGAATAGAGGACAAGTAGAGGAAATCTAGCTGATTTCCACTAAATTTGGGCTATATAATATATCTGACTCCTGGGTTTGTCAAAATAGAAATGTTTTCCAGGTGTAAACATTGTTGATTGATGATAAAGATGGCTTAAAATGATTTTGCCATATTATCTGGACTCCTTTTGGCCTGTGATCTCTGAGGAAGTTTAGTCCAGCTTGTCCTCTAGAAGTGGGTGGCGAAGTGACCACCACGATCCACGAGATTGTTAACACCTATTTTATTTATTTATTTAATTACACATCACATTTATATAGCCGCCCATCTCACAAAGTGACTCTGGGTGGCGTTCAACAATTAAAATAAAATAACAAGTGAATAAAAACAGGTATGATAAAAAGATAAAAAGTTATTATTAGAATAAAAACATTATCACAAATTTTAAAAAAAGATTAAAAAAAAGATTTTAAAATATACAAACCCTACAGAGACAGCAGAATATCAATCCCAATATCGTAGAGCTGCAGTCCTAGATAACTACCATTAGTAGTCCCCAGTCTTTGCTTTTTGAGGAAGGTTGTTGAGACAGAAAGAAAACATCTGTGTTGGTACAGAGTTCATTATTTGATCAATATATTATAGCAAGATTCAGATTATAAATTCCTAAATTAGGATGAGCTGAATCTAATCCAATTTTGTAGATTAAAAACAGGTGTCCAGATGTTTGGAAATTACCGGATAAAACAGATCTGTGTACATTCTCTTTCCCCCCACAGCATTACGTTTTGTTGCCAAAAATGGGCAATAAAGGAAAGATTTAGTGTCAAAAATTTGGCTCACCTTAAATTATGTTACAATTCAGACTAACTTGACTGAGGATCAGATTTCAGTGGTTAAAATTAGAGGCTTTTAGCTATCAGCCATCTGCTTTGGAGAATGTAAATATTATGTATAATTATTACAATGTATTGACTGATGGAGGTATTGTTTTATATTCACATGGCACATTAAACTATAACATAGCTTAGTGACAAATAAGCTCTGTGAAGGCTTTACTGTATTTGGGATCTCTGGATCTTTTCCAAAGTTTAGAAGTCACATAACTCCTGCTACTTACAAGATGAGTTAATGGCTGCAGGTAGAAGACTAACAAGATGCATTTGCTGGTATGCTAATGTTTTCTAAGTATTCAATTTCTATGTTCCAGCACAGTAAGCAACCTATGGACCTTCAGATGT
Organism: Python bivittatus; assembly: GCF_059951505.1. NCBI lineage: Eukaryota > Metazoa > Chordata > Lepidosauria > Squamata > Pythonidae > Python > Python bivittatus. Next base: position 20,570,412 of record NW_028277056.1, on the reverse strand, counting down.
TCCTGAGTTATAACTGCTAGTGTCCTTCACTAATGACCATTGCTGGTTGGGCTGCTAAGAGCTGAACTTTGGTGACATCTGAAAAAAGACAAATTACCCATCTTGATTAAATTAATAGATTTAGAATGCATTCCTGTATTGAAAAATCACTGATTGAGGACCTACAGCAAGGATGGACAATATCTGAGAATTATGGCCTGCAATTTGGCTTCCTGGTCTTCTGGAGGACTGTAGAAACCCATGGAGGTATCATCTGGCAGGTCCCTGGAGTGAAGCCTTTTCTATCATGGTGCACGTCTTCTGGAACATCATTCCCCCAGAGATTAGACTCACCTCAACCCTCATGGATTTCTATAAGGTCCTAAAAAACTGGTTTTGTTGCTAAGCCTGGGGCCTGTAGTGTGTGGTTGAGCCTGTATCTTAGTTATGTTGATTGTGCTGTTGGTTTGATCTTGGCTGCTATATTTGTTATTTATTGTTTTGCTATGTTTTTATCTTGCTTTTATTCTTTGTTAGCTGCCTTGAGTCATATGTTTTTAGATGGGTGGCCATATAAATTGAATAAATAAAAAATAAAATGAAAGAAATAGATGAAGCCATTTTTAATGTATTTTTAAGGGGGCAGGGAGGAGATTTCCATGGTAGGAATGGGAAGCTTTGGGAGACACAATTTGTCCATTAATAACCCCAGAAAATGTCCTAAGTAGTGTCTTTAATTTTAATGGCGAAAAGTTTTTTTTAAAAAAAAATTGAGAGCAGTGTAAGGATGAGAATGAAAGTGATTTTCCTCTCATAGTTCTCTTGCTTCATTTTTGTCTTCTTTGTTGCAAAAGGGAGGGAGGGAGGGAGGAAGAATAATAGTTGTTAGAGGACTGGTGATTAATGGTTTTAGCAACTAGTAGCTCTCCAGATGTTCGCGAACTTAACAACTGGCATAGCTAGTGTGAAGCATGTCAGGAGTGGTAAATTAGCAACATCGGTAGAGAAACAAGTTACTCACCCTTGCAGGATATTGCTTTACTTTAATATTTCCCTTGTTTATTAGAAACAACCTGATATGAGACAACTACTATCTAGTACTGAATGAAGTATATGGATAAGAAATTCATTTTAAGAACATTCCATGGAAACTCTTCCAAGTGATGTTTCCTTTATGTTCCTTCTTTCTATGATTGCTATCTTTTGAGAATAAACGACAACAGTAAGATTTCATCAAGACAGGGTAGAAGTGTTTCTTTTGTATAAACCCATTGGATACAAAAGAAATGTGTTGCTTGAGGCCAGCCTCTCCTTGCACTCGGTAAATTCAGAAAGCGCCACCCTCAATCAGTCCCCACCAGCTAGGTCTTTCAGGAAACCCTGCACTTACATTCCTGTTGAAATAGGTGAAGGAGAATCCTATGACAGGAGAAGGAGCAAACACAAACTCAGCTCATTAAGGGAGTTTTCTTGGCAATAATGAGAGCTCATTTTTATACTGGGAGGGCAGGTCTTCCTCCTATACCTGCCCAAGTTTTACAGCCTGGGTAGTTTTCCCTAAGTGCTGCCACAGATTAGATGGCCTTGTTTTATTTTGTTTTTCTTCATTTTAAATTGTATATATGAAATTTACCTACTGATCTGCATGAGCCCAGCGAGAGAGAAAATCTAAATCACTTAACCTGCCTCACCTCCCACATGGAGGTTTAGCTAGAGGGAATGAATAGTGGCAAGGGGATTTAAGAGAGGATCAAGCTCCTATGAGAACAGAAGGAGGCTAAGACTTGATTCCTCAGCTAATGTGTACTTTCTAGGCCTTATGTGAGGGTTATAAGAGGCCAAAATCTGTGGCTTATTCCTAAATGTTAGATTTTGAGATACGGTTTGGGGCTGAAAACTGAGCCTATGCTGGTTTTGAATTGAGAGTTTTGCAGTAAGAAGGTCTTGTCATCGTCCATTTAAAGCTGTGTGTCATTTAGCTCCTTTCCAAGTCAACCTGAGGTCTTATGTGACTACTTGGGGTCCTCTGCTAGAGGGGGGCAGAAAAATGGTTCTGCACAGTATTTTCCTTTGAGATTTAACTCCTCTGTGCCCTTGTTTTGGCTGTAGCTGATGACTAATAAATTAAATGATCAGTACAAGGTCAGATAATATATTTAATACAAACTGTTTTTTCTATCTAGAGCAAAAAACCCTTATATTCCCTTCATCAGATAGTGGTTAAAATGATGGCCAGCATCACAGATTTTCCACTGATAGCAATTAAGCTTTTTCCTTAAAACTCTGCTGTGATGGAAGGTGAATTTTAGTAAACAAGGATGGTGGGAAGAAGGATTATATTGTCCTGTTCCAGTCCTTACTGGTCTTGATCCAAATCAGTCAGCCATTCCCTTGTTCTAGAGAAGGGTTGCCTAACTTTTTGGACCAAAGTCCTTGCTTAGCCTTTCAGTGGTATGTCAGAGGCCTCATGCTAACAAGTCAGCAGGGTCTGGACAGGAACTGAATTGAATTGAATTGAATAATAACATTTAATTAAATACCGTTAGCATAATTAGTCCCTGTATATTTAACCTTTCTCTCCTTCTGTCACATTAAAAGTTACAGTTTCGTAGCATTTTAGCGAGGAATATAAGACTTCAGAGGGCTCTTTGAAGCCCCAAATTGTGTACCCCGTAAAAATTAGAAATGGAGTTCTGTGACATTTTATTTATTTCTAATTTAAATTTCTATGGCTGCTCTGTGCAGCTTACAAAGATTAAAAAACAGAACAATATGTTAAGACATTAAATCCGCAAATAAAAAATGGTCATGCCAGGGGGAGAAGAAAATTACAATTAGCACCACATTTATACAACTTCCATAGTAGACACCTGCCCTGACCTAGCACAGAGACTAGGGAACAAGCCAGGATTTCAAAGGTCTCTTGAAGGACAGAGGATTGGGGCTCTCCAGATTGGGGGAGGAGGGGTGTTGTTACAAAGGGAAGATGGCACAACAGAGAAAGCACACTTCCTGATTCTCATAAAGTGGCACTGCTTAATAGATGGGACCCGAAGTATGCCAACCCTGCTGGATCGTATGGAACAGCAGAAACAATTGGAGAATGATGGTCCTGCAAATATCCTGGCCCTATAGATGACAACCAGCATCTGAAAGTGGTCTGGTAACTAGTGCAGTTCATGTAGTAGAGTGTACCAAGGCCTGCCCATAGCTAGGTGCACTGGTGCATTCTGGATATGTATCAAATATATTAGCTCTTCAATGAATTCAAGAGATAGATCACGCTTACTTTGTTTCACAGGTGCTTAACTTTCTTCCCTATTCTTATTGTCACTGAAGCTGTTAATGTTGTTGGCAAGATGCTTTGCTCCATTCAGTTGTCCAATTTCTCTCTTCATTTACACCCATACACGCCCACACCCACAATTATTGTGGCTTCTTTTCAGTTTGCAGGTAACAATATTTTTATTTCCAGTTCTTAAAAATAACAGTCTTTCTTTTCCTTTCTTAACTGTGCTTTCTGAACTTCAGATGGCTGGTTGAAGTATAACAAAGAAATGCTTAAGTACCTGTGTTACCCAAAATAATCCATCAGAGTTGCAGCAACTGGCCAAGCTTTTATCAACAGCAAAAAACAACAAAAAACAAACACACTTTTATAGCTGAAATAACATCTTGCGTTCTTCATTCCAGACTTTACGATCTTTTCCTGAGGTACACTTTCCTGTTCGACAAGTAACAGTTTTATAGCAATGCTAGAAGTCTGTAATTTACAGACTTTGTTTCAGTTTTGATCTTTGGTTGTTGCAAATGTATATTTCTTTCATTTTCTAATGACAGGATAGCATTGTTTTGGTCTTCTAATCGGTAGCCAGAAAACTATTGCTTATTTTCCTGGAGGTCCTGCAGTGCTACCACATGTCCTTGCATAAGTAGTTCTATGCCACAATAAAGCCTGTTTTGTCCTGATATCAGAAGGAGACTTGCCCATTCAGCAGCTTCCCTTGATGATAATCCTTGTGTTTGAGAAGCCCAGCAACAAAACTTGGTCTCTATCACAGCAGCAGATAGTTAAATTAGGGATGCACGTTTTTCCAGGCCAACTGCTGTGCTGGGCATTTGAGTAATATGCTAGGGCCATAGTCCCAAAATAAGTGAGGCTATGGCAAAAGCTACATTTGAACGAATGAAACTGAAAGGGAATGACATTAACTCAAAACAGTTAATATAATTATTCCCCGCAAACATAGTACTTTCCCCCTTCTATCACATAACAAATGGCAGGTTTGTGGCATATTTTGGAGGATGAGAGCTGTACCAAAGACTTTCAGAGCCTAAGATTCTGTTCTCCTGGCTTAAACATTTAATCAATTAAATTCTGCAGGGCAACATTGGAGTTGGGCGGCTATAACAAATTTGAATGAATGAATGAATGAATGAACATTTAGAATTGATGTGAGGAGACTTGGTATACAAGATTGGTTAATTTACTTACTGTGCCTCATATAATGCACCAGGAATTTTATTTATTCTTTATCTTTGTGTTTCTATCATGCCTTTTTACATGGAGATATTCCCTCATTTTATCCCTACAATAGCATCCATTGCTATTGTGAGATTGTGACAGGAGGTGGGCTGGGTGGAGAGGTGGGGATGGTGAGAGGGAGGGAGGCTTCATCAGAGCCAGCTGGTGAGCTCTGTGGACAAACAGAGACTTGGGCCTCCCCAGTCAAAGTCCAGCACGCTTATAGGAACACAACAGGGGTGTCCGCAGAGTGGGTCTAAAGTCAAGATGGCAGCTACGACTCTATGATCCAAGCCCCTCCCCAAGGAAGGGGGACATTGGTCTCAAAGTCATGGGCATATCTTGACTTTTTTGCCCCCGTGGTGCCCCTATACACACATATACACTTTTTACATAACGTAACTGTCAAACATGCGGTCATACACAAACATTTGTATTCCCTGCTGTGATCCTCTTGAAACTATTAATAATGGCAACCACAACAGATGGAGGAAGGCTGGAGCCTGGCCTGGAAGGGAGGAAGAGAGCCAGATCCTGGCCTGCAGAAGTCCTGAGCTTCTCAGTTGGGGTTTCCAATGGTGAGAGTGGTGGGAGAGCGGGCGGGGGGGACAACGGAGAGAGGGTGGGGAAGGAATGTGATGGCTGGATAACAGGAGAGGAGACAAAAGGAGTAGAAGGACAAACCAGTGAAGAGAAAGAAACGGAGAGCCAGAGGAAAGAGTAGTGGTAATGAATAGGTGCCTAAAGGAAGAGGAAGTTGGAGGATTTGGGGTAGTGGGGAGTGGTGGTAGGCTCCTTGGTGGCTGCTCCAGGCTCTTTAAAAACGAATATGAATCATTTAGCTCTTTTTAGATTGCCAGATGGACGGGGCATTGTGAGTGTAAACACTGGATTTCCCCAGAAAATAATTAGACATATGGTAGGCTTAGGGTAATGCAATGTATTTGAGAGTTATAATTTATCTTCCATGGAAAAATTTTGCCATCCAAAAATAAAACAGCTTTGCATGAGTGGCATGAATTAGCTCAAAGTAAGTTCTTAAGAGCAGCATCTCTCTTTCTTTCTGTCTTTCACACCCATAGATACCACATGCACAGTTGTGTGGACATATGTCTCCGTGGTCAATAAAATATATCCAAAAATCCATTTAGTGGCATAGTAAATCAACCTTACCTTCATAATCAGAGCCCTTGGAGAGCCTAAGCCTTAGCATTTCCAGTTGAAAGAGCCAAAAATGGTATTTGCATCTTTTCCTCCTTTCCAGGCCATGTTTTTAATGGGAGGGAATTAATTTATGTCAGCTCAAAAGATAAACACTGGAAAACCAATTGGGGGTAGTGTGTCAGAAATCCCTGTCCATCTCAGAGAAAATAATGTTCCAAATTACATCAAATTTTGGTGATTTCACCTCTGAGATCTCACATATTCTGACTTGAAAACTTGCAAGATTTGGCTGTGTCATGAGATTTTAGTCATTTTTTTAAAAATAAGTAACGTATAAAAAATAATTTTATTCTAGTGGTCTGCAGATACCATCTAGGAGTCTTAGTACCAGTGGGAACTGTACTCCCTTTTTTGACCAAGATAATTTTGCAAAGGGGGTCAAAAAAGTCAAGATGTCGACCACAGCTGTGTGATCAAAGTTGCACCTTTTTGTTATGCGTGTTGCATGGTTGTGCTTACCATCTTGACTTTTTTGACTCCTCCTGTGAACACCCCTCCTTAGGATCGTAACTGAAACAGCTGATTGCATAACCCTGAACAGCCGATTGTCATAGATTTGCACTCCTATGTTGGTAAAGATTTCTTTTACCTCCTCCCCTTTTAATATCATTTTAGAATTGATGCTTGAGTAGCATTCTGGCTGAAAGGCATTTGGGGAGAAGTCAGCATTCCATCAAACGTCTGATTAAATCTAAACATTGGCAACCTTTCCATAGAACAGAGAGGCGCCATTTTACCTGCAGTGACTGAAATAGATGCTAAAGACATTTTAAAATGGAAAATTGAGTTGCGTGCATCTGTTCCTTTGAACGCTGCTGCGACACTATGAAAAGAAAAACTGAATGGTAAATTATTCAGTCGCATTCATTGTAGGACAATATCTTTATAATGAAAATGCTGATCTTCATGTTATTCAGTTTTATGCATATTCATCTTGGTATCTTGTTACTAAAATCAAATTTCAAAAAACTCTAGAAAACCAAGAAACAGGTAATCTTTCCATAGTCCTACAAGGGCCCCTGCTGGATAAAATCTAGATAGCAGGATTTGAAGCTGCATTCAACAATATTGAATACATATTGCAGAGATGTTACAGTCCTGCAGTAGAATGAGCAAGAAAAAAAAAATCTGTGCTTTCTTCATTAGGCTGCAGATACCGGCACAGAAAGGAACAAACATTTGTGAAATTTCTTCCCATTTCTGCATCCTGCAGAATATCTTCCTTTTCAAAGTTGCTTTGCAAGGGAATGCTGAAATCAAAATAATTCTGAGATGCTTTTCTACTGTTATAATCACGGGATTAGAAAAATAATTACCTTGCTAATCAGAATATTGTAAGAACATTTTTAGCTCTTTTCATTTTGTGTGTACATGGACTGAGAGTCCTAATTTGCTAAAATAGGAAATCTTTGCACCATTAAAAATGGAGGAATTTATTATGGCGTAAGTGTTCTTGGACTCTAGATCATGGCAAGTAATTTCATAATTAATTGGTTAATCTTTACAGTTTTTACTGTAAAGTAAAATTTACTACAATTTTTATTGTGTAGCTGAGGAGAAAAGAAAGTGGGGCTGAGGAATGATAATTGCATCAACTGAAGAACCAGAATACTTGATAGAAATCCCTTGATCTATTCCATGAATCAAGTAATAATGAAAGTTTCAGGTTTTAGTCTTATTTCTTATATATTACTGTTTTATATTACTATATAACATCCTACAGGCTGGAGATTTTCCTTTTCCACTTTATGGTAATACTTCTTTGCAATATTAGTTGGGGAAAGTGTCCTTCAAGTCAAACTTGACTTTTGGAGACTTCATGGATGCATCCATGTGGCTTTCTTGGCAACAATACAAACATTTGCATTGTCTTCTTCTGGGGCAGAGCTGTCTGCAACACAGGGGTTAAGAGAACCAAAATAGTAGGCACAACTATAGATTGAAACCCTCCCCTCTTTGAATGTACAGGTAGTCCTAAATTACAATGGCAGTTGGAACCGGGATTACTGTTGCTAAGCGATGCAGTCATAAAGCATGATGTCATGTGACTGCATCGCTTAGCAACAGCAATCCAGGCAGTCCTGGTTACTGTTGTAACCCCAAGATGCATGAGCCATTAAGCAGCAGGAGTCCCAGGTAAGGAGTGCGGGGGTGATGCAGGGGGTGGGGGAGGTCCTGTGCAGGCTGCACACGAGTTGTGGCAGGGGTGTGTGCATGCAGGGAGGCTGAGGAAAGGAGGGCACGGTGCGGTGTTCAGGAAGGCTAGAGAGGAGACTTACCCAAGTGACTTGCAACCTTCCCTGCCAGCTTCCCCATTGACTTTGCTTGTGGGAAGCCGTCAGGGAAGGTCGGAAATGGCAATCACGTGATGCTGCAACTGTCATAAGCACAAGCTGGTTGCCAAGTGCCTGAATCACGATCACGTGACCACAGGGGCACTGCGATGGCTGGAACTTTGAGGACTAGCCAAAAGTACCACTCATTCAATGCTGTCGCAACTTCAAACTGTTGCTGAATGAGTGGTCAGTAAGCAAGGATACCTAGACATACAATGTCAACTCATATATGAAGGTGGGAGGAGTTCCAGTCCATGGTTGTACCTGCCAATTTGGCTTTCTTGGTCCTCCATTGTGGACTGCTGTGTTCTGGGATTTTTTTTTTCAGCTTTCCAATTTAACTGTGGGATTTCCTGTTGGTCTCTCATCCAAATATTAATTGGGTCTGACCCCACTTAATGTTTCAAGATCAGCCAAACTGTTGTTCTAACTCAAAAACTAAAGTTTATGATTCAGGTGGCTGAAGATCTTTCATTCGGCTTCAATGCACTTTACAAATTAAAGCTAGAGAAACAGAAATAAGAACTAGCGATTCTCCTTGGCTGTGACAGATGTCATGATGCATCCTCTTAAAATTTATCGCTACAACATGGTTGCTGGGCTTTTTGTTGTTTTTCCTACAGCAAAGGATCACATCAAACTCATACCACTGTTATGTTATGTTATTATTTATATAATATCTAAAATACATTGTTGGAAACAAATGCAGGAAAGAATTTACATTCTCACACCCCAGACTGGGAAGCCCATCAATTACACTGACAGTCTGGCAGATAATCTCATTGATCTCCTTTTTGGGGAGAAATATCTAGAAACTGTTTCTCTTTTCTTGTTGGTACTCAAAGATGTACTTAATGTTGCTCCATCAACACACCTGAAATTTCCTTGAATGACAATGGAATATAAGTAGTGAATACTGATTCCAGGATGAAGTCAGGCTGCACAGCTTTGAATGGGTGATTTGAGTGTACAAGCCTTTCGTTAAGTGCAGATTCATGCATCGAAGCAGGGAGCTACGTCCAAGGAAACAAGTCAAACTGGGTGATATTTAAATGCTTTGGAGCTTTCCAGAAACACTCCAGAGAACTGATTGCTTTTCTGCTGCTTCACAGCTTCATACAGACAATATACTGCAGTGTTTGTCAACCTTGGCAACTTTAAGATGTGTGGACTTCAACTCCCAGAATCCCCCAGCCAGCCATGCTGGCTGGGGAATTCTGGGAATTGAAGTCCACACATCTTAAAGTTGCCAAGATTGAGAAACACTGATATATTGTGCTCAATTCAGTGCCATATATGGAGAACATTTTGAGATGGTAAGACTTAAGTAACTTTGGGCTTCACTCATTCCTCAGCTTGGAGCTTCTTGAATGTACCCAGCTCCGAGGTTCAACTTCTTCTGCTGATCCTGACAACTTCCTTGCTGATCCTGACAACCCAACTGGGAGCTCAACTCAACCCTCAGCAGGTTAATATGAGTTCAGGCTGACCTTAATGTTAAATTCTGCACTAGCTGGGCAGACTGACGTCTCTCAGTGAAGAGCAAATGGGTGCAAGGCTTTATACCATTGTTCTAAAAGTAGGGATGGGTTGGCAAGGCTAAAAATGCCACTTCCTTAGGGCCAGCCTCTGTCTCTGTGATTTGCCTAGCTCTGTGACATATCTCGTTGTGTCAACCTGCTTCAGCTGCCTCCCCCATTTCACACAGATATTGCCAGCAAGCCTCAGCCCTGACACAGCCAATTCCAACCAGTGACGAGGGGTCCTTCCCAAGATGCACCAAGCTTGCCAACCAGCTATGCCAGCTTTCCTGGCATCCCCAAAAGCAGCAATCAGAGGCAGAAGAACTACTGCACCCCACACAGGCCAGTTAGTGGCCATTCCTTGGAGATCTGCCCAGAAGATTTCATATTTTGCCAAGGTGCCCCACCCAACTTGGCCTCCCACCAAAGCTACTGATGGTGGTCGTTCCCAGGAAGGAATCTTCCTAATCAGCTAGGCCAGCTTTCCTGGCACCCCAAAATACCAGTGATGACAGGGTCCAAAAAGCAGAAAAGCAAATGGAAAGCAAATTGCTTGGTTTTAGTATCTTTCTAATGTGTATAATTTTTAATTGGAATAGGACACTTCAGCCCATGTCTCTGTGCATTTGACAAATGATTTTGAGGCTGTTGTGATGTTCTTTCCTGAGTATGTCCATGGGAGGAAATGGTTGTAGGGCTTTACAGGTTAAAATTGACATTTTTGATCTTTCAGGACTTCACTGTCATAAAATCTTATTTTGAACTACTTTTTTTTGCACTAGTTAAAACCCACAATAATGCTGTACAAGGCTGCATGGAATCTGATAGATGTCTACGTCCATGCTTACGTGTAGATGCATCGTGGAAGGTAAACATTCAGTACAAGCTGAAACAGATCTACTCAGAAGCAGACTCCACTGAGCTGTTTCCAGGTAAGTGGAACAGAAGAATGTACTGAGTCCTCAAAATACTTGAGTAACTGATGTTCCCAGTGATACCTGAAATTAATGATCCACAGCCCTTTAAAAAAGAAAAGAAAGAGAGAGAAGAAAAGAAAGAGGGCGCTAGAGTTTTTTACTGCATTGGATTTGTCTTGTTTGGCTTTGCTAAGGTTGCAGCAGAGACCATACAGCGTTCCATAAGAAGAGCCGATTTTACGTTAAGGCGTATGTTCCTCTCAAGGAGTTGATACAGTTGAACACATACCTCTAAAGGAAGAACTGGGGTGTCACTCTGGCTAATATGTGGATGTTCTTTAGAGAGAAAGAGTCAGATCTAGAGGCTGGTTTGTGCTGGTGGTAACTGTTCTTCTGCTGATGTAAGTACCGGCTTGGCTGAAAACTGCTCAAGCGTTGTCGTTGGCTGTCTGGAGGAGATTTTATAGGATGCCCCATGCTGGTAGCTTTTATTGTCCTTATCACAGTAGCAGTTGCTTTTTAGTTTAGGAAGGGGCTCACTGTTTGGCCTGTAAATCTAGGAAGGTTTTAAATGTTGTTTTATTACTTTACCAAAATAAAGGTAAAGATGTAGGTATTTGAGGCTGAATGAAATGCAGGGTTGGTTGATTTGCTTTCTTGCACCCTGAGTTGGGGAAAATGCTCTTGTCACTGCAAATGTAGAGGGGCTCTGCTGGGGTACAGGACACAACCTGAATTTGAGATCCAAGTATAATGTCTATTGATTTTAGAGAAGATTCTATGGAAACACAGCAGGCATCTTTGGTGAGCTGTGCCCATGAGCGGAAGCCCTTGAAAACATTACTTTCATGATGCTACTCTTTGTTTGAAATGATGGATACCAAGCTTACAGGAGAATAAAAACATTCTTTACCCAACTGGTTGTAAGAATGAGAGTTTCTTTCCCTTCTTTTTACAATGACAATTTTTTCTTATGCCCTAGCATTATTATTTCTTTGACATCTTGGAAGATCTCTCTTAACTCTTTGCCAAGCGGATGTGAAGTATTGCTGATGTGACAGGGATCTTTGATTTTTCAAATGTTATAAAAGCCAGCAGTTGGATTCTGGATAGTAAGCTTTGTATGGAAACCTCATACCATATCTTTGGGTGCCTGGCTGGTGGATAATGCTTTCCATATGTTGAGCGGGTAGTAAGCATGAAACTGTATATTCTTACTAACAGGTGGAAAAAGGATAAACTTTCTTGTGCACAGGGAACTTAGAGACAATTGCTCAGTAATGAATATTTGAACTACAGTTGACTTTTTAGCCCCTGTATGTGGTTAAATTACTTGCAGTGGGTCCATCACTGTCTTGTAAAAAAGACATATAATCAGCAGGGAAATAAAGAGCAGAATGTTTACTTCCTCTGTAACATTTTGGTTTTTTAATCACATCCCTGAGATTTGAAACTTGAGTCTCTGGGCACCAATGTTCCTTCGTCCCTGTCTGGCCTTTTGCCCCATTCCGCTTATTTTAATTTGAAAGAAAATTTAAAAGGAAGCTGGTGTGCATCTCTATTTCCAAGAATTCCTGTGGATTCCACATAGGCTGCACAGATGTATCTAGAAAATAAAAATGGTGCTTTGTAAAAATGCCCACTTCTACAGAAAAAAAGAGAAATTTATAAGCTGAGGTTTGATTATGAATATCTTGGGGGCCTAGAAAATTGAACAAAAAGCATTTCCATTAGTTTGCCTTCTAATAAACTGGTATTTTTTAATTCAGTGACTGGGGAATGGCCAAATCCATCATCACCTCCACCTTTCTATTCAGGTGTCTGCTTTTTTTGAGTGCCTACAAGTTGCTTTTCAAATATCAGATGTTCCCATTGGCCCCAAAGGTTAGGACCCCTTATCTTATTTGTAGCAGAAATTCCATCAGTGTCCACTGAGAGTTATTCCTAATTTCAGATAGAGCAATTTGAAGTTGCTGCTCCAGGATCGCTTTATAATTTGGCTGATAGATAGAACACCTTGTCAGGCAGAACAATTTTCCTCAAACTGGTACCGTCTAGATGTGCTGGATTTAAATCCCTACACAGGTAGTTCTCACTTAACAGCTGCCATGTTTAGTGACTGTTCTAAGTTATGATGGTGCTGAAAAAGGAAACTTGTGAACAATCATCGCACATACGACTGTCACAGTGTCCTCATAGTCATGTGATTGAGATTCAGGCACTTCACAGCTGGCTCCCAACAGGCAGAGTCAATGGAGAAGCTGACAGTAAAACTGCAAGACCCAATAGTGGTTGTTAAGTGAGGACTATCTGTAACTCTTATCCACCTCTCTCTTGCTGGCTGGGATCCATCAGTGTTGAAGCCCAACACATCTTAATGACACCAAGATAGACTATAGGAGTTCTCAGTTGTCCTATAAAACATAAGTTTTATAAGTTGTTCTATAGATGGTTTTACTTCAATGCAAACACTTTATTCCAGGAGAGCCTGGATGAACTTATTTTAAAATAGTGTTTCTCCACACCACTCTGCAGAGACCCAGAAACCTAGGATTTTGTTTTTAATTGGAACAGTTTGATTGCCTTCATAGCTTACTATGATTTAGTCTATTTCAAGAAAATCTGAATGTATAATTGCAAAGGAAACTGGGCTCCAGAAAAAGATGCTTGCTACAGACTGAATTCACATGAAGAATATTTGTGTCTGCTGATGTCTATGAATTCTGCATCTGACAACTGCCAGCCTCTAGTAGTCAAAAGCTAATCCCTGCTGAGGGATCCAGTATGGTCTAGTGGTGATAAGGTTGGATTAGGAAGCCTGGGTTCAAATTTTATTTAGCCATAAGACTAAGTTTACTTAGCCCTGTAGCATTGCTATGAGGATAAATAATCCATTCCCCTAAATGTTAATTCTAGAAGTTCTAGAGGGGCTTACAGTATTGTGGTCTTCTAAAGAAAAAAAAATACATATTTTATGGAAATAGAATGATTCACACTTACAATACGAACTTGTAACAGTGAATGGCAAAAGCAGTATTTGGGGAGAAATAAGGTTTAAGTGCCTATGCATGATGTACAAAACACATTCTAGTTCATACCAAATTAGCTGCCTGGGGACGAAATTCTACAAGTTGTTGCCCAACGACAGACCAACAATTCTTCCAGGTAGAATCTACCTTATTTCAGGTTGGGAAAACTAGAGAAAAACTTCTAAGAAAGGTACTAAACACTGATGCTGTGCTGAAATCTGTTTTTCAATAACCCGTAATTTTTCCCCCCATGAAACTTGCTTTTTATTCTCCATTTTCAGGGTGTTTTCAAATTTCTTCCGCTTTTTCCAGGGCTTTTTAATTTAATAATGTAACTTGGCAGAAATAGCTTTACTGTTGCTGTTCAGTGTTTTTTCGTCACTCTGCAGAGGCTGCTTATTTGTCCTACATTTAAACAGCATCATTCTGCTGTGATGTTCTTCAGTCTGGGTGTTCTTCCTCTGAGACTGAACTGAAGTGCAGGAAGCCAGAAAATTGGAGAAATCATGATACTTTGAAAGATTAGGCAGTAACTCACACCCCTTTACTTACGCATTCTTGTATCTAAGATAAGCTCAGTAACCCAGTTCATGAGAATTGCACTGAAATCTCCTTTGGGGAAAAAAAAGCTTTAAAAATTTTTTGAAGGTTATTTTAAAAACAAAAGGTAAACAAACAAAGGCAGGTCTGTGTGGGAGGAGGTGGATTTTCAGACATGTTAAGAGTGTTAAGTCATTTATGGCTTTAACTTTTGAAGGGCAATCCTGTACATCATCCTGAGATCCTTGGAGAAAAGTTAGAAGATTGATCGATTGATCAAAAATGAATAAATACAAATTTGTTTTAAGTTTCATTGTAAGTTGTTTTCAGAATCACTTCAGTTCTGGGAATGGACATATCAAAAATGGGAAGAATTTAGATAGTCTGTACATAACCTGAAATATTATCCACACTTTGCCAGGCCTGTTGGTAGGGAAGCATCTAAAGCATTCTGCTATTTTTTTTTTTAAAAAAAAGCTTTTGAAACAAAAACCTGTCTTAAGAGGTTCACTGTGGCAGAAGGCACAATAAATCAATCTTGAAATGCCACCGTACTTTTCCTTGGGTTTCCTGTAGTGGTTTTCCTTTGAACACTCATGTTTTAACAGAAAGCACAAGAACATTTAGCATCAGAGAACTGTGCAAATAACACTAAGGAATAAATCTAGTGTTTATAAGTACAAATCTCTGAAAATGAAAAAGAAAGCACATGTACCAAGATTACAAAGCCTAGTATTAGAAGAGTCCCTGTTCTGGTGTTCCTTCTCATAAAGATCACCATCATGACAGTACTTCATGACACCACGTCTTCCAGAAGACAGTCTGGCAGGAAAAAAAATGGCAGCTGGTAGCTGCCAAAAATAGTTCTGTCACTAATCTACTGTCCTTGGAAAACATAAATTGGGAGACAAGGGAGAGAGAGAAATAGCTGCCATTGCTAACAGTAATATTGTCCTTGAGCAACCTTTGGGGAAAAGAATCCTCTGGAAATTTGCCGAAATGGTTCGCTGTCCCTCAACCCCTCGTGAATGAGAAGCTGAGCAGAAGAGGACATATTTTCTGCCCTACCGATAGGGCTATGATCCACAACGTTTTCTCTTTTCTGTGAGAAAGTCAGGGACATTTCCATTTTATGAGAATGCAGAAGACACAGGTGTCCAAGAGCTCTGGATTGTTGCCAGTGGGTTCAAACACAAGATAGATTCAGAACTATGCTCTGTTTTTATGAGGTTGGCCTCTGCCTGATTTGCACAAATTGCAATCTCTGTCTATGTATGAGAAACTAAATACAGATTGAAAAGTCACATTCTGATTTTTTTAATGCAGGCCTTCTTAGAATTCCAGATTAATGAGTTTGCAGAATGCGGCTATAAATAAACACATGCAGGCACTTATGAATCAATTATTCAGTTGCTGGGAAACAAAAGATGATATGCAGGCCTAGTTTCTGAATCGCTTTTCTCTGTTGGAGACTTGCTTTCAGATTCTTCCCACCGGTTTAATTTTCCTGCTCTAATAAGGCTGGTGCCTGGCTGGAAAAATGAAGATCATTCTACTGTTTTGGATTAAGTAGTGCTAAAACCAGAATTCTTTAAATGAAAAATAAGTGATAATGTGGAAAATCTGGATACCATTAGAATGAGGATGTTAGCTATCTGGACTAATGCAGTAGGTTGGGTGTTGGAACAGAGTATCGGCTTTGCTTTCCTCTGCAGGGCTACAGCCACAGCACAGATGCCTAGAGAGGTCCTCTGCTCTGCAGGAATAAGTTTATAATCTGGGGAGTATCTAGATCCAATTATTAATGGAAGGTTAAGGAACCTTTGTAACTAGAGCTGCCTTTTCCCAGGGTCACCTGGTTCATTAGTTACAGCCTTTCCTACATAGGAGTAGCCTCTTTATAGGGATGCATGCATGGTTAACCTCAAGGTTGTACAACTGCAGTGCATTTTATATATATCTGCCTTGAGATTGATGCAGAAGCTCCTGCTAATGTAAAATATTGAAGGGTCTACCTACCCAGACTGGTTTACGCTTCTTTTGAGGGAGCTGCGCTGGCTGCCTATGTGTTACTGAGACAAATTCAAGCCACTTGTACTGACTTTTAAAGCCATATATAGAGTCCTTAGGGGACACAGTGGCGCAGTGGCTTAATGACACTGAAAGTTGCTGGCCAGAAATGGTCGATACTTCAGCGGTTCGAGCCCAGCCTTCGCGTTAGCAGAGTTAGCTCCTGTTTCCTCCTCAGTTTTTGTCAACCCAACAGTTCGAAAACTCACGTGAGTAGATAAATGGGGACTCTCACTCCGGTGGGAGGAAAAATGCTGGCGGCGCCTTGCAAAAGGAGACGGGAGCAGTTGCTGGTAGCGCGGAAACCATGCACCCCCGAAAAAGGCACAAAGCAACGGAAACCCTGCCTCCTGCACTCGCCAGCTGGGCTCTGCTCTAGGAAGGAGGCACTGGCAAACCACTTCCGAAACACCTTGCCTTGAAAACTGCAAGGACTCGTCCAAAGCAGTCACTGCAGAGTCGGTAACAACTGAGTGCAGATAAAAAAAAAAAAAAAAAAAGAGTCCTTCATATTTGATTGATTATACGCCATCAACTCATTATCGTCTCCTAGAGGCAACATTGATTTTTTCCATGGTGCTCTGTCCTTAACATAGTCTTTCAAATTTTCCAACAATGCACTCATCATCACTTGATGGTGGTCATCCTCTTCTTCTCTTTCCATCTTTCCCAGCATTAGTGTTAGGTCTTTGCATAATGTGTCCAGCGTAGGATAATTTGAGCCTGGTCATTTGTGCCACAGTTGAGAACTCTTAAGTTGACATGTTTGATGATCTATTTGTTTGTTTTCTTGGCTATTCATGGTATTCAAAAGCATCAATACTCTTTTCTGTCCTGCTTCTTCAAGTCCAACTTTTGCTTCCATAGACTGTCACAGGGAATACCAAGGCTTGCACAATTCTGACCTTTGTAGGTATAGACACATCACAGCATTTGAATTTTTTTCCCCCAAGCCTTCATGGCTGCTCTAGTGCTAGTCTGCAATGTATTTCTTGAAGCTCTGTTCAGGTGATACATTTTCAAGGACATGAATTCAATGAGTCACCTTTCCCCTTTTCAAATTAGAGTGGGCTTCATGCTTCATTTGGTTTCTAAAATGACCAAGGTAGGGAGTGGTAGAAAACTCACCAGGGTGAGGGGCAAAGGATGGCAGAGAACAATTGTGCCACTTCCTTTCTAATCAATAAATGTTTATGATTGGCTAAATCTCATAAGAACCATTTTGTGACAGCACTAGTGACTTGTTCTCAACATTTCAAATGTGCCTGCTAGCAACAAGGTTTGCATATACTTAGACTGCTTAATCATAAGGCCTAATATGGATGTCCCAGGTTTATTTCTTAGTTTGGGATATAATGATCTATGTTTGCTGATCCAGTGTTTATATAAAATTAACAGTATAATGATAGCATAAAATGTAACTAGTACTGAGGGAGTGTGTTTGTGTATTTACACTTGTATGTATATTGATATTGTATATTGATATTGATAATCCCTGAATAAGAATATCAAGGTGCTACATGCAAGATAGGTGGGTATCTCCTTGGCTTCAGCTCTTATATTCTACTATTACATTGCCACAGGTACGTGCAGCATGGCTGTCAATCTAATTATGCAAGCAATGCTTGATATAATCCTACAGAAACATACCTTTCTGCCCTGTACAAATCACAAAATGTATGTTCCAAGGGAAAAGTTCTCATATAAATCTAAAATAATATTATACTAGAATTTTTCTTCACTTATTTCTACCTCTTGAAAAATATATAGAGCTTGCTTCTTAACACAAAGCACCAGTTCTAATGAAATTATCACGCAATGCCACTTAACATTTTTTATGTATCCACTGTTTGTATTCAGTATACAGTACTGTTATATACACATCCATACCTGAAGGATGATAGGTACTCACGTTATATTTAAGAGTTCCTAATTACAAATGGATTGTAATTGTCCATAATATGTTGGAAGAAGTTATCTGAGCAATTTATTTAGGTATGGTATGTAGCAAAACTCTTCTGGAGAGTGGGTAGCTACAGTAACTATTTGTTTACACTATAAATTTTGTCAGTATATATCTTATCAAAAAACTGAACTAGATTCAGTTCAAAGCAAATGGTTTAACTAAAATTCCCTATGAAAAAAAGCTGTAATATAAGAGAATACATTGGAAAGGAGAAGAAAGATTCTGAATTTAATCAAATGTTATTGCACAGTTTAACTTTATTACTATAAAAGATGGAGCCCATTAGGATGACTATATGTTGGGAATTTGAACAAATTTTTGTAGATTGCAAACATGGCTGTGAATAATTTTCAATTTGCAAGACAGACCTCACTTTTCTAGAAGGTTCTGTCTCCCAAAGTTGGAATGAACTCATATTCAAATAAACTTAGCAGTCTGTGAATGTAATATTCAGTAACTTCTTATATCCTTCAGCATAAAGCTTTTGGTTAGTTAAGAGCAAAATAAAAAAGGGGCATTATAATGCAAACATAAAATCAGTGCATTGTAGAAACAATAACCAGTGCTAGATTATTAAATACTTTTCTTAATATAAATTATTTCCTTCAGACGGAATAGTGATTAAATAAAAGATAAACCTCTGAACAGGACCATTGTCTCTTTTTGTATGTATTAACAATATGAGTGGGTTTTTAAATGGGGCAAAGCGCATATGGAGGGGAGAACCATCCAAAATATGGTTCAGTACATGAAATGATCAAATGGATCAATTATTTTTTTCATTCAAGGCATTAGCACTGATTAGTTAAAAAATATAACAAAGAGTTATTTCAGTTTTCACCACACCCTCCCAATTATGGTTCTACTGACTTCAATGGACAAAAGACAGTGGCAAAAAAATTAGATGGCAACATGAAGACATTTGGGGGCATCAAATGAACATGCTGCTCCCAGAGTTCTCAGATCTTAAAAAGGCTCAGACACAAACTACATGAAGCTAAAAATATATTGCAAATAGAAAGCTCAAAGTGAGGCCTTACTGTACACTGAGTTTCTTCAAAACTTTTTTTAAACATAGCAGAGACTCAGCTGCTGTCATTAATAACATCTGTTACTCAAGTTGGCATTCTTGGGTTGATGCTTAAAGGAGACAAAATTACTATTATTTCTGAGGCTGGTGGTCTCTTTCTGAAAATGCTTCTGAAGTATGCAGGAAAATCATGACCCTAATCTTTCTCCAGTGTTCCTAAAGATACACTTTCAGCATTGCAGAGGTTTCAGATAGCACATGGAATTGATACATCAAACAGAAAGAGCTACTCAGCTAAATTTGTTCACTCTGCGGTCATGTTTCTTGCATGCCTCTTGTATCAGCAAATAGTGTACAGCTGGGAATCTCCTGGGCCCCATGAAGGAGAACGTATCTGCTACTTATTATGCATGAATATTTAAGCAATTTAAGCTCTGAGTGTTAAAACGGTCTAAAAAGCAACCCCCGTGGGAGGGGGGAAATAAAAATCTATAGAGAATCACTGCAAAGCTTTATGTATGTAGACTAATTCTTCAGGGGTGGGGGCAGAAGTGGGCAAAGAAAAATGTGACTAGTGAAGAAGTCAAATCAGTATCAATTTATTTTGTTAGATGGAGTTACTAGAGTCACACAGACATGCAAATTGAATCTTGCCAGTTTCATAATAGGGCAGTGATAAAGATTCTACCAAATTTTGCTGAAGGGAAAAAAGCCAGCAATGTTTGTGAATTCTCCATAGTTCCAAATACCACTTCCAGCATTCAATCATTTGTCCAGATTCTTTTGTAATCTGCTACAAAAATGAAAAAAAAAAAAAGCAGTTCTTCTCCTGTCTGCACTGTTGGTCCTGTTTTACCTTTACCTCCCAGCTTTTTACTCTCGCATGGAGAAAATCTATGTGGTTGCTAAGAGTCAACAGTGACTTGATGGCACGTAATCAATCCTAGCTTTCTACATTTAAACCTTATGGAGAGCTCACCTTTCCAGATCAAAAAGCTCTCTGGCCATTGCCCCCACCCCTTTTCATCACTGAAACCTTCTGAAATAGTGAATTTATAATACTGAATAGAGCATCACTGTCTGTTAATTTTTCTTACTGCAGAAATAAAGCCAGCTACTTTATGTTCTAAGGAGTTGAGTACAGTTCTTTCTCTGGTTTCCTATTATAACGATGTAAAATCAGAGAGGTATGCATAATTGGAATGGTATACAGTAGTTGTATGTTAGCTATAAAGCTCAACATAATCATGGGGGGATGGGCACCAAAGTGAAGTCTTCCTATCCCCCCAAAACCTTCTGATTCTAGTATAAAATACACCTGAGGCTAATCCACCTTTTCTTCCTTGAACTTCTCCCTCTAGTAGGCCAAAGCAATCCAAGATGAAATTGACTATAGCTAATTTGCAGTAGACTAGCTCAAATTGTATGTCTTCTCCTATAACAGATCAGAAAGGGGAAACTTCTCTTTCTTTTCAGCTGGGGACAAGCCAGCATGCAAAGTACCAGGCCACACAGGTGCCAGAACTGGGACAGGATCACCTACTCTGCATGCAAGGGGTTCAGGTCCTGAGATCTTTAGTGGGAGGTGATGGGAAAGACTTCTGCCTGAGATTTAAAAAAAAAAAACACTCTCTGGTAGATCATATTTGGCCAAAGACTCTCATGTGGTATACAGCAGATTTCTACGTGCAACAATCTGTATTTCTTGAAAGGTACCAAACTTAGCTATCCAATATTACTATAAAGACACTTTATTGAGCATCAGCTGCAGGAAATCATCCAGCTTATGAGTCTGTTATGGGCTTTAAAGCAAACTGAAACATGAAGGATGGGGAGTTTACTCTTATCTTCCTCATGGCCTCATCAAGTCTTTTCTTCTTCTCTTAGAAATTCCTGTGGAGAAATACCGCTCTTATTTTCTCATGTTTTGTCTATTCATTAACGTTCAGTTCCCTTTGATGCATACTATAATAAAAAAAAAATGGGGGGTTGGGAAGGATTAAACATTTGGCTTCAGGCTAGTTGGCTGATGGCCAGGTCATTATGAGAAAGAGAGACTGAGAAGTAATTCACCAACTGGTGAATGAATGGGATATTCATTGCTGTTGGCAACTCTGTGAGTCTGACGTTCTTTTGGGCTGACCCAGGGGCTCTGGCACAACTAGTTTCAGTCAATGAACAAATTCTTAGGATAATAATTGCTAGGACAATTATTTTTAAACATGAAAAAAACTGATCTTGCAAGTAAACAAAGCATATAAAGATAACTTTGCATATCAATGCAGTAAACTGTTTTCAAGAACTTAATAGGTCACTCAAACAGGACTTATAATTCTTGATCCTTTTGGACAGAGGAAAATACATGTGAGAAACTTGTCAGAGGAATCAATTTGATATACTTTCTTTCTAAAGTAGCATATTTTTTTCCATCCACTCTTTCCAGAAATTTGTGTCCTTCTTATAAACATAAGATAGATTAAACTGAAGAATATGCTTTTATGGGTCTAAAACAAATTTGCCATTTATTTCTACAGGAGCAGGTTGGTAAGATTTGCCCAAACTGGCTGTGCCTTGGCTAAATAGTTGCATTAAATGATTCTGCTCTTTCTGAAGTCCAAAAACTTTACTTAAAAACCCCCACTGTTTATGAGAGATGAAAGCTGCCCATGTTTTTTTTGCAAACACTCTGATTCCCAAAGAATTGGAGCTCCTGCTATGTCCTTTATCATTACCGGAAAATAATGAAATGGAAAAAAAGTAATGAAAATAATCAATAGGTTACCTCAAAGTAACTTGATTATATCAGACTAGAAGTTTGCAATCCATTTGCTTTCCTATAAGTAAAAATATTCCTCTGTACAAAGGAATTCTATATTTTGTTTTTATAATTCATTGGGTAGCAGAACATTATAAGCAAGGATCTACTAGTTGGACTTCTGCTTTCCCAGTCCCTTGCCATTGGCCATTCCTACTAGGACTCTTAGAAATTGACGTACAAAACATCAGAATGGCACTAGATTTCTGCCCTGGTCTAATAGATCATCACTTGGGTCAGTGTTTCTCAACCTTAGTAACTTTAAGATGTGTGGACTTATGGATATCCACTATTGAAGCCTTCTCTTATCCAATAACATATACAAAGGAACAAACAGTTAGATATACTGAGATATTGAATGAAAAGGGTGAACTTAAAACTATGCAAGCGTTGGAAGAACAAGGTATAAAAATGAATTGGTTTTCATATTTGCAAATACAATCTAGATTTGATAAAGATTTTAAAGCAGAAGGCATTTATGATAAGCTGACTGTTCTAGATAAAATTTTGATGGGTACTGATGAAAAGGTGATTAAAAAACTTTATGGACATTTACTAGAATTTAAAATGGAGGAAGAACAGGTCAAAGAAACAGTGATTGCATGGGGGAAAAATTTTGGATATGGAATTGATTTAGAGAAGTGGCAAAAACTATGGTCTCAAAACTATAAAATGACAATGTCAACTGCATATAAAGAAAACTTGTATAAGATGTTTTACAGGTGGCATTTACCCCCAGCGAGGATCGCGAGAATGTGTAAGAACAAGTCCGATAAATGTTGGAAGTGTCATCAGATACCTGGCTCATATTACCATATGTGGTGGACATGTTCAGAAGCCAAAAGATATTGGATTAAAATCCACACATGGTTGGAAAAAATGACAAAATAACACATAGACTTTAAACCAGAGACATTTTTACTGGGAATTATACCGGAAACATACAGTAAAGAATTGAAATATCTGATTGTAAATGTTTTGACAGCGGCTAGAATTGTATTTGCTAAGAATTGGAAAAATGAAAAAGTACCTATGCAGGAGGAAGTTATTAAGAAAATTATGGAATGTGCTGAGATGAGTAAATTGACATTTGAAATTAGAGAGCAAGAAGACAAACAATTTTATATGATATGGGATTTGTTTTATCAATGGTTGGACGAAAAGATACAGTAATGTAATAGATTAGGAAATTATATAATAGAAACTTGATAAACTGATATAAATTACTATATATATATATATATATATATATATATAAATAATCAATGGACAAAAATGACAAATCTTATAATGAAAGCTGGTGTTATAGACTAGTCACAAATGATTAATAATTGATACTGATAAATATATAAATATACGTTGGATAGATAACATGAGAATCTATATAAATGGTGAGTGAAGACTATGAAAAGATGGCACAAATGATTGGTAACTGGCTGAAACACGGTTTAAGATGGAAGATGGTTTTTATGTTTTTTATGTTCTTGTTTGTTTATGTATGTTTGTGTTTGCTGTAAAAAATAAAAAACTTTAAAAAAAAAGATATGTGGACTTCAACTCCTAGAATTCTGGGAGTTGAAGTCCACATATCTTAAAGTTGCTAAGGTTGAGAAACATTGACTTAGACAATGAAAACTAGTCTTAAATTAATACAAATGGATTAAAGCAGAAACCATGTACTTTGTCCTGCAATTTCATTGAAGGAAGGAAGGAAAAGTAACTCTGTGCACGGGCTGAAACTGGAAAGAAAACAACGTGCAAAGGAATTTATAATTAGAAATATGACTCATAATAGCCAGCTATGTCTTCAGAGGAAATGACTTTCCCAAAACCTTCGATGCCTTCATTTCAACTTCTGCCTTACTCATTTTCTTTTTTTATCGTTTAGGAGCAAGCTATGATATTAACACATGCTTATTATCAGATTGAGAGAAGAAAACAGAGTGGACTCAGCCTCAGGGTTCATCCCCAGGCTCTCAGAAAGCAGGAGAGCAATAATTTCTACATTCCAATTTACTCTCCAGCAAGGGACACCATTAACCTAAATAAAAGAGAACATGATGTGTTTTTCTTTCCAGCTGCAGTACAAATCCATATATTTTCCCATCACGGTCTCTTCCCTGTGAACTGAAGTTGAATCCAAGGAAGCCAAACCCTCGGAAGAGAACGATTTGGAAGAAGCCAGATAAAAAGCAGCAGTGAGAAATCATTCAGTTTTGGAAATAAGGATTTAAAAAAAAATGTGCTAGATTTTGAGATATACAATCATAAAACTTGTAAAAAATTGCTGCATTTATGCCTGCTTCATATTGCTAATCAAGAACAATCATGCCTGGTGAAAGAAAAATGGCCCAGGATGTCCTCAGGTAAATTTATCTAACCACTATTGAATATCAAGGTGTATCTGGATTTATAAAAATCATCTAATGTTACTTCCTTCTTTTCAAAGGAAAAAAATGTGAAAAATTCAAAACAATTAGTTTTTCTATAAAATCAAGTCATTCCTCTTCTATTGTTTGAAGCAGCTTTGTGTTATTTTATTCCTGCTAGCATTCTCTCCAGAAATAACGTGTTGTAAATCATTATAAGAAAGGTCTTTGAAAAGCTGTGAGTTATTACTAAAGATAGGTCAAAATGGCAGATGTCCACAGAGTTACCAAAAGTCAGACCTGATTTGATGACTTACTATCATGCAATTAGCTTGATTCCATAGTGAAGGCCTTTTTTCCTAGCAGGGTTTAATTTCTATTGCATAAATGTTTCATTATACAGTGAAACCTCAATTTAGTAGGCATTGATACAACAGATTTTGCATTCAGTGGACCACATTTCTGCAGTGATTTGTGTCATTTGTATAATTATGTCATTGGTATAGACATACATAAGTTGCTTCATCTGTGTAATTATTCAGCTGATACAAATAGCTGGGATGTTATATTTTCATATTTAACAGACATTCAAGACACCTTTGTCCCCAACCAGTCTGTTAAAGAGGACTGAATGTGCCACAAATATGTCAACCCTTTAGGACTCTCCATGTTGAAGGGATGTTATTTTTCACCTGAAGTCATTTATAAAGCTTTGCAAGTCAACTGCATCTGCAGGGGGAGCAAGTGATATCATGCATATTGAGATATCATTGTGCAAATGATGCAAATGATGTATTTTACATCATTTGTTTCATGATGCAACAGATGCAAATTATAAAATTCATGTCATCTTATCACTGTGGCTTCTACTTAGAGTCTATGTTGATAACATGATTCCTTTCATTTTCATATGATATAAATAATTCCATTGGCAAGTAAATTTTTGCTTGCCAATGGAATTAAGTAACAGTATATTTATATGATGTATAAGCTTATATGAAGGGGGCTGTGTAAATATGTTAAAGAGAAACAACCTATCTTTGGATAAGCCCAAATGTTTGACATCAGTTACTCCTTAAAATTCAATTAAAAACTGGTGTATCATTTGAAGGGATGTTGCTTGGATAGTTCTGTCTGACAGATTTAGAGTGATAAAACCAAGGATCCTTATTATACTAATTCATATTATACTGACAAAAACCTGGATTCATAGCGAACTTGCAAAATGTGCATATATTAATATTGTTTTCTTTCCAAGAGCTAAAAATATATATTATGTAGATATTCCATGACTGTATCAACATCTTATTAATAAAATAGCGGAGGACTGCCAGTTTGATCAGAATAGTACAGTAGTTTTAAATTCTTTTTTTCCCATGGCATAAAGAGCAGCCTGAAGAAATTTTGATTTGGAAATTGGCAAGCCTCTTCCAGCATGCTACTCTGATCAAAATGTCATTCCTCATGGCTGTGTGTCCTTAAAAACGTAAGCAGTGTAATCAGAGATTTTCCATACAACAGAGAACTGAGTAGCAGTCTAGGATTAAAATAAAAATTGGGCACAGAAACTGGAATTTATTATGTAGGATCATGGGGAGTGGGAAACAGGACCTATAGAATGGGCATTCTTCTGTCTTATGATCACCATTCTTTTCTATACATGTACAAGCAATGTGCTCTCATGTCATTTTTCTCCATTTTGGCAACTAGAAATTTATGGCTCACACCCCACCTCTCTGCTGAAAACAAAATCAGTATTTCATTACATTTTTGGCTTAGCCAAAAAATAATGGCTTACAAGCCACCATGGCTGGTTTTATACAGCACATTGAGTCATAATAAACGATGTAATGGTTCAGCACAGTATATGAACCAAAGCAGGATTCAACATTCTCTGTATGAATAATCTATAATATACAGTAAAACCTTGATTTACCACAACACTAAGGGTCAGTTGCTGTCAAATTAGAATTTATGTCATTTATAATAACATTGTGTGCTTATTTACATAACTGACAAATGGCATTATTTGCGATAAAACCTCAATTTACAAACCTTCACTTAAACCATGATTTAATAGACATTAGTCTATCTAATGGGATTGAAGCCTGCCACGAGTTCTTTTTTAAACTGTACCTAATTAGATTGACCCAGACTCAAGAAAGACACAAAAGCACTGGACCCTGGACAGGTGGTTTCTTTATATCTCCCTATAAGGGATGGGGAGATGTTTTATTTTGTAAGAGCAAACATATAAAAGTGATATGCAAGTGCTTTGCTTGCTATGCTACTATACTTCTCTTCCTCTCTTTTGGACCATCCACTCCTTCTGAAGGAAAAGCACCTTCTTTTATTTGGCTGCTGTACTATTTGCTGGTGGCTGCAGAGCTTCCAAAACACACATCCCCTCCATTCTCCTTCGACACCTTTGTCAAGGTTGCAGCTTTATTGGCAACTCTGCTGTGCTGACGCTGGGGAGAAGGCTCATATGGGAGGGGATGAAGGCAGCACAGATGCCTACAATTTCACTAAGCAGCCTGCTCCTCCACAAAGCCCAAACGACTAGAAATTTATGGTTCACGCCCCATCTCTCTAATTATCCCACCCTTCTAATGAACGCAGAACGTGAGAATAGTTTTGCTTATTTGGTCTAAAGTGCATCTTAGTCCCGCATTTTGTTACTCATACTTATCAGCCAAATGCTTCTGGGATGTTTGCAAACACCTCCACTGTTTTCCCCCTGCAATCAGAGGCATCCACAGAATTGAGCGCTTTCATCAAGATGACAGAATGACACGTTACACAGTTGTGATGCAAGGACCATTCCTTCCGTACATGTGTGCATGTAACATCACAACCTATTTATAGAAGGGTTAGGGCTGGCATTCCTCCAGTGCAACTCTGCTTTCTAATTTGCCACCCCCTCCCCCCATGATCCCCTCTAGTTGCCTCTCCCTGCAACTACATTTGGAGACGCGCTACCACCAAAGTAATGTGTATGCAGTACTCAGGGGAATGCTTTCTATTCATAATAAGCAACTAACAATATATAGTTACTGCATGACACTAAGGAATGGAATATTCAGACCAGAGGCAACATTCTTATGAGGAATAAACAGCAACTATAAGTTTTTAATTTGATTACACTTCAAAGACTTAAATGACCGGTAACATGTTTCAACTGTGCATCAGAATTCAATTGTCACTTGTGCCCTGCCCTTAATAGGCGAACCAGGATTTGACTTCAAAAGCTGTTCAAGAGAAACTCGGGAAGTATAAGACATTCATACAGAGCACAAGCCTTGCATGCAGATTAATCATGGACATCTTCAATTTTCAGCATGGGAGACCACCTCTACAAACTGCAATCCCCCCTCCACCTTCTAGCAGTTGCCAGCACTCTTCTTGAACTACTGATTTTGGTTTCCTGCCCCCTTGAGATTCAGAAAATAGTAAAAACTATTGTAAGCCTGAAGTAGGCTGAACACTGGTGTTTTTAAAGTTAGGAATAACTACAACACCCTCCTCTGCCATACCCCCCAAAGAAAATCCAGCCCAGCCCTCATGCAGGATGCAAATCCATTGCTGCTTTGCCCATTGGTGCCCTTAATCTCCCCCAAAACATTAACTGTAGCCACCAAAAGGGAACCATCAACTTCTAGTGTACAGGGTATATCCCTACCTGGACCCTCCAGGTATGTTTTACTTCAACTCCTAGAAAGCAGAGGTGGTATGGCTATGCAGGTAAGGATTCTAGGAGATGACCAACACATCTAGAGGGCACCATGTTAGAGAAGGATCAGGAAGCCAGTAATAAGGAAAATCTGCCTGTGCTTGAAAGCAATCTCACTGTATGTCAGTACAAGGCAAGCTAGGATCAGCCATGTGTCAGAATAATAAAATTTGCCTACGCGTTGTAATGCTAGAATGGAAGGATACCAGATTTTTCCTCTTTTTCCTGAACTCTAGAGAGTTCTTTACAGAGAAATGAAGTTTCCATTCTCTATTTTACATTACTAAGTCAGCAATGAATAACTGCTATATTCTCAGTGGTCTGCAAATGTGTATTACGTTGCACAGATTGATTCAATATGAATATCTCGCTGTATAATCTCTGAGCTCAGACATAGTTGTAGCATGAGGTGCAAAACCAAAGAGAATGCCAGCTCACCTCATTCTTTTAAATATCTTCAAACTAGGCCCTATCCATCTTTTTAACTTTTTTTCCCCTCCTGCTTTGGACATTGTTTCCACACCAGTGACATAGGGTCACTTTTTAAGAACCTGAACAAATTTATCCCAAAGCTGGTAGATGTTTATCTATACTTTTCATCCTATGAATATTACTACTTCAGGGCATTAAGATATGCTTTCACCAATTTAACCGACTGATGCTTTTAAACTGAAATACAAGCATCAACATTTTCAGGTGTTTCACATTATTCTGAGACACTTGAAAGTATTGATTTGTTAAAGAAGACTCCTGAGAATACCATGGACAGCCGAGAAAACAAAGAAATGGATATCAAACACATCAACCCAAATTCTCACTCAAGGCACAAATGACCAGGTCAAATTATCCTGCTTTGGACATATTATGCAAAGACTGGAGAAGACTCTGGTGCTGGGAAAGGTGGAAGGAAAGAGAAGAAGAGGACAACCAGCAGCAAAGAGGATGGACTCAGTTGCAGTGGTGATGGGTGCACTGTTGAAGACCCAAAGGACCAGGCTAGGGACAGATTGTTATGGAGAAAATCTACCTATGTGGTTACTAAGAATCAGCGCCATCTTGATGGCTCATAATCAAATCAATCACATTATTTTAATGTTTAACATTCTTTGTATATCCAGAATATTAAAAAAATACTGATAAATGTGAACGTTAGCCTATCAATATTTAATCTAGCATATGTACAGAGGCTAACCAAATGTTTCTGTGAGTCCATAAACAGGACAATGACGATATAATCTGCTTGTAGTTTTCCAGTAGCGTATTTGGTATATACAGTGGTACCTCGGGTCACAAACACTTCTGTTCACGAACAATTCGGTTCACGAACAGCACCGTTCGCAAAATTTTGCTTCCGTTCACGAACTCCGCATCGGGTGATGAACAGGATCCGCGGCCATTTTCCCTGCTGTGACACGTGGTCGTGGCTTCCTGTAGGGAGGGTGACTCTCCCTCCAAACAATAACCGCCTCCCCACCCGCCTTCCTGTCCTCCACGCCAGAAGTCGCCTCAAGCAAGGTTAGTGTTCTCTCTCTTCATACTGTACTTTGTTTCATATTTTTGTGGTTTAAAAAAAAATACATATGGTTCAGAACGGATTAACCGTATTTACACTGAACCTTATTGGAAAATTTGATTCGGGTCGCGGAACGAATTAAGTTCGTGACCCGAGGTACCACTGTATAGTATTCAGCAGTGCAGTGTTCTTGAATCTGAAGGCTGCGTATAGCTATTTCAATCTATGGCATAATACTGAATAATATAGAGATATTTTGGGATTTAAATAGCGACTTAAATCATCATTAAAATCCTCCATTCCTATGTGCATGAAATATTTAAAACAATGGCATTAAAAATCCATTAGAGGGCATAAAAACTTGGATTAGACATAAACAACTGAAAGAAGGACATTACTTATTATAGTATGAAAAGTTCCATAACAGCATTGCATTATTTCACATTCAGATGTGGTTGCTGAGTCACTGGCATTTTCCTGCCGACACTGCAGAACCTTAACTGCTGCAGCTGTAGGTCCCTTGCTGCAGTACAGAGTCTCTTGCATTAGTCAGCCCCAATTATTTGTTCAGATTTATGCAAACCTTCTCCTGGCTCCTTCTAATCTGTTTCTTTATAGTTCTGCCCAGTAACACTTGCTGCTGATTACTGCTATGTGAGGTGGTCCCCGTTAAATGCAAACAGCCCTAGTCATTGAGAATCAAAGTTATTGCAAACTCCCAAAAAAGGTCATTGGTCTCTTTGGATTTATGCTAAAGCCCACAAAATTGCACTGTACTTGGCTGCAGTTCTTGGTAGTGGTTCAAGATAGTGATTCAATACAGGTTTTTTTCCCCACCATATTGGTCATAGAAGCTAATTTAAACCAGTCTTAAAGGAGCAACTCATCAAATGAATGGGGGAGTGAAATGCTATACTTCGGGGGGCGGGGGGAGGGAATCCATAAAATGGCATGAAGGGATAGGAAAGAGGAAAAGTAATTTTTCTTTTTTAAAATTCTAGAGTAGCAATTCAAACTTTCTGTGACTGCACCTACTGCACTAAACCATGGTTTATAAACCACAATGATTAGATTGAGGGAGACTGTTACACCCTAACTAAATCACAATTGACCCCATCCTGCTATCGTTGCAGCAGCAATGGGATAGCTGATATTTTAGCATTGAAGTTCCTGCACTCTGCCAGCTGTGCTGCTGCTGATGGAATTTTGGCATGCCATTTATTCCACAATTTTCACCTGCTGAAATGCTGCTAGGCAACACTTAAATAAAACAGGAGCTGCAAAAGATGAGTGATTGGTTTGCTTTCCAGGCAATCACTCAGCAGAATATATGACTGGGGCTATAACAGTCATCTGTGTATGGGTGCAGATAGAGATACAGTCACACTTTCATTGTACAGTAGTTGTTCTTACTGCTAAAATGCCAAGCTCAATAACAAGGGTTAGGCTTAAGATATCAGTCCCAAGTAGATACCTATGCTGCATTTCATTTAATCAATCAATCAATCAATCAATCAATAGTTCAATACTAGTTCAACTATTTGAAATATGTTCTCCCTGAGAGAAGAATAAGTACAGTGATTCATATGTTAGCACTCTTTATAAACACCATGTTAAAATTTATGAATCCAAGCAGGCATTTCCTACAATCTATATGCTAACAAAGATACCTTTGATCAATGTATTATTATTTAAAATGTTAATTGATCTATAACATTATCTAAGCCCTAATGCAGCTTGTTTTTGGCTGAGAATGTGATCCCAATCCCTTGTGGTTTGAAAAGCATGCTTTATGGCAGGGTTTTTCTGCTGGCTGGGGAATTCTGGGAGTTGAAGTCCACACATTTTAAAGTTGGTAAGGTTGAGAAACCCTGCTTTAGTGACTAGGGGTTTATACTGACTAGGGGGTTAGTAAACCCAGCAAACTGGTTTATTCCACAAACTAGGGTTTTACATAATGCATAGATCAATTTGTTTAATGATTTTTAGGTTTTGTGAACAGCTGCCATTACCAAGTTCTACCAAGATTGACTGATAACCGGATACAGATTTCATTCTAAGAATGCTCAACCGCTGTCTACAAATTATTGGTGCTGTTATCTCCAAACTGCCAATCTCCTGCTCTGAAAAGTGAAAACAGATGCTCAAATCAGATGCCATAAGTGTCCTTCTTTCTTGCAAAACAGCTCATTCACATTTGATACTATCTCAGGTCAGAAAAGGAAATGGATTGGCAAGAAGAGATACAGGCACCAGTTTTCACCATGTTCAGAAATTTCGCATAGGAAATTGTGACACTTCTAGTGTAGTACCCTGAGATAGTGGCTGAGCTAAAAGAGAAGTTGTGGTTCATTCATTCTTGATTGGGGAAGTTACCCTCAACAACTTGGCCAGAGGCGTGATCAATTAGTATCTTCTCAGCTAAACAGAAAGCTAAGCATAAGCAATGCAGCAATTTTCTTGGCCTACTTCATTTCCTTACCATTGAGAGACTGGTTAGGAACTGAAGATTAGGCAATAACCTTTTTATAAACTCCAAAACTTCTTTTATTCAAGGGAAGCATGAACTGCATGGTGACTTATGCTCCTAATCAATCTCACTGCAGTTTATATGAATTTCTTCATTACTAACTTGAAAAAATCCACCTTAGAAAATGCCATTCCATTTCCTTAAATTCCCTTGTGGATATACATATTAAGAAAGGTTATTATGTCAGTTGTGTGGAAATTATTTTACTGGAAGAGGTTTCAAGTGTAACAATATAAAACTTTCTTAATTAAAAAACTTAAGCTCTAAATGGATAATGAAACTAATCTTGTTTTTGTAAAAATAACGACAAATGAAATTTTACAATTTTTAAAATTGATTTTGGAAACTCTTGACATTTTGATATTGAGCAGACTCAATAACTTAAAATGCTACTTTTACCTCTAATTCTATTGGTATTTTAACACTGTATATTAGCATTCTTTACATTCTATTATTTCAGATTACAAATAAAAGATTAAGTTTTTTACTACAGTATATAAATGAGTTTTAAGAAATTACTATTGAGGAATGTTTCCATTTTCCTTTTGGAAATGCAAGATACTATTTGCGATATATTTAAAATTATGGGGGCTCAATCTTTTTCAGATATAATTGACTGGATATTTATTTCCATGAAGCCCAATACATGCTTAGAAACAGTGGCTAAAAGTTTGAAATTACGTACTATTCATTAAGTAGTATGACCCAAGGTACAATAGCTTATAGTCTGATCAATTATTTGGTTTGCTTGCAATTTTAATTCTTACTAATAAGAATTATTATATAAAAACAACTTATGACATTTTATTTATTCTTTCCTTTCTTTCCCTTTGTGTTTTGACTTTCTAATTCCTAAGTCTATGAGTGGTGATTGTCTTAATTTTATTCTTCTGTAAGACTCAAAATAGTGGAATAATGATAGAAAATAGTCTAGAACCTCAGTTTCTGTTGTCATATGTTGAAATCAAAGCATTAGGGAATGGGCAGTTCATCACAACATTCCCACTTAGGCATAAGTTTTTAGGTGCAAAAAATGGCTCCAAGTATGTAAGGAAGTACAGCATGAATATAAATATACTATTTGAGATGTGCATAGGCTTTCAGAGATGTAGTGTTTCTAGACTTCAGTTTCATCATTTGTTTCTTTAATAGGTACACTGCAGATCTGACAGAATTGAATATAAATCCAAAGCTGCTCCTTTAAAACGACATAGCAAGGGAAACCTTACTGAAAATAATACTTATTCTGAGTAGACTTCTAGCAGCTGATTTTTGCATGCTATACAGTGTGTTTAATTGATACGTTTGAGTTGAAAGACTCCCAAGGTGAGAACATACTGTATTTGACAAATTCTAAAAGCAAAAATAAAGAAATGGTTTTAAACCTGTGGAGTTCGGTTCACACCGCACTGAGCGAGAAGCAGCCCTCTTTTGCACTAGGAAGAAGTGAATTTAGTTTTGAGAAAAGAGGCGCAAGGCCCTTTCCCCGCTGGCTCCGAAAGGCGGTTCTCTGCATTTGCTGCGAGCTGAGTGAGCGCAATGCGGTGCGGAGAAGGGGCCTTTTGTCTACCTGATGGAGAAAACAGCTCAGTAAATGCACCTTTTTCATTCAGAAAACCACGGCCACGCAAGAAGAGGCATTCGTGTACCCACTCTCGCTGGCCAGGAGTCACACAATGGTGGGGGGGAAATGGGCGAGTGACTGGCAAACTGTACGGAGGCTCGGGGCGGGGGGTGCGTCACGACACCTCGCGGTCAGGATTCCGCAACGTTTTGCACCCAGCGAGACGGGGCTGTGTAAACCCTGCAGCTGTCGCCCGCCGAAAGCAGCGCCGCCCGCCCGCCGGCCCCTTCCTTTCTTTCTTTCTGCCCCGGCCGCCGTCCGCTTGACCGTCTGCCGTTCGGGCTGGGGCAGCGCCGGGCAGCGGCTCCCGCGCCCTTCCTCCATCGGATCCCACCCCTCCTGCAGAGACTCTCCGCCCTCCCTCTGCCGTCGGCGTCCGTCCGTCCTCTTAGGGCGGTCTCTCCTCTTCCCCATGTGCGGAACCGGCGGCGGCGCGGCGCGGCGCGGCGCTGGGCGGAGGAGGCGGAGGGCGCGAGGCCTGCCTGATGCTGCGGCTGCCGGATTGCAAGCCTCCCTCCGGATAGGCGGGCGCGGCGGCGACTTCCAACGGCCTGCCCCTCACGGAAAGGAGGCTCGGCCCGCGAGGGAGGCCGGCGAAGGAGCCTGGAAGGGCATGTGAGTGAGGCTGGGCGGCGCGCGCGGGGCTCCCCTTTGGTTGCGGGCACGTTCCAGGCGCCCCGGGCGGCAGCTCGTCTCTGCCCGGCGAGGATGGCGCTGCAGCTCCCTGCGGAACGGGGGGGGAGGGGGGGAGGCTGCTGGAACGTGGGAACGGCCGTTACCCGGCTACAGTGGGAACATGTTTGCTCGAGAGGAAGTCCTATTTTGGAAGCGTGGCTCGTTTCATAGCCTCGGGCTCTCCATCTCCTGCGGCAGGATCCCAAAACCGGGTGCCGCCGCCTCTGGCTCCTCGGCTTGGTGACGTGAGCTTACACAGTCACGGTGACGGTGGGTCTAATTGCCGAGCTTGCTCTTTGAACCGTTGCTTGCCCAGTCCCCTTCGGCTGTTTGGGCATTAAACTGTCGTAATGCTGTCCGGGGGTTAAGGCAAGTTAAGCACCTCTGGAAGCGCCACGTTACGGATGGGGTATAGGTGGGTATCTGCATTGAACGTTTCCATGCGTCGCAAGGTATAGATTCGAGCCCAAGAACGCACCCCGGTATAAATATGCTGGGTTTTAGGGTGGCCCAGAGGTCTTCTGGTATCTCTGTACCTTCTTTCCCAGTGACCTAGTTTCTTTAAGAGGAACGCAAGCACAGTAGTGGTAAGGAGTATATGTGGGTCTCTCACATTTTAAATCCTGGTGTGACATGCCCACGCCCTCATCTGCATTGTTCCTCAGCTGACAGAGCTACTCCTGGCACTCTACCATTCCCCTCCTAGGGATGCTTCTGCGGACTGGAGAAAAGAATAAATGTAAACTCCCGGAGAATAAGAGAGAAATGATGATCCTTATAGAGCGGAAAGGGCGCCCAATAGGTTTGAAAGAAAGTAAGAGTGGCGGAGAAATATCTCTGGTGTTTGTAATGCCAGAGGAACTTGGAATGAATGAGAAATAGTTGAAAGATGATAAAATTGAATGGGCTGATTCACAGCCACACAGCAAGGGATTATTTATTTGCAGTATTTATATCCCATCTTTCCTATGAGAGCTCAAGGTGACATATAAATAACGTCCTCTTGCTTCTCCTCAACAACCTCTGAAAGTGGGGCTGTGTAGTGCAGAGGTGCAAATACAACTCTTTAAAGCAGTTGTGTTTTTTTTCTAGGATCGTGTGCTAGCTGCCACATGATCCTGGGAAAAGATGTGGCTGCTTTAAAGGGTTTCAGATAGGTACTGTGTTTGAACCCTGTGTACACCATAGCACCTGCTTGGAACAGAATCTGAACCCACTGTACCACCCTGCTAGGAAATAAGTAGAAAAATAAATCCGGCCCAAAGTAATCTAGTGAGTTTCAAAGTTTGTGGGTAAACTTACACTCGGTTCACTGTGCCACGCTGGCTTTGGATTACAATGATAGCTTGCAGTTGAATTTCCCATGTAAATATATTACAGTTTCCCCCTATTATTAGTATTTTATTACATTTTCCCCACATAACAGCAGTTTGAAAACTTGGCGGACCTATCATATATGTGTGTGTGTGTGTGTGTGTGTGTGTGTGACTGTGCATGTGTGTATCATTTTTATGTATGCCTTGATGTTCTGAAAGGCAAGTTTTGGGATCAGTGTAAACTTGAGGCAAATGCACTTATAATCTTTGAAACAAACAAATTCCCAAATACCCACAGTATATAATGCTAGGCTGTCTTGATTCCTATTTTCTGTACATGCTACAGATAAATGTGAAATGTGTTCCATTCAAATGTGGTAATGCTGCTCAAAATAGCCCCTTAGTAATTATTCTACTAATCCTCATTAGTATTGGCCACTATTCCTTCACTTTCACTGCTGTTGCAGTGGTTATTTTTTTCTTCTCTTGTTTATTTTGCTTCTTTCTCATCATAGTAATCATTGGACTTTTCTTTAATACTGAATCCCTTATTTTGACTGTCTGAAGATGTTGGTCATATTGTAGACTTGTAAATAACTTCAACAGGTTGTCAATTTTTTAATAGCTTGCTGAGGTGTTTTAAGAAAAACAACTTGCTCCTTATCTCCTGCAGTTGGTTGCTTCATTTCTTTCAGTGCTGGGCGTGGAAATTAATGTTTTCCTTTCATAACGGGCCACAAGAATTTTTTCTGTTAGGCGCAGAAGACCAGCATTCTATTTCCCTTCTGTTAGCCCACTCAGCTACCTGCATAGAATTCCTTGTTACCTATAGCTGCAAGCAAGTGATTAAATAAAAAGTTTTCTTATTAGCCCATACAGTTTAGACCTTTGTGAAGAGTTAGGAGAGAGATCTTTTGGCTGCAGTTCAGTTTACAGAAAATTGAGGAGAAATAAATAAAATATAAGAATTACTAAACAGGAGATAGGGCACGAGACTTTAAAAGAGCAAACACCATAATTATTTAGAATATATCCTTGGTGTGCCATATTTAAAATTATGGGATATAGTTATTGCTGTAATAATTATTGGATATATTATCACTTGCCCCATCTCAGAAAGGATTGTGCAGAACTGAAGGACATACAAAATGGGCAAATATGGTTATAATAGGGTTGGAATATAGTCCCTGCAAAGAAAGTTAAAAAATATAGAAAATATTTGCTTAGTAAACAAACAAGTGAAGAGATAGATGTCTCTACAGATATTAAATTATCTATTTCAGAATTAGAAATAGAGGATTTTTTTTAAAATAGGTATATAGATAAACCTTATAATTATTGATAAGTTCTGAGAAAGATAACAAAAGCAGTGTCCAGAACAAAATCCAATCATTCCTCAGTCAGAGATATCCACTTTATCAAACCACTTAATAACTGGAACATGGTCTGATATAACATTTTGTCCATTTCTCTGTCCTTTCCATACTCTGACAGCGTATATGCTAAAATTTGAAAGAAACAGAGAAGTATGTTGTATTATTATCTCATAAACTTAAAATACATGGACATTCATTGCAGTTGAATGTAACTGGCTTCAGAACAGATGAAAATAAATACTTTTTTAAACCTAGTTCATACTTAAAATTTACTACTATAAATAATAGTAACCAGGACTTTTGTTGGGATTTAAAATCCTAGCAAATTATAAAGATAAGGTATATCCATGGATATTAATATGAATGCAATATACACTAAATAGCAGAAACCCAATTTATGGACTTTGCAGAGGGTTTGGGAAGCTTATAAATGTGATTTGTTCAGATTGCTGTATTTGGCAAGCCTTTCTAGGAGATTTGGCAGATAGCTAACACATCATGATATATGATACCACCCTACTATCTAGGCTTTTTATTGCTGCTTTATTTTTATTGTTAATTTATTTCTTCATTGTCGATTCAGGTCAGCCACAGTGACTGTTCTTCATAATTATGTGGGTTGCAGAACTTTTGAGGTACCTTATTCAACAAACGTGGGAGCCATAAAGGAGTTAATTTATCCTGAGACAGGTTTTCCAGTAGCTGAGCAGTGTCTGTTCTACCAGGGAAGAGAGGTAAGGCTCCTGCTGGAAATAGTGTTCCTGGCATCGCTGAAATTACTATCTTGCTTAAGAGCAGACGACGATGATGATCTTATTCAATTTATATCTTACTTTCCTGCCTGGGGCACACAGTAATCTGCAGAAAAATAACTAAAATATCAATTGGCCTAAACATATGTTAATATAATGCTGAATGTACCAAAGCTTTGGAATTGGACTGTTTATCAGGAATCATTGTCTAAAAGAATTACATTAAGAAATTGGGAAAGGGATATTATTCCAGATGTCAAGGTATGATTGTCGGAAATGTGTGATCTGTCTGTTTTGAAAAAGGCAATATTTTCTACTAATGAAAGGATAGAGCAATATGTGTTACTATGGCAGAGATTCTGTGATATCTTACAATAATGTCTTGTATTGTTCATATTACAGTAGTGAATTCATTGTAAACCAGTGACTATTGATTTTAATTTTAAAAAATCCTTTAAGATTAAAGGTTGATATATTACACTAATAAAGAATAGATAGTGATTTTTGCAAGCAGGGAAAGGTGGGGGTCAGGAAGATGAAAGTAACATTGAGATGCAAGCCTTGGACACCCAAAGGGGCAGACCTGCAGATGCTAATAGAAATGCATTTTCATTGGCTTGACATTGCAAAGTCTACTCAAAGTTTATCATGGGATAATAATTTTCTAAATAAACTTTATGCTCTTGATTTTGGACAATAAGTGTCTAAATAATTTGAGTCCCACATGCTTGTTTTGTGTGTGTGTGTGTGTGGATGGGTATGATATCAAACTCTTGCGATATCCAACAGCAGCAAGACTGCAAAGGGAATTTCACTGCTCTAGGTGGGTTTGATGAACCTGGCGATGAACCTGGTTATGTACAGGCTGTGCCCTAAGCGTCAGGCATCTGTGCAGGCAGATGAGTTCTCCAACCAAGCAGTAGAGTCTTAAGACTGCTGGGCAGAGAAAGGTGCTGGTTGTCCTTTGGGTAGCATTCTCCAAAGACTTTGGGGGAGAGGTGCAGAAGGAGGCTGGCCTTTTCCCTCAGCAGCCCCTTGAGGACATTCCGGAGGTCTGCCTTGTACAGCCCTTCATGTCTGACAGACATGATTGCCATCCCAGCAAGTCCATCAGGGAATTGCTGGGAGTCTGGTTTTCCCCAACTCCAAGGGCTAGCCTTCTCACCAGAGTGGAACTGCCACTTTTCATTCACCCTAATTGACAAAGTTTGGTAGCAGGAGCCTGGCCAACCTGGGGTGTCAAGGTACTCTTGACTACAGTGTGCCATGGAGGGTCCTTGATTGGAAGCTTAGTTCTTGCAGCTGTGGCACCAGCAGTCTCTGGTGCTGCAAATTTAGTGAGGACTGTGCTCTTCTTCTGGCAGGAATCCCTGGGGGTCCTTTCCACCCTACAGTGGTACTCAGCAGTATGTTGGGGCTGTTGCAGGAGCTACTGTTACATGCACAAAAGCTGTTGGAGGAGAACCCCAATGGTTGGATCCTATGTATTGCCCAATTCAGCACCAGTACCTTGGCAAAGGCCGTTTACATCCATGTGGAAAATTGAGGATCCTGACTTAATTTATTGCCTTGGTGCACACCTAACACTAAGCCCGAATTGAGGGCTTGGATGAATCTATTCAGATTTCTCATTGGGGAAGAGGGGACTTCTGCCAAGTGTAGTTTCACTTCCCTTTGTTGTTACTTTGTAGTTAAAACCAATTATTGCCCATTGTATAAAAACAGCTGTTAAAAATTCTGTAGGTATCAACTGTACTAAACTTTGTGCTAAACAATATTTCTGCTTCATATGTAAGAACAAATATAACCTGAAATTTCTTGGGACTGCATGGGAGACGAGATGGGCAGGGAATGTTCAGAGGTTGGCCAA
Source organism: Python bivittatus (assembly GCF_059951505.1). NCBI lineage: Eukaryota > Metazoa > Chordata > Lepidosauria > Squamata > Pythonidae > Python > Python bivittatus. The sequence continues at coordinate 20,530,700 of NW_028277056.1, read as the reverse complement.
TATATTTGTGAAACTGGGTACTGACAATTCTGGTATACTAATGGAACTATTTGTTGCTTCATAACATATGCAATAAAAGTTCAGTACTTTTCTTACCAGCATACAATATTCTATACCCCAATGATTTTTTGAGGTGATGTTTGATAACTCTAGCCATTTATTGATTGGTATCATATAAGGTAATTAACTTTTGATGCATATTTAGGAATCTATGACATTAAAAAACACTCTTTTCCTTATAGTTATTGGATTATGTCAAGGTTGGGGATCTTCAGTCTTCTCAGAATCATGTATTTCTAAATCTTTCGTCCAAGGGCCTGAAAGGAGGAGGTATAGTAAATCATAATATGCTATCCATTCATTTCTTTACCTGTTCATCTTTCCTTTTTCATGTTTTTTCTATTATTACACCTCTGTATTTTTAAAAACCAAATTATTCTAATGAAAAAAATTAGGGTAGACATTCTTGTGTATCATCAATGAAGTTTATTTATATAGTAATTTGATGTAGAAATACATCTCTTTCAAATTCTAGCAGTAGCTTTACTCTGTTTCAGGAGTGTGTGTTAAATTTGATACTGCTGTTCATATGTAACATCGTACCAGAACAATCTTTGCCATAACCAGTATTAAATTTTCAGGTCCCCTTATGAAAGTAGTTGTGCTATAAGTGTTTATGAGACTGGATTTGTACATCAGATAAACCATAATGTGCAAAGGTGAACCATGGTTTGTTTTAGGATAGTAAACTAGTTTGAGGCCAGAGTTATATTGGCTTACTGATTGCATCTATAGCTTAGCAAGTTATATGAGCACTTACATTTGTGGTTATGCACTCACGCACCAGCCTATTCCTGTGCTTTGCCAAGACCTTTAATCAATCCACAGAGATACAAATGCAATTTCAATTAAAAAGGAAGGAATACAAGTCAGGACTTGACAAAATAAGCTGCAGATATAGTACTCATTTGTAATGTTACTTGTTTCTGGTGTTTTGAGAAACCATGGCTTTACAGGTTGAAGCTTTCTGTAATGACTGCAGATGTTACCATGCAGTGTTTTTGTGCAGCTTTCAAGTTTTGGGGAGAGGTTTGCACTGGCTTTCCATTTTAAAACGTATCTGGTTTGGTATCTCTATTTTTAATTCTCACAATATTTCTGATATAATGTTGCTCTAGAGAGATGTGGAAAACTAAGATGAGGTCTTCCATTTACTTGGCTTTGATTCAGGATGCTGTTTCCTGCATTGTGCCACGGATTGGTTCCACTGACCTAGGGAGTGCTCACGAGATTGCATTTTGCTAAGGAACCTCTTACTATGGAACTGGATTTGGGATTTAAAGTTTTATATCTTTATAACTTTAATAATCTTAAAGATTAACATCTCTTGTCCAGATTATTCAACAACATTCTTGTAAGTTTCCAAGGCATATTATGTGAGCTGACCAAATGTAAGTTTTCAGAATGAAAAAAAAAAAAAAGTGTATATTCACATACAGATAGTTTTCGACCTATGACCATTCAGTCAGCGGCTGTTCCAAGTTATGATGGCGCTGAATGAATGGTAGCTACAACCCCCATGATCACATGATTGCCATTTGCAACTGAAAGTCAGTGGGGAAGCTGTCAGGGAAGGTTGCAAGATGCTGGGGTAAGTCTCCCCCACCTGCGCACCCTCCCCAGCCCCTCTGTGCTTGCGCCAGCCATTCACACACCCTCCCTGACCCAAGCAGTGCCTCTTGCATACCCTCCCTGACCTGCATGGTGCCTCTCTCATACTCTTGTGCACCCTCCCTGACCTGCATGCCTTTTGCACATCCTCTCCAACCCATGCAGTGCCTCTTACACACACCCTCGCACCCTCCATGATCCACCTGGCACTTCTCGTGCACTCCCTTGCTGACCCTGACCCACACATCGCCTCTCATGCATCCTCACGCACCCTCACCAACCTGTGTGGTGGCTCTTGTGCACCCCTTCCCCCTTCGTGCCCCCTCCCTGATCTGATGTGCCCCTCACACTCCCTCCCTGACCTATGTGGCACCTCTTAAGCACCCCCTCACATTCGTGTGCATCCTCCCCAACCCTTGCACACACTTCCTGTCCCCCATGCACCCCCTCGCTCCTTCCCCCACCTGGCAGCAACCCCTTATCTGCCTGTGGGTCTGGGACTTGCAATGTCCAGTCGACTTACTTTGGTTGTGGGAAGCCAACAGTAAGCTGCCTCACCTAACAACTGTGGGATTCAGTTAACGACAACAACTGGGACTGCAGAGATTGCTGTCGCTAAGCGATGCGGTTGTACTTTACAACTGCATTGCTTAGTGATGGAAATTCTGGTCCAATTGCCATCATAAGTCGAGGACTATCTGTATTCAGAGTTTGGGTTGCTATTACAGAACATTTATATAGTACAGCATCAGTTCTGTGATGAATGACTGAAACCAGAAGCGTTCAGTTCAGTTTTATAAAAGAGAAGCTGAAATACTGAAAATGACAACTGAAAATGCATCATGATTTTAACATCACGGGCAAGAGCCAGAGCAAGGCTGACTGAAAAGAGGAGGCAAACTTTGGCAAATGTTAACTTTAAACTTCTACAAAAACTATCATTACATATATAATAGAGGCCATTGTTTTAAAAAGACTTTTCATTTCTAAATAAGAGGAATTCACATCATATCTTATTTAGTTGCAGTATTCAACTAACCAGATTTTGTTTGAAATCTCTGGTGGTTATTACTATTTACTTGATTTTTAACCTGCCTATCTGCTTCTGGTAAGTGAAATTAAGCTGTTACTGTGAGTCCTCCTGTAAACATTTGAAACCAATTCTGTAATGAAGAAGTGCATTTTCCAGTGTTCTCAATTATAGGAGTAGATATCAGTTTTTCTTCTTTTGTGTTAGGTCGCTTTGGACAAACCACTCCTCCTCTTGTCGATTTTCTTAAAGATATTTTAAGAAGATACCCAGAAGGAGGGCAAATTCTTAAGGTAATTAAAACTATTGTAGCTGTATAATATTAGTTTGATGTTTTATTAGTTATCTAACTTTGCCACTTTCTAGCTTTTTTATTTCCAAGAAATTGTAGTGAAATGAGTGTGGACTAAAGGATATTAGGTTTAGAGTTCAGACATAATACTAGATGGTAGTTAAATAAATTAAAAAAAAAAGTCTAGAAATAATGCTAAAAGGGCCAGAGAGCCTGAGAATTACTCCCGTTCTTTTCCATCATGATAAATCATGGTGTATTGTGATACTAGAGCAAATTCACTAACTACACAGATGCAGATCCTGAATGAAATAAAAGTGTGCACCCCAAATAGATATATAAATATATTTCCCCCCACAGAAGTAGCTATTATTTGCTTACCTAAAATTGGGTAATAAGCTTTTATAACAGTTTTAAGAATCATATCTAATTTGTCATGTGAAGGGTATTGTTTCACTTATGAATGCTTAATTTACATATAGAGGCATGTGAATGTTTAATTTACATGTAGAAGCAGAATTATGAAAGTAAACAGCCTTTTTCCAGTCCTAAGTTTTTGGCTAAGAAACAGAAGAATTCGAAGTGCTGGTAAGAAAATATTTAATCCAGTTTGTGGCAAAGAGGGAGAAGGAAGGCAGTGCCAGCACTGACCTTCCATCAGGTTTTGCTTCATCTAAGGATTTATATAAGGTTGTGGTTAATTGACAGATTAAGATCCTTAAACTGGTTCTTACTGAATAGCCCATACCTGTTATTTGTCATCCCAGAGGGCAGGATACAGGAAAGCAAATTCCAGTTGGATGTTGCAAAACATTTTCTAGCAGTAAGATCAGTTTAATAGTGGAACCAGTTATCTGGAGTGATTTTGGCAGCAATCCTGGTAGAAGGGGTTTTTGTTCACGCATGTACATCTTCAGACGATGAGGGGAAGCCCTCATGGTATCTACACCAGTGTTTTTCAACCTTGACAACTTTAAGATGTGTGGACTTCAATTCCCGGAATTCCCTAGCCAGCTGGCTTGATGCCAAGTTTGAAAAACACTGATCTACACTAAGTCTTCAAGAGGATGTGGGGGCTCTTTTCTTTGAGGGGGGGTTTCAATGGTTGCTTTGTAAAGCATCCCTCTAAACGCTTTGCTTAGCCCTAGTGGACAAATATTTGTTGTGGATATTTTCATTCAGGTCATGCTGCATGGAGCATGGTGTTTGATTCAGTGGCCTGATTGCCCTTTCAATTCTATCATTCGTTAATTCTGTGATTCATAATTAAGTTCCTGAATATTCTTCTTTTCCTTGTCCTGTGCAGTTCCTTTCCCATTTATAACTTTTTTGTTTACATCATAAGATTGAGATCAGGGACTATCTTTTTTCAACCTGTAAACTGCCTTGCATTTCCAATTCCAAATCAATCAATTAATCAGTCAGTCATTAATCTGAGCTAAAGTATTTTCCAAAAATGTCATCACCACCTTTGACAAAAGAGGTACCAGTTTGTAATTTTAATACAATTTTTAGTGTAACTGTGTTTTGCAACGTTCCTTCTTAACTTTTGTTCCTGTGTCATGTATGTAATACTGTAATCAACTAAGCTTTGGATTAATATGATTTAAAGTATTTTAACATAACATTTGTTCCATTCTGTTTCCAGGAATTAATTCAGAATGCAGAAGATGCCGGAGCCACAGAAGTTAGGTTCCTCTATGATGAAACTCAGTATGGAACAGAGAGCCTCTGGTCTAAAGACATGGCTCAGTACCAGGGTAAGATCTCTTTTTCAGCTCTACTTTCATTTCTGAATTATTTGTTTTCTTGTAACATCATAGCAAACTGGTAAAATTCCGTATGTGGAATGGCCCTGCCTGTGTAAAGATAGTAATATTGAAACACAAATTCATATTCTGTTGTATTTTAATTTCTGTCAAGACATACATAAAGAGCTAGTAACATCTCTTCTAACCCCATTTCCGGGACAGACAGAAGACTCTTATGTTGGGTTTTTACTGGCAGGTAAGGAACCCAAAGTATCTCACCATTGCAAAGTTTGCTTTCATAGTTTGTAAAACTCACACATTGTTGAAAGCAAAATAGTGCAAGCACGATTGTACATTTTTACCTGATGCCTTATTTTACATTCTATTTTGTAGGTTGTGTTTTGTAGGTTTTGTTTGGTAAGTCTTATTTAGTCTGGGTTGCTGACTTGCAATAAAGAATTTTATTGGATTTGATAATGGCAAACTGAGAAACATAGTGAAACTGTTTATTTTTGCTGCTATTCTTTCAGGAATACTTACTGATGTGTAATCCAGTTATACCAATTTATTTCTAAAAGTAACCTAATAAGGTGCCCACTATTAGCTAATTGATTGGTTCTAAGCAAAACCATGTAAATTACTGGATGGAATCACACACTGTGCTAAACAAAATATGTTTATTTGATTTGGCCTAGGGCAGTCTGTAACTCTAGCCAGTGTGGTTCATAAACAAGGATTTATCCCTTAATGTTTTGTATGAGTCCAGCCAATTATGTTTTAGTTGGGAAACCATAGTTAAGTCAACCATACCATAGCGTGATATCTGAACTAGGTACATGAAATCCTCATACAGACATGTGTGTGTGGGGGTGTGTGTGCACACTGGATTAGAGAGTTAGCTGGGATCAAAATTCATTTACCTCAGTTTTTCAATTTTAAGTAATTTTATTTCTAGAAGTCAAAATACCTATGCTGTACTGGCTGGTAAGATAATATTTTTGAGTTTACTTTGCTGTTTCCCCTTCAGGTCCTGCACTTTATGTTTACAACAATGCTGTTTTCACTCCTGAGGATTGGCATGGCATTCAAGAGATAGCAAGGAGCAGAAAGAAAGATGATCCACTCAAAGTGGGAAGATTTGGAATTGGTTTTAATTCAGTCTACCACATTACTGGTATCTGCAGTTATGTTTTTGAATTTAGAATTAACATTAAGTTCATGATGGGCAGGTATATTATCTGTGTATGCATTGGGATTTGCCATTTATTTTTTAAAAAATAAGTTTGTTTTAACACAAATTTAGTAGGAAAAAGCTGTCCATCAGTAGGTCTCTTTAAAATGTATTCTGGACAGAGTGACTTTACAAGATGTCTAGTGGACCATTGGAAGACTTGAAAAGCCAGATTAGGGATATATTATCATGAAGAAAATCTATCTGTGTGGTTGCTAGTAGTCGACACTGACCTGATGGCACATAATTAAAAAGAAAAGGGGGAAATATAGACTCTGAGTTGTTTCATCATCCTTACAGTTCTTAATTTTAATGTATGTGTGTGACTTCTATATTGTTAGACTTCAAAGTGTTTATTTTTGTTCTAAATGAAGACATCTAAGTACACATTTCTGGTTTTATCTTGTAGATGTCCCTAGTATATTCAGTGGTGACCAAATTGGAATGTTGGACCCTCATCAAAAACTTTTTGGACCCTCTGAATCAGGCCAGTGTTGGAATTTAAAAGATGACATCAAAGAAATCAATGAACTAACAGACCAGTTTACACCGTTTATTGGTATGTTTGGAAGCACGAAGGAAACCTTCAAAAATGGGCACTTCCCTGGCACATTTTTTCGTTTTCCTCTTCGCCAGCAACCTTCCCAGCTGAGTAGCAATCTATACAACAAGGAAAAAGTTCTAGAATTGTTTGATTCATTCAGAGCAGATGCCGATACAGTTCTTTTATTCCTTAAAAGTGTGCAAGATGTCTCCTTACATGTTAGGGAAGCTGATGGAACTGAGCGGCTAATTTTTAGAGTTACAGCCAGTGAAACCAAGGCTTTAAAGCATGAAAGACCCAACTCTATCAAAATTTTGGGAAGTGCAATAAACCAATATTGTAAAGGCATTCCAAGTAATAGCATAACGTGTGTGACATACCATATAAATATAGTTTTAGAAGATGAAAGCATTAAAGACGCACAGAAGACATCTTGGTTGGTATGTAATAGTGTTGGAGGACGAGGAATATGTAATGAATTGGACTGCTTGGCTGATGACTTGAAATATATCCCAGCTATTGGAATAGCCATGTCTTTATCAAGCAGTGGAGAAGAAAAAGGAGCTGAGGCACAATTATCAGGAAGAGCTTTTTGTTTTCTTCCATTACCTCCTGGGGAGGAAAGTAAGACTGGCCTGCCGGTTCACATTAGTGGGTTTTTTGGTCTTACAGATAACAGAAGAAGTATAAAATGGCGAGAGCTTGATCAGTGGCGAGATCCAGCAGCTGTATGGAACGAACTTCTTGTGGCCAACGTGGTCCCTGAAGCCTACGCAACTTTGATCCTGGAAGCCATTAAGCAAATGGAAACAGAAAAAAATTCAGATTTTCCTTTGTCAGCTGAGCAAATTTACAGGTTGTGGCCACAAAAAAATACAACAAAAGTTCACTGGCAGCCAGTTATAGAACCTCTTCTGAAAAAGTTATTCCAGGACAAAGTTATTTATTCCACCAGTGGCAACTGGATAAAGGTGGAGGAGGTATATTTTTCCGAAATGGATGAGAGTTTGGAAACTACCCAAGCTGTGTTAAACTACCTTCAGGACTCAGGAAAAGAGGTTGCTAAAGTACCAGATAATATTGCTAATGCAGTTAATCTTATGATTTCGGGTACCAAAAAAGTGACTCCGGGTACAGTACGGCAGGTGTTAAGAAAATCTGGGCATAAAGGATCTGCTGATGAAAAACTTTGTATCCTAGAGTTTGTGCTTGGAGATGGAAATTATGGTGAACTTATTGGATTGGAGCTTCTGCCATTACAAGATGGGAGTTTTATTTCATTCTCTTCATTGGCATCAGATCAGGATGCAGTCTATATAACTTCAGAAAGTTACCCAAGGTATAATATGTTTTATAAATTATGTTCTAGAGATACACAGTTTTATTTAAATAACTGATAGTATTATTTAATTATAATGTTTCATAATTCAGTCTGCCTTCTTTACCAGCATCATTTGCTTGTGCAGACTGAAGAGAAAGCCTGGCACATGCCTTCAGCCCACTGGCCCCAAATTTTACTTGTACCTGCAACAGGAGAGAGGAGAATGATTTTTATAAGACCTTTGGCTTGGAAGGAGTAAGTCCCATCTCACTGCATACTAGTTATTATCTTGATTAGGTTCCCAAATGTGTTTACATAATAAAAACAAATTCTTTTTTCATAGTATCTAGTTTGGTTCTTGTTTCTCTTCCAAGTTTCTATTTTCACCATTTGAAGAATGGTATAATTCTATACAAAGAAATCACAAATTATAACTGTCAGTGGATATGAAGGTGTTGGGTGGAGTGTAACCCTGTTGTCTTTAAACTGCAGGCATGGTCATGGCTTATATTAGTGCACTTAGCCATCCTTGGCTGATCTTGAAAAAGGTAAGCAGTATAAGGGCTGGTAGGTACTTGGATGGGAGCCCATCAGGTTGTTCCCAATCTGTAGGTGGTATTGGGTAATTGAAAAAATGAGAAAAAAACAACAGTAAATGACTTCCATATTTTGTGTAAAAACATACCCAGAAATAGAGTTATCCAGAGTTTATGGAGGCTGAAAAGTACCTGGTTCATTGAGAAGAATACATTGGCAGGTTGTATGAAAAGGAGCAAAGCCTTTTATTATATGAAATTAATTATATATAATTATTATGTAATTATATGAAAATATAATTAAAATTATATTTTAATTATATGAAAAATATATGAAAAAATCCTATATTATTACATGAATAATACAAAATATTTAGATGATCAATACTCTGTTTTTAATGACTTACTAGGTCCCTCTTCCCAGGTCTTGAAGGAAGATTACTTGCTGATAACTTGAAGCCTCACGTTTTAGCTGCTTTAAAAGAAGCTTCAAAAAGTAGAGGTAATATATGTATATGCTGTGAATTAAAAAAAAAAACAGCTGCAGTGAACTAAAGCACGGTTAGTGTCAAATGATCAGGATACAAAGAATGGTACATAAAAGATATAACTCAAAAAGGAAGAAGATAATTAAAGGGAATCAGTTTATGTCTTGATAATCAACTATTCTGGTTCATGATAGCAATATCACTGGTTTATAATAAAATGTAAAACACATTCTTTCCATCAAAATGAAACCAACTAGAGAAAGATGGTGATGGAAAGCACAAAATGAATGGATTAAAGGCAAAACAATATAAAGTGCAATTTAATCAGAGAAAGTCTGATTACGTAAACTATTTAAATTAGCCATTTAGATTTATAATTCTGATGGTCCCTGAGTAAAAGTGCTCATTGTTTTTTTGATGCAGCAGTTGAAAGACTTTGATTATTAGCTTTGTTGGGATATGCACCCGGGAAGCATTTTTGTTTGTTCTGGTTCATACAATTTCATGTATTACAGGAAAAAGGAATTGTAGTGTGGTAAATCCCCAAATATATCAGATTTCAGTAATGCCAAAGCAGCATATGGACTGAACAATTTGGATTTGTTTATTTGGATTTGTTCGGCACATATTAGAACCATTAGATCCCACAAACAGTATATGCCGTCGTTACTACTACAAATAGCAAATGAAGCTTTTTCCCTCCCTGAAAATGCATTTTATTATATTTTAGCCCAACAGCTTCTTTGGGGAGTTCAAGGTAGGAGGGTTGTCTGAATGGCTGCTGAATTGAAACCTAACATTTGTATGTGTTTGTTTACTGAATACTCTGCTCATCTCGAATTGCAGATTCATAATGGTTATTGTGCTGTTTGATTTGTGCTTTTCAAATTTAATGTACTTATACTAACTCTACTTAAAGCATATTTGAAAAATAATTGATACCATTAACTTGCCAAGTTTATAATAGTGTTCAGAATTGCCTTGTTAAATATATGATCCATATTTTATGTACATCCATCTTCATAATTAGCAAAATTGGAATAATGATTAGTTTATTGAGTGCACTCTTGAACATTGTAAGATAGATGGGTAGAGGTTGAGCTAATACAATTGAAGATTTCATCTTAATTTTTCAAAGAGATATAAATTAAACTATCTAAATGAAAAGCAAAACATTGAATATGTATAGCTTCATATACATTTCAGGTTCTGTAGGGACTGTATGCTATTTTGACATTCAGATGTTACCAGTATTTAAAAAAAACATACTTTTATTCACAAGAGCCCTTATTGTGAATGATTTAAATATGGCACTTAAAAATTAATCATGAATAGGTTTGACATTGCTGTTTACAGTTCTTTCATTTTGAAAGATAGATTTGTACCATAAGTATATCAGCAGACTTTTATTTTTCAATTTTGGTAATAATGAAAATTGATAGTCTACAACACAATGAATCACCAATTTATAGCACTAATCAGATTTTTAAGCATTATATGGAAATCAACTAGTTCAGATATTTGAAAAATAGATACTTTACTTTCCTAAGCACCAACGCAGAAAGATTTCCTAAGTGATAGAGAAGAGAGTGAGATAGGAATATCTTCAGTAAAAATGTACTTTTCTTTTTTTCAGTTATTCCTCTTATATATCAGAAGGAAAATCAGATAACATGCAGATTTGTAGTAATACGTGGAATTAAGCTATTTATTGAAAAATCATGATAGAGCTGAACATACATGTTCACTTGTCTGCTTGGATTTAGTAGCTGTACGAGTATATCAAAATATACTTAGAAGAGAGATTCAATTCTTCCCTGGATCTTAATTCTGCTGTAAATGGAAGAAGTCCTTCCAGACATGAAATCTAATTAGGATATATTATTGAGATGCCTATATAAGTAAACATCAATAGGATTCCATTATTTAAAATCTGCACTCTGTTAAACTTTCCAGATTAATTGTAAGCACAAAATAGGCAGATCAGATGTAGAATAATAACATATTCTGCATACTTGGAAAGTGAAACAACAGTAAAGGTGTCTTATGCAAGTGGTCTGTCAAACTGAACAAAATAGAATTACAGTGGTACCTCTAGTTACGAACTTAATCCGTTCCGTGACTCTGGTTGCAACTCGAGTTGGTCTCAAGTCGAGGTAAAGTTTCCCATAAGGTTCAATGTAAATACAGTTAATCCGTTCCGCCCTCCGAATTTGGTCGCACCACGAGGTAAATTTCCCCCATAAGGTTCAATGTAAATACGGCCAAACAGTTCTGAAACATATGCATTTTATTTTTAAACCTCAAAAACCTTCCAAACGCCACAAAAACCTTCCAAACGCCACAAAACACACCACAAGCCTCACCGAACGTCTCCTTGCTACCGCGATCTCGCCCACAGGAAGCTGGGAAAATGGCTGCGGATCCGGTTCGTAAGTAGAGGCGGAGTTCGCATGTCGAGGTAAATTTTTGGGGCCGGAGCTGGTCGTATCTTGAAAAATTCGTAAGGAGGGGCGTTCGTAACTAGAGGTACCACTGTAGTTGTGATGGCATCAAGGGTGTATATATGCCAGTAGTTGCCATTTTTCATGCTATGAAAAGGTATGTGACTGAAGGGCAAATGACCTGTTTGATGAGAAAGGAGCATGAATTTTCTGTTAGAGCCAAGCACATTATGACATGTCATTTTGTGGATCACAATAACTATTGATCTCTCTGTGGGTATCTAGCATGCAGGATAAAATGAGATTGTATACATCTGGTTGGTATAGAATTGGAAGGCTGCCTGTATGCTGTTTTTGTCACCTTTTGCCATTTTTGTTGACAAAAAAAAGCACCTAAAAGAAAGATGTGCCTTGTTTTTGTTTTGATTTGTTTTCTAAAATACTTCCAAATTAATTTTCAGTATTACTAGCTTTTTTTGTTTGTTTCATTTCAGGAAGACAGTGCACTCAGTTGCAGATTTTAAACCCTGAACGATTTGCACGGCTCATCAAAGAAGTTATGAATACATTATGGCCCAGTTCAGAGATTATGGTGCAGTGGTTTCCCACTTCTGATAAGAATCACCCACCTGTTTCTTGGCTCAGAATGGTATGGAAGAATTTGTATATACATTTCTCTGAAGACTTGTCTCTGTTTGATGACATGCCACTTATTCCGAAGACATTACTACATGAAGAAGATGTCGTAGTGGATCTTATAAGACTAAGGGCTCCATCACCAATTATTCTAGATGATGGATCTGAAACGCAGCTTCCAGAATTTTTACCTGAAATAATTGAGAAACTTGGTGGGATCATTCTTAAGCAACTTGACCCCTCTATACAGCATCCACTTTTAAAGAAATATATACATGCCCCATTTCCACATATACTTTTACAAATAGCAGAAAAACTTCCCTTACAGAAATTGGTAAGTCAGGTTACTTCATTGCCCACATCACACAAAAATGCTCTTAGAAGCTTCCTTGCTAGTTTAACTGATGTTACTGAAAAAGAAAAGAGAGTTATTAATGAACTAATAATATTTAGGAGAATTGAACAACCACTTGATGAAGACAATGCTTTTACTGCACTGAAAGTTTGTAAGGTACTGCATCACAATGCCAAACTTCCACCAGAAATAAAATTCTCTGTTTCACTGGTTGACAGCAGTGATGAAGCCACCATTCGTTTAGTAAACATAATGAAAGGAGAACAGTTGAAGACCACTGACTGCATAAAATTTATTTTAAAAGATATACAGAATGATTTTTATTCTACAGATGAAGCAATAAAAATTATGCTATGGATTCTAGAAAACTTGACTTTCCTCAAAAGTGAAAATGCAGAGGTGCTGGATTGGTTGAAACCATTAAAATTTATTAAAATTTCAGAAGAAAAAATGGTGTCTGCCAGTGAACTTTTTGATCCTGAAGTGGAAGTATTACAAGACTTGTTCTATGGGGAAGAAGAACTTTGTTTTCCCCCCACAGTTTTTAAAACTTCTCCAGATATTCTACATGCTCTGAGATTAATAGGCCTAAAATGTGAGAACAGTTTAGAAGAGAAAGACATTTTACGTGTAGCCCATAAAATCGAGAACTTGAAGGACTGTGCTAGTACAAGTCAGGATGCACTGACACAAAAAGCCAGAACTTTGTTAATGATTTTGAACAGACGTTGTTCATTACTTCATTCACCTGAAACAAAAGCCACATTGAAAAAAATTAAATGGATTCCAGCTTGCAAACAAAAGCCTCCAAATTACCCAAGTTCATTAATTTGGAAAGGTGATCATTGCTATCTATGTTCACCACCGGAAATGTGTGATATATCTCAAGCAACTTTAATAGGTTCTTCTGTTCCCCTTGTAGAAAGTGTCCAACCTAGTGTTGAAAAAGCACTAGGGATCACCATCAAACCTAACATCAAGTCAGTGTTAAAACACTTCAAAGTAGTAGTAGACTGGCACAGTTCCAAGAAATTTAGTGATGAAGATTACTATCAGTTTCAGCAAATCTTACTTGAGATTTATGGTTTTATGCATGATCATTTAAGCGAAGGAAAAGAAGCTTTTAAGGCCTTGAAATTTCCCTGGGTCTGGACTGGTAAAACATTTTGTTTACTATCTCAAGCAGTAATAAAATCACCACATGATCTTGATCTCCAGCCGTATCTTCATAGTGTGCCAAAAACCATGGCTAAGTTCCATCAGTTGTTCATCTGTTGTGGGTCAGTTGAAGAGCTGACCCCAGACCACGTTTCCATGGTAATTCAAAAAATATACCTCAAAAGTGAACAGTCTCTTACTGAAGAAAAGAGTAAGCAAAATCTTCATATTATGTTGAATATTATAAGATGGCTATACAGTAGTCAGATTCCAGCCAGTTTAAATACACCCGTTCCAATACATTGTAGCAAAAAACCTTATAAACTCACAATGAAGCCAATCCATGAATGCTGCTACTGTGATATCAAAGTGGATGACTTAAATGATTTGCTTGAAGATGCCATGGAGCCAATAATTTTAGTTCATGAAGATATTCCCATGAAAACTGCAGAATGGTTGAATGTGCCATGTCTCAGTACTAGGTTGATTAATCCAGAAAATATGGGGTTTGAACAATCAGGTCAAAGAGAACCCCTCACGGTAAGAATTAAAAACATTTTGGAGGAATACCCTTCTGTGTCTGATATCTTCAAAGAGCTGCTGCAGAATGCAGATGATGCTGATGCAACAGAGTGCAATTTCTTGATTGACATGAGGAGAAATAATGACATAAGAGAAAATCTGTTGGATCCAGGAATGGCAACTTGTCATGGACCAGCTCTGTGGTCTTTCAACAATTCCGAATTTTCAGACTCAGACTTTCTAAATATAACACGATTAGGCGAGTCCCTAAAAAGAGCAGAGGTTGACAAAGTTGGAAAATTTGGCTTGGGATTTAATTCTGTTTATCATATCACTGACATTCCCATTATTATGAGCAGAGAATTTATGATCATGTTTGACCCCAACATCAATCATCTCAGTAAACATATACGAGATAAATCTAATCCTGGGATCAAGATAAATTGGAGTAAACAGCAGAAGAGACTTAGAAAGTTTCCTAATCAGTTTAAGCCATTCATAGGTGTATTTAATTGTCAGCTACCTTTGACTATGGAGGCACCTTACACTTACAAAGGAACCCTTTTCAGACTATCTTTTAGAACTCAGCAGGAAGCTAAAGTGAGTGAGGTCAGCAGTACTTCTTACAACACTGCAGACATCTATTCTCTTGTGGACGAGTTTAGCATTTGTGGGCATAGGCTGATCATCTTTACTCAGTGTGTAAACTCAATGGTTTTGAAATATTTGAAAGCTGAAGAAGCTAATCCTGAGGCATCTCAAGACACTGTGACTATTAAAAAAATTCTATGTCCATCCAAAGCAATTACTACTCCTTTTACAAGCGTTCTAAAGGAAGCTGCTAAACTCATGAAAACTTGTAGTAGCAGCACAAAAAAACTTCCCACTGAATCACCAAAGTCTTCATGCATATTACAAATAACCGTAGAAGAATTTCATCATGTATTTAGACGCATTGCTGACTTGCACTCCCCAGTTTTTAGAGGGCCAGAAGATGACACAGTTTCATTCTTTGAAATGGCTAAAATTGGACAAACCAAAAGGCCCCCTGATGAACTGCCACAAAAAACGGTAGATTCTACCACATGGCTCCTGTGTGCTTGCATGGATACTGGAGAGGCCTTAAAATTCTCATTACATGAAAGTGGACGAAGGCTAGGACTTGTCCCATGTGGTTCAGTAGGAGTTATGTTGTCTGAAAGACAGGATCGAAAATGGACAGTGAAATCCAATTTCTGCAACTTAGGAGAAGTATTTTGCTATTTACCTCTTCGAATTAAAACAGGTCTCCCTGTTCATATCAATGGTTCCTTTGCTGTTACGTCAAATCGAAAAGAAATATGGAAAACTGACACAAAAGGAAGGTGGAATACTGTATTTATGCGACATGTTATAGTGAAGGCCTATTTGGAAGCTGTGGTAGTTTTACGCAACATGGTTTTATCTGGTGAGCTAGAAGATTACAATTGTTTTGCAGTGTGGCCTGATCCTGATTCAGTGCATGATGATTTTTCAGTTATATGTCAGGGGTTTTATGAAGAAATAGCTCACACAAAAGGCAAAGAAGGAATCAGAGTGTTCTCTGAT
Organism: Python bivittatus; assembly: GCF_059951505.1. NCBI lineage: Eukaryota > Metazoa > Chordata > Lepidosauria > Squamata > Pythonidae > Python > Python bivittatus. The sequence continues at coordinate 20,515,134 of NW_028277056.1, read as the reverse complement.
GGCTCATCTTGGGTGTCGATGAAGAATGTCAGGTTCTTGGATGATTCATTGTTGAAACGTCCAGACATAGGAACTGCAGCTTTTAAGATTTTTCTTAAATACCTTAAAAAAACAGGTTCAAAGAATCTTTGTGCTGTGGATCTTCCTTCTTGGGTCAAAACAGGCTTTGAAGAAGCAGGATGCAAACAAGTGTTACTGGAAAATACTTTTTCAGAAAAACAATTTTTTTCTGAGGTATTTTTTCCAAATATTCAAGAAATTGAGGCAGAACTTCGTGATCCTTTAATGCACTATGTACTAAATGAAAAAGTTAGTGAGTTCTCAGAAATACTTTGTGTTACTCCATGCATTCCTTGTTCTTTGATTGAACATCCTCTGGTGGAACCTTCCAGACTGATCCATCCTGAAGGCCGAGTTGCAAAGCTTTATGATAAAGAAGATGGAAGGTTTCCCCATGGAACTAGCCAAGATTACCTTAATCCAGTAATTCTGGTCAAATTAGTTCAGTTAGGCATGGCTAAAGATGATATTTTATGGGAAGACTTGATAGAACGTGCAGATTCTGTAGCAGAAATCAACAGGACTGATCATGCTTCAGCTTGCCTCAGAAGCAGTATACTGTTAAGTCTCATAGATGAAAAACTTAAAAGCAGAGATCCAAGAGCTAAAGATTTTGCTGTAAAATTTCAAACGATACCATTTCTTCCATTTCTCACAAAACCCATAGGCTTCTCCTTGCAGTGGAAGGGTTCTGATTTTGAACCTGAAACAATGTTTTCTGCAGTGGATCTTTTCACAGTTGATTACCAAGATATAGTTTGTCTACTAAAACCCATTCTTAATGAAAATTCCCATTCCTTTAAAGGATGTGGGACTATTTCCTTGGCTGTCAAGGAATTTTTAGGATTGCTTAAGAAACCAACTGTGTCTATGGTTATAAAGCAATTAAAAGAAGTTGCAAAGTGTTTTGATGGAATTACTTTGTATCAGGAAAATATCACCAATGCTTGCTATAAATATCTCCATGAAGCACTACTACAGAATGGAGCAACAAAAACAACCATAATTGAGGAACTGAAAAATTACAGTTTCATTCTAGTTGAAAATGGTTATGTTGACCCCACAAAGGTATCTTTTCATCTTAATTTTGAGGCAGCACCACATCTTCATCAGCTGCCTAATAAATACAGAAATAATTTTCGTGAGCTATTTGAAAGTGTAGGAGTACGTCATGCTTTTATGGTGGAAGATTTTGCTCTAGTTCTTGAAGTGATTGATCAGGAAAGAGGAGATAAACCACTCAAAGAAGCAAATTTTCAACTTTGTAGGAGAATTATCAGTGAAGGTATATGGAGTCTTATTAGAGAGAAGAAGCAGGAATTCTGTGAAAAAAAATATGGAGAAATTTTGTTACCAGATGCTCACCTTGCCCTTCTACCAGCTAATTCTTTGTGTTACAATGACTGTCCTTGGATAAAAGTGAAAGATACAACTGTCAAATATTGCCATGCGGACATTCCTAGAGAAGTAGCAGTAAAGCTTGGGACAATACCTAAACGGCACAAAGCCTTAGAAAGGTATGCATCAAATATCTGCTTTGCTGCTCCTGGAACTGAGTTTGGCCAGAAAGAAAAATTGACCAGCAGAATTAAAAGTATTCTTAATGCATATCCATCAGAGAAAGAAATGCTGAAAGAGCTCCTTCAGAATGCCGACGATGCAAAAGCTACGGAAGTCTGCTTTGTGTTTGATCCTCGGCAGCACCCAGTTGATAGAATATTTGATGAAAAATGGTCACCACTTCAGGGGCCAGCATTATGTGTCTTCAACAATCAGCCATTTACTGAAGATGACATTAGAGGAATTCAGAATCTTGGTAAAGGCACTAAAGAAGGCAATCCATGTAAAACTGGTCAGTATGGAATAGGGTTCAATTCTGTGTATCATATAACTGATTGTCCTTCTTTCATTTCCGGAAATGATATACTTTGCATCTTTGATCCTCATGCTAGATATGCTCCAGGAGCAACATCAATTAGTCCTGGACGCATGTTTCGGGACTTGGATGCTGATTTCAGAACCCAGTTCTCTGATGTGTTGGATCTTTATTTAGGAGACCATTTTAAACTAGACAACTGCACAATGTTTAGGTTTCCACTTAGAAATGGAGACATGGCAAAAGTTTCTGAAATTTCTTCAGTGCCATGCTCTGACAGGATGGTACAGAATCTTCTAGATAAACTGCGTACAGATGGTGCAGAACTCTTGATGTTTTTGAATCACATGGAGAAAATTTCTATTTGTGAAATAGAGAAAACAACAGGCGCGCTTAATGTGTTATATTCTGTAACTGGCAAAGTAACTGACGGAGATAGACTGAAACGAAAGCAGTTCCATGCTTCTGTAATTGACAGTGTAACAAAGAAGAAACAGCTTCGAGAGATACCTGTACAGCAGATCACGTACACTATGGATACTGAAGACTCTGAAGGCAACCTTACAACTTGGTTGATTTGCAATAGGTCAGGTTTCTCAGCCATTGACAAAGTTTCAAAGAGTGTTGTATCGGCACATAAGAACGAGGACATTACGCTTTTCCCTCGAGGGGGAGTTGCAGCATGTATTACTCATAACTATAAAAAACCGCATCGGGCATTTTGTTTCTTACCTTTGTCTTTAGAAACTGGGCTACCTTTTCATGTGAACGGACACTTTGCTCTGGATTCTGCCAGGCGAAACCTGTGGCGTGATGACAATGGAGTTGGTGTCCGAAGTGACTGGAATAATAGTTTAATGACAGCACTGATAGCACCAGCCTACGTTGAACTTCTAATTCAGCTGAAAAAGCGTTACTTTCAGGGAACTGATCCAACAGTGTCAGTTTTACAAAACACATCTATGCACACTATGAAAGACATTTTGAAAAAATTTCTATCATTCTTCCCAGTTAATAGACTTGACTTGCAACCTGATTGGTATTGCTTAGTGAAAGCAGTTTATAGCTGTATTCATGAGGAGTCAAAACGTCTCCTACCTGTTGTGCGAACTCCAAACGTTGATGGTTCTGATTTGCATTCTGCAATTATCATTACTTGGGTTAATATGTCTACCTCAAATAAAGCTAAGCCGTTCTTTGACAATCTGTTACAGGATGAGCTGCAGCACCTCAAAAATGTAGAATACAATATCACAACTCGTAAAACTGTGGCAGAAAATGTGTATAGACTCAAACATCTTCTCTTGGAAATTGGCTTTAACTTGATTTACAGCTGTGATGAAACTGCAAATCTTTATCACTGTCTTGTGGATGCTGACATTCCTGTGAGCTATGTAACTCCTGCTGATGTTCGATCATTCTTGATGACATTTTCCTCTCCGGATTCCAACTGCCACATTGGGAAGTTGCCCTGTCGTCTTCAACAAACAAATTTAAAACTTTTCCACAGTCTAAAGCTTCTTGTTGATTATTGCTTTAAAGATGCGGAAGAAAATGAAATCCAGATTGAAGGATTGCCTTTGCTCATTACCCTTGATAGCGTCTTGCAAGTATTTGATTCAAAGCGCCCAAAGTTCTTAACAACTTACCATGAATTAATTCCATCTCGTAAAGATTTGTTTATGAACACACTTTACTTGCGGTACAGCAATATCTTACTTAATTGCAATGTAGCAAAAATATTTGATATCTCCAGTTTTGCTGATTTATTATCGTCTGTGTTGCCAAGAGAATACAAAGCAAGAGGGTGTATGAAATGGAAGGAGAACTTTGCAACTGAATCCTGGCTTAAAAATACATGGCATTTTATTGGTGAATCTGTAAATGACAAAGATGACCAGGAAGATGCAAAAACAACATTTGAGAATGTTATTGAGATCCTGAAGGATTGGACATTGCTTCCAGGCACAAAGTTTACTGTCTCCTCTAATCAACTTGTTGTACCAGATTGCGATGTGTTGCTTCCTCTCAGCCTTATGCACATAGCTCTCTTCCCAAATTCCCAGACTGATAAAGTTTTTCATGCTTTGATGAAAACAGGTTGTATTCAACTTGCCTTGAACAAAATTTGCTCCAAGGACAATCCTCTAGTGCCCCTGTTGTCAGGACATACAGCAAATATAGATAATCCTTCAAGCATTTTAAGAGCTATACATTACATGATTCAAACTTCAACATTTAAGACAGAAAAGTTAGCTGAAAATGACTTTGAGGCCCTCTTGATGTATTTCAGTTGCAACCTAAATCATTTGACTTCTCAAGATGACATAAAAATTTTGAAGTCCCTTCCATGCTACAAATCTATCAGTGGACGATACATTAGCATATCAAAATGTGGGGCATGCTATGTACTCACAAGAAGTATTCCCTCCATTGAAGTGGATAGATGGACACAGACAACTTCAGTTGCTTTTCTTGAAGAGAAAATCCATTTAAAAGACTTGTACACTGTACTAGACTGTGTTCCAGTAGATGATCTTGAAGTTTATTTAAAGCACCTTTTACCAAAGATTGAAAGTCTGTCTTATGATGCAAAACTAGAACATCTGATTCACTTAAAGAATAGGCTTTCTAGCATTGAAGAATCATCAGAAATAAAGGAGCAGCTGTTTGAGAAGTTAGAGAGCTTTTTGATCATTCATGATGCATGTAATAGACTAAAACCTGCAAAACATTTTTATGACAGGACTGTAAAAGTCTTTGAAGTTATGCTCCCTGAAAAATTGTTCATACCTCAAGATTTCTTTAAAAAATTGGAACAGCTTACAAAGCCAAAAAACCGGGCTGCTTTTCTGACATCATGGGTGGCATTTCTCCGAAATATGGGACTAAAGTATGTCATTTCCCAACAGCAGTTATTGCAGTTTGCTAAAGAGATCAGTATGAGAGCTAACACTGAGAATTGGACCAAGGATACTCTGCAGAATACAGTGGATGTCCTCCTTCACCATATATTTCAAGAAAGAACTGATTTATTATCTGGAAATTTCCTTAAAGAATTATCTTTAATTGCATTCTTGTGTCCAGAACGTGCTCCTGCTGAAATTGTTAGATTTCATCCACAGTATCAAGAAGTTAATGGCACACTTCCTCTTATAAAATTTAGTGGAGCCCAAGTAAACCCTAAATTCAAACAAACAGATGTTTTGCAACTTCTGTGGACTTCATGTCCTATACTTCCAGAAAAAGCAACACCTTTAAGTATCAGAGAACAAGAAGGAAGCAGTCTTGGTCCACAAGAACAACTTGAGCAGGTTTTAACAATGCTTAATGTTAACTTGGATCCTCCTTTAGATAAAGTTATAAATAACTGTAGAAATATATGCAATATAACAACTTTGGATGAAGATATGATAAAAACAAGGGCTAAGGTTCTAAGGAGCATCTATGAATTTCTTAGTACAGAGAAAAAAGAATTCCGATTTCAGCTTCGAGGAGTTGCTTTTGTGATGGTTGAAGAAGGCTGGAAGCTATTAAAACCTGAGGAAGTGGTAATAAATCTTGAATATGAATCTGACTTCAAACCTTACTTATATAAGCTTCCATTAGAACTTGGTACCTTCCACCAACTATTTAAACACCTAGGCACTGAAGATGTTATTTCAACAAAGCAGTATGTAGAGGTTCTGAGTCGCATATTCAAGAACTCTGAGGGAAAACAGCTTGACCCTAATGAAATGCGTACCGTTAAGCGGGTTGTTTCTGGCCTTTTCAAAAGCCTTCAAAATGATTCTGTTAAAGTTAGAAATGACCTTGAGAATGTGCGAGAACTGGCTCTTTATCTTCCAAGCCAGGATGGTAGATTGGTAAAATCAAGCATCTTAGTTTTTGATGATGCGCCACATTATAAAAGTAGAATACAAGGGAATATTGGTGTCCAAATGCTGGTTGATCTTAGCCAGTGTTACTTAGGGAAGGACCATGGTTTTCACACTAAGCTGATAATGCTGTTTCCTCAGAAGCTGAGACCTCGCCTCCTCAGTAGTATTCTTGAAGAGCAGTTGGATGAAGAGTCACCTAAAACTTGTCAGTTTGGAGCACTCTGTTCACTTCAAGGCAGGCTTCAACTACTGCTGTCTTCCGAACAGTTCATTACAGGACTTGTTAGAATTATGAAACATGAAAATGACAATGCATTTTTAGCCAATGAAGAAAAAGCCATAAAACTTTGCAAGACCTTGAGAGAAGGCTTGAAAGTTTCTTGTTTTGAGAAGCTGCAAACAACCTTGAGAGTTAAAGGTTTTGCTCCCATTCCTCATAGTAAAAGTGAAACGTTTGCCTTTTTAAAGCGATATGGAAATGCAGTAATACTACTTTACATACAACATTCAGATAGCAAAGACATAAATTTCCTTCTGGCTTTAGCAATGACTCTGAAATCTGCAACTGATAATCTGATTTCTGATACTTCCTATTTAATTGCAATGTTGGGCTGCAATGATATTTACAGAATTAGTGAAAAGCTTGACAGTTTAGGTGTAAAGTATGACTCTTCAGAACCATCCAAACTTGAACTACCAATGCCTGGTACTCCCATTCCATCTGAAATCCATTATACTCTTCTCATGGATCCAATGAATGTTTTTTATCCAGGTGAATATGTTGGGTATCTTGTTGATGCTGAAGGGGGTGATATCTATGGATCTTATCATCCAACATACACATATGCTATAATAGTGCAAGAAGTAGAAAGAGAAGATGATGAAAACTCCAGTTTTTTGGGGAAAATTTATCAGATTGACATTGGGTATAGTGAATACAAAATCGTAAGTTCCCTTGATTTGTACAAATTTTCAAGACCTGATGAGAGTTCTCAGAGCAAGGACAGTGCACCATCTACTCCGACAAGTCCTACTGAATTTCCAGCACATGGACCAAGGACAATTCCTCCTCTTTTTCCTGGCAGGGAGAGTCATAAATCATCATTTTCCAAACATCATTCTCCCAAAAAGGGTAAGGCAAATTCCCTATCAGAAATTTTAAGGGAAGTTACATCAGTGGTAGAACAAGCCTGGAAGCTTCCAGAATCTGAAAGGAAAAAGATTATAAGAAGGCTTTATCTTAAATGGCATCCAGACAAAAATGCAGAAAACCTTGATATAGCCAATGAGGTTTTCAAGCATTTACAAAATGAGATTAACAGGCTAGAAAAGCAGGCATTTATTGATCAAAATGCAGACAGGGCATCCAGACGGACATTTTCATCCTCAGCTTCTCGATTTCAATCAGACAAATTTTCATTTCAAAGGTTTTACACTTCGTGGAATCAAGAAGCCACAAGCCATAAATCTGAAAGACAGCAGTCTAAAGAAAAATGTCAGTCTTCTACAGGCCCTTCATATTCACAGCGATTTTTTGTGCCACCTACATTCAAGTCTGTTGGAAATCCCGTTGAAGCACGTAGGTGGTTGAGGCAAGCTAGAGCAAATTTTTCAGCTGCCAGAAATGATCTTCATAAAAACGCCAATGAATGGGTCTGCTTTAAATGTTACTTATCTACTAAGTTAGCTCTGATTGCTGCTGATTATTCAGTAAGGGGTAAGTCAGATAAAGATGTGAAACCAACTGCATTAGCACAAAAAATTGAGGAATATAGTCAACAGCTTGAAGGTCTTACAAATGATGTCCACACACTGGAAGCATATGGAGTGGATAGCTTAAAAACTCGCTATCCAGACCTCCTTCCTTTCCCACAGATTCCAAATGACAGGTTCACTTCTGAAGTTGCCATGAGAGTAATGGAGTGTACAGCATGTATTATTATAAAACTTGAAAACTTTATACAACAAAAGGTATGAGAGATGTTAAAGATATGGTGGATTCATGCCATATTTTTCTGTTTTTTTAAAGCTACTTTTTGGTGGCATGTTATTGTAGGTATGTCATGTATTCAATCCAATACCTTTGTTTAATAGGAGTGGAAGTCATTTGTTTATTCCCAGAGAAGGTAATTGCTGTAGCTGTGGTAAGAGTACATTTGAGTTCGCTTTTGCTAGCAAGAATTAGTTACTAAATATGATGGAATAAAATGTGATTTAGTTGTGTAGTTACTGTATGTCAGAGGCTACACAGATTTTAGCAGATTGTAAATGTAATATATCATGTGTTGATTAGGCCAAAACTAGGCATTCTTGCAGACCTGGTCATGTGAATCTGTCCATTACTAGAAAGCAATAGAGGTTGGCTTTATAACAGAGAAGTGTTGGGCAGGGAAAGAGTTCTGAATCCTTCCTTGGCTTATCATGGTTAAAAAGTTACTTGCTAAAAGTTGTATCATCCTTTGCTACTTTGCAACATTTCCATGAGAAGTTTATCTCTGTCACTGAATGCCATGTTCTGTCCTCAGGCATGCAGAGTTAAGATTATAGAGATTTTGTAAAAATCTGAGCCTATTAGCACATCTGTAGAACACGTATTTAAAGATTTGTCGGAGTCTGGGCTGTAAAATATGTACACAGTAGAATGGTACAATTAACAGGGCTAAAGTGCACTTTATATAACCAAAGCTTTGGACTATGGTTGGTCAAATCTGCTTGTATGTATCCATCCAACTTTTTTCCAAGAGGTGTCATTTTCAGTGTACTAATGGAAAACTGAGTATATTATTCTTTTTTTAAGAAGTTCAAAAATCTGTAGAGAAAATCTCTGCTGGAGCATTCTGTATACATTTGTTTGTTATGGACATTCATTTTATTCCAAGTGGAATATGGTTATACCTCTGCTGCATTTTCACATGAAAGGTTACTGTGGACTGCACATTGTTTTAATCCTAGATATTTAATGACTTCTCAACACGATGTATTTTCCTTATAATTTACTTTAGGGGCTTTTGACATGTTCACGTCTTTGGTTGAATGAGAATTGCATGTATATTAATAGCAAAATACTTTACTTTCTGTAGGAATTTTTGAAACTGCACACCAAACCATCTTTTCAGAACTTGCCTTGATTTAGCTTTTTGTTTTATTTATTTTTTTTAATGAGCCACCATTAGAGATAATACAAAAGTAAAAGTATTTTGGTATTCAGTGGGGTATTTTTTTAAAATACATTTTAAATGGTGCTGCAATATTACGCTTTTTTATTTTGTCTCACAGTGGCACATAAAGAAATTTGATTTTTTTAGTTCATACTGTTTCTTTTATAAATTGTTATACTTTTGATAACGCCATGTAAATTATTAAATATTTGTAAAAAAAAACATAAAAACTTGTACCAATAAACCTGCTGTAGTTAGTATTGTATCCCATTATATAAGTCATACATTTCACTGATTAGTACACTGAAACTATCATTTCACTTAAAGAATGTAACTTGAAAAATGAAAATGATTAGCGAAATTACAATAAAAATAATTGCAATACAGAAAGAAAAAAAAATATAGCTCTTCAGATAAATGTAAAGGGTGTTCAGTATGAAAAATATCTCAGCAAATTCTAGGCTTTGAAATCTTTAAGGCTTCTGATTGCAAAGCCATGTGATTATTTCTGCTGCTAAGTGCCATAACATTAATTTAATAATAAAACTCAAAAACTCTGCAGGCTGGTGTGTTGGTTTTTAAATCAGATTTGTTTTGCCAGTAATGTTCAGGAGAGAACCCACCTGCCCACACATTCCCCCCCCCATCCTTTGAACTAAGTATTTTACTTATATTGGTTGTTTTGCTTTTGTGGGAAGAAAACAGCAATTTTCAAATGTTACCTTATCTTTGAGTGTGCTGGAAGGCAGCTGCTGAATGAGCACCTGACCTGTAATTCATGGGCTTGAAACAGGGAGGAGAAAGTTTGGAAGTCAATTTGAGCTTCCAAAAAGCAGTTGAGTGGATGAGTTAAGACAGCATATAGGGAAAAAAAATCCATCCATGTTTACTGCTTTTGAAGAATTGAAACTTTTGTATTAGAATTACAAGGTAGAAAGGGCCATTTAGGAGATGAAATTCATCCCCCTATTCAGTGCAGGGTTCCAGATTAAAACATCCTAATAGATATTGTCGAAGGCTTTCACGGCCGGCATACGATGACTGGTGTGGGTCTTCCGGGCTGTGTGGCCGTGTTCTGGAAGTTTTGTTTCCTAACGTTAGGAAACAAAACTTCCAGAACACGGCCACACAGCCCGGAAGACCCACACCAGTCATCCTAATAGATAGTTGTTTAACAATTTGTGTGAACACTGAAGGGAAACTTACCATGTCTCTTCGTATAGAAGAGAGGTCATATGTTGGATGTGACCATTGTTTTAGTGGCTTGATTTCCCATATTTTTCCTATTAAAAACATAGTTGAGGCACCCTTACAATTTCTAAAACAGCATAAAAACAAAACTCACATGCCAGGCCCTAATACTTGAAGAAAGAACCAAGTTTTAGGGTGTTATGAAAGTCCAGCAGGATTGGGGCCATCTGAATCTCGGGGAGGCTGTTCCATAGGACAGGCAGAAAAGGCATGCCTCCTGGGTCCCATCAAATGTTGCTGCTTCACATAAGGGATTTGGAGTGTGCCTAGCCTGTCAAATCTGGTGGGACAGAGAGAAACCACTGTAGACAAGCATTCCCACAATTAACTTGGGCCTGGGCCATGTTGGGCTTTAAAGAAGACAACTAACATCTTGAATTGTACCTGGAAGCCAGTGCAGCTCATGTAGCAGTTATGTTACATGGGCATCCTGTGTTGTGTCCAAAACTCTTGTGCGCTGCCACATTCAGGAGCAGTTGAAGCTCCCAAATGCTTTTCAAGGGCAATCCCATGTAGAGCACATTGCAACAGGTCAACTAATAGTGCAACCGGGAAGTGATTAAAGCATACATGACTGTGAACAGTGCCTCGCGATCTAGGAATGGATACAATTGGTGTATCAAATGGATTTGTGAAATGGCCCTCCTGGCCCTAGTGCCACCTGCTTCTTGTGCAAGAGCCATGAGTCCACAAGGACCACTATACTGCACGCCAATTCTGTCTGGGGGAATGATACCCCTTTCAGAGTTAATGGAAGATCACCAGGTTGGGGTGCGTGTATGTGTGCACGCACTAAAAGGCATAGCCACCCGGTCTTGCTAGGGAAGCCTTTCTTCCTCACCCAGAGCTTCACAGCCTCCAGGCACTGGGTGTCATGAACCACAATTTAGAGTCTGACTCTGAATCTGATTCTGACACTGAGAAAGAACCTTGACAGACAGCATCACTTGGACAGCCTAAGGCAGAGATCTATACCTGAATTTTTTCAGTGTACTGGTGATACTTCACCCTGTGCTGACAGACATCTCCCAGAGACTTCATGTAAATGTTAAATAGAAAGTTGAGGATGAAATAGGATTTATTACAGACTGACTAGGCATTAAGCAACAGCAGAGAAAACTCACAGCTGCCAAAGTTCCCACAACCAGGCCTTGGGGCTGAGCACAAGGGGTTGAAACACAGCATTGGAAAAATGCCGAGGCTGCTTTCCCCAGGAACAGCCCCTCCCTGTCCTCTGCCTTATTTCCCATGCCTACTTCTAGTTACCAAGTTGGAGGTAGTTGAAAAATGATTAGCAAATCCAACCAAGGAATGATGTCAGAGTAGCTGTCTTGGCAGTTTTTCTGTTCCCCTACTTAGACCCAACTCCTTAGACACAGTCAATTATCAAGTACGCAGAGACAAATGGAGGTGAAGAGATTGTTCAGATCTGTTTCCTGTCACTTGGTAACTCAACTAGGGGACACCCATAACAGCATTCTGCTTATTAATAGGTTTTGTAGTGGGTGAAGAAGCCTAAAAGAAAAATAGCAGTATGAGAATACATAGGACTTTTACCATAGTCCTAGTGCCTAATGAGCAGAAAGTCATGATATACATCATATAAATAATAGCTTTGGGAAGTTATTTTTAAATTAGAATGCTTTTTGGATTATTGATATGGTTAGCCATCTAGGTGTTCCCTTGGCAGGTTGCCATAATATGCAGATTGATCAATGTTCCTTCTTCACATTTCTTTTAAAGTTTGATAAATAAGGAGCGTCTTGGAACAATGCCCTGTAGATCTTAGGCAGTAAATCGCTATTCTATGGCTGCTGAGTTTGGAGCTCTTACAGAACCAAAATGGATTTTGTCATTCATTTAAACAAGACTTTAATTGGTGAATTTCTTAGCATGCACAGAGAACAAGACTAAAAGCCTCTGCAACAGAAAGACTGCCATTCATAAAACAGCTGCCATAGTGGAAAGGCTGGTTTGTTAGAAGACAAACTGAATAAGGCTGAAAGGAAAGCACCCTATCCAAGAACCTGAATAGGATGCTTCTGAACTCAGCCTTCATGAAATAGTTACGCAGGAGCCAAAGTAATGAAGCAGAAAAGACAACATAGCCAAGAAACTTAAGAGCAAGGGAAAGATGGGGTTCAAGCTGCAAATGACAAATCATGCGTTTATCCACCTGATTTTTGTTTATATCTGGCAAAACCTAAAATAAGTCATGTTTTCCAAACAAATTACATTACCCGAATCTTCCACCTTGTGGTATTACAAACCAGGCAACAATGGCAAAGAAAATCCAATTATGTTTTGGTGCTTTATTGACAATCATGACTGTACTCTAAGCAAGTAGAATCTATATCAGCCACTGATAAGTATAACCTTCCATCTGGGCAAGCACAAATTTCGTAAAGTCCTTCAGAACTCTCAGATTCTCCATTTGTTCCTTGAAGCAAGTCTGGCAGTAGCAAATTTTGAGCATCGAGTATCTGCAAGGAAGAAGCACACCAATCTGTTTTGTAGCTGTACCAGTAACAATACAAGAGAAATCTTGCTGTACAACATTTACCAGGTAGAAATATCAAACTCTTTTCAAATATGAGTCCAGTAACAATTTCAGTCTAAAAAGGAGAGAGATATTGGGAAGATATTCAAAAACCACTTGTACAGTAGACTATTTTAGAACAAGCACATTCTTTCTTTCCTTTGATTCCATACTGAACAATTTAATGGAAGCTGTACTTGAGTTTGCAAATGAAAGTTCATAGTCTTCTTTATATTCTTCAATAAGCTCTAATGAGCTAGAAGTGTTCCATATATAGCCTGGGAAACCACGCTGAAAACACTGTCAAATTGTTGAAGAAAGTCTCCTTTACATGGTGCCCAAATCCACCTAGAAAAGTGCTTCAACTGATCCTTGAGTTAACCCAAAGAAATGTTTTCCAAAATTTAACATTTTGGCATGCAGCTGCTTTCATTTATTTAAAACATTTAGGTCCACCACTTCTCCAAGGAGCTTGGAGTAAAAAAAATGTGTAATTTCTTCAGTTTTTTTATTCATAACAACCATGCTGTCAGGCTGAGGAGCAGTGCTTGGATCAAGGTCTTCTACTTCAGTATATGGTGAAGAAGACAAAGAATGTTGTCTATTCTTAATCTGATAGTCAATTGTTATTCCAGTCAATGAGTGCATTTTGTTAACTTACTTAACCTTAATTTACTTCTGCCTTTTTAATTGGCTTATTTCTAAAGAAAGCACTGGGTGGCAGCCTTCTCCTACTTTCATTTGTGACATTCAGAAGCATTCTTAGAAATAAAGGATTGGCTTGAGTCTGGTGCTTTGCTTTACCTAGTATTAGCTTTCCATTTAATTTTTGTTTGTTTAAAAGTACATAAAAATAAAATCAGGTGGGGCTTAGAGCCTAGTGGATTCCAAAGGAGGTTCTGATGGCATCACATTGGGTATCCAGATGCTAAGGAAAATAAGTACCTAAGAACAAACTTCCTCAAATGAAACAGATATAAATATGGATCTGTGCACACACCACAATGTTTAACCCTGTCAAGCTGCAACACAGCAAGTTATACCTGGTTCCACTGGCAATTGCCAGGCACATGACTGATACCTGGCAGAGCACTATATGGTCTGCCCATATCTGTATCTAGCCATCTATTGAAGTTCCCTTACTGCCTTTCCACCCAGCATTACTATGGCTTTGTGCTGCTCAATCAAATTCGGAACTAGTACAGAATGGGAACCTTGCACTGAAACTGTTGATATTTCTTCAAATCTCCCTGGGCATGAAATGTAAGGATTTTTGAGACATGGAACGTTTGGAGAAGTAAGCATTTTAGCATGGGAAATTAATACCACTAAATAGAGAAGGTTGCATTTAAGTAAAAAAAAAAAAAAAAAAAAATCCCTTTGAACACTACGTTTCCTCTTTTTTCCCTCTTCATTTTGTTGACATTGGCAATGTCCTAAGAATATCCTAGGGATTTATATAAAATGAAATAACAGAATTTCTAAAGGAACAATTAGCCTTTGTCACAAACCTGACAAACCTTTCAAGGTCAGTAGTAGTCTTTATTTACTAGGACTAAAATTGACAGTTCAACTTATGTGGCAACCACCCCCCTTGAATACCAATTGTGAACAGGAAATGTATTGATATTCAATAAATCTTTAACATCTCACCATGCCATTGGTACTATGGAACTTAATATCCAAGTGAGAGAGTGCCACAATATCTCCATTTTCTGCTTTGATGTGAATTCCTCTTGGAGCATTCATGGTGAGAGACCGGGTTGGTGATTGAAGTCTAAAACCAATCATAAGAAGAGTTATCTTAACATTACAAGAAATATAGTTTTGTAACTTCTACTTCAATCCAAACAATAACTGACTTTTATAATAATGTCTTCAAAGTGATTTTGGAGGCAGATTTCCTCAATGTGATGTCATCCTGCTATTTTTGCTTGCTTGCTTCACTTACATGGTTTTTATTCCCCAGCCCCCAGCCCCAACAATTTATAATGTGAGAAAATATATCTTTGGGTGAAAGAAGCAAGTTTTTAGAGGCCTTGGATGAATGGGATCACCTTAATAAAATTGAAACCTAAAGGAATGTGCAGCACCCTTGAAGGTGGTATGAACTAGACTGATTGTAAACCCCTTATCACAAACATCCCCACAGCAATGTAAGAGAGGATGTCTTCTTCCTGGCAGTTGGCACCTTGAACAATTTGTTTCTTCCCCTTTGACACTACTGCTTTCCTTATAGATAGCAGTTGTTCCGTCCTTGTAGATAGCAGCTAAGAACAGGGACAGAAAGTAACTTGAGAAGTATTGCTCATTTGGGTATGCCTGCATCATCATATGAATATGTATACATATGTGTTCTTTTCCTTTCCCCTTTCTTGTAGAGCTGTATAAATATCAGGGCATCCATTTTGCCTACAGGGGAGTGCCTCCCACTAACCTTTGGTGGGGTCCCCCTCCAGTATGTACTGCCTAATAAACACTGCAGTGAAGCTTTGATTATTTTGCCTTTGTGTCCTGTGTTTTGATTCCACAATAGGTTTCTCAAAAGATTCATAAATTAAAACTACCTAAAATCAAACTCATTGTAAATAAAACATTAAAATATGTTGGGCTAGTTTGGCTTGTATTTCTAGGAGTTGTAATCCAACATCTGAAAGGCACTAGGCTACGGAAAGGGGCCTGACAGCAGAAGAAGCCAAGAATATCTGCATTTAATCAAGGTAATGCTGAATTTGAAGACTATTTGAAAATTCCATCTATTACGCCTTTAGTTCTAATGGTAGAAAAGCAGGAAGCATACATCTTAAATAATGCATTTGTTTCCCGCTCATTGTAGTAACAATACTGTTAGACTAGAAGAACTGTAAAGGGGATTTATCAAAACTTTGTAATGTAATCAAGGGCAGAATCCAGTCTATAGAAGTGTTCACAAGAAGCAGTTTACTTCTGAATTACTTGCAGGGGATTAGGAGTACATTTTATGCTTACATCCTGCTTGTGAACCTTCCCTAGGCATCAGGTTGTTTTGTGTGACCAAAAGGCTAGACTAGCTGGTGGTTTGCTTTGATCCAGGGGGTTTGCTGCAATCCAGCAGAGATCATCTTAAATGCTTAAAGTAGAATTATAATCTGAATGTTGATTTTCCTAGGCAGTACTGCAAGCCTGATCTAAGGGAGCCTGAGTCATATTCTGTGTATAGCAGTGGTTCTCAGCAACTTTAAGATGTGTGGACTTCAGTTCCCAGAATTCCCCAGCCAGCTACGGCAGCTTAATCATCTAGCTTGACTGAATAACTATGACTGCAAACATCCCTTTTTAGAAACTAGACTCAAATTACATAATTTGCTATAACGAGACATGAGGTGCAGTCTCTGTAGAGTTTATATATATTTGAAAGCTGTGAAAGCTCCTCTTTGAGCAGGTAGCGCTAAAAATTAGTTATTCCCCATTGTCCATTAAATTGGAAAGCGTATCACCCACAGCAGTGTCATTATGCAAAGGACACAAACTGCATCATTTGCTTCATTTGATATCATTTTACAGATTTGTGAAACCCTGCAAAAACAACAGGAATTTTACTCCTTGCGTTTGAAGTCTGTTGCACTGAGCTAATTACTCATCTTCTAAAAAATACCCCGCAAATTAATTCACAAAACCTCAAATGACAAGTAAAGCTATTTGTTATTAAAAAAAAAAAAAATCATTCAGACAACAGCCATGACAATATGTAATACCACAAGGTGGCAGAAAAGAACTACAGAACTTAAGTTTGATATTCTTTCTGTGTTGCTTTCAACTTAAATGCAATGAATTTGTGCACAATCCCGCTTCTGGCCAATGGATCCCTATGGGAGAGTTAAATACTTGCATATACTTTAAGGCAAGATAACACAACAGGTGAACTTAGTAGAGGCGACTTGGTTTTGTAGACCAACCTGATTTGCTCTTTAATACAGGAACATTACCAAGAAATAATGGATGGAACAATTTTTCAAGATGGAACCATTTTTTTCACTTGGCAAACAAAACAAGGAACAATTTTGGGTTGAAGGAAAAAATTAGGCATTTGAATCTTGGAAATTATGGACCAAGTATGGAACAGCAATACTGATAAATCTTCATGGTTGGAAACCAAGGGGACCCTGAATTAAAGCTAAGACACTAAAACTGAACTGTGGAAGTTACGGTATGCACAATAAATGAAATCTTAACAGTACCAAAGTGGGACTCTAACCAGATTATTTCTCATGGTTTTGTAGTAAACAGTGTGCAAGTAGGGTACTTGGGTAAGTAGTATTTGCTACTTCAGCAAGTATTCACATATGTCTACTGCTTAATGGAATCAACTTCCTTTGAGTCTTACAAAGAAGTATATAAATAATCATCCACACCCTGTGGGATTATTTTTAATATAACACCATGTTGATGCTATTTGTTTTAAATAAAATAAAATGTTCTAGTCATCTGGTTCCTTTGCAGCCTTCAATTCACCGGCTCTGCTTGTTCAGGGTTGGGTGTCTGATTTTATTCCTTTGAAACTGTGTCTGATTTCAGTATTGTATGTATGCACATCCCCTAGTGCTACTTTATTAATGCTTCTTGTTACCATTTCTTGTATATGATTTTATTTTTGCAAACTGCCTTGAGAAAGGTTTTGTCCCAAAGGCATCTTAAAACTATTTACAATGAATACATTTTCTAAAACAAAAGGGATCATTTGGCAAATGGATCAGAGGACATTTGGGTAAAAAAAGGACAAAAATTACATATATAAAAAGAGCAAGCCTGTCTGAAGGCTTCCCTAACAGTCCATGCACATAGGTAGATCAGGTTTTGGCTTGGTTAATGCATGAAATAATACATTCTAACTTTCTAAGTAAATAAGGATCAGGATAAGGAAGATGAGATTAACATACCACCTATATTTGAAGCATTTGCACCATGGGCTCCTTCATAACAAGTCTGTTTTTCGGTAATTCAATGCAAGTCATCTCTCAAGTTTTAGCAGTGTCTTAGCGACACTGAATTCTCAGATTGCTTCTTTAACTCTTATTATATGATGGTAGAAGATGACCTAGAGAGCATGATTATTTTATTGATATTGACCATACTTGCTAGTGTTCTCAAAGTTGCAGATATTCTTTTTCTTGGGATTCTGAATGCTGTATATATGGCCAAATGAGAGCTGATCATATTATCTGTAATATCGCTTAGTTACTTAGTTTTTAAATTAGTTTTCAATAACTAATGTGGTAATGTTTTCAATAACTAATGTGGTAACTTGTTCCTCCCAATTAATCCTTTCCCTACTACATTGAGTCCTTCAGTGAACTACTGATTGTTTATCATCTTACTGCTCTACAAGTCTAGTTTTACTGAAGAACACAGCAAAAATTTTGAAATAAATAAATAATAAATGCTTACTCATTTTTGAGAGAGATTCTTACCTGAGGGTTTGATTTTTGACATCATCTCCAAAACCTTGGATAAGTGGTGTTTCTACAGAATGTTCGCAAAGGGCACCTTCTGGACCTGAAGCAGAAAAAACAGAAATGGCCGTGACTTTTAAGTGTCAGATTAAGTGTCCATTACTAGTGGAAAATAACTTTTTCTTAACTACCCACCAAAATATCCAAGGCTAATTCAGAGTACATACTGTCTTTAAAGCATCTAAGATTGTTCCCTATTTTGTTAGCGCATTCATGCATATTAAATCTTTTTTGTTCATTTTTATTGATGAACAAACAAAAAAAGTTCCACAGTAATAACAAGCAGAAAGAAAAAAAAATGCATGCCCGTGTGCACGCATGCGCGCGCGCACACACACACACACAAATAATAAATCTTGATTGTACCATGATTCCTTCTTCATTTGATATTCCTGTTTTGAGAAAATTCAACCTATGTGGCTTTCCAATATATATATACATAAGAGTTGTGCAGTGTTTCAGTTTTAATTCCAAAAAAATGCTTCAGAGTGTGAGGGAGGTTAAATTAACTTAAAGCAGCTGCAGGCAACCTGAGGAAAGCACATTTTGAATACTCTTTTATTTAGGCTGGTTTAAATATTTGGGGATTCAATGCAACACTATGGAGTTTGGAAGCCTTGCGAAACATTAGCATAGCATATGTTAATGAGATGTTAAACCTATACATTCAGAATGAAATATCCACATAACCTAAATGAAAAATTAAAGATATGTGCAGAAGAAACATATTGGATATAAAAGTCACCAAGAAGTAAAATCCTGCTTGGGGGAAAACCTCACTGGAGCAATCTACCCACTGGCTAGCAAATAGCTGGATTAACCTATAAATGGGCCTCCCCATTTGACAATCTTGTTGACCTGATCTACCTGTTGGCTGATACGGAGCTGTGTTAACCTATGAGTGAACTTGTATGGCTGAAAACACAAAATGCTCTCTAGGTCCCCACCTAGGGGCAGAAGCAGACAACTGTAGGCTCTTCATTTCCATGTCTTTGCTCACTCTGCCCATTTCAGCCTACCTCTCTGTTCAGGGCCTCCAGCTTTTCTGGGGCCCAGTGCACCTGTATACACTGTGACCCCTTAAGTTGGCCCTGTATATTACTCTTCTATTAGCAAGAGCTTTTTTAAAAAATGAATTTCCACTGCCATTTGCCAATTGCACATTTCCTAGACCATTCCCCCAGTCCTCAGAAACAGATCTGCAAGGAAGTCAACAGAGCTTTAGAAGTAAGGTAAAGGTGGTAGATATCCCAGATCTGCTTGGATCACAAACAGAAGCTAGTTTCCAAACCAAAGAAAAACTGTTGTGCAGTATTGTCAGATGCAAAGATCTTACAGGCCTTTCATGTTAGGCCATTCAGTACTGTAGGCTGTACAAATAATTCAATGAGGTGCTTCACTCATCAGCCAAGTGAATGATTTGCAAAGCCTTAGTACTCAACTGAATAATGTTGCCTTTATTTTCACTTCCTCAAGTTGTACTCCATTCCTGATAACTTCATGTCCACGTCCAGCAGTTTTCTTAGCAACGGTGTAGAAATGCCATGCCATTTCTGTTTTTTGGGATTTTTTTTTTTTCAGATTTCCAGTGTTGCCAGTGGTCTTCCATCCAAGTATTAACCAGATCTGGCCATGCTTAGCTTTTTTTTTAAGACATGCTACCTATCACCTAGTTAATCATTCATCACTAATAATAAATAATTACTAATTAATCAAAATAAATATTTTAGACCTCAGTGTAAATGCAATTTTGAAGATGTTAATGTAACATTGTAGCTAAAATAGAAAATATCAATAAAATATTCAATATTCTCTTGAATTCATTAATACAAAAAAGTACTATCTGTATAACCAATTTCACTTTCAGATTACAGTTTTTATCTTCTAAATAATACTTTTTGCATAGTTTTAGACTTGCAAGCAAACCTGTGACTCGAAGTTTCTCTGTACCAATTGCAGTGTCACTATCATGCGCTGTAAAAAGAGGCTTTCCATGGAGATTCATGATCTGAAATAGTTGACTATGAAATTGTACCAAGTCTGGATCTAAAAAGGACAAAATATTATTAAATGGACTTTCATTGTTCATGTTTTAAAAATACATACACAGGTACACATTCTCAATGATGCAATATACAGTGGTACCTCGGGTTACGAATTTAATCCGTTCCGTGACTCTGGTCGGAACCTGATTTGTTCGCAACCCGAAGCAAATTTTCCCATAAGGTTCAATGTAATTACAGTTAATCCGTTCCGGCGTCTGCGGCCCACGGGTCAAGGGCGGAAAAACGGCCACGGACCACGCAGCAGGGCAGAAAAACGACTGCGGACCGCGCGGCAGGGCGGAAAAACGGCCACGGATCGCGTGGCACAGGCGGAAAAACGGCCGCGGACCGTGCAGCAGGGCGGAAAAATGGCCGCGGACCACGTGGCACGGGCAGAAAATGGCCGTGGACCACGTGGCACGGGTGGAAAAATGGCCGCGGACCACATGACACAGGCAGAAAATGACTGTGGACCACGTGGCACGGAGGAAAATGGCCGCAGATCCAGTTCGTACCCCGAGGCAGAGTTCGCAAACCGAGGTAAATTTTTGTGGCCGGAGCTGGTCACAACCCGAAAAGTTCGTAAGCAGAGGCGTTCGTAACCCGAGGTACCACTGTATATTTATATGATTGAGATAGTAGGTTTGCAATCCTATACCCAGTTACTTGTGAGTAAGACTCATTGGACTTGTGAGTTGATACATATATTGAACTGCAGTGCAAGTTTAGCATCTGATTATGTTCTCAGTTTCTGGTTTCTTTGATCAGAAAGAGCAGACGGAAAGAAAAATACTTCAGAGATGAGCCCCAAAATAGCCAGCATGCAAAAATATAGCACATAGCTCTTTGTGAAAAGAAACAATATGGACAAAGCAAGCTAAATTAACATTCCAGATTTGATATAATTTGAAATGCTTAATATGCAATACCTTGTATATTTACATAGAATCTTTAATTAATCCAAACAAGACTGCATGCTTAATTATGAATTCATCTATATCTAATCAATATGTATGTAATTTACAGCTTATATAAAATGGCTTAGTAAATTGGATATTGATATCTTCCCAGGAACTAAACTAATAAAGAGGTTTATAAATGAAGGCAAATTATCCATACGTTAATTTTTCAATAATGACAAACATATTTTTCTTTATTTCAGGTATTTGACTAACCAGGGCAACTGGCACATCTAGACTATATATGCCGTATATTATATGAGATCATAAAAAAATACACATTCATTTCTTTGCACATCAAACTTTCTAAATGCAAACTAAAGAAAAAGATATTATACCTACCGACGCTTAATCTGCCCGTGACATTTCCATCACTATTGCGTGCATTCAAAGTCACATTATGAGAAGACTGTAAAAGTAAGGAGGAATCCTAGGATTAAGAGAAAAAAGAATGCAAATATGTAAGACTTTTGGATATACCTTACTGAAAGTAATGAATACATTCACTCTTTACCAACTCTCAGTAACTTACAATGGTAGGAAATGTGGTGGGGCAAGCAGGGCTGCTAATTAGAATCCCTTACTATGCATGACTTTATGTCTTTCGTGTAATGCAGTTTTTCCCTTTTAATCTTCCTATATTTCACTTCTGCATAGTTCTTGACATTATTTTAATCCTCCCCTCCAGGGCATTCTGAGCACTTCAATAGAGCAGGGGCATTTCCAAAATTAAGTTGAAGACTAACTCCTGTAAAATCTATCCTTCTACTTTCCTTTGCCCCACAGGAAGAAAACAGTCACTACTGTCCTGTTTTCTTGCTGTGCCTTAGGGACATGGGGCAGAGGCCTTGAAGCAGGAGAAAGGGTGCTGGCATCTGAGCACACATTGTGTGCTCTGTTTGAATTCTTTGTGGGAGTGTCCCTACCCACATTTTACTCATGTGCTTTTGCATAAGAGCCACTTCATTCACTGCCATATATATTATACTTCATGGTTCACAGTAGCATACTCTTGGCCACAGCTTTGATTTAATAACCAAATCTGTATTTGGATGACATACCAATTTTGCATTTACATTTACTTCAGTTGTCACTGCAGTTCTATAAAATTATAATTAATCTATATGTCCCTCATATACGATCGTTAGTAAATATAAGGCCTGGGTAAATTGGCCTTGATTTCATCTGAATTAGAGATCTGAGATTCAGCAAAAGTATGACTCCACTTGGATTTTCAATTCAAGATTCAATAACAAATTAATTCAATTCTAGCCCTTTTGACATTTGATTTGAAAAACAGTTCACCCATATATTGTAATGGGAAATTATCAACATGCCTACAGTAGCTTAATATTTTTGACAAAATGGGATGGGAAGAGCAGAGCCTTTGCAAGACATAATCCTGTTAAGCTTCAGCTGAAGACCTTCAAGAATTTCACTACAATACTTTTTGGAAAAATCCTTTCTGCACCTATTTTCAGGTAGATATAGCAGGTCTGAAAAAAAAAGGACAGCACAGCACTTTTCAAACTATTGTGCAAAGAATCTAAGTTGTTGTGAGAAACTGCGATGCTCAGTTCCCAATGAAAGCAACTCCCCTTGAAACTAAGGCAGGTTCAAAGAAAAGTTCATTTATTGAGAAGTAGTGTACAGCGTCTAAAGCATTGCTGAAACTAAAGCCCGTGCATGCCAAAAGTTGATTTTACCCCCTTTCCAGTTCACCTTCCCCCTTCTGTCTCTCATTCTCTCTTGCGCATGTCAACGGTTCTCTCCTGGTCTCACGTTGGTATGGCCTTGAGCATTCCTGAGAACCAGATAACAGTCCATCTGTGCCTAACGGTTCACCTTCCAACCTTCCCCCCTCCCTTTCCTTTGTAATGGCAGAAACAAAGCAAGCAAACTAGCAAGACGGTTGATTGATTGTGAGGATTCTGACAGTTGTGTTAAAGCAGTGTAGAAACTGTCCTATTCCAAATTCATTTTTAAAGAAATCTTCAAAAGTCTTACTTTTCCACTTTTCTGGGGTGCGAGGCTTGGTATGACACTAAGAACATCCACTGATTGCTTTTGTGGGGGTGATGTGCTTTTCTGCCTTAGATCCCTGGCCCTTCCTGAATGCCAGGAGAATCGGAACACCTGCTGGCAAGTTTGGTCCTTCCTAGGAAAGACTCCCTCAAGACCAGCAGGACCCAGTTGGGTTAGGAAGCAGCATTTTCACTTTTTATTCCCCTTCTAGACGAAGTCCTTCAGTTTTAACATGTAGGTATCCCATTTTAAATGTTAAAAACAGTTAACATTTGGGTGATAGCCTTAAATGTTAGCTTGGCATCCATTCACTTTTATTGACAGATGTAAATGTGCCCCAACAATGCAGAATTTAAAAGTAAGGATTGACCCATTAGTGCATATTCATTTGATCAAAGAGTGCATACTGCCTTGAGCCCATATCGACAGAGCTGAGTTGAATGTTCAGTTGTGTTAGCACAGATATGTAATGTTCCATTAGCAAAAACCAAAAACATAAGGCTTGTGGTTGGGTACCTTCAAGAAGCTGCAAACTGAGAAAGTGAATGAAGACCAAATAAATTTGACTTTGCCACCACAAAAAAACCTCTAGTAATGATATACAATGATAAAACTTATTAGCTAGCTATGCTTCCCAATGTTGGGAAGCCCATCATCCAATCAGTCCCTCCTTAGCCTTCTTCATATATGTTTATGTGTGACAGAAAGTGAAATTACAGAACTGAATATGGCTGGAGCAATGCCAGAATCAGCAGAAAGACATCAGATCTGTGAAGTGCTTCAAAATAAACACCCTTAAGCACTTTTAGTCATGTGATACGTTTTGCTGCTTTAAATCAGGTCTCTGCTTCAATTTGCAAAGCTACTTTGTAGTGCTGATTTTATTGAAATTCTATCAAATCAAAACAGACTTTGCACAACTGTAGTAAATATTATTTCTTTTCAGACAAACCACATCATAATTCTATGCATATTTGCTCAGAAATAAGGCTTGTTAAAATCAGTGGGATTTGTCCCCAAATATCTGTGCATAGCTTCGCATCATTACCTTTCTGGAGTGAATTTCTTTGACGTATAATGGATATAAAAATTCAGATTCCCCTTCTAGACGAAGTCCTTCAGTTTTAACATGTAGGTATCCCATTCCAGTCTGGAAATGTAAAAAAACGTAAGTTTTAACAGCATGATATTAGTTATGTAAGTCATTGTCAAATTCTTTCCAAGATACCACATTTATCTTTTTCGAAATGCTGTATAATTTACTCATGAAGAACATCTCTGATGAAAAAGAAAGTCAGAAGATAAACATCTTATGAACAGAAGAAAGATGGTCATAAAAAGCATCTTCTAATGCAAGGTTTTCATAAGAGCCATCTGCAAGAATGCCCAACCTGCAAGAGGCACTGCATATATAAAAAGGTGCTGCACGTAAGGACTTCTTCTCCAGTCCAGATACCAGCAATGTATACCCCAAGCCCTCTTCAAAAGCACTGATTCTAAGAAACAATATAAGTTGCATGATAGAAAGGCTAGAAGTTGTCAATTTGTTCCTTTTCTCCTTTTGGATTATTATCATATATTATTGCTCTTTGAAAAAGACTTCTATATTCATCACTGCTTGGCATGCAAATAAATCTACCTGGTATCTGTCCCATTAAGGATTTAGGTATTTGATCAACACAGTAGCACTTCCTTACATGAAGAATTTCAGTAACTGACTCAGAAATGATGAAGTCCACATAAGGATTAAATAATGAATTTAAAGAAATACAAGTCAATGAACACAACTCAAAGCATGTTAACACTGTGTTAAATAAGGCTTACTCTGGAGTATGTTTGAGACTGCAGCCTCTGGTTGGGATCACATATCACATAAGCAATGGCTTCTTTAATATATTATGGGTTAACAAACCAAAATGACTGACTGTTAGCAATACTGTGATTTGAAAAGTACATAGCTGGGGGGTCATACATCAGGCTCAACTAAAACAAACAAAAAACACATAAAGACTTAGTGTGATATACAAACTCAGCTATTGAAACAGGATAGAAGCAGGGGAAAATATCACATTTGCTGCAAATAACTATGTTAAAACTAGATATTAGACAGAGGATCTGTGTTCAAGGAAGCCTTTCATGCCATAGAAATAACGTGCTTCCTCTCAGTGTTGATCACTGAGGGCCAATTTGCTCTAACCTAATTGCCTTGCTCCTAGAAATGGTGCTTCTGCTCTTTCAAAGCTTTGCACAGCCCTATATATGTATTTTGGTCTTTGAGTAATGTTTAAGTAAAGAAACACATTAAAGAAATAATGAAATCTTGTAGCCCAGTACACTGACTTTCAAGAGGAGTGCAGGGGATGGGGGAAGGCACAATAAAACAATAGTAAAACAAAAGACAGTAAATAAAAGACAATACAGAAATCCCTGAGAGTTTAAAGACTTGAAAAAAATCAAAGGCAAGAGACTTGTCTTTCGCCAAAGGCGATGGTTCTTTTTATATTTATAAAGATTCAGAAGCAATGAAGACACAAGTGGAGAGAAGTTAAATGATCTTTATTAATAAGCAGGCATTAATACATTACCAAGCAAGCAGCTTTCTTCAGTCTGTTGTCGGGAGCCCCAGTAATGACAACGAAGAGACCCCAATATAGCCAGCATGCAGCACCTTCCCGGATTAGGTCTGCATCGAAGCCCACAAGAGTAGAACTTTGAGGCTTTTTATCCTTAACTTAGAGGATCACTACGTGCAACTAAGGATGGCATGATAATTAATTACACCTGTTGTTTGCACGTCTTAAGATATTTCAAATTCCTCCAAAAAATAAGCTAAAGCCTAAAGCGGGTGGACAGCAGCCAACCTCATCGTTCCTGGTATACTCCCAAATTCCAAGGTTGTACCATCCTTAGCTAGTAACCATTCATGCAAAACAACATTCAGCTAAATAAATTTAACTCTTGATAGCTACTATGGCTCAGGAGACCCCAGGAGCAGAAGAGACAATTGTGGCAGACCAGTCCTGTCTCCTCGATGTACAAAAGTCTTCTGATAGTTTTCCTCTACAACTTGACACTGCAAAAATATTGGAACATTGAAAGCACATTCCATAAATCGTTGCCCAACATTTGCTGGGGAGACTATTCCACAGCAATCTTTCTCAACTGGGGTTCCAGTTTCTGTGAAAGGTCGCTAGAGGTTCCGTGAGAGATTATGATTGAAAAAAAATTTTTTTTTTAATTTTATGCGCCTTGCAGTGCTAGCTAGCACTGAATTTTGCATACCATGACTCAGTTACAAAGCCTGCCGCTTTGCTATTGATGTAAATGTAAAACGTGGATTTTGTAGGTTAGAAATAAATTGTATTATGAAGTTTTTGTAGTTTCTGTGATTTTTATATAGGGGTTCCCTGGGATCTGAAAATTATTTCAAGGGTTCCGCTAGGGTAAATAGGTTGAAGACT
Organism: Python bivittatus; assembly: GCF_059951505.1. NCBI lineage: Eukaryota > Metazoa > Chordata > Lepidosauria > Squamata > Pythonidae > Python > Python bivittatus. The sequence goes on along the minus strand of NW_028277056.1, from coordinate 20,488,390 downwards.
GTAGAGTGTCATCACAGAGAAGACCTTGGATATGACAGTAAAAATATAAGCAAAAGCAACAGCAAAAACCCAATTAAAGGAAAAAGAACACTTACTGGTGAAAACCACATTACTTTAAGAATCCAAATTGTCAGAGCAAGATTCACAACTAGAATGATGATCAGGAGGAGGATAAATAAATAAAGGCAGCGTTTTCTCCAGCCATAAATGCCAACATTGTAGACATACTGAGGTTCTGGTCTCTGTATGTTAGTACCTGGCGTTGTTGAACTATACTGTTCACGTACCATTTGCTGCAAAAAAAGAAATGGACACAATTAAGTTAATCAATTTATTAAAAATAAATATTTCAAAGAGTGCATTCTGCTTCAAGTTTGGAAATTGAACTAATAATTAAAAGTAGATTTGTAAGAGCTGTGTTGTTCTGATGACCCTCAAACAAAATAGCCAGGTAACACTGCTGATTAATAAAAGCGTTGGTTATCTAATTTCACTTAATAATGGTGTATCATATCTTATGAGCAATGAAACATTTAAAATAAAATATTTAAGGGCGAAGAAAAAAAATTACAAATAATTCAGACTGGCATGGAATAAAAAGTAACAGAAACTTGTTTAAAGGTAGGTAAAGTTTCATTTGAGTCAAGCTGCATGTAGTCCTCACATTACAACCCTAAATGGGACTGGCAACTCTGTCACTAAGTGATCCAGTTGTTAAGTGAAACATTACATGATGGCTCCGCTTAGCAATGGCAGTTCTGGCAATCCCAGTTGCTGTCACTGAGTGAATCCCATGCAGTCGTTAGGTGAGGACCCAACTAGATGCAAGTCATTCTTGGAAAAAGGTAAAAGATTGCCTACACTTCAACTCCCCCCATCCACCTATCTCCCCCCTGCCTTTTTTGCTGCCCGCCTACTCACTGCCCCCACTGCCCAGCCCTGCCTGCCACTTTCATCCCTGCCACACTGCGCGCTGCTGCTGTACTTGCTGGGGCCTTCTTTTGGGTGGGTACAGCTGGGGCTTTCTCTCATGCACTGTCCAGGCCTCCTTTCACACACCAGCCAGGGCTTTCTTTTGTGCGCTAGCCAGGGCCTCCTTTCACAAAAGAAGGACCTGCCATTGCGTGAAAGATGGCTGGTGTGCGAAAGAAGCCTCTGGCTGCGCCGGCGCAAAAGAAGGATCCTTGGCAGGGCATGGAGGCCCTGGCTGGCACATGAATAGAGACCCTGGCCAGCTCATGAAAGGAGACCCTGGGCAGCACATGAGAGAAGCCCCAGCCGGCATGCAAGAGAAAACTCTGGCTGCACCCACCCAAAAGAAAGCCCCAGCAAGTACAATAGTGGTGTGCAGTGCAGCAGCTGCAACAGCGGCGGGCAGGGCTGGGCAGTGGGGGCAGTGGGTAGGTGGGTTAGATAAGTCAGGGGGCTGGTAGACACCTTTGGGATTTTTGAGAATTATCATCACACACAGGCACCTGAAGAATTGCTCCCTTGCAAAGTGCTGTTTTTATTGGGGTGCCACTTTGAAGGGGCCCTTCAAATGAAGCTTAAATGGAAGCAACCCTTAAAGTAACATATAGCCCTGCTCTCTGTTCCCTTTGCTAACTGTTGTCTTCTTCATGGACAGGTGGGCACACTTTAAACATCACTTTTTGGAGCTCACTGGAGGCCCAGAGACATTGTTGCAAATAAAGTTAATGCTGGACTCTGTTTTTCAGCATACATCACCCAGAGTCACTTTTATGGGAGATGGGCAGCTATATAAATATGATAAATAAATTAATAAAATCTCCCCATTGTTTTAATTAGAAGTATCCAAAGATGCAATATTATGTACAAATAATAATGGGTCAGGGGGACTTGCTGGCATCAAGGGAAGAATCTATAGGCACACTCAGCCCTAAACACTGCAGATCCCAGTCCTAGATATTCAACTGACCTTAACTGACAGTGTACAGACAAAAATCAGTTATGGGGTAGCATTTTAAAAAATAAATCCTAAAAGAAGAGCCAAATGATAGATTCCAGAGTTACTTCCTTACCACCCCAGTTGGTCCCAGATGGATTTCTAGAAATCTGAACAAATATGGAGGGTACCAGGTTAGGGAAGTCTTCCTTAGATTATTCTTGATACAGGAATGGTGATCCATTAATGAGAACAAGTTTCCTTAAATTATAATATGAAGTGCAACAAGCATATGCATTTGTGGAACTAAAATGTAGCTAATGCATCACACAAGGCAGTTAACATGACTAACAAATATTCAGTTTCCATGAAAACACAACTGAAAGTATACAATGTTATACCCAAGCCCTTATATGGCAAAAAAACCCAAAAACCCATTATTAAGTAACATGATCATTTTTCTTCTCTCTATGAAAGGTTAGCCTTGCAGTTATAGACATTTGGTGCATGGAAAAAAACTGGAAACGAGGTAGGCTTTTCTAGCAAGGAAAAGAGGCAGTTCATTGCACTAAAAGCATGCTGCCCCCCAAGGAGTAACATGTTTTATTTTGATATTGCTATTTATTCCACTGCACATACGTAATGCCAAGGACACAAAGTCAGAGTCAGATGTTGTTCAACTCAGGGTTTAACCACATTTGCACAGTTACTATAATCTAAACTTACAAAAAATAACTTGTGTTCGTGTTTCAAGTTAATATAATAACAATCTAATGGCAGAAAAAAAGGCAGAACTGAAAGAACTGTCATACTTTAAAAAAACCCAGTCTATTAATGCTTTATATTAATTGTTTTATGATTCGTAATACCCACACTGCTTGCCTAAAAGACTTACCTTGGAAGATTTTTAAAAACAGCACAAACTGCAGATCTAACTAGGATCAGACGCCTTCAGCCTGACAATGAATTTCTACACTTGGACCCACGGTGGAAAATATTTTAGGCGTGGCTGACCTTGTTTACATGTTTGGCCACATTTCACATTCCATTGCCCTTCGCTGGCGGCATGGACAGGGCTAATTTTATTCTGTGACAAACTAGCTGGTGCTGCACTAATGCTTTAGGAGGTGAAAGGCTGGGTATAATTTGTATTTTCAGAAGGGTATACCTCTTATTAGAATGTTCATACTACATATTTATACTACCCTGAAGAGGGGGGGAAACCCCACTGGACTGTTAGCTATCTAAAAAGGAAGAAAACACTTAACTCTGCTGATATTCAGTGTACTGAGATAAAAGTCCAGACATTGTTGTAGACATACAACAGGAGCACACAACCTTTGGGAGTCAGAAGCCTGCAGTTGGCCTGGAAGTATTTGCTGGGTTAGGGTTAGGCACTCTCCGAAAATAGGTAAAACCAACACTAAGAAGTGGGCAAGCCCAGGAGAAAAACTAAACCTGATCTAACTGAAATGCATATCTAATGCGATTACTCCACAACCGTGTATTTAATAATTCTCTGTTAAATTAAATTAAATTCTGTTAAATTAAGAATTATTAATAGTGAGAAACCTTCTCAGTTTGGAGCAATATACAGATGGCTGGGGCTAGGAGCAGCCAACATTTATTTATTTAAGAAACTTATATGGCTGCCCATTTTAAGAAACACAACTCTGGGTGGCTCATAACAGTTATATAAAGTCAATCATCATAAAAAGGGAATAAAAACAAAAAGAAGGAAAAGGAAAAGGAAAAGAAAGAGAAAAATAAAAGAAATAACCCTGTGCAACTATCAACATTCAAGCACAAATGATCCCTTCACACACACATACAAACACATACAGTAGACATACAAACGGACAAACTGATCTCATCTTTTAAGCCAGGAGTGGGAATCTTTTAGTGGCAGGCCAAGAAATCCATTTTTGGGGATGGCTGGGGCTGTAATAATTGGGTACCTAATACAAAGCGGATAAAACCAAGATTTTCTGTGGGTTTTGCCTGGAGGGGCTGTTGGGGGGAAGTTTGGGAGTTTTTCTATGAGCCAACACTACAAAGGTTTTCACACGGTGAATCGCACCTCAAAATGTCAGGTAACTAAGTTGCTAATCTTAGCAATAACTATAATAAAATAGCTTCAAGGGCCGCAAAAACAGACTTCAGCATTTTGAACGAGGTGATTGGACACATGATAATCATTCCTTCTTCTCAACAATTTATTGGTTTCCTACTGACATTAGCAGCAGGAAAATAATAGTGTGACTTGCTCCAACCAATTGATAGGCTGATTGGTGAGAACTCTTTTCTGCTACTGTGTTCTGATACATTGCAAGTAATATTTATTCCTGCCAATTCTATTACCTTTTTGTTTATATCTCTAATTGCTGGCAAACAATTCCCACAGTCAGATCACCTGAGTGGCATACTGTATCTACATGTGAAAGGATCGGAACTTCTGTCGCTATAAATATATCCCCAAATTATGAAACAACAATAAGCCTTAGCAGTCTTCTTTCAACAGTAACTAAATGAGATTTTTAAAATCTCCACCTGGGAGAAAGAGAATGAGCATAATATTAAGTTATACTGGAAATAAAAGCGATTTTAAAAGAAAAAATATTTGCACTCAACAAGATAACTAATTTTATTCAAAATGAGTAGGCTAATAAAAGTTACCTATCCTCCCCATTCTATGCCAGTGACCTGAACTTTGCGTATTTGGAAATCCTGCAAAGAGAAGCAAGAAGAATTTATTTAAAGTACACTTGTTAGATCACATTACCTATAATGTTCAACTGATAAAAATAAAGACAAAGTTTAGGGGTTGCTAAATGAATTTTGGATAACTGGAAAACTTGCTCAATATTTTATGAGCTTGTATCTTGCCCTAATATGGATATTAAAAAGGACTGCTATATTTCTGCTTTGTGAACCACAATGGCCTCTCCTGGTTTAATAGTTTGAATCGCCTAGCCAAATTACAGCATTTCTGTTTAGTGATATAGCTTTATATCTCACAAAACTTATTTTCTATAATAAAAAAAAGCAAATCCAAAGTACAGAATCATATTCAATTGCCTACCTATTTTCATCTGAAGAAAAATTGAGAAAGATTGTATTGAAATGAAAGATGCCATAAATCTGCATGCATGTGAATACTATGGTAACAGTTAAAAAGAGAAATTGCAGTAAAACGCAGCCAATGCGAGGAAGCCCAAGAGCAACTGTAGGGTTGTAGAAAAAAATTAAGGCCCCCACTCTTCTGACACACAGCTTAAACAGGTCAAAATACTGTGCCAGCCCTGATGTATTTTATTTCCCTTTCATTGGAAATAGTGGGAAAGAAAAATAAAAACAAAGCCACTATAAATGGACAATTAAAAACCCTAAAAGCTCCATTCCACTTTTTGCTCTTCTGAGATGAAGCAGAGAAAAAAGGGATTCCTCTGCAAAATGTCTTCATTTCTACCTGACCAGGCTCCAAGAGTGAGCAAACTGTAGCTCCTTTTTGGTGGTTCCAGCTTCCATTTAGTAGCCCTTGGAACTGGCTAAAAGAGCATCACTAAAATTGGGTAGCAAACTGGGGTGGGCATGAACACAGCAGCCTAGTGCTCTTTCTATGGCTTCAGATTCCACTAAAGAAATTCAGCAGTAAATCAACAAGATAAACCAGGAGGATTTTTCACCTTGTATCTTAAATTTATAAGCCACCAAAGACCAAGATTTTCAGCCATGTCTTTTAGCAACCGGGGGATGGGGGTGAGAAGGAAGCCATGACCATGACATAAAGTTCTCTGAGAATGATTCCACCATGTCACTGTTATGACATTTTGCTACTCTTGTAACATCCCCCACCCAATTTTTTTTTTAAAGGAGCAGTTCCTAGGTACAATCCCCCAACAACAAAATAAAACAATCCCTGATTTAGGCTAGTAAACCACTATCCATAAAGATAATTCAACACTGCTTGTCATTAACTGCAGTTTATAGTTACATTCTGACTTAGGGCTTTAGAAATCCCAGCCATAGATGATGAATTAGGTGGGGATAACTCAGTACTAATTTCAAGTCTCTCTTCTGTGAAATTATTTTAATTATTTAAAGTACTTTAAAATAGATGCCACAATTTAGGAAGGATATTGACAAACTGGAGTGTGTCCAGATAAAAGCAATCAAGATGATAGGGGGCCAGGAAAGAAAAATCTGTGATTTATGGGTAAGGGCTGTTGGGTATGTTTATCCAGAAAAGAGAAGACTGCATGGAAGCAGAGTAACTATTTTCAAGTATCTGAATGGCTGTGAAGTAGAAGACAGGCAGAATTGACCAGACTTGTTCCAGAAGAACAAGGACAAGAAATAATGTATTGAAATTGCGAAGAAATGGATTTTGGTTGGACATCTGGAAAAATTTCCAAATAACAAAAACTCTTCAACAATGGAAAGACTGACTCAGAACGTGGTGGTCTCGCTCTACTGGAGGTGTTTAAATTGAGGCTGGATGCCTTCTGTCAGGGATGCTAATGCTATAGTAGAGGATTCATGTGTTGAACAATATGATCTCCAACTTCTTTGAAGTCAGTACAATTGAGATGCAATGGTAAACAGTGTGAAATATGTATTTTATACACACACACACACATATATACACACACGTATTTTGCACTGTTTATCATATACAGATATTTATTTATTAAACTAATGTATATACAAAAATAAAGAAATCAAAATTAAGAATCTAAAATGTCCTTAATCTTCATTCTCCTTATATATTTTTTCATTGCATTCAACAGATCAGGATGCTGTAACTCTAAGAAAACTATTCTAACTTCTACTGTACTTACTTATTTTTTATTACTTATTTGTCAGAATTATATCCTTGAATTTCAAAAGGTGAAGATAGCATACATAGTACTCCCTCCTCCAATTTTCCCACAGAAATACAACTTTGTGAAGGTTTGGCTGAGAGTGATTGACCCCAAATCACCCAGTGAGCTTCTATGGCTGACAGTGGATCTGAGCCTGTCTCCTCCTAGTTCTAATCCAAGCCTTTAACCACTACACCACACTATCATTACCCTAAGGAAAAGCAGAATATCTCATAAAAAATTAAAGATAAGGTACCAGCCACCAGTCATCCTTTTTCCAAATGCATGCTTTTTTATTTGTCATATAAAAGACATAATACTGTGGAGTTTGTTCAACATCCATCCATCCATCCATCCATCCATCCATCCATCCATCCCATCTCACCCCTATGGGTAGTATGTGTCTCTAAGGTTGGGCTGAAGTCATAATGGCAACCTAGGCATATATATGTAGCTTCCCTGGAAGTGACTTAAAAATGATTTGCCCTTGTCTTCTTCCAGGATTTTGATTTTTGAGTTCCCAATCTAGTTTATAGCCCTGGCATTTTGTGATGGTCTCTCATCCAAGTTGTAATCAGATCTGTGCCTGCTTCACATTTTCAAGATCACCTAGGTGCTACTGCTTGCTCTGGCATTCATAGGCATACGTTCTTTTGAATTTGAAAAGTACTGGACACAGCTTATCACAGCGTATTGCACAATTATGGTATGATGCTTTTTAAGGAGACGAAAATACTTAGAAAAGAAATGTTATATTTCCATAGAGACTTAGTATAGAGAATAGCCAGGAGACTGGGATGAGAGGCTTGGCTTGAGAGGCTTGACCACAAAACCATCAACAGATTTGCCAGAAGATGAATCATTTTCACTTTTTGAGCTCCTTGGAAGAAAGGAGCAATAATAATGTAACAGATGTAAATACTTTTGATATGCTAAAGGCTGGGGCAAAGTTGTACATGCCACCCCAATGAAGGATTGATACAGGAGCTGGGAATTAGCTGGTATTCATCAATGTGTATAGATCTGGAGCCAGGATCTTGGGTTGAAGAGCAGGAGTAGGCAGGAGTAGAGAAGATGGTGCTGGAGAGGTGGGGCATCTACAACCTGGTGCCCCCAGAGGTACAGTATTAGATGTCAACTCTCCTAAGTCCCACCACATCCTCAGCCAGGAAGCCACATCTTCTCCACCCACCTGCAACCCTAAAGCATGCTTACGCCGAGCAACCCTCGTTATTACTCCTTAATACCGTGTTTCTGAACCTTGGCGACTTGAAGATGTATGGACTTCAATTCCCAGAATTCCCCATGCTGGCTGGGGAATTCTGGGAATTGAAGTCCATACATCTTCAAGTCGCCAAGGTTCAGAAACACTGCCTTAATAAGTCTGTCAGAAAACTCAAACGTGGCAGAAAGGACCGGGCTTTACCTGCTCTTCCCACGACTATCCTCCTCAGGGGGCTGAGCGAGGGATGGCGGAGTCATCGCATCTCCCTTCTTCGCCGGGGAGACTGTCGAGCGCGCCCAGGAACGCCGGCCTTCCTCCGGCGGCAATCTCCCCTTCCTCCGCTGGCCGCCCAAACGAGCTGGTCCAGCAGCAGCCGCGGCTTTCTCGTCTCGGCGGCGCAGCCTCGCTCACCGCGCGGAGCGGAAACGCCCCTTCACCGCCTCCTTTGCGCCGCGGGAGAACGGCCGGGGCCGGTTCCCACTCCCCGCTTTTCCTCCAGCCCAGCAGAGTCCGGACGCTTCGCTGCGTGCCCGCAGCGCGCCCGTCTTTCCCGCCAGCGAAACCAGAGGCGCCGCCAGTGGCTTAGCCAACGCCGCCGAGCGCTCTGATCCACCTCTCCTCATCCCTGAACAGGTTGCTGAACAGGAGGGCGCGTGGCGGCCTTTTGCTGACCAACCGCAAAGACTCCCGGGTTGAAAATCTATCACCTGTTAGTTTTTAAGGCGCCGCTCTCAATTCTTGGTCCAGTTCTGTTCAGTCTTTGAAGGTTTATCATGCTGAGGAGCAATCAGATAGAATCCCGTACCTCTCAACGTTTCCTTGAGTTGGAAAGAATGAAAAAGACTTGTGAAATGACTGAAAGAAAATACGGTAGAATGGGGTCCTTTTTCTTGCAGCCTAACCTAAAATTCAAGAAATTAGCGAAGATAACCTCTCCTGTTCTATAGATATTCCATCTGCTGGTCTAGTGGGGGTTGCACTTTCCCTGAAAGAGCTAGCCCAGGATCTGGGAGATCTCTTGGACTCATGGTTCCATCTGGAACAGCAGATGGAAGTTGTGGCCAGCAGAGCCTTTGACCAACTTTAGTGGGTCTGCCAGTTACATCTCTTCCTGGACCAGGAGACGCTGAAGATAGTGACTCAAGCTCTTGTTATCTTGAATACTGTAATTCGCTTTAGACGGGGCTACTCTTAAACACTATTTAGAAGCTGCTCACTTGTGGAATGGTGCTGTTGGTTCAACATAATAATTTCTGTATTGCAGAAGCTGCACTGGTTGTCCATAGGCTCTTGACCCAATTCCAGCTTATGCTTACCTATAAAACCTTATAAGGCTGAAGTCCTTGTTACCTTCAAAATCTTCTTGAGGTAGAATCTGCCTACCTTACACAATGAAGCTGGGAAAGGATGTTTTGATGCCTACCGCTAAAGAAATCAAGGGTGTTGGGACCTGGAGGGTGGAATTCTCAGTGGCAACCCCATCACTCTGGAACAGCTTGTCCCCCGAAGTCAGCTTGTCCCCCCTACCTTTTAACTTTTAAAGAGCTCCTGGATGAAAGACAGGATATAAATCTAACAAACCAACCACTTCCATGTAATCCCCATGAATCAAGCGATATATATGCAATTAGCTTCACTTACAGCAGGTAGGGTTGGAGAACCCAATGTCCTCCAGATCTTGTAGAACTATAAGTCCTAGTATACTTCACCATTGGCCCCCCAGTTCTATGCTGGAAGCTGTAGTCCTGCAGCAGCTCCAGTTCTATTGAGCAATTCAAATAAGTCAGGCAGAAACAGCTATAAAATCAGGAGGTGTTTCAGAATGATTCTGGATGGACAGCAATTAACACAGACACAAAAAAGCTGTTTTTTCTTTATGTTATTTTCTACTGGAAATAACAGTAGGAATATGTGACAGTTACATGTGGAAAATACCATCTTCCCAACCCCCTTGTGTAAAATGTGGATGAGACCGGGTGGTAGCTCAACAAAGCCTCATCCAGAAGGAGTTTCATTCAGCTCCATGGAAGAGTGTAGTTACTGATAGCCCCCATTGCTGGTCTCCACATCAAAAGCAGACAGACAGTCAGCAGCTAAGCACAGGCCCATTGCTGACAGAAGGGATTCCTTCTCCATTACATATTTAAGTAGATGCCAAGGAGGTGAGAATTTTCTTCTTTTGGTAATAACTTTATTAGCACTAATTTTCTGGCATGGTTACTGTACAGGTAAAAAAAAAAAAAGTTTTGAATCAGGATTATTCTGCTTTCCTTCACAAATTTACTTATGCCATCAACCCAGCTGATGAATGGGAATGTATGCGGAGACAGACGCTGTTACATTCTTTTGTCATCTTCCCGTATCTTCCCATTTCTTCTGTCCTTTTTCTTTTCATGGAACATCCAGAAAAGGGAAAAGATGGAATAAAGAAACAATTACAATAGCTGGGTTCACCCAACATGCTTAACCTACATATTGAAATTAACTCATTTTCTGGATTTGTGCAATATACTGAATCGTAACTTAACCAAATGGTCATGACACTCTAAGACAAAAATAAACAAACCCTAGCCAAAAGACAAATATACCAAGCTTAGCATTTATTTATATACAGTTGTAACTTTTGTACCTACACTGATGAAGTGCATTGGTAAACAGATACTCTAAAGCTATCTGTCGAGAAGTAACCTATGAGAACACGTGTTTGCACTGAGTCGAAGCATTTATTTATTTATTTATTTACTTATTTATCAGATTTGCATGCCATCCAACTCCCAACAACTCTGGGCATTTAAAGTGCTACATTTCTATGTTTCGTTTTCACTTTTTGTTTTTTAACATTTAGCCATTGTGTAAGGTTGATGCCAGATATATCAATATCAACAATATGAAATTGCTATAGTATTCTGCTCTAGGTGTTTTTATTATAAAGGAAGCTAGGTGTTTTTAAGAATGACCATCCAGTCCAGTTGATGAAGTATGTAATAACAAACAGTTCAGATTCTGTACTAATTTCAGAAATAAAACTCTCTGCAATTGCAGTTGCTCAAGATCATCGATCTGGAAACAGGATTATCAAATTATCTGTTTGTATTGCAGCTAGAACTCCCTCCTTCCTGCTTTCATAGGATGAAAATTTCATCATCTGAAAACTGCCAGTCCAGTGAAACAGTTTAGGGAGAACGTGTTCCTGATGTTTTTTTGGAATTCCTTCCCTCATCAACAAAAGTATTTATTTTATTTACAATTATTTGTATCCCTCCTACTCAATTGATCCAAGGGCATCAATTACCTTTTAAAGCAAGTCACAAATATTTCTTAGACTATAGAAGCCATTGTAAATCTATTTTTGGATGATTTCTTAGACCTCAGATTGCAATTCTATACCAATTTACCTGAAGTAATCATCACTGCATTCATTTAGCATATTTTAAGTAGGCATGTATAACACGGCAAAATTAGCAATATTAGACAGGGGAGTTTTATGACTGAATCTCTTGTTGATTCATTTTGCAAACTGAAAGATTGTTAAAATCAATTCCAGATTTGATATAATGTGCTGATAAGAATAATGTGCTGAAAATTGCAGACTAAATATTTACAGTTATATATTTTTAAAAAAGCCTTCTGTAGATATTTTAAGATGTCACAATCAAAGGCAAATGATTGATGCTGCTGTATATTGAATGAATATGCCACTAAATTCCAGTAAAATTCTTGAATCTTACTTTGTTAAGGAACATAGAAGAGAGAACTTTGAGATTAGAAATCACCATCAGCATTACCTGAAATATTTTCATACAAGGCAATTTGAAAGTGTCCACTGAAATAAAGGGGAAAGGAAAAGTTCAGGGAAAAGAATTGACTTCTTTCTGACTTATTGAAACAGAAGCTTTCTAACTGTCAGCCATTTATATGTCAATGAGAAGTTAATGAAACTGCAGGCTGAATCAAATAGTGCTTGTTCAAACTAATTCTTACTCATAAGCCTTTATAAATAAACTTTAATATATTAAACTATTTTTTAGATGCCAAAGGAAGTTTCACTTGCATGCTTCAGGGGAATGAATGAATCAGCATAATCAGTATTTTGTCAAGGATCAAAACAAGTGAGATTGTCTGGCTATCAGTTTTGAATATGGATATAATACAGGTTTTGCCCTCCGAAGACTGGAAGTGCAGACAGAAGATCTGATTCAGAGTGTCAGAAAACGACAGACACGGGTTCGGTTATCCAGTAGACAGAAGTTTTTATTGGGCACGTTTGCAAAGGTGGGTCCCTCCCGCAGCAATGGAGGAACCCCGAAGCAAGGTCTGACAGGTTTTTATACCCCCTATCTGTCCTCCCCCTCCTACGAGGGCTTGGCTCACAATCTCACCTTTTTTACCGCCCCGGAGCGCCGCTAATTAACCGCAAAACCGCAGACATTCCACTTTCCGAATCCAATCAGCGCAATACACATTCCAATCCCCACTTGACCCGACAGCCGCCCCCTGCCGTTTCTCTCCACTCTGGTGCGAACGTGCCTCTTGCCTGCAGTCTTTCCTCCCTCCTGCCGTCCCTCTCCACTCTGGTGCGAGTGTGCCTTCTGCCCATCCTCCCACCAGCCACCCCCAAGGCTGCCCCATGGTGCACAGCGCTCTCCCCTAGCAAACATGGTTCGTTTGAGGCCCTCACTTCTCCCTGCCTTCTCACAATCCCCCCTTTTTCTTTTCACGCCTCTGTTGGGCCTCAAACCTGGCTAACAGGATTGCTCCCTCGTCCCGGACCCGGGGCTTCACACACTGGGACAGGTAATTCCCACAAGCAGGGAGGCATTGCATCAAGCAACATACTAGGACCAGTAAGGCAATGAAGCCAATAGCTAGTACAGAAAGTTTGTTTTAACCAAGCAAAGTTAGGTAACCAACTAGTGAGCCACGACCAATTCCATCCCTCTGGATCCTCGGATATGCGAGAGGCTAAGGTCTTCAACTTGGCTAGTTTTGCTTCAATATAATTCTCATTGTTGGTTAGGTTAAAGCAACAAAGACCTTGAAAAGATTCACAGCCTTGTCCTGCCCTTAATAGGAGATAGTCTATAGCTATCCGATTTTGAATGACCGCCCTCCTGATCTCAGTGACTTCTTCAGTGAGGGCTGCAATGAGAGAGGATGTAAGGTTGACACTTTTAGCCAGGAGGCAGGCCACCTTCCTTAGGTCCAGGTAAGTTCTTCCGCTTAGTGCAGGAACCCCTACTAAGGAGAGGGCCAGAGCCATGGCTTCTGTTTTGGACAAGAGTGTCACATCACTCTCACAATCAGATGGCAGCTCCCTTTTTCTTTTTTTCTTTTGATGGGTGCGCTTGCATTGGAGGCAGGGCATATAGAGAGGTCAGGCGCCCTATGGCACAAGGGCCCCTGAACTATAGGCTGGAACATAGGTGTAAGCTTCATGTCCACATAACAAAAAGAAACCTTTAGGTAGGTATAGAGGGGTTGAGGCGTAAGGGATATTATAGACCCCTCCACAAGTGAAAGCAGGACCTTTTGAGGGCAATGGGGGTGTACGGTTCTGGGTATTGTTGAAATATACACATTGAGTTGCATTGGTTATCCCCAAGAGATTTAGAGCCATTTGCCTTTGATTAGTCCAGGGTCTTGGTATGGGAGAAGACCCAAAATGATAGAACATCCCCCCACGGGGATCATCCCCAGTGATCAAAGCTGTCTGTGCCAATTCTACGCCTTTATGTTGGTCATCTCCTCCCCTGCCTTAGTTCAGTTCCTTTTAAGTTTTACTTTGAGTCCGTCTCCCGGTTGGGCAGTCCATGGTCGGGGGTCGGGAGCTCGCTTAACCCGATGGTAGTGGGTCCAACCCCCCTGTCAGGTCCGAACCGCTGATTCAGTTGTCAGGAGAACTTGGTATGGTCCCTCCCAAGACGGCTTCAGCTTCTCATCCTTCCACGTCTTTATCAGGACCCAATCCTTTGGCTTGTGGGGGTGTTGGTCTTTCAGCAAGGGGGCCGTTGAGCGAGGAGTCCCTGTTTTCTTAGAGACAAGAGAGATTGTGACAGTACCAAGAGATACTTTCTCAGGAAGGCATCCTTTAGCTCAGGGATAGGCTCTCCCATTGGAGCCAGGAAAGGTCTTCCCATCATCAGCTCGAATGGGGAGACCCCCACATCCTTGCGAGGGGCTGTCCGCATTCGAAGCAGGGCAACCGGAAGTGTCTTTGTCCAAGGTAGCCCTGTTTCCAATCCCAGTTTGGTGAGATGTTGCTTCAACACCCCGTTGGCCCTTCCCACTTTCCCACTGGAGTCAGGATGCCAAGGGGTGTGGAGTTCCCATCGAACCCCCAGGCTCCAGTACCACGGCTTTACAGTGTCTATCAAAGCCTGCACCCCCAGTGAGACCCTTCGTGCAGTTTCTCCACCATCCCCCTCATGTCAGCACGGCTCACTACTGGGGTCCCCTCAATTGTAACCCAATGACCTGCTTCCTCCCTGCAACCTTCCCTTTCCAGCAGCTGTGAGTAAACCCCGTTCCAGCCAAATTTTCCCGAAAGTGTGCACTACTCCCCAGGCGTATCGCGAGTCTGTGTAGACGGTGAGGGACACTCCCTTTCCCAACTCTAGTGCCCGTTTCAAAGCGTGCACTTCACACAGCTGAGCCGACCAGTCCGCTGGTAGTGCCCCCTTCTCTATTGTCTCTCCCTCCGCCGTCACTATCGCATATCCTGACTTCCTTTGTCCCTGCTCTACTCGGCTAGACCCATCCACAAACCAGACCTCACCCTCCTCCAGCGGGACCTCCTGCAGGTCCTCCCGGGTCTTTGTTTGCAGCTGCAACAGGGTGGAGCACTCGTGCTCCGCCGGCTCCCATTCTTTCCGCTCCCCCGCAAGAAACTCCGCTGGGTTCAAATTCCTGTCTGTTCCTACCACCACATCAGGACTTATCCGGAGAACTGTCTCATATTTCAACATCCTTCCTTCTGTCATCCAAGCAGCCGCCTGCTGACTAAGCACACTTAAGATCTGATGGGGTGAATGGACAATCACGGGGCTCCCAAAAGTGAGTTTTTTCCCTTCTGTCACTAGCACAGCAGCGGCAGCCACTGCCTGCACACAAGTCGGCCATCCCCTCACCACTGGTTCTAGGGCTTTGCTCAGGAAGGCCACTGATTGATATTTCCCAGCCCGTCTCTGAGTCAGCACTCCAATGGCAGTTCCCCCATGGGCTGTAACGTATAGGTGAAAGGGGGGGCCAAGTTCGGTAGAGCCAGAGCCGGGGCCGTCACCAGGCTCCTTCGTAATTCTCCCCACTTCTCTGTGTCCCCGTCTGTCCATTCTACCCTGTCAGATGATCCTTTCAACTTCTCATACAGAAACTGAGCCTTGCTCATGTACTCATCTATCCATAGCCGGCAATATCCTACTAGACCCAGAAACCGCCGCACCTCCGTTTTAGTATGAGGGGCTTCAACTGCATTATCCCCTGTATCCGAGAAGGATCAATCAACTTCTCGCCCTTCCGGAGTACATGTTCTAAATACTTGACCTCCCTTTCCACAAATTGGACCTTCCCTTTTGACACCTTCAATCCTTCTTCAGCCAACCAGTTCAATAAAGCCACTGAGTCTTCTCTCACCTTTACTTCCTTCTCTCCAGACACCAACAAATCATCCACATACTGCAGCACTCGAGAACCCCCAGGGGCCCGGAACCCCTGGAGTTTCTCTTCCAATGCCTGTCCAAACAAGAGGGGGCTCTCGGTGTACCTCTGGGGCAGCACCGTCCATCTCAGTTGTTGCTTCAGCCCACGCCTCCCATCCCGGGACAGCGGGTATTGGGCTTGCCGCAAACCCGTCACCCCTGGTTTCAAGGGGATGCTAATTGGGGCGATGCGAAACCGACCCGCCCCCCCCTCCCCTGCCCATACCTCAGGGTTCACGACCTCCACGTCCGCCTCTCGCAACAAACACATCCTTTCTGCCTGTTCCACATTCCACAGCTCCACTACTAGACTACCCATTAGATCCCTTCCCAGCAAGTTCACTCTCGCCTGTGGGATCAGTAACACATCTGCAGTTACCTCCTTCCCATTCCACTCCAGTCTCACTCCCTCCAGTACGTCTGCCTTGACCGGAGAGCCTCCCACCCCCATCACCGATACCGACGTGCCCCAGGATTTTCGCAATCCCTGGGATCGGTTGGCACAGCGATGTTCGAGAGGCTCCGGTGTCCACGAGGAACTGCTGTTCCTCGCCAGTGGGACCCACCGTGATGTTTACCAAGGGTTCCCCGTGGGTCCCGGTTGGGGAACCATGACCCCCCTAGTCGTACAGGGGGAAACTCCTCTCATGTTCTCCCGATGTTCAGCATTATTGGGATCCCAATTTGGGTCTGCCAGAGGGAATTTAGTATCTGCGGCCGGGGCATTTGGGACATTTGCATTCCTTTGCTCCCAAGCCCCGAGCGCAGCTCGCCAAATCTGGCCCCTCTCTTCTGGCGTATAGAGGTGGGCTAAAATGTAATTCAGTTCCCCCAGGAGTATTCCACCGGGCCGAGAAAAAGTTCCAATTGTTCGGCGGCGGTATGGGCGTTCTCTTGCATACGAGGGAGGGTCTTTTTTTTTTTTAATTCCCTCAACTCACTGGGTTTGATGGGAACCGTTACGTAACTGGTGACGGTCACCCCCTGTGCGTTCGTTCCGTTCGGGACTTCCCGGACGGGGAAGGCACTGGCCGACCTTAGAATAAAGGGCAAGTTCTGAATGTCTTGGTTCAGCTGGTCCAGCTCTTTCCGCAGCCCGGGATAGGGTGGGGGCGCCGGAGGGGGAGCGGTAGGAAGAGGAGGAGGAGGAGGAGGTGGCGGCCCCCATTGAGGTCCAGTCAGCCAGAGGTCCTCCTCATCTTCCTGTTCTTTTTGGACAAAAATTTTGGCTAACTTGGGTCGAGGCCCCTCCCAATGAACATGGAACCAGACTTCCACATAGGGTTCCTGTGTTAACATTTTATGCTCCACAATGTAGTTTTTTTTTTTTTTTTTTTTAGTTGGGTCACCCAGTAATTACTGGGGATTCCAAGAGTATCCCAATGGTAGGGGAATTCGGGGTCCACTAGTGGATATTTTGGCCATTCTTTAGTGCACAAAGTTATCATGGTCGGTTTTTCCAGACCCCTGGTGAATGGACACAACCAGGGTGTCTCCCATTGTTGCAACAATTGTCCTAATGGAGAATCCATGGGGATTCCCCCTACTGCGTTTTTCCCACTGGCCCCTGGCCTTACACTCTTACTCTGCGCCTTACCCATCCTTCCTGACTACGTTTCCCACCTTACAGAAGGTCCCGGACTCTTCTGTCCCCTTGCGGCGTCCAACGCCTCGTAACCACGCTAATCTCCCCGAGATTATGGGTAGGCTGTACTCACCAGACCTCCCGGAGGTCCCCTCGTCGGCCGACTTCCTCTTTACTTCTGTCTGACTGGCGATTGGAGTCCCGTCCTGGACCCGACTCCGGGGAAAACGGGAGACACCTCAACGGGGTGTTACGGCCGATTACTCACCGGTTCCCCACAGTCCGGTCCACGTCGAGGACTCCTGGCTGGCTCGCCAATTTTGTCAGAAAACGACAGACACGGGTTCGGTTATCCAGTAGACAGAAGTTTTTATTGGGCACGTTTGCAAAGGTGGGTCCCTCCCGCAGCAATGGAGGAACCCCGAAGCAAGGTCTGACAGGTTTTTATACCCCCTATCTGTCCTCCCCCTCCTACGAGGGCTTGGCTCACAATCTCACCTTTTTTACCGCCCCGGAACGCTGCTAATTAACCGCAAAACCGCAGACATTCCACTTTCCGAATCCAATCAGCGCAATACACATTCCAATCCCCACTTGACCCGACAGCCGCCCCCTGCCGTTTCTCTTCACTCTGGAGCGAACGTGCCTCTTGCCTGCAGTCTTTCCTCCCTCCTGCTGTCCCTCTCCACTCTGGTGCGAGTGTGCCTTCTGCCCATCCTCCCTCCTGCCACCCCCCCAAGGCTGCCCCATGGTGCACAGCGCTCTCCCCTAGCAAACATGGTTCGTTTGAGGCCCTCACTTCTCCCTGCCTTCTCACAAGAGACTCTCAGAGATGCATTCTTTATGATTTCTTTAGGAACATATCTCTAAGCTGCTTTCACTTCCCCAAAGTTGTATTTCAGGTCTCTTGGAGTTTATTATGATCACCAGTTTTATTTCTACATACTATTCCTTTTATTCTTTTTAAAATGTTTTCAATGTACTTTCCAGATTAGTATTTGCTCACTATCTTCCCTTATATGCTATATACCTTTTGTTTAGGCCAGTGTTGTCCAAACTTGGCCACTTTAAGATGAGTGGACTTCAACTCCCAGAATTCCCTAGCCAGCCATGCTGGCTGGGGAATTCTGGGAGTTGAAGTCCACTCATCTTAAAGTGGCCAGGTTTGGACAACACTGGTGTAGGCCTCTGGAGATTTATACTGTCCTCTGCAGATGTTCAGATGCAGTTACTGATCATTCAGCTAGTCCTGCTGCTGTTACCTTCCCCTTCTCTGAGACGTGTCATCGGTGGCTGAGGTTTTAAGCCATTAAAATTGACCACAATATTTTTGTTCTTTCCATTCTGAAACATTCACAGCCTGCACTATAGTCTCATCTTCAGGAAGCTAAAAGGAAATGCTCTGCTCACAGGCTCTACTTCATGACTCCTAAATTATTTTATATTTTATTCAGGAACACAACTTTGAGCTTAATGGTATTCTCCACAAAATACATTAAGATTTCAAGTGGAAACCCACAGATAATAAGAGGTATGTGAAATCCCCCTGCTGCCCGCTCCCTGGATATAAAATGATCCGTGATTGGGCACAGCAGTTTCAATTTTGATTTCAGGCAATAATAAAATTTCTCTTGAGTGCACACTTCTGCTGACTTTCTGTTTCATTCAGTTATAATTCATGGAAACTATTAGTTTTGCCTACCAACTTTTCTTGAAGATCCAGCCAGAATTCATAATTAGCAAATACTCAGTATTGCAGATTATTCTTTCTCAGCACAGCTATACTGTGCAGTGCTGAACTTAACAGGGCCACCATCAGTTTTATTATTGTCATTTAACCAGAAATCACAGAAATAACACTTTACGGTAAATCCTTGATTTAATGGACTAATTAATGGTAGGCAATGTCCCTTACTCCCAGATAGCCATTCAATCTGAAAGTATGTCATTTAGGATCATTTACATCATTTGCATAATGGTGCCACTATTGCAAATGATTCAAACTGCCCCAAATAATTTAAATATAAGTAATGCCAATTTAAGAGCTTTTTCTGGGCTACTTAAAAGTTGTTCATTGCATCCTAAGTCTTCTAAATAAGAGTCCATTAAATCAAAGTTTTATTATATAAACCTATAGCACATTACAGGCATCCAAGCATATGAATCCCCTATAGGCCAATAATAAAATATACAAAATAAACCTAAATCTAAAATCTCCTTGTCTGTATCGTATCTCAGTATTACTCCTACCAGTTACAGTGAATCTTCTACTGCAAGAAGTTAGACATAGTAGGTGGGTATACATTTCAAAGAGGTGACTTCCCCGTTTCTGCTCCATTTTTGCCTGCCCATCCGGCAAACCCAGGACGCGTCCCAGGGCTGCAGCAGAGTGAGCTGAATTCCTTCTGAGATTTAAAGTCCTGTGGAGCTACTAAGTGAATCCCTCTTGTTTTTTACTCCTATGACCGAAATGCTATGTGAATGAATAGTGTTATGTAGTGAAGGAATGAAGAATGTTGTTAATCTTGAATTAAGGGGACTCATGCAATAAGTCATTTTTATAGAACCTCAAGACAATTCTTTCTTATAATCTGGATGTTTCTATCTTCAAGTGGTTATTAAGAGTACAGTAAGTGTTCTTATTGATATACAGTAGCAATATATTTGCATGACATGCCTAGCATATATACAAAAGCATTGTTTTATTATCATCAAGATGCCAATTAAAATGTGGACTGCCTAGACTTTTGATGGCATTTAGATTGTTATTGTCTTGGTATTTTTGCTTTGTTGCTAATCAGTGTTGTTTTTATTGTAGTGAGTTGGTGCCATCTGAGAAGCTGTGTCCTTTTTGTTGTGTGGCTATAGTGATGCCCCAAATGATGCCCAGCCACTGACCTAATCTTCTTTGACTGATGATGGTGCAATTGGTGTTGGGCTGCATTCTACCCTACCCCACCCTGGCTACCCTGGAACCTAGTTGGGTCCTAAGAGCCACAGTTGCTCTTTCCCCAGTCTTTGCTACTTTTCTAAGTTTGAAGTCTGTTCCTCCTGAGCAAAATAAACAGAATGCAGCTAGTTGGGTCTTGCAACTCTGTTTTGAGAATGAAAACTTTCAGAATGAAGTGCTTATAAATACTTACAGAGTATTTTAAGTATAAATACTTAGGAAAATGATATTCACAAAGTAAAGAAAAATGTCATAGTAGAGGAGAATATTTACCCTTCACAATACTCCACAGTCATCTCTAAAGCATTCCCAACTTCTTCCAAATTCCCTGAGTTCATATTTAATTTATTTATGTCGAAATTTGCATATACCTACTTCAACCAACTCAGAGCGGTTTTCAGTATAAAATAAAAAATAAAGTACAAATAAATATACAACAAACACCAACATACAAATACAGGTAGTCCTCACTTAACAGCCATTTACTTAACGATGGTTAAAAGTTATGACAGCCTTGGAAAAAGCGCTTTGTGACCTGTACTCGCACTTACGTCCATTGCAAACAGTTGCACCACCTCCCACAGTCACGTGATCTCAATTTGCAACCCTTTTTATGACCGTTGTTAAGCAAATCATGTGGTTGTTAAGTGAATTCTGGCAAAAAATGTCCATTGGGGAAGCTGGAGTCGTTTAATAACCATGTGATTCGCTTAACAACCATAGTAATTAGTTTAATGACCATTGTAAAAATGGTTGTAAAATTGGGTCCAGTCATGTACAGTAGTGACTCACTTAAAAATTGCCGTGCTTAACAACCACTTTTCCAGTCTCTATCATGGTTGTTAAGTGAGGACTACCTGTAATAACCACAAAAAAAGGTAGTTCTATAAGCAGCTCTATAGCCATGCACCTTGGAGTCCTGATTATAGATATGCTGTGTAACCTTACTCAGTACAAACATTCTGGGTAAGTTTGATTGACCATAAACTTTTTTTGATCTGGATATTGGTAAAAAGTGGGCATACAAATGCTTTAATTAAATTTTGACAAATAATCATTTCCATCACAGCACACTTTAATTTCTCCAAGTAACTTATCAGATAGAGTCACCTATTTCTGAAACAGTGAAGACCTTCTCAGTGTTAATGATTTAAAAATCACTCAACAAAGTTGGTTTCTCTAAATGTATTATAAATACATAATATTGTACAGATGATTACCTCCACTTTCCCTGCAAACATCAATTGTTATTTGTCCAGACACCAGGAAAAGTATGTTATCACCCTCATTCATGTAGCAATACATTTAATAGGTCCTCAAGAAACTACTTCATTAGTTGATTAACAGTAGCATAATGGTAACTTGAAGGGGTTCATAAATAGGGTCATTGGGGGAAAACTATTTGATAAATGGCATATTGCCCTTCCTTGCCTTATCTATTCCTGGACACTGCAAAAATATTCTTCAGGTTTTATCACAGTGTAACCAGGACTGGATTTCTGAAAGGAAAGACAGGTCTTTTGCAAAAAAAAATAATAGGATGGAGAGAGAGATATCAAAGAAAAAAAATATTCCACCAATTAACCAAATTAAGTGAAAAAACTGTAAGTAGGTATCTCAGTACTCTTAAGTATGATGCTGACTGCTGTATTTAATCTTATTTAGAGGAAAAGGTCTTTCAGAGTTTGACTTCTGTCCTCTTATGATTACAGGAGAAGGGGAAAGCAAAACATTCCATTACTAACATGAAGCTTGAATTCTTTGGAAAAGTTATATCATTAAGAAGAAAAATAGAACCATAAGAGAAAGTCATAATAAAATAATGTAATTATTTTTGACGCCTGAACTAGATGTTAAAGCCAACATATGTCTGCTGTGAAGTTCTCTCCTACACATTCTTTTCACTGCATCCTATATCAGTTAATTTTTTCTCTATTGCTCTTTGTGCATTGTAGTCTGTAGCCCAGTAAACTGGAACATCTGAGGGAATTAAAATAGTGAAATAACTCTTGGGATTATATTTTAATTTAGGAGTTTGAATGAAGTATTAATACATCTCAGATACTCCATTATTTCTTACTCCTGATCTGTACCACTCAAGCAGAGAACCTTGGCAAGATGAAAGATTGTTCCTTTCAGAGGCAAGAATGAGCATCTTCAAGAGACTATCCGGCAGTACAGTATCCACTGTTTCAGCAAAGTCATTTCCTATGAGAAAATGAAGATGCCAGAAATGTGAGATAATTTGTGTGCTTCCTTTTTTCCAGAAGAGCTAGGGCAAAAATAAGCCTTAGATTAGAGTATGTGGAGCAAACCTGGTGATCAGAGACTGCACTCCACTGTTTAGGTGGTCAAGGGCTGCAGTGAACAGGCAATTAAGCAGATGTGGCTGTATCACTGCTTTCACAGGAGCACAGTGAAAAAATGGGATTAAAATTAAATATAAAGGACATCAAAATAATGACAACAAGCAGAACAACTGGCTTTAGAATTGGCAAGGAAGATACCGAAGTGGTGGATAGCTTCTGCCTTCTAGGATCAACCATCAACAGTAAAGGAACAAGCAGTTAAGAAATAAGGCATTGACTAGCACTTGGCAGAGCAGCCATGAAGGTCTTGGAAAAGATATTCAAATGCTGTAATGTGTCTATAACTACAAAGATCATAATCGTGCAAGCCATGGTATTTCCTGTGACACTCTATGGAAGCAAAAGTTGGACTTTGAAGAAGCAGGATAGGAAGGGTATTGATACTTTTGAACTTTGGTGTTGGAGAAGACTCCTGAGATTACCATGGACAGCCAAGAAAATAAACTAATGGATCACTGAACAAATCAACCAAGAGGCACAAATGACCAGGCTCAAATTATCCTACTTCAGACACATTATGCAAAGATCCAGCTCTCTGGAAAAGGCTCTAATGCTGGGAAAGGTGGAAGAAAAGAGAAGAGGATGACCAGCAATAACATGGATGGACTCAGTTACAGTGGTGTTGAGTGCACTGTTGAAAGACCTAAAAGACCAGGTTAGGGACAGATTGTCATGAAGGCAATCTATCTATGTGGTTGCTAGGAGTCAAAAATGATTTGATGGCACATAATCAATCATTAAATTAAATCATATAAATGATGAGAAAACCAAATTTGGTCATGCATTCAGAGATGGCTTGCAAGAGACTTAGGAACCACATGGAGTGCAGTCACTGCAAAGTTTGAGCTTGTGTAGCATCAAGACATGCATTTCTGTGTTAATTCATTTCTCCATTTTATATGCTAACAAGGTAAGAAGTTGCTATGGCAAAACCCAACTCACAGACTGTCTTGAATGCTGATGTTTACAACTAATCTATCTTTGTACATTTTCTCCTTATGCATCTGCTAATAAAATTAATAATGCTTCAGCAGCATTTTTTAAAAAAAAATCCTAATTATCATTAGCTATTTTATATTTTTCTTTTTCTCTTGTTGCAGTGGTTAATGTGCCCATTCTGCACTCATTAATATCTTCTTTTATTTAACTTTGCAGCTTTAAGTGCTCTTGAAAATTATTGGAGCAATAGATAGAATGCATTCAATTAACATGAAATAAATAGGGGCATTTTGCTGCAGAAAATAAGCCTCATAATATACTTATTCCAAGTACTGTCACAAACATTTACAGTTTAACTCCACAGATGTCTACTCAAAAGTAAGACCACTACATCCAAGATGTTTTATTTCCAAAAGAGTTATACAGCATGTATTGGAGAATCTGAGTATCTTCAAATAGTGCTGTACTAAAACTTCCAGTAATTCTAGCCAACATGATAAAACAAATGCTGAACACTATGGATCTTCAGCATCTCTAGGGCACGTGTATGCCATGCTGTATAGGATAGCAGTCCTAGTATTCCTGGTGATATGAAATATATACTTCTATGCATTTTATGCTTCCTTCTATTACAAGTTGACCAGAAAAGGGGAGTAAAGGAAAGAACAAGGTAAGATGACTGAAGAATGTAGACTAAACCATCAATTGGCACCATTTAGAGCTAATAAATGGAAATAAACAACAAAAAAAGGTCTATTGTGATTGCATGGATGGTATTGATGAATAAGGTTTGTTTGTTTTTTTTCCTTGAGAAAGGAACTGATACATCAAAACAAAAAGGAAAGACTATAGCAAAGTATGAGAAATTGTTGTAAGAATCAGTACAGATACATGACTTGTAACTAGCATAAAAGATAGAACATAGGGTTGGAAAAGCTGAGATGCTCTCACAAAGTCTTTGGGATCTCCTAACTCCCTTTCATCCACTTGGCAAGTGGAAGATAAGAGTCCTCTCTCTTTATTTCTTCTCTTTACTTTTCTTCCTTTGGGGAGGGTATGGATGTCTGCATCCATGCTTGTAAATATAGCCTAATAAAGTAATTAGAAAATCATCATGCTCCTGGCTTGTTTGATAGGATTGTTGCTGTCTATGCTCTAACATTGCGAATAGGTTCCTATAAGCTCTGATCTTTAGTGGGAGGTCAACAAGAAATATCAGGATTGTTGGCCTGATTGGGAAATAAATAAATAAATAAGTAAATAAGTAAATAAGTAAATAAATAAAAAAACATCCTAAAAGGAATAGCAAACCATTGGTGTACTGTTGCCAAGAAAATTCCATTGATGTGTCCACAAAGTCACCAGTAATCAAATTTACCATGAAGGAGACTTTAACTTATTCAAAATTAGTACCAGAATAATATATTGAGAATCGTAACTTAGGGGGCACAGAAGAGGATGAGTCCAGTTTGGAAAGGGAGAAATATTTGTCTTATTTATTGATTTATGAAAGAGAATAATGCTATATAACATAGTTCTGCTTCCTCCCTATATGAATTTTTCCCTCCTCACAGAAGATCTCATTACTTTGGCTCTTCCAATATTAAAAGTACCAGCTACACTATACTAGGAGAATAAAAAGGTTTTCACCTCTGGGTTACACATTTCATAGGCAAGGCTCCACAAATAAGAAGACCCTACTTCTTGGCAACACCAAATTTGCCTCATTTAGTAGGTCTGCTTGAAGAAGAGCCTCAGATCATGATCTTAAGACAGATATATATGGAATGTGTATAAGCTCCAGCTGAAGGTGCTGTTCCTATTGATGATATATTAGTGTAAATTTAAGCCAGTCATCAGAATCTACACTCACTTCTTATAGGTCTAAATCGACTAGAACAACTTTGCATTAACAACATCCAAAAATATTAGCATAAAATCTGTCCAATTAGAAAATATCAAAATAATTCAAATGAAATATATTTCCCCCCCAGAAAATTCAGAGGCTATAACCAATTGGTTTGTTCAGTCTGGCTTTCTGATACTACTGATGAGCTTCAAGGCCCTTAGACTCTTTCTTACAGTTCTTTACTTTTAAACTGGAGATGGACTGGATACATCCTTTCAAAATGGAGTTCTGTCACTGTAATAAGTCAAATTGCCAACAGACAGTAGTAAGATTTAAATAAAAATCTCTAGTGTTCAAGGAAGTACTGTTATTATTCACATGAAAATTATTGTGAATAATAATAATTCCATGAAATATATTTTCATGACATAACAGAATATATGCTATTCTGAGTTGTGGAACAGCACCTTTCTCTGAAATTCTTCTGAGTAAAATCTCTTCAAAAAAACCAAAAGGGTTTTTCTCTTCCTCTTCCTCTTTTGTTAATACCATCCTTGACATGAATTCCAGACATGGATAGGATGTGTGTAGCCTCTGGAGTGGAAAGGCTGAGAAATCCAAGTATAAGAGAAGCACAGCTACAAGGCTTATTAGTAACCAGTAGGAAATCATTCCAGATGCAGTATATTTTAATTGATTTATTTTGGATTTACACACTATAGTTGATATCAAAATGCAGAACCCTTTTCTTCTCCCACCCTCTCAATTCTTTCTAGCTACATCTCCCCAAATCTGGCCCTAACTGCTGTAATTCTAAGATAGCATGGGATTAATAGTTCCATGGTGGAACTATAAGAAAGTCTCAGGTTGGAACACACTAAATCTAGATGCTCAGTTTTGGTCACTAAAAACATTTTAGGGTAACAGCAAATTTAGTGCTTCCCTTAATCTTATGAAATTGACTAGGTATCAGGCATGGCATGGTCTTTTTCAATATCAGAATGATGCACTAAGCAGCATAAATTATTCAAATTATTTAAAGTATTAGATTAATTAGACTATTTACTTCTCTAGGCTGTTAAACTGTATTTGGTTTTCAGTAAAAAGATATGATAGGCTCAAATATTTTTTCACTTTGCATCAGTACCCTATTGTGTTCCATTACCAGAAGATAAAACATTTCATCAGCAAAATAAGCCCAATCTTTGTACAGAAAAATTTAATGTATTAAATCTTTCCCTCACAACGGTTATTCCACATGAACTGTCTATGTCTGCTTGCACTTGTGTCTAGAAAAAAAAATAGCATCTAGCATTTTCTTTATCTTGACACAATTATTTTATTTATAATTACCCTGTAGGTGTAATTATTACTCTGTATAATGCAGTCCTATCTTTAGATGAAGCTAAGAATAACAGCACAATTCCACTTGAGTCTATCTTCCCCCAATTTACCACTGAGAATAAAATAAGATAAAGTACAATTTGATGGAGGAGGAGGAATTGATTCAAGACAGTTCATAGAAGGAATTGATTGTCAAGTCAATTTTCAGAGTTCTATAGTTTGCTGCTGACTCAATTTTTTAATTGATATTTGGCCAACATGATGTTATACAGTATATGCATTCTTGTTTTTGGTCACATTACCTTGTTGATTTTGTAGCTTTTCACTTATGCCTGTGGCAGGATTTCATCATAAGATTCATGAAGACTTAAAGCAATTGTTGCCCTCATCATTCAAGCAAATCTGTTTGGGGTTCAAGACATATCCCCAGGGTGTCTAGGGGGGGTTTCAAAAAAGTCAAGATGGTGGCCATGAACATGTTATTGAAGACCCACCCCTTTTTTATGTGCATTGTATGACCCCTCCCCCCACAGACTCCCCTGGGTATCACAAAATGTGTGAATGGGTTAAAATATTGGAGGTAAGTTGATGTCTTGATGTTAAAAAGATCAAATACTATGAGAATATGTACAAAGGTTTCCCAGTTCAGGGAATTTCCGGTTTAATTTCCATCAAAGATCCTCAGCTGAATTTCACTTGAAAGAACAAAGTTGTGAAACTTTGCTAAGTGGCACAGTTAACACCCCTCACCCCCAAAGTTTATAGATTGTTAAGGCATTGCTGACTGGATACAGTTGAAACCCAGTGGGCAAGGAGGCATTTCTTGCTAGGAGCATCAAGTATACTTACCTCAACAGTTAATAGTCTGCTGTGAACTCTAACTAGTGCGATAAGTAATCCTTGCTGGACTCTGAAGTAATCACTACCAATCAGGGAGCCTGGGCTGCCTCTGTATTACTTGCTATTGAAAAACATAAGCTGCTTTCCAAACAAACGCCATGCATGTAATTTTTGAAATGTGGTGTGCAAAGCTAGGATCAAGGAGTGCTTATTTTCTGGAAAGTATTTAAGATAATGGTCTGAGACTAATTTAAAAATCAACACCCCCTTTCTGCTTCAGCAGTTTTGTGTGCAGCCTTGTTTACCAGGGTTGATAGTGGACTGGGGAAATGGGAAATGATACAATACTCTGTGTAAACAAATTAACAGATTTCCTCTGAATCCTTTGCCATAGAGTATGAGGCAAGGACATTAAAGAGGAATTAAGCATCTTCTTAAACTTTTCCAGAGGCTAGATCTGAACAAATCTTATGAGGGTGCCCCCCTTAGAAGATATTCCACAAGATCCTGTATACCAGTGTTTCTCTACCTCAGCAACTTTAAGATGTGTGGACTTAACTCCCAGAATTCCCCAGCCATTTGGCAATTGCTAAAAATTTGGGAGTTGAAAGCTACACATCTAGAAAGGAGCCTGACTGGTAAGGCTGCTATACAAGTTTATTCTGGGTGAGCATCCTGATGAAATTAAGTTAATAGATGAGTAGATCAGCAGATCAATTTTCACTCACCACTTTATATGGTTAGTTAGTTTGTTAGTCAATTTATAGAGCCACCCACTTGACATGTGACTCAGGACAGGTTACCCAGTTAAAATAACAAATAGCACTGCGAAAATAAGATACCATAAAAATATAATAAGGCAAACAGCAAATTTCACCAGAGGCACTTCAATGACCAGAATCGATCTAGACAATTCATAAGACTTCTTGACCTGATGGAGGAACACATGCCTAGTAGGTCATTTCTCATGACACATGCTCAGCAATTTTACAGTGAAAGTGAACATTTAGATGAAATTCAGTTGCAACTACTCATCCTTCAGAAGGTGGGCATTGAGAACCAGAGAAGGAAGGCTGCAATTGGCAGCTGAGAAGTACCGTTGTTACTGGCTCTGATGACAAAGCAAAAGAGGAGAAAAAGTTGATGGTGCACTCATGGCCACATTCTCCTTCATGGATGATTATTTGTTTGTTTGTTCAATTCAGAAGCTACCGTAATCATCCAAGTGACTCTAGGTTATGCACAACATATTGAAAAAAATAAGCAGTAAACCATAAGCTTATATGCAGCAGTATCCTGTCCCAGAGCCTATTGAAAGAGCCACATTTTAAGGGGTTTCCTAAACAACAGGATTGAGGCCATCCAGACTTTGGGGAAGATACTATCCCAAAGGGCAGGTGCAACTACAGAAAAGGCACATCTTGAAGTTCTACAAGATGATGTAACTTTAACAATGGCTCCTGCAGTATGTCTGCTGTACTAGACCTAACAGGATGGACAGATATGAGCATTGACATCTATGTTGTACTATAGCACCGGAAAGGCAAAAATAGCTGTGGCTGATGAAGATACAGATGTCATCATGTGGAACTGGGTTGCTATTTGATTGGATTTCTCAGATCATCAGGTTTCCCAAGTGGTGAGGCATGTAATAATGAGATACAACAGACAGAGGGCGGATCCACAACTTCTGTTGGGCTCATCACCAACATGGGTCACTGACCACTGCCTTAGTGCAGGAACAAATGACATTGTCCTCCTCCCATTCCTAGTCCAATGCACTCCACAGCCTTGTTTTCCAGCTTCAGTTCAAAATTACTGTTTTTCTGGCCAGAGGCATCTTAAACCTTTCAGAGCAAATAGTCTCTAGTGCTTTGTTCCATTCTAGTGGCAGCCACAGCAATGACTGGCTGCAGTGCTTGGCATGCACCCTCCCCTCCAACTACTTGTCAGCAGTTGCTGGTGTTTTAATAATCTACAATGATCCAACCGTGGCCCATTAAGTCAATGAACTATCCTCAACCCTAGAAGCTCATGCTCCATTCAACCCTTACATATCGCAGTGGGGACAGTTTCTGTTTCTGCTCAGGCAGGGTGAAGTATCCCCCCACCAATTTTCCACTCTCTACCCACCGTACTACTTCCCTTCCCTTTTTTTTTTTTAACCTCTTAAAGTTGCAACACTGGGACATTTATGCTATGTTTCTGTGAAGCTGAAGTCCCAGTTCTTTCTTGCTAGAGAGTTTCCATGGGCCTACAAAGGAACAACTTGTTCCTTATTGCTTTAGTTATTGTAGCACCAGAGCTACAATGGTACTATAAAGGGGGAAAATTAGAAAGGGTCAGCATTAGTATCAAAAGAGATAATATGGGAAGAGACAGTGAAGACATCCATCCGTGCAACATCTGGAGAAGCAAAACAAAGACACAGGGACTTATGAGGAGGGAACAGTCCCTAAAAAGAAAAGGCAGACCCTGGTAGATTAGTTCATATAGGAGCCAGCCAAAGAAGCAGAGGAAGAACCAAACAGATCTTGCAATGGCCGCAGTTCTGACTGAGCACCACTCCAGCCCGGTTGCCAACTCACTGCAATCTAGCCTGAAATTTCTGAAGTTGGATTAAGGATGGGACTAGCATGGGAGACAAACAGCTTAAGTGGCAGTGTAAAATTGCCCTTAGTAAATGCTTTGGTTTACCCCTGGGATTAGGATCACATGTGCACAAATGTACTTCATGAAATTAAAAAAAAAAAATCTAATGGGAAAAAGTATCTAATTAGGATTCTAAAATTGTGGCTGTCGTCCCCTGACATGTTTTAAATTGCATGCTGCATGGGAAATTGCTTTTGAAGCTAAGAAAAGTTACAAAAGAAATTCAAGACAATGGATGGTTAGGCAAGGGAGAAAATTCAAGTCCTCAGTTTAAAACAAAAAGAAAAAGGAACCCCCTTGCCTGAGTCTAAGTGACTGTTTGGATCAAGGCCATAAATCCTTTTAAAGTCCCCTTTCTTTGTGTAAGCTATCTGGGATGTGTGGAAAATGAGTGCAAACCAGTGTGTTTATGCATGTACATTACTCATTAGGTAATTCCTCCAGAGATATCATAATTCTCCAGGAGCTATTATCATCCGTTTACAGATACTTGTAAGGCCGGAATCACAACCCCTGGAAATTCGGAGTTCAAGTGAAACATGAGACTTCTTGGTTATGATCTGTGGAGAAGGAGTTTGTTGTTTCAGTCACAGTGCAATGGAAGGTAGAAATTAAAAATTAAAAATGAATGTTTTACCTTCTAGAAATGCTTAAGTTCCTTAGTCTTGTCTTTGGGTTTGTTTAAATAATGAAAATGCAGGGAAAATAATAAATACACAATAATAAAAAATTACTTCCCCAAGAAGGTGCTATCTAAAAGTACTGGGATTACAACTCACAGAATTCCAGTTAGCATTATTGCAATATATGTAGTTGGCACTCGACTGGGGAAAGCTACTACAGGCTGTCTTGAGAACTTTAGTTTGTAACTTCTAGTGGACACAGGAAAGAAAGGGTTTACAATTAAAACAAACCTCAGTGCCCTAATTTTAAGAGGAAAGTTTGGAAAAGTAGGATTGCTAAATGACTGAGTTCCCCCATTACCATCTAAGACCATATGTTTCTACTCCAAATCAGAGGATTTTCTGAAGACCCCAGGAAGGTTAGAACTTCAGAACATAAGAAGAGCCTGCTGGATCAGGTCAGAGGCCCATCTAATCCAGTATTCAGTTCCCACAGTGGCTTACCAGATAATAAATCCATAATTTATTTGATTTATCTTATTTATATGCCACATTTCTGTTAAAACTGATCATTCAGGTCAATTTGAATTGAAACACTGAGAAACAACCAGTTCTCATAGAAGGGAAAAAAGAAATGTAGGAAAGTGGGTCTCTCTCTCTCTCTTTCTGTGTTGAAGTGTATAGTTGGCAGTTGTTGGGGGTCTGCTCTAATTATGGCTTTTCTCATATCAATAATAAAACTAGCTTATCAAAGAGCTATGCCCTTGAGTTTCTGCCTGTTAGCCCTTGAGTTCAAACAACACTTTGGAAAAAGCCTGACAGCATATTTTCTTCCCTTTGTTAGGTTTAGAATAAAGGTCCTATTTCATCTCCTAAGTTCTCTTTTGAGGATCAAATGTATTAAATCAAATGCTGCTGTATGTATTTTAACTTTTGTATTATGATGAAAATTTTGTTTTTAATTGATTTTATGATTGTTTGCCACCCAGAGTCACTTGTTGAGATGGGTGGCCATACAAATTGAATGAATGAATGAATGAATGAATGAATGAATGAATGAATGAATAAATAAATAAATAATAAAGCACATGCAAAATATCCCTGCAAAGCCAAATATGAAATCCTAACAATTAGGCAAGAAACATTAATCTGGCAAACTTGTGGACCTCAGTTTGAAATTTGATAAAATGTGAATGCTATTTCCTGGTTCTTCACACACACACACACACACACACACACACAGTTTAGAAGCATAGTTGTTTTACATTCCATAAAATATTTGGACTTTGAAAATAGAACACCAGTGCTCCCTGGTGGTGGAAAAGCCCAAATTGTGTTTCTTTAACAAATGCAGTAGATTGGGGAATAATTGCATCTGTTCTATTTTATATGTATAGACCATTGCTTTCAAAAAGAGAATTTCAGACACCTTTTAAACAAACAATTTATATTTAACCTTTCTGTAAAATTATAATAAAATATTTTAATACTAAAGAATTCTAATGCTATCTGCAAATTCCAGATTTAAAAAAATAATGAAGAACATAGAAGAAGGGCTGTATTCTTCAAAATATTTTGAATACCCAAATACACTAAAACCCACCATTTTGGTTATTTTGGATATATTGCATAAAGTACTAGTGATGCTGTGATGGTTATAATATTTTAAATTTGTTAATCTATATTCTTTTATCTATATTAGTTTCTTTATCTCTATATCCTATTTTTAATTTGTAATTTTTCAATCTGTATTTGTGTTATGCATCTTCTATACTCTTTTAAAATATATAATAAAAATGTAATAAACAATATTAAATTTAAGAGTTACGGGGAAGTTATTCTGAGATAGGCATAATGACCCCCTTCAAAACTGAAGGCTCATCAAGGTAACAGTTATGATTTATCCCAAGTAGGAGGCAAACATTGTAAAAATGCAGATTGTTACTAACAGAACTAGTTTGATGAAGTACTTAAGGTACCAAAGAGATCCAGGTTCAAGTTCATTCTTGAGTACAGAAGATCACAAGGTGACTTTGGGCCAGTCATTCTCTCACAGTCCTAGATTCAAAAGCCGCTAGCTACCAGTCCACATTGGGCCAGCATGATAACCTAATATTCAGGTTCAAGCATCCTGCAGTTGACTGAACCTGAATATATATATATATATATATATATATATATATATATATATATATAATTATGTGTACCTGTATCTCTACATACATGCACACATAAACATACACAAGCTTGAGAAGGAAATATTTCTTCATACGATTTTGTTGATATTTATCCTTATGTTTGAGAAGAGGGGAGGGCGAGCAGCTCAAAGCAATCTTCTCTAACCTGACATACATTAGGAAAGTTGACTACAGGTCCCATCATTTTCACATAACATGAGAACTAGCCGGCTGAGTATTGTGAAGGGGGCTAGGCTGAATGCAAAGGTTTTTGTTTTTCCTTTAGAATTCAGTATTTCAGGAGGATAAGGAATCAGACTAAATAAGTGAAATTAAACATATCGACCTCCCTGAAGTAGAAACCAAATTGCCTTCAAGTTGAAAGATCATCTATTCTATTCTGTTCTGTTCTGTTCTGTTCTGCCACATTTCACCAAACAAAATGTTTGGTCAAAACCTAAAGTACTTGGAGAAAGATATCATCAACGGTTATCCCTACATACACAGGCCGAGCATGTAATTCAAGAGAGTGTACTTAAGTTGTTAAGTGGATTTTATATAAATTCCTATTGCAGAGACTAAGGAGCAAATTTAAAGCTTCATTTGTCTTTGAAGCACTTGTTGAAAATTTGCCCCTTCTACAGATCTGTCCTGCATAACGATGGCTACTGTATAATGACTACCTGACGGTGACTGTTTATGAGGGAGAAAAAAAACTTTCTTAAAGAGGCAATGACCCAAATGTTCTTTGTTACTGGCAGAAGGGGGCATTCATTCACCAATCACTCCTGGCCTTTTCAGTCAATGGCCAAACAACACTTGTTTGCCATAGGCTCAGCCTTTGTTCTGCTCCAGAGTTAGCAAGCTGTGCAGCTAAGAAGAATTTCAACAAAAGGACATATCTCTTTGTAGCAAAACAACTTTTACTTTACTGAGGTTTTCCTCCATCATTGTGTGTCTCTGTGTTTGTGTGCATGCACTAGGCTACATATCATTTATTTTTATGATGCTTAGAGTAGTATGAGTGGAGATGGAATCAAAGGCTCTTAACAGGGGTTATAAATGTAGTCTCTGGTTTTTATCTGCAAAAAAATATAAGCACTGCTTCAACGTTAAATAATTAAGTAAGCAAAATAGAACTATAATTTTAGCAAAGTTAGTTGGAACTGATTTGTTCCAAGCAAGTTATGACGTAAGTCCCAAACCTGGCCGATAGATAAATAATGTGTAAGTGTATGAAGTTTCACTATGGCCAGAGCTATGTATAATTTCATACTGATGATCTTTGGAAATCTAGAAATAGCCATAACTAATTCATGTTTGATATAATTCAATTAGATTTTTTTTTTTAAAAAAATCTCTCTTTAGTATGTCAAATTACAAAGACAGGTTCAGGAATTTTTATTCTTAGATCTGCCTTCTAACTCATGAGACTTAGGTCTATGATCATTGGCCCTTGCCTCCAGTCTGATTGGCATATATATATTATATGCATTCTCCCCAATGCTGGAGAGGATGTCTTCAAAAAGGCTCTTTCTTTCATATGGGGTGGTCATATGATAAAGTTATTCCCTTTTGGCATGAAAGTTTAGAGAAATAAGCATAATTACTAAACAAGGAATTAAATGCTTGACAGAGCTAGGGTTACTGCATTTATTTACAGAATCAAATGTTAAGCTTAAAAACAAGGAATTTATTATTTACTTAGTCTTAGCAACTAAAATAACATTGTTTAATGTTGGAAAACCTTAGACAATTTAACAACTGATATGCAGATTAACAAAGCCTCTTCAATCGCCATGCTAGCAAAGATTACAGATAAAGTTAAAATGAGATATCAGAGGCAAGAACCACAATTCTGTTCAACCTGGGTGGACTTTATATTTTATCTTAATTGCAACATTTTATCTTAATTGTTCATTCACTGGAAAAGAAGGAAAAAGTGTTTCTTATAAAATGGGAAGGGTAGTGAGTTTTTTGTTTTACTGATTACCGGAAGGTTTTGACTGTGCAGACCACAACAAATTGAGGATAGTCCTCTAAAACATGAGTGTACCAAGCTACATTATTGAAGAATTTGTGTGATGACCAAAAAACAACAGTTAGAATGGAACATGAAATTTTTGAAATAGTTCAAAATTGGGAAAAGAGTGTTTCAAAGGTTTATATTCTCCCCTTGTTTATTTAACATACCTGCAAAATATATCATGATAAATTCTGGACTACAAGAAAAAGAATTAGGAATTAAAGTTTCTGGGGAAACATCAATAAATTCAGTATGCTGATGATATCACTTTGGTGGCTGGACGCAAAGAAGATTTAAGTAATCTCTTGTTGATCCTGAAATAAAAATGGAAAGAAAGCTGGTTTGTTTCTCTCTCCCTCTCCCTCAGATTATATCAGCAGGTAAGACCAACTCAATGCAAATAAATGAAGAAGAAATTGAACTTTATCATTTTAGGCTGAAAAATTCATAGGGATGATGACTATAACCATTAAATAATGAGATATCTGCTACTAGGGAGGAAGACTACAATAAAGGTAGACAAAATATTAAAGGTGCAGAAGCCACGCTGGCAACATTTTCAGTATGTGTTGACAAGGCCATTATTTTTACCATTACAGCTGGATTGTCCAAAAGGCTGAATGAACAAGAATTGCATGGGAGAAAATTGTTCAGAATACTTTGGACTAGGCGAAGAATACTAGAAGAAGTAAAATTAGATTAATTAATTAATCTAATTATTTAGATTAATGCTCACTGGGAGCATTAATAATGAAGCTAAAGCTTAAATATTTCCAACATAAAATGTGAAGGGAAGAGTAATTGGAGAAGACCTGCTGCTTTGAAGTAGTGAATATGTTAAAAAAAAGAGGCTGATAGAAGACAAGGTGGCCCAATACTATTGCTTAAGAGGCAAGTATAAGATTGCAAGAACTCAGGCATTGAAAGACAATCCTGGTGAAATCGTGCCTCTCAGGTCACAAAGCATCAAAAGCAACTGAACTATTGATCAGCAACAAGTGATTATATGTTTTGCTTCATATTTTGGCTTCTAGAAGGGCTAATGTCTGGTTCTTTTAATAATGAAAACTTGGGGATTACATTTCCAGAGGCAACTGCTCCTTATGCCTCCCCTTGTGAAAGGCCATGCTAAGGAAGCATCCCGTGGACCACATCCAATGAGTTTTTATTGATACGGTAGTATACAAATAGAACAAAAAAGAGTTTCCTTGTTTTGGTAATGACCAGATCTAGTATTGGGTTATGTGAAAATTAACGGACCATGCTACATTTTCCCACATCCTTCAGACTCCATTAGATTCTTCTCCTCCTCCAATGCAGTGAACTTTAGAACAGTTCTGTAATACAGTATTTCAATATCCTCCCCACTTTGGAGAGCCCCACAAAATTCATTCACCGAGTTACAATTCTCATAATTTCCTCCATCTTTCCCCACTCTAGAGGAAAACTTGGAGCTGGGGAAAATTTTTTAGTATGAGTTTTTTAGACTATATTTTTTTGTCCTTGTTCATCATCATATCTTTAGTCATTTTTGATGGCTTCAACCACCAACCAACCATAGTCTACATTTCTGAAGTGCAAAGTACATCTTTATTGTATATTAAACTTATCCAGGAGTGAACTTGTTTTTGGTAAACATCACACAATCAGGTTTTAATTTAGTATTTGTACAAGATAAGCTTTCTTTTGAGCATTTAATTACCACAATGAATTACATTTTATATATCAGTAACCCTAAATAAATGTTTAAATATACTTATTTGTTTAGCATATTTATAGTTCACTTTCTTCATGTAATGGGCTGGTTTCCAGTTCATTCCTGGATCCAATTCAAAGTTCTGTTATTAATCTATGAAGCTGTTTACAATTAGAAGCTGGAGTTTCTGAAGGTGCACCATGTCTCATGTATTGTTGCTCAAAGCCATAAATTGTCATCAGAAGCCTTGCTTTATACTTGCCTGTTGAGCTCTGGTGGGTGACTACTTGATTTTGGACTTCTTCTGTAGAAGTTCCCTCCCTGAAATAGATTACTCTACCCAGAGAGGTCAAAGTGGCACATACCTTGCTCCTTTTTGATACCAAGCAAAGGCTTTTCCATTCTGTCAAAACTTTTAAGCATAGCTATGCTTCCAGTGCTATGTTTCTGTTACATACTTTTATCTTCATGCTAAAACTAATTTTATCCTCCATCGCCTTTAGTGGATTATTTTAATTTCTGACTAAAGTTGATCTTTATGGATTTTGTTTGTGTTTTCCTGGTTTCTAGGACTGATCAGACAAACAAGCAAATAAATGCAATTTGAACCATTGGTTAAGACATTATGAAGAATATGATTGTGATTAGAGAAGCACAGGGACATCTGAAATTTTGGAACAACGTAAAAAACTACTTTGGCTCACTCTCATTTAGACTGTCATGTTTCATCAGCTGTACTCAATAACACCTTGAGGTTCTCCTATGTCTTCCCATCCTTGTGGGAGGCTCAATGACTATTTATAGACACCTTGGCAGTTCAGCAATATAGGGATACAAATGAAGCAATGGGACAGGGTCAGACATAATACCAGTGCAATTATGCCTGGGACCATGTTTGCCAGCTTATGTGGTTACATTGCCACATAATATCCTGCATTATTGAAATGTCATGATAACATTCTCTGCTCTTACTTCTGGCGAAATAAACTTCTCCAGTTTGTCTTTGATTGTAAAAATCTCCACACTGGTAACACTTAATGCATAACAGGATGTGGATAAGTCTTAATTTAGTCGAGGTTGTCATTTCTGTAATGGTAGGCTGCATTGCCAAGGAAAACAAATGGTGAAGTGAAATGCATGAACTACAGCACCTTAGCAAGATGATGTAAAGCCCAAAATGTAATTGTTCAAGGTCACAGTCAGGAGAGGATAAGTAACAAGTTGTCTGTCTAAGCTGATAATAATATACCAATACAATCCATATCCATTTGTATATAATCTTGAAAGTATATGAATAGGCACATAAATATACACATGCACAAATGCAGACACAATGAAATTTAATTTTATTTTGCATGGAAACTATCAGACGACAATGAATAGACTTTTGAGGATGCCATAAATCAGTTTCCCCAAACTGATGATTTCCAGGTCTGCTGAAATGTCAGCTTCCAGTATTCCAAGCTAGCATGGCCAACAACTATGTTAATAGGGGATCTGGGAAATTGTAGACCCAACACACCCAGGAGTCACTAGGCTGCAAGTGGCCATTCCAGAGCATTAAACTGAACAAGACTTCCCAACCTTGTGACTTCCACATTGTGAAGGATTACAATCAACATAATTTGCAGTTAATGTAGTCCTGGGTGGAGGTGATGTTTGACATATCTGAAGTACTGAGGAAGATTGAACTAACTCAGTGATGTGATTCTGGATGAATTTTCCTCATCATTATCTGCATATGTCAATCTGTTGTATACATGGCAGCCATTTATGTTTTCTATAAAGGCTACATTTATCATTATTTCATGGAAAACATCAGACTAATTTTCCTTTTGGTTTTGTGTCCACATTCAGTAGAATATTTTAACAGGACAGGTATATGGGTCTTAATATCTTACAGGTTGGAAAGATAGACAGCTGTTATTTTAGTTTACCCTACAGAACTCCTATTACATTGTTTGAGAAAACAGTGGAAGTCTATACCTGAATATTTTTTGCCAAAGCTGATCTCATTGAACTGCAGATCTTAATTAAACCATTAAGTAGAAAGAGATGGATTTTTATGCTTCTCATTACAATTGCTTTATAGATAATACTCATGGGTTTTCATGCAAGGGACACTAGGAAAATGATACTGCATGTAGCAGAACTACTTTAGGATCAAACCCATTTGGCAGAAAAAGTTTGGAAAGGACACTGATAGAACTCTCATGATGGGATGATCTTCAAAGCAGCTGTACGTAGAGCATATCACAGTAATCAGATCTGCAAATTACAGGACTTATCAGCTGTATTTTGTTTTTTCTTCTAATTTTTTTACTCCATATTCTAGCTTGTAAATTTCCACAGGAATTTTGCGAACAGTCATAACACTCTTAACTCAGTTTCTTCTATTTTTATGGAAATAAAACTCTCAACATACTCCCCTTGCCTGTGCAAGCCATACCATATTAAAAACTTCATGATTTCACCACAGTTTAGAAAGTACTCCTCATTCTCATTTTATCAGTAACAGCAGATTTGGGAGAAATAAAACAAATTTGAAAGATCTTTATCTGACAGTGCAGTGTAGAAAGTTTAGAGCTACTTAGTATGACAGATGAGAATACGGAGCAAGTGACCTGTGGATTTTAGCAATGCCATGAGATGGAGCTGAAGTTCAACTATTTACTTTGTTTACCTATTTCTCCAACAATTCTCTAAAAGGCTTATGTAGTCCAAGCTGATCCATTAATCTGTATAGACAACTGGCAGCAATAAAACTAATTTTATGAAAAATTGTTTTCCTGATTGCTACAAGACAACATGAGGGCCTGCTGAAGGAAGGAAGAATCAAAGTATAGGTTAAATTTGTTCACCTAACAAATAAAAACTGTCCAAGTTTATATTTAAAAATGCTTAAAAGGGTATCTATGCATATTTTTACTCCTAATAGGTCCGGGCAACATCAATTAAAAAGAATCAGGATGATTGGTGATTTGAAAGACATCCAGCAGACAACCTTGGAGAACATCTTCGCTTGAAGTAAACAGTGCTGCACTACACAAGTAAATTTTACTTGACATGCGTAAGGCAGGTCAAGACAGGAGCCATCCATAGAAAATTACTGATATTTACATTCCCCTTCCTACACTAATGGCTTTTCACTGCAGTGTTGAATACACCAGTCCCACTGAAATTTCAGACTAGCTTGTTCTATAGTTTTTGATGAATAATTTCATAATATTGTTCCAAAGACAGGTGAAGTTAAATATACCGCCGCCCCCCCGCCCCCCCGCACACTGTGAACTCCAGTGAGTTTGGTTTATGCTGGGCCTGTTTGCAATGAACAGCTAGGAATAATTTTTCTATTTGGCTATAACTCAAAACATTGCTTACACTGGCTGCCTCTTTTATCAGAATAAATGAATTTGGCTGGAATGCAGAGAAATGAAGTCCAACGTATCTGGAGGATACCAAGGTGCTGCTGGATTCACGTACTGGTGATCATGCCCTATGTGTGTGCATTAGAAAGGAATTAGGTGATAAGCATAGAAGCCTCCAGTGGTGTTCACACAGTCTGGAATTCTGCACATGCAAATTTAAAAATTGCACAGGAGCCAGGACACACAGAAATCTGAGTGAACAAGCTAATTTTCTTTAGGAAATCATAGGATGGTGCTTAAGATATTTTTATAGAAGGGGTTTTGCTTGCTTTCTTCTCAATCCATGCTCTTTCCAAAAGAATGGAGCAGGAATAGGATTGCCCAAACTGACCTTCTCTTAATCCTTGACCATTGGACCAAAGCATGAATGGGTAGGGGCAGGAGTTGCAGACACATGGGAGCACTGCTACTGAGCAATTCTGTGTTCAGATTGTAGCTGGCCAGCAGCAGAAAGTCCATAATATCCCAGTAGAAAGGAGTACTTCTGGGAGTTGAAGTCCACACAACTTCAAGTTGCCAAGGTTGAGAAACACTGGTTTAAAATTTTACAGTATTATAGCCCCAACTTCTGATGTGCTTTACAGGATACAAAATGTAGGCGAGCGAATGAGTTAAAACTTTTATCTTCAATATAGTGCTGAAATGAAATTTCTCCAATGACACTTTCCTAACAACATTCCTGAGATTTGTCTCCCCTCGTCATCTTATTCAAAAGATGTTTGTTTGCCAGATCTTTTCTACATAAAGAATGTGAGTATTACAAGTGTCTGTTGGTGCAAGGAACCTAGACAAATTAAGCCATTGATAGAACCCAATTCAGTTAATTTGATTTGTTTGGAGGTTTAATTGGATTTCTCCAATTTTACATTGCCTTGGGAACATTGTATATTAATTGTCTGATAAAGAGGAGAAAATAATGCATGATGTAATTAAAAGAGTAGCCCTTCTATCAATGGAACAGATCCTTCCTTTTAACAGA
Source organism: Python bivittatus (assembly GCF_059951505.1). Taxonomy (NCBI): domain Eukaryota; kingdom Metazoa; phylum Chordata; class Lepidosauria; order Squamata; family Pythonidae; genus Python; species Python bivittatus. The sequence goes on along the minus strand of NW_028277056.1, from coordinate 20,447,243 downwards.
AATGCTAGTAATCCAGCATAGACTACAGTTCAGGGGAAGGGAAACTGAAGCAATCTTCACCTCCTTCTGCAACCGTCAGCATTCACACTGTTCCAGGAAGTGTTCCAACAGCTATGGGAGCAGGAAGCAGAGAGAATGAATGGGGAAAGAGATTAAGTTAAAAACACTTTTCTTGTGCTTTTGTGAGTAAGAGATCCCAAGCATTAAGCCTTACTTAGAACCTCTGGATGGTTTAAAGCAGTGTTTCTCAATCTTAGCAACTTGAATATGTGTGGACTTCAACTCCCATTGAAGTCCACGTATCTAGACAACATATTTTTGTCTAGGAATTCTGGGAGTTGAAGTCCACACAACTTCAAGTTGCCAAGGTTGAGAAACACTGGCTTAAAATTTTACAATATTATAGCCCCAAGTTATAGTAGTCCTTGAATTTTGAAAGGATATAGACAAGTTACACTCAGCAGAATTCAGAACAATTATTCTATAATTTCCTTTGCACTGAATCTTGTCTTCCTTATAGGGATTTGAAATGGCATTCCTACCACCGTTGAAGAAAAATGCCCAATATTGGAAGAACAGACAAATAGGGAAATACATAGGATACATAATAGTAGGAGATCTCCATGAACATTGCAAAATATTGTGCTTCATATGCATTTTCTGGTTTTGATTTTAACACTAAGCATACAAAAATAATTCACTGAAGCTTCAGAGCCAATCTGGGAATTTCCACCATGTATTAGAAAGTCTCAAGACATATGCCCTTTGCATAAAATAGTCACGAATACTTCTTCTTTTTTTTTTTTTTTGGTCATCTGTCTGAGTGGCTTGGTTGCAAAATAACCTAGAAAGATACAAGGGTAGCATACTTACTTTTACTTTGTATTTACAGTACTTTGAAACATATTTTTGTCTAGGACATGCTGTTCACTTGATCTGAAATGTTTTACAAAGATTTTTGGAATGTGTTGGAATAAAACTCAGAAGTTATAATTCCTTGGGAATTTTCATTACAGAATGATAAACCAAAAACACAGTCCAAAAGCTTTTAGGATTAAAGAAAAGATATAGCAGCTACAATATTCTTAGGATATAACAATATAATCTTTTGAGACTCCGATTAAAATAAACAAAATTATGGAAGTTTGCTTTTGCTTAACCTGCTTAACATTTGTTCTTACAGACAAATAGGGAAATACATAGGATACATAATAGTAGGAGATCTCTGATGTTCTTATCTACATCATGGAAAAGAATGAAATACAGTCAGCTAGCAGCCTATGAGGTGAATGCAATTTCTATGAAAAAAAAAACAGATTTTGAATAAATGGAAATCTATTTAATAATGACAATAAAGTCCTTACTATTACATGAGGGTGACGATCCATCATCTTCATCCTCATTACATTTGAGGTTTTATATATATATAAACATATAGTATTAAAGAAAGTAAGATCTTAATTCAATAATGTCCTTACAACATGGATAGAGATAAAACCCTGAGTAAACCCTACATTTATACCTGAACAATCTGACATGCTACAAAAGGGGGAAAAACTGAAAAAAGGCATTGGGAGGGAAAAGGTGTATGGAATTATTGATGCTCTGTCAAATTATGTACAATATTTAATGAAAAGGCCATTTAAGGAGATTGGGAGAGGAGGATCTAAATGTGAGCCGTATCTCACTTTATATACGGGCTTTGAGGAGCCAAAGCTAGCACTCACACAACAGGTTATGGGCATGGAATGAGAATGAGAACAGCTAACAGTTCATTTGCCTATGTCCTGACACATTTCTGAACACAGTTTTAGAGCTCTTTTTGAAGATGGTCACAGTTACAAACTTGGGAAAGCTCCTTCTCATTCATCCAGCATTCTTCCTCCAATCTGCCACCTGTCTGAAGGGTTGTTTTTCTAAACAGCATTAACCCATGTAATATAAAGAGCCTGTAGAAAACTTCACAAAGCTTTGGAAAGCTCTGGCCAGGCATTATGCAGACAGATGCCTCTGTAGAAGTTTAGAGTCTGGTCTCTCTGCGGCCAAAGCAGCCATGGAGAACACTGCTCAGCTACCAGAGGTGAGTGCCTGTGGCATCCTAAAATGGCCAATAGATGCTGGCCATTTCTAACCATGATGTCAACCATTTTGTCAGTGAAGATGATATCCACAGAAGAGGGAAAATGTTTGAAAGTGGATGGGCTGGGGATAAGACAGAGGCAATGTCATGCTTTTTGTCATTTCTGGGGCATGTTCATCCTCAATTAGGAGGACATGAGGATGAGCCCTTAGACTGCAATTATATATCTACTTATTACTCTGTGGGCCTGACTTGTAAATATATAGTAGGTAGTCTTTGAGTTATGACTATTTGTTCAGCAACTGTTCAAAGTTACGATGATGCTGAAAAAATGGACTTACGACTGGTCCCCAAATTACAGCTGTTGCAGCATCCCCGCAGTCACATGATCATGATCTGGGTGCTTGGCAACCTGTTTGCACTTATGACTGGTTGTCAAGTTGATCACAATCATGTGATTGCCATTTGCTACCCTCCCTGCCAGCTTCCCATAAGCAAAGTCAGTGGGGAAGCCAGCAGGGAAGATTGCAAGTTGCGTGGGTAAGTCTCCTCTACCCACCCTGACCTTTCTTTGCTCACATACACTGCACCTCCTTCCTCCCTTCACTTGCATGCCCACATTGTGCCCTTCTTCCCTCCTTTCTCTAGCAAGCGAAGGGGGAAGGAGGGCCAAGAAACCCTTGAACTGCAACGTGGCAAACAGTCCCAGAGGTTCTGGGGCTGCTTGCTGTCCTGCAAGGCAGAGTGCAGGGTGGCCAAAAAGGCAGAGATGGTGGGGAGACAGGTGGGGGGAGTTGGAAGCAGTCTCTTTCTTTACTGAGGCTCAGGGCTGGGAGGGACCAAGCCTGGAATGGCTTGGATTGGGGTGGGTCCTCAGCTAATGACTGGTAAAATTCACTTAACAACGGCAAGGGGAATTGCCAGGATTGCCATTGCTAAGCTAAGCAATCACATGATGTCTCACTTAATGATTGCATAGCTTAGCGATGGAAATTCTGGTCCCAGTTGTGGTCGTAAATCAAGGACTACCTGTATAGTGTTCTGAGGGACTCAGAAGGGCAGCCTAAGAAAAAGGAGGGAAAAGATGAAAAGAGATTTTCTTTTCTGTAGCAACAGCAGGAGCCAGAAAAACAGGAGCCAAGCCTTAGATGCAGTTCCCAGAAAATCTTTGGAGCCAGCATTTTGAAGGACTCTTGAATCTTCAAACCTAAGAAATCCTGTGCAACGTGATAAATTTAGCACCATTCCCTATTGTGGATGTGCACTTCAATGGTTCTTTTAAGGATATCTTTGAAATAATTACAGCTCAGCCCACTTTAATATAGAGAAGCCTCTTGTGATTTTTTTTAACAATACTGCAGTCTGCTACTGAAAGCACGCTGACTTTCAAGACTGCAAAAAACAAAACAAAACCTTAGAATGGAAACTGTTCTGGGAAATGATTACTAATAAGGATTTGCTTCAGGATAGCACAAACCCCATGGGAGGGATGGAGGGTGGGATATATAAAATCCCTTCTCACCCCTATGGGTGGTATGTGTCTTCCTCAATCTCAGTCTCAGGTCCTCTATCACTTCTGGAACCACTTTGGCCTTTACTTTCCACATCATCTCTAGTTCCTCCTTCAGGCCCTGGTACTTCTCCAGCTTCTCATGCTCTTTCTTCCTGATTTTGCTGTCATTTGGCACCACTACATCTATCACCACTGCTGTCTTCTGGTCCTTGTCTACTACCACGATGTCTGATTGATTGGCCAGTACCTCCCTGTCCATCTGGATCTGGAAGTCCCACAGGATCTTAGCCCTGTTATTCTTCATGGCCTTCTGTGGAATCTCCCATCTGGACTTGGGAGGGTCTAGCCCATACACTGTGCAGATGTTCCTGTACATAATACCAGCTACTTGGTTGTGCCATTCAGTATATGCTGTTCCTGCCTGCATCTTACACCTTGCCACTATGTGTTGGACCATCTCTGGGGCCTTTCTGCACAGTCTGCACCTTGGTCCTATCTAGTGTGGTAGACCCCTGCTTCTATGGATCTGGTGCTTAGTACTTGTTCTTGGCTGCTATGATCAATGCTTCAGTGCTGTTTTTTAGTCCAGCCCTTTCCAGCCACTGATAGGATTTCCCAATCTCGGCCACCTCAGCTATCTGTCAATGGTACATCCCATGCAGGATCTTAGTCTTGCCATGGCACTTCCTCTGCTTAAACTTCCTCCCATGTCTGCTGCTGCCTCAAGCATTCTTTCAACAGCTCATCTTTGGGTGCCATCTTACTGATATACTCCTGGATGCCCTGAATTTCATCCAGGAAAGTGGCTTTGACACTCGCCAGACCTGCCCACCCTCTTTCCAGCTGGTGTACAGTTTTTGGGTGCTGGACTTGGACTTGAAACCTCCATACATTGTGAGAAGCTTCCAGGTCTTCACATCGGCAATCTCCATGTCAGCTTTGGCCAGCTCACTATACTGGCAGGGTATCTGATGACTAGCAGGGCGTGCTTATTGATGGGGTGGATCTTGTTCTTCACATTGAGCTGGCTCTTCAGGACCTGTTTTATCCTTTGGTGGTTCTTGGATGTTGCTGTCTTCCTTGCCTCCTCATCATGGTTCCCATATGACTGTGGGATACCAAGGTACTTTTAGTATGTCTGCTATGTGGTCTGCTGTAGTTCCACCCCAACAGTCTTAACCACCTTCCCTCTCTTTACTACCATCCGGCCACACTTCTCCAATCCAAATGCCATCCCAATATCCTCACTGTGGATCTGTGTCAAGTGGATTAGCAAGTCGATACCTCGTTCACTTTTAGCATACAGCTTGATGTCATCCATGTAGATGAGGTGGCTGATGGTAGTTCCACTCTTGAACTTGTATCCGTATCTATCTGTCTGTCTGTCTATCTATCTATCTATCTATCTATCTATCTATCTATCTATCTATCCATCCATCCATCCATCCATCCATCCATCCATCCATCCATCCATCCATCATCTACTTGTAATATTGGTTTTTGGCACTTACATATAAAAATGTAGGCTTTGATCTGCAGCTACAGCATCTGCACTGGAGTATGGCCTGAAATGTAGTGAGCAGACAGGTTGATTCAAGTCCTTTGTTACTATAATTAAGTAGCCAACTGTAGTGAAACAAAAGGGGAAAATAGATTTGAAATTCTCCAAATGGATACTGATTAAAATCTTATGTTCATCAGCAACAGATAGGAGTTCTGAACACAAAGATATTTTTCAGTAACCATCATGCAAAAAGCATAGCAATTTCTTTTAGACTGTGTCATTTTCTTGGGAACAATAACCCAATTTTGTATAGGCCAATGGGTGGAGGATCTTTGTGATGTTTCTCAGTTCTACTTACTCAGATCCTTTTATACCTGAAGACAACAAACCTGAGACTGGGAGTGAGTCCTACTAAAGAAGAGAACCTAGCATCTTCCTTGTTAGTCTTCTACAAGCTGGTCAAGACTCTTCTTTTGTAGGCACTTGGGATAGATGTTGCTGTTGATGGTGGGGGCACCTAACTGTAGCTGGATGTACTTCTGTGTTAAATTTCTGTTGCCAACAGTCAAGAGTTGGTCTTGAGCTGGATGTTTGTAAAGTGAACAGGTTTATTTCTGTGTACACATGTATGTGTTTGCATGAACAATCCAGCTTTCTGCCAACCAGCTGCCTTCCAGATTGCTGGATTAAAGAGAGATGCCCTCAAGTTGAGCTCAGTTTTGTCCTTGCCTTCATGCAGTTTTCTTGGCAGGCAGAAGAACACATGTGAGCAGTAGCAGATTGGAAAAAGCTAACAGGGCCAAGTGAAGTAAAAGTAAATTAAAGCCTCCTTCCCATCAAGCTCATACTCCTGGTGGCTTAATGGACACGTAAGGTAACCCCCCACTTGTTCTACTTATATTACGGATGTAATTTTGTAATACTTTCAGCATGAACCAGATCAGATTAAAAGTTTCCTTTTGCAAAAACAACCTGAACCTTGTGTAATTACAGCTGGTAAATGGTAAATGAAGCTAAGAATGAACAGGGTTTTTTTTTTTTTTTCCATTCTTAGTAGTTCTTAAAATTGTTAAGACTCTAGACCAGTGTTTCTCAACCTTGGCAGCTAGAAGATGTGTGGACTTCAACTCCCAGAATTCTCCAGCCAGCATGCTGGCAGGGGATTTCTGGGAATTGAAATCCACACATCTTCAATTTGCCAAGGTTGAGAAACACTGCTCTAGATAATAAGTGCTTAATATAGTTTTCACAATCATTTTGAGTTGTTTAAGAACATAGGTATACAGAAGTTAATGAGGTGAGAGAAAGTAGGTTTTTGAGGTAACAGAAACTTCTGAGGTGACAGAAACTAGATATATTCAAGTTTATGGCAACCATAAGGCCATCAGGTGGAGCTCACGTCTTTTTGCTGCCTGAAGAATACATTAATTCTTTCTATGCACAGAAGCTGCTTGGACAGACATTTATTTCAGTGCAGATGGCTGGATGCTACCCTCTTGAGGACACTAGGGTACCTTAGCTATGAAGGACACATAACTTTGCATTTCCTTACCATTCTCAGCCTGTAGGCAGCTACTACTATCTGGGATACCTGTTTCACTTGTCTGAAGGTAAGGCTGGCCTTGAAAGTCACATTGTAAAATAAACTATGCCTTGCAAATATAATAATATGAGGGGAAGATGCAGAGAATTCCTGGGTTGTTGCTGATGAATGTACTTTACCATGAAATTGGTTTCTGAATCAGAAGATGAGGCTGCCACACAGATTATGCCCAATTATGCCCCTGATTTTTTTTCTGCCTTCCCATTCCCCCTACACTTGAAGTGCAATGCACCTATTTGTGATAGCAAGGTTGAGGAGCAAGATTGTAGGCTGAGGAAGGGAAAAACTGAATTTGCTAAGCATGTCTCATTTCCTGTTTGTTTCAGCAATGAATGCAAAAGTATTTGTAGGATAGCTACATGGTTCTCAGGCAGAGAATTTCTGATCACTTGCTACCTGAATTCCTTTAATCTGGAATTCTTGGGAAGGAACCTGGACCTTCTGCATAAAGGAAAGGGAAAAAAAAGATGATCTAGCAAGAACTGTAATTTTAGGAACTGGTGGTTGAATTTGGGTTTTTCCCTCCTTTTTATTTATTTATTTATTTAGCAAATTTATATAGCTGCCCATCTCACTGAAGCGACTCTGGCGTACAACAATTAGATAAAAAGACAGATATAAAAACAACAGAAAAAATATAAAACCACATTAATAAATACCTTAAAAACCATCTCTTCATCTCGTTTTCCGTTTGTACCATGTTTTTCAGTCTGAAGTGCTTTTTTTTTTCCTTAAAAAAAAACTGTTCTAAGAGCTTTTTTGGCTGAAAAATCAGATAAAATGCTTTAAATAAAAAATAAATGTTAAACCTGCTTAAGCTTCTTATGATCTCAGTGATAGGAAGAATGGAGCTGTTGATTTCTTTTAAAAATACATAATCATAGGAAGGAGGAACATTGTAAAGTAAAGCAATCAATGCAATCCAGTTCATTTTGTGGGAAGATATTAAATCATTTTAATAATATGTTTCGTGTGTGCTTTACTGTTGCAAGCTGGTGCATGTCCTTTAAGAAGTGGAACAAGGACAAAAGTAATTAGGATGTGCTTGTTTTCCTAAGAGGCTTAGTATATTTATTTATTGCTCAGTTACTTCTAACACTGATTTGTTTTGTTTGCAGCAGAACAATCTTAACCTTCTTGGAGGGCTATCTGAGAGGCACTGGTATGGGATGAAGATCCCTCTTTAGCAAAGAGTGCCAGGGAGTTTCCAGTTAATAAGCAGTTGATACATCCAAAATTAGACTTTAGGGGAGCAAAAAATGGACTTTTGGCCCCAAGGCCTCTGGATTTGGTCCTTACTTACATCATCTTCATGCTACTGTTTCCGTTCACATTGATTTTAGTAGGAAGGGAAATTTCCAAATATGAGAACTCATATGTGAAAAACCACTGCTTTGCCTACTTGTGATTCAGAATGTGGATCTCCTTTTCCATTTTGAAAGGTTTGGCCTCCAAGCAGTCAGGAAGGAATTTCTGGGACAATAATGAAACCATAGGTAGGACTTAAACAGAAAATTAAGGCACAATTTTGATAATACAGCAGATGTTTTAGTGAATTATTTTGCTCTCTTGAGTTTGGCTTTGTGGAGTGGCCATCAAGTTGTGGCTGATGTGCACCCAGTTCACTGTCCATCTCACCCTGAACATGCAACAGCTTGACACAATTTTTCAGCAACTCTGTCATGGCATTCCCTGCTCCCTCTGGATGACAGATTGGTGCCTTAATCTAAGTTGATGCTGGGCTATTACTATGATGAAATGTGATAAATAGGATAAATCTGGTGCAGCATCAGCCACATTAGTGAATGCCAACCATGAGGCAGCCAGATGAGCAATCAGGACTGTCAAGATAGTTAGCAGATAAGGTAAATACATAGACTCAGTTGAAACACTGAAATACGGAACTAAGTTGGTAGATGTTTCAGTGGAGATTTATTGATTTTTCCTGGTGCAGTAGCTGCAAATGCAGTAGTAACACTGGTAAAATGCAATCATGGTCCACAGTTCTTTTTTTTAGGCAGGCTACTACTGCTATAGAGAGTTACTACATTGGGTAACAGACATGGAATGCATCATTTTCCTGATACAAACATTGGTGTGGAGCGATAACATTAATAGAGCTGGGAGAGCTCTGTTTGTTCATTTGCTAGATTTATATCCTGATTTCCTCCAGAAGTTCCCCCAATTTCCTCAGCAAGAAATGCCCTGTGACATAGGTTTTCCTGAGAGAGATTTGACTGGCCCAAAGTCACCCAGCGAGCTTCTGTGAAACTCTCTTAACCTAGTCTGACTTTTACTATACCGCATGCATAGGAAACCATTAGATGTGAGTGTGCTTTGCACAGGATGTACAATATTCTCATTTATAAACTTCTCCCTACTTCTCCCCTCCCCCCCCCCCCAAAAAGAGATGGTCATGATGAATCATGCAAATCTAGCCATGCAATGTATGGGTTTCTAGTAGAATACCTGAGACATGAAGATGTAGAGGAAGAGAAGGTTGTCACCCACCCTATTATGAGTTCTGCATTATCAGTCCTCTAAGTGGATAGTCCAAGACATTGATATTCCACCGAAACTATAGACTTGAACTCAACATCCCAGAGATATATATGGCTGGGGTTTAATGTTTGGGATGCTCAGTGACCTAAATTTGAATCCAGTGTTTTGGACGTTGCTTTTTCCTGCAATATATGTTTTACCACACATACACACAGTATTGTGAAAGGAACTGAGCAAGGCAATACCTTATATTGGCTTCCAGGGCAAAGATTCATTCTTTTTCATAATGCAGTGGTTTTAAAGCAAGCACAAAAATCTTGTTCAGCTCACAGAAGGTGTCTTGGTTTTTTCTGTGCTGATTTGCAACAGCTTCAAGGAACTTCCAATCTCTTGTCCTTTATGCACCCCCCCCCCACTCCAGCCACAAACTTCTATAAACTGGAGCGTGAAGGCTGATCTCAGGCTAAACTAGTGATGAAATCCTTCATTAGTACTTCATTTGTAATTTATATCCACTGAAGTAGTTGACAAAGAATCAAGTCACCCATTTCTTAGAAAAGCAGCCTTTGAGGTCAGTGAACTGGATTAATTATAACCATGTGTAAAGCAAAGCCTGTCTCTGTGTCAATTATCACTATTTGATAACTAAAATTATGTCCAGCTCTGTTCTTCTTCAAGACATGGCCATTCATCTTTTTTAAAAAAATGCAAATATGCTCACCAGAGAATACACATAGATAATTAGCAGAGCTCATTTATTAAACTACATTTTGACCTAGCAGATAGAAAATCAGTTGCATAAAAGTAAGCTGTGGGAAGTGAAATTTACCTCTGCAAAAATAAACGTTTGTCCTTATCCCTTTATCCCTCTGCCTTTAATCATTATGAGTCTGAAAATATCTGGTCTGTTCATTAAGGAAATATTGAAATGTATAGTAAAATTGAGTTGGCAAGGTTAGTCCACTGGTGTTAGATGGGACCAGATCTTAATGAATGTAAAAGCTACTAATTGTTAAACTATGAACTTAATAGATGAATCTCTTGTTCAGATTAATCCAGTCTTCAGATTTAAGAGCATTCTCTTGTCATCCTTCAAAGTGTTCATGATTTGGAATCTTCCAGTCTTGGAAGACTTATGAATTACATTTCCTAATGCGTTAACACAAAGAACTTCCCTATATAGTCTGGTTTATGTATTTATAATATTAATAAGCCATTTTTAAGGTAAATCCTCCCAATGCAGTGCAAAGTAAAAGCTAAACTCATGAGAACTCAATGAAGCAATATTAAATTAACAACAAACATCAAATTAATGGTTTGATATTCTTGTCCACCCTATATGGTCAAATTTCAGTTATGGGTGGTTAGTCAGTCTTTAAATAAGCACTCAGATATTGCATAAAGCAAGAATCCCCAACCTTTTTTGACAGTGGGAAGATATGTAATTTTTTACATAATTTTTATTAAAGAAAATTTTAAAAGAATAAAAACAATACAAATTTTGGAAGAGAAAAATAAGGAAAGTAAAGTAATAACTTTATAAGTCTTTATAACTTTTTTTTTCTTCCTCTTTTTTCTCCTTTCTTTGGAAAATATGTAATTTTTGGCTGCTGTTGTAGGCATAGGAGCAAAGCAGTTGGGCAGGGGACACCAATGGCCTTATCATCTGTCATAGCCTACCTAACCACCAATGTAAGACACCAGTAGCCAAGGAGAGGGTGTTGCTATGGAAATATTACAGAAGTTAGTTCAGTGAGTAGAGACCTTCAGGATGTGGTCATTTCCTCTTACAAAATAGCTGATGCAGTATCCTATGATTTAGAAGTGGGCAATTTTTCAAGGATCATGGGCTACAAAGGAAGAACGGTGAAGGTATCACTAGAGATGGTGATGTCAGGATATTATTTTTGGGTTTTTTTGTTTTTTGTTTACCTTTCTATATGTTATGAAGCCTACTTGAAGCCTAGTTTTACTCTTGTCCATTTTCAATTAACAATTGCCATGATTGGCATGGGAGAGGCAATGAAACAAATCATTTAAAGAAAAACTACTGGAGACAGATCAGGCAACATTAATGCAAGAGAAGAATTTTCAGCATTTTGAAACATATTCAAATTCTACTCATGGTCATGTTGCACAACAATTGGTTGGCTTTTGGGACTTGTAGCTAAGTTGGGAAAGAGTTGATGTAAACTTTTACATTTTTTTTTAGCTGCCTGGCTGGATTTTAACTGAATTTTACAAGGAATATTTGTTTACTGGATGACTAAGAGTTTTTAGCTGATTGATTATCTCCCTTAATGGGTGAAATGATTAAGAAGTTAAGAGCATACATTTCATTTTAAAGGTCATTTTGGCTCTACTGAGTTTCTGTATCAGGGATTAAATAAACTAAGATAGCCCCTGAGTGGTGACATTATACTTATTAAATGTTAAGTGATGTTGTAATTTGTTCAATATTTTGAAAGAGACCCTCCTATTGAGGAAATTCAGGCTATATACAACTAATTCATTGAATAAATAGCCCAACAGGCAGATGAAGGACTGAATGAAAACCCTTTAATCAATGGGTAGGACAGTACAGATTTTATTTTTTAATTGATTTTATTTTAGTTTTTTTAAGTATATGTTGTCCTTCAAAACCCAGGTTTCTCAGGGGAGCTTATGACAGACAAAAATCACCCAACAAACTTCTAAATAATTCAAATGTATACTAAAATGCAGTAATTAAAACACTCTACTCTAAACACTAAAACAGTAAAAGCAATTAAAAGCAGTAGCATGAATGATTTAAAAAGTTTTTAAACTGCAGTATTTTTAAAAATCTTCACATTAATCAATTAACATGACTGAGAAATAAAAACTTTGCTTGGTACCAAAAAGGGAAAATCAGCACCAGGAGATGACCTTATCAAGGAGGGCATTGCAGCATGGAGCTACGACTAAAAAGGCTGGTTTTGGGGTAGCTGCAGCTGAAGATAACATGAAGCTGCCCATGCGGACATGAACATGATCTCAGGTTATGGGGGGAACATACTGGAAGAGGTACCAGGATCCCATACCCTTTTTATTTTAGTTTCTGTACTGCTTCCGCTGTTTCTGAGGAAACAGTTTCTGCATTGGTAAGAAGCCTAGATGTAATTTGACACTCAGCTGTAGGTCAATATACAGCTTTGTGCTTCTGTCAATGGTACCTCTCTGTACCTCTCAATCTTGGTTGCGGACCTAAGGGCCCCTTCAAAAGATGGTATGGAATAAACTTTTAAAACCAATTCACTTTTTCAGCTGCCTATTTTTTTTTACAGTGTGACCTCTAACAAACACTCAGAGATCAAGTACAGGCCTTGCCCTGAGCCAAACACTACTGCAGCCTACGTTTAATTGCTTTACTTGCCCATTCCCCCTGAAGATCAAGTGCTATCAGTGGAAGTCCTAGTGGCCTTCATGGCAGTCTTTTTGTTTTTGTTTTTGGCCCAAGCTCTGGCTGATTCATGGGTTATGGCCACAGTGATCCATGCACCATTAATCTTAAAATTAGACTATAGCAATGTGAAGACCTTTGGGCTACCTTGAAGATAGATGCCCTGGAAGCCCACTTTGCTAGGCTTAGAACTTTAATATCTGGTAAAGTATTTTTTCCCATTTGCCTTCTCATGAGATTGCTATTTTGAGGATGCTAAACATGTAGTCCTCACTTAATCACCACAATAGGGACCGGAAAATTGGTTGTTAAGCAGGGTGGTCATTAAGCAAGTCACCACGTGACCAGACCTGATTTTACAACCATTTTATGATGGTTATTAAGCAAGTCATGTGGTCATTAAGCAAATTACGTGGTTGTTAAATGAATCCAGCTTCTCCAATGGATGTTTTTTGCCAGAATTTGCTTAACGACCACATGATTCACTTAACGCCCATGATGATTTGCGTAATGACCATTGTAAAAAGGTCACAAATCATGATCATGTGACTGTGGGGGTGGTGCGATGGTTTGTGGTGGTCGTAAGTGCAAGTACAGGTTGTAAAGCACTTTTTCTGAGGCTGTCATAACTCTGAACCATCATTAAAAGAACAGTCGTTAAGCAAGGACAACCTGTACCTGTAGAGTTGTGGAATTCCCTCCAGTTCAACTATATTTAAGTATCACCTTAAAATGCACCTTTTTAAAAGAATCATAGAGTAACTATTTTCCCATCATAACTTTGCCAATAAAGCTTTCTTTTATAGCAGAAAGGAAGATGATGATGAATTTCCCCTGAATCTTCTTCCTCTGGTCTTTGAAGATTCTTATGCCTGACCTGAAATATAACATACAGGTTCTCTCCCACCACCTCACCGATTAAAACAAAACCCTTTCTTCTGATTTTCTCCAGGTGCTTTAGGTTTTTCTTCTATCTGGCAGGTATAGCAATAAAAGATCTGTAAATTGTGCTGTACTATCATGTGAGCAAAAAAAAAAAAAAGGATGGCCACCTGCTTTATTGTGATCAATTGATCATATTTTGTGTGTTTTTACAAGAACAAGTTATGACTGATGTAACCCATAGTAACCTTCTCCACTAACATACCAAAGTTTTAAAAAAAAACTGAGCCTATCAGGTGTTTGACAATTAGGTCTTTGTTTGAACTAGAAAATGCTTTCATAATAGAATCTGGAGAAGAAATTCAGTTCACTATGTTTGGGAACTCAAGATATTCAGTTCACTATGTTTGGGAACTCAAAAGTTGTTGAGCACATTGTTTCATTTCTAGGAATAATATACCTAAATTATTATAGAGTTTATCCTCTCTAATTGTGCCCCCCTCCATCTCATTTCTTCGTCCTGGAAAAAAATCTATCTGTGTGGTTGCTAAGAGTTGACACCTACTTGAGGCCCATAATCAAACAATCAATCATCCCATTTCCAGTTCTTGCTTTTAATCTCCTCTAAAATGTTTATAAATGCCTGGGCCATGTTATCTGCATTTTCATTTAATACCCTCACAAAATTGGTTGATGAGATCATTTACAATCTACCATACACTCTGACTAAACTAAAAACTTCAGATCGCAAGCTGATTTACATTTAGATCCCAGACATGCTTGCTAGGTAACAAGTCTCAAGTTTTAATTGCACTTACTAGGTATTAATAAATTGCATTGCATTGTTCACTGTCTGCCATCCAGGAACATGTTTCTAGCCTAAGCAGCATAATCTAAGCATACTTGATAAATGCAATTTATTAAGTATGTTTAGGTTACGCTGCTTAGGCTAGAAACATGTTCCTGGATGGCAGACAGTGAACAAGCATCTATCTGTAGCTGTAGCTTGCTATGCCAGAGGAATTATTTTATTCCCTGGCATTCCAAGTTAGGGTTGAGAAAGACCCTTGTCTGAAATCCTGAAGAAAAATTCTGTGCTCATGAATGAAGTTAGCTTCGCCTTGACTGATTGATTCTGTGCCATCAAGTTGTTTTTGACATCTAGCAACCACATAAATAGATGTTTTAAATGTGCATGAAAAATGCAGAGAGGGGACATGTATCCTACCATTATTTTCATCCATGAGTAGCCAGGGTTTGTAGCAGCTTCTTTGAGAGTTTACACTCTGTAATGGGAATGTATAGAAACATCTTTTCCATCTGTGGGGAATGACTATATGGTCCAAATCATTCTGTTTTGCTTTGGGATCTGTGATTTGATTAAATCCAGTGCATATTCCTACTCTGTAGTATATCCAGGTCTAAAATGAATAATGAATGTAACAACCCTTAGGAATATAAACTGCCCTGAGTACTACGTGTGAAAGAACCCTTACTAATAGACACATTTATGACGTACCAGAAATGAAAATGATTACCTGCCATTATCATTAGGTATATGAGCCAAATTTTCAGCTATGTTATAAAGAAAGTTGCAAAAATAATAAATCTTGCTTTGGAGTCAAAAGTCCCTAGAGTGAAACTTCTCTACACTGAACTGTCTAAAAACTTAAGTGGAGTGCATACCTTATGAAGTTCCTGAAATTATAATATATTGTCTAGAACTGCAGTGCCAGAGACAACACTGGGACTGATAACATTTTTAGTGGGCTGATTCTTACTGAGGTTTGCACTTACTGTATGAGTACAGTGTGGTTTTGGTAAGGGATTCTACCGTTGTTTGTGAGAAGCTAGATGGAGATAAAATTGAGAACACACATATTCATTCTGTTCAATAGTTTGGACTCCATCACAGTTTGATCTGTTTCTAATGAATGAAGGTACAATCCTAAATATATTTACTTAAATGGGAGTAAACCATATTGAAATCAATGGAGTTTACTTCTAAGTAAGCATGCATACAGTTGTTCTGTGAACTGCATTCCTATTGGGAATAAGCCCTCGTGAATTCAATGGGACTTTCTCCTGAGTAGAGCTATACAAATTATATATAAATTAACCTCAAGACAGTCTGATCTTGACTATATTGTTTATGAAATAAGAACCAGTTTATGTCATCTAGGTAATTATTGCCATAATTACAATTTTAACAATCTAGCAAACATCTGCAGCCAAAATCTGGTGGGCCTAACATAACAATGAGTTAAATCTTTTCTAAACTCCTCCACTTCCAGCAGCAGAAAGAAATATATCCTCAGATGTTTTCCTTTTTTTAAATTCCGGCTGTGGCAGCTTTTTGGAGTGTGACCACTCAGCCCTTGGGGGTTGAGGGTCAATCCTGTCCCCTCCATTCTATATCTAGAAGGTGAATAGAACAATGATCTGATACTACTTGAACTCTGATGAGAGAAGACATCCTGCATCTGAAGAGAGAAGGTGAAGGTAATAGTGAATACACAACCCTATCCTCCAATATGTTGGCACACACACACGGTATATAAATCTGTCACCAGAAGCATCTCTGGCTGGTTCTACTTCAAAGAAGTCAAGAAATATGTACATATGTAAACAGAAATGGCAAAGTGTTAAGCAAACCACTTGATTTTACTATCAGTATAAATGGACCCTTAGTGGAACCTTAAATATTTTAGGGAACAGGACAGTGTAACAGGAATAAAAAAATCCTTCCCCAAAGTAGACTCTTGGCACTACAACTCTCAGAGTAGTGAATGGTGGAAGGCATGGCCCAAATCGATTGAAGGGCAACAAGTCAGGGAAGATTGAGGGAAAAGTATCTTGTTCCTCCCTTTTGCTAACCGCGATCTCTGGAAGTTCATTAGTAGAACGTAAGGAAGAATGCTGTCCCCATTATGCTCTGCTGATTCTGGAGGGTACGATCTATTTAGCTATCATGAATAGCAGCCACTGAGAGCCATAATGTTTCTGACCTAAATTGGCATTGCATCACTGTCTGTATTGGCTGTTCTTCCCTTAAATTTATCCTGCTAAAACTAATCAACATTTTAGTTATGCATCTATTACACATGTAAGCAAATCCATCACATTGGCAGTAGAACTTTTCACATTGTTTTCCGTGTTTGTAGCATAAATCTTGTTTCCTAGCTTGCTTTTGAAAGGGAGTGTTTTTCTTTTAAAAGAAATGCATTTCTAGGCTCCACGTGACATAAATTCACAGTTTACTGCGCAGTGGCATAGGCGTGTTGTGTGCACATTGCACATTAGCAAGCAATAAATCTTCTCTTCTAATACATTTTGTGCTGCAGAGATCAGATTATGGAAAGTTAAATCATGAGACAAATGCTAATGCACCCTTGAGCCTGGAGCTTGTCCAACTGAACCTGTAGCAGCTGTTGGCCTAATTAAGCCAGATGTGTGTTAAGTATAAATGGACCTCCCAGGAGGAAGAATAACCAATTTCAGATCCTTAGAGAGCATAAAGTACCAGGCGGTATAATATTTCCAAGGGGAACATCACTCCAACCTTACTGTCTCTCGTCTCATTAAGACCATCTTGACTGTCATCAGCTGATGCTCAGTTTGGTTGTGTAGAAAGAGGAAATGGGCAGTCGAATAAAGGGTAGAGCTAACCTTTGCTTTCTGCTCTTCCTTTCAGATGCAACATTCAATCACTCCATTTCTATTTGTTTAACATATTCACTTTGAGTCTGCAGCAATGCTCATGTTCCCTCCATGCCAACTCTTTATAGAGCCTCTGTAAAAACTAAAGCAGCAAAAGTCTTTTTATGTATAACATTAACAGTCAAGTAAAAGCAAGAGGACATGGAAATAATTCCGTAATTATAAATGTTGCAAAAACCGTAAGAGAAAATAATAATATAAGTTTGAAAGAATATTGTATCATTTCAGGAGATACTGAGAATTTTATATGCACATGCACATATACATACCTATATATGTTGGAATCTTTAGAACAGCCTACTTAGTGTCTTGCTGAGACTCCAGCATCCAAAATCCCCGGCCAGGTTTTATTTATGTATTTATTTATCATATTTATATAGCAGCCCATCTCACACAAGGTGACTCTGGGCGGCGTACAACAATTAAAAAACAACAACTACATATAAAAAACAGTAAAAACACACAAAACAGGAAGGGATAAAATTAATAAGGTTGGAGGAGATTTGTAGAAGCTGAATTAGTTTATATTATAAATCGGAGACCTGCCAAAGAAATCATATCTCTGGTGAAGTTTACATGTATACTAAATTGTAAACCATGATAACAATCAAAGACTGCTGTATTTATGTAATATGCTAAAAAGTTGGGAAATCCTGAGGTTATTCCACAGGACCAGATGGCTCAGTATAATGCAGTTTTGTATTCTTTAAATGTATTGAGTCCAAAATCCTGACAGAATATAGGATTCAAAATCGGTAGAGGAGTATCCATAATGCCAATGTGTTCCCAGTCACCTATTCGAATTTCAAATGAAGTATTGAAGTATTTCGGATCAAGGTGAAAAAGGGAGCAATAAAAAGGAAGTTTCAGCTGGCTTGCTTTATTAAACAAACTTTACAAAATCAATGTACCACTCATAAAATTTCAAGCTCGGTGTTCCAGAGCATGTCCTTTGATGGCTTACTTCTTTTGCCATCACAGCACTGGATCTTCTATTATCCAATCCAATTGGGCTCTAGAGGAGAAGGTCCCTGTCTAGATCAATGCTAGGCTGTAATATCACTCTAACTTCTACCTGATGATGTCATATGACAGCTAACTTTGTTCCCCAATAGAGAAGCCTTTGAAAACTTTGGATTATAGACATCCAGGTGCTCTAGTGAACACATGGTACCTCATCACCTACCTTGTTTCCATCACTCCAAGGACAGGGATGGGGAATGCAACAGAGTTCTGAATCTGATCATGGTGCCTCAATTCTGATCTTCCAGCATAAGGCCAAAGAACTGTTCTTTAAAACAAAACTGCATAAGTTTTAAATTACAGTGCAGTATAATTAACATGATTACTCTGCAGTCATGCATTTAATATTTTTTCTTTTGTCACATTAAAAATTATAATTTGTAATCACGTTTTGGAGGTTTCTGAGAACTGCGCCCCTGGCTTGGGAAGACTTTTGAAGACTGCATATGGGCTTGGAGCCTCAGGCTGCACATCTCCGATGTAAAGCAACAAAAGCAGCATAGTTTAACTCAAACCAAAGTCTTTAGAGAAAAGGAAAGAGAGGCCCATTTGGAACTGGGAAATATCTGAGACAATATCAGAATACATAGTGGTGCAAAATTTATGTATACAATTTAGTTGAATTAACCCAAGTGGGAGGATGAATAATTCAATAATATGCATTAATACATGTATTGCTATAATCCACATGGGAGAATTAATATAATTTTTGTCCATTAAATATTTTAAGTGGGTAGATGAGGTAGATTGTGTGAGTTTTTCCCATGCATTTAGCATTCTCCTTGCTTGTGATGCGTCAAATGGATATGAAAGATTCATGTAATCAAAGTTACCAGCTTTGCAGAGTTCACAGGTATTCCTCCACAGAAAGGAAATTCATTGAGGATTCTAGATCCATGCTTCTTCTGAATCAGTGTTCAGAGAGGGTTCAAAATCAACTTTCCTAAGTTGCTTCTTATATATAAATGAAGCGGCTACCTTACGTACTGTGAGTTCCTTCTTTCCATTAAAAAAAGTTTATGCTCTGTATGACTATGTCATCTCTCCTCTTTATATTGATCAAATGTTCTTCTTGTTTTGGTAAACTAAATACTTTTCCTTGCATTCATAGCTATCAAAAAACAAGGTCAGTTTTTTCCTGGCAAGCTCTATTTTCTTCTTTCTGGCTCCCAATGTACAGGCAAACCTCCTGCTGGAGTCCCTGCATGGTATTTGTTCAATCTACCGTATTCTAGAATTCTTCATCCTTTCTCTATGATGATGAATTTCCTGCTCACAAGCCAGTCCTTCTTATTTTCTTGTTGTGGTTGATTTTATCAACATAAAACCTATTTCTAGTTGCTCATCAAGAGCTATAAAAGAAACGATCCTGTTCTTAACAATTGGAAGCGTTTTTTCAGATAAAATGCAAACTATTTCAGTGTAGAAGGAACTCATATGGGAGAAAGGAGCAGAAGGGATGACAATCTCAATTTGCAGCTCCGGCAGCGAATTTCCCACTGATTGAAACTGTGCAGTTGAAGGAACGATTGGACTTGCTGAGTTGATATTAGAATAATGCCTTGATAAATAAACTCAACTTTTCTTGGTGCTTTGTAATCAAAACTAAGCCCTGCACTAGAGTCTCAAAAGGTTTTTGAAAGCCAAAGTCAGACATGGTTTGCTTTCCTGGTATGTAATCTAATATCCTTTTTCAAAGCTTAACAATAACTATATGTTTGTTTAACCATTTCACCGAGGCCTCTGTTTCCTCCAAGATGGGGTTGCCCTGGCTGTGGCAACTTGCAGGAATTTGGAGGAAACATGGTACTTGCTTGCCTCCTTTCACTCCCCATGAAAGAAGTCTGGAAGATTAGGTTTTGTTCAAACAAGAAGAGGACTCTGTTCACAGAAGCAAACCAAACTCTCAAGTTGTACTAAGCTGAGAAATCCTTTTGTATTTTTTCCTTGCTAGTTCTAATTCAGTTTGGTAAAAATGAATTTGCTTTTGAAATTCTTTCAGAAGAGAAGGAGAATTCCAAATTTGGAGAAATTCTCATAGTGGAATTTAATTTTCCTGCACTTATTAACTCTTGTTTTTCACCGCACAGTCAGCTCTTCAGCTGTGCATATCCTCCTTAATTTCCTGTGCTTCCATGAACCTAAGGAAAGATTTCATGTGGGAAATCCTCTTATGGGAGTTTTGCATTACCAGTGCTACTATCAGCATCAAGGGGTACCTCTTAGAAAGTGTCAGAGAATCTCTTTCAAATTTGGAAAAATTGTCCAAATTTGCCCATAAACTGGGTAGAGTGTTTCAAAAGGCCATTTGTACTTACTCTCAACAATCTTTTCATTTGAAAAATGACATTCATTTTAACTTCCAAAATATTTCCACCTTACATGACTTTTCTTTGTTTTGACTTTTACTGGGAATGTTGAAATCCCAGTACTTCACAGAGCATTATGAAAAGTTATTGAGGGGTATGAAAAAGTCCTATGACAAATGCAAAAATAGCAAGTTTAGCCTGGAGAACAGAGGACTTTGAGGAGGCAGAGGGGCTGCCACATATATTTCAAGAGCTGCTTGGGAGAAAATAGAATGGAGTTATTCTTGGTTGCTCCAGAAGGCAGTACTAGAATGGATGGATGGATGGATGGAAATTGCAGAGAAGCAGATTTCAACTGCTTAGCAAATATGAGCTTTCAACAATGGACAAACCACTTGAGGAATTATATACTATAGTTCCTGTTAGGAACAGGGAGTTGGACAAGGTAACATTCAAGATCTCTTCCATGAAAGTTGAGTTACTATGATCCCCATATTTGGCTGAAGATTAGAAGAAATATCTTAGTAAAAGTGATCCAATAAAAGGACCAGAACTTTGGAGAGTGGGGAATAGTTCTTTTTTATTGATAATATTCAAGTATAATCAAGATAGTTGGGAATGCTGTTGTTTATGATTGGAAGAGATTATTTCAATGATCCCCTGACTCAATTATTTTGTGATTCTCTGTTTGGATATGGAGTAATGGAGGTACATGGAATCCTGATTATATACTTTTATACTTCTTTTCTGAATCAAAATGATACAACCCACTGGTATCTTTCAACCTACTGGAGTTGACTGTTTTTAAAATTAAAATAATGGGTCCTGAATTTTTAGTGTTGTGTTTCTTTGGATTTTCTAACATTTTAGGCAGGTTTTTTTGTTTGTTTGTTTGTTTTGCCAAGGACTAAAATCCTATCCTGGTGATTTGTTTACTATCTATACCAGTACTGCTCAAATTTGCTTTCATATCACATTCATGTGTTAAGTATTCAGTTTTGCCTGACACTTCATTATTTTGAAACAAAAGATAAGCAATGTCAAAAAGGCCTTTTCTTATAGTTGTCCTCCAATAACCTTTTCTTGCAAGACATTTGCAAGAAATGATATATGTTGCACCCAGTGGTCATCGGCCAGTATATATATTTTCTGCTGTGCTAATACTGTTTGGCAAGTTACCAAGAATTTGGCATAGGAATGCAGTTGAGTAAGGGTTCCTGAGCCAATATATTTTAGTCAATATACTCACACATCCCATTTTACTATCTTATCTGATTTTTCCTTCCAAGTTTAGAATCTTAATCATGATAATGAATGATTAATCATGGTAATGGATGATTCAAAGTGGCTGCTTCTTGCGAATATATTATCTCAACCTGTCATTTAGTTAATTCTCATTATTCAGTTAATCATTATTATACTATAGTTATCCTTCTTTCATCCCCAGACTGGATTGACTAATGCAGACTTTTTGGTAAATATAGAAGGACTTTAGCTCAGGTGCAGAGTACACTCTTTGCATGCAGAAATATTTTCATTCAATGTACTTACATACGCAAGTGTAGGAAATAAACATTGTGCCAATCACTCATTGAGTCAGAAAATGATGGCTTAAAATTATTTAAAATCTTCACAAAATAAGACATTGCAGAGGAACAAAATGCACTGTGCTGTTGTTGTTATACAGTACATATAATAACCAATGGTGGGCAACTTGATAGATCAAGGCCCTTGGACCCCACTTCTGATCACACTTATTAAAATTCAGTGTCAATATTTCCCTCTGTTTTGAAGTGGACAACACAGAAGAACAATGGCAAAAGTCCTAGAAAAGTGGCTTAGCACAGTCCCCAAAACAAAGAAACACCCAAAAGAACCCTCCCTAAAATTCCTATGATGGATGGCCTTGTCTCATCCATGATGTTACTTCACATACCATTATTCCAATCTGTTCATCTGAGAAATCAATGCTTTCTCCAACATATCTACAGAGGATAGGAAACTCTGGCCTGGAATCTTGGAGATCTGTTGCCATTCAGTATTAGCAATTGGGCTAGATGAGCCAATGGTCTGATTTAATAGTTTCTTACATTCCTGTGGCCAGGATTGTATACCTGGTTCTCTTCCTGCTTGTCAAGTCATCTACTTTTTCTGTTTCACCATTAAAAACACCCTGCTTTTTCTTTTCTGAGCTAATTTTGTTTCTTCTGTTTCACTGACGTTCATTCCTATCTTCCATTTCAAATAGCCTTAGCTGCCTCTGATAAAATGATTTCTTTCATCGCCTGATGCAGTAATTAGAGCAACGCACTCCCTAAGTATGAACCCCAAATCCAGGGTGAAGTCCATTTTTTTAAAAACTCACAGGCCCTCAAGGAAATGTGTTTCTCCATCAGCAAGATGTGTTTGGGCTGTGATTTACTTGGGGTTTAGGTATGTAGATATATTTTCAAAACAAGTGTCCTATTATGCCGGACAATAATGCTGATTTTCATCCATAATTACCAATTGGCTAAACAAACAAACATATAAATAAATAAATAATCAGTGCTCTAGATAGTTATGTGTGTTGATCAGGAGATAGGGTATTTGGGCAGGCTCATAGAAATTCTCTCTTTCAAAAAGACAACTTCAGGCAGATTCCTAAATAGGATGTAGCCCAAGTGGGTGATCTGTCACCTGTCTGTTTCCAAGTATCTTTCAGTCAGCAACCAATGGGGCCTTTTAGATGAATTGGAGGTATGGAAAAGAAAGGTCAAGATGGCAGCCACAGCAGTGTGATTGAAACTCCTCCCATTTTTAATGTGGAACACATAAAAATAGGCAGGGCTTCAGTCCCCAAATAAATATAAAATAGAGCCATAAAGTCAGAATACGAGCAGAGATGGATATACTGAATACAAAAAGAGAAACACATTAACCATTGGACAATTGTTTTGTGCCCAAGCACTGCATGTAACACTACACTGCATGTAACATTTTTGGGAGAACCTAAATCGATGAAAGGGCCACAGTGGATGAGCGTGTGAAACTATGTCATAGATGTGGCAAGGGCCGCATTTTTTAATCCGCTGGCTTGACTGGGAATTTTAGGGGCCATTCTTTTACGTTACTTTGTTTTGGGCCCTATGTTAAGCGTATTTTAGGACTTCTTCCACCTTTCTTCTACAATATATCGTCCACTTCAAAATAGAGGGAAATGCTGACTCTGATTTTGTGGTCAAAAATGGCCTGTTAAAAAGGGGGGGAAGCTTGTTATAGAAACTAAATGCAGTATAATGTCCTATTTTGTAAGGATCAATGGTATCAAAAGAGTTGAGAGGTCAAGAAGACCAAGGAGGGGCACACTACCCCCATCCCACCCCTGCCAGAGGCCATCCAAGAGTATGATCAAGGCTGTCTGAGTCCCATCTTACACTATTGTAATCCCAACACAATTGCCTTTTGTGTTTCTAGACACCCATCTTTTTGTGTTTATGTACATTTATGCATACAGTAGATAAGAATCATAAAGAAAACAGTATTCAAATCGTGTTCATGTGATTCTTCGGATCTATATCTTCAGGCTTCTTCACACATTACATTTTTTTTTAACATACACAAAAAGAAAGTGTGAATGTGACATTTGCATACATGTATTATATGGTTCTTAGAAAGCTGAGATACAGCTCATATACCTTAAGAACATGGTGTTAGATCAGGTAGGTAACATTTTGGTGGACTGAGAATGTACTTTATTCTTCATTTTAAGAAGGAACCCAGCGCCATAGTACACTTGCTGAGCTGGGTCTCTGGAAAAAGGGCAATGTTCTGATATGGGCTTTGTTTTTTTTAATCAATGTGGGTTAATCAGTGTATGCACTGATTTTCTCCCCCCACCCCCCACTGAAACAGTGTGAAATTGTTCTGAAGTTTCTCTGAGTTTGCCAATAAAATTTAATACCACAATTTCTGGGGGCCCTTGGAGCTGCCCAGAAGTCATTTCAGGGGCTGCACATTACTTGTGAATAATAACTTACCTATCCATGGACTAGATAAATGTTCATGCAAATGGATCACATAGGATCAAACATTTGTAGAATGTCTATATTTGTGTGACTTTATACAGGTAAAATGCATATACAACTGAGCAATAATTTCCAACATTTTAGAGTCTTACTGAACCTTTTGGGGTAACTTTCGTGATTTGTAAAAATAAATGTAAATGCCATGGAATTGTGCAGCTTAGCTCAGTGGTTGGGGAATAATGGCCTTGAATTTTTCAAAAAAAGCACGTTTTTACTTAAATGCATTTTATGACATCCTATAAAGTTGCCTACAACAGTTTTTGCATCATGTCATAGGCTATCTTTTACAATTCCATTGCATTTCTTTTGCAGCTTAAATAATAAAAGCCTGCTACAACCTCCCTCAATAGACATCTATGACCGCTGCAGTGGAAATGTGAATAGTTCTCACAATAAGAGTTTAATCCTTGAAATGTACCGGATGAACTGTAAAGTTCAAGATACAGTTCTGTGAATTGTTTTAGAAGATGTAAGATGCTGCTTTAACTTTAATCTTTCTCTGCTTTCCCGGGTGTAGAGAAGAAACTAATGAGAGAAGTTTCTCAAGATAGGTGGGAAGTCCAAAAACGGATATACATGAAGTGCAACTGTAAAAATTCCAGTGAGGAAGAAAACAAAACTGAGGCGAGTAGAAGAAGTCAATATAACTTAAAAAAAAATACTGAAAATAGAAAAGGGCACATATGGGAGGTGAAAAGATGAACAGCTCACCAAGGATAAGTACAGACAGGTAGCCTGGAACCGCAGAGATAGTGTCAGGAAAGCGAGAGCTTAGAATGATCTGAGATTGGCAATGGATGCTACCAAGAGGAACAAAAAGGACTTCTTCAGATATGCTTGGAATAAAAGGAAGGAAAAAGAATTAGTATAACAGTTATGCAATGAAAACAGCAAAATTCTAACAGGTAATGTAGAAAGAAGTACCATAGAACTACAGTATTCAAATCCAGTTTTGAATCGGGCTTCTCTAACAAGAGGGTATAAGTTCCATCAGGCAATTGTGAAGAATTAGATAAAAGGGAAGGATTGAGATTGTTAGGAACATAATCAAGGAATACATTTTAAAAAAAAATTATCCAGAGGGGGATAAAATTGGTTTCTAGAGTAGTTAAGCAACTAGTGTGTAGGGTTACCCTGGAAGATCTCTCAGAAGTCATAGGTGATCCAGAAGGAGGCAATACAAATGGTTATGGGTGCACCTTGGTACACCCATGTAACATTACTATTGTGTGGGCTGCGCTGGCTAACTATGGGCTTCCAGATGCAATTCAAGGTAGTCATGATCACCTCTAAAATCCTTCCTGGCATACGGACTTGTTATTTATGGGACTTTCTGTCTCCAATTAGCCTGGCCCATCCTAAATGATTTGACAAGGCATGCTGTGGGCCCCATCAATTAAACATTGTACCCTGTGGGACCCAGGAAACGTACACTACATTCTCTCTCCCAGCATCTGCCCTATGAAAGAACCTCCCCCCACCCCAAAATTTGTTTGGTCCCCTCCCTGCCAGCCTTGAGAAGGTTGCCAACCTGAAGGCCCTGAAGTCCTAGTTTCTCCCACAAGCACTGGGCCAGGAAGTCAAGATGAGCCCACTGTATGATATGAGTTATGTCTCCGGTCCCTAACACAGTAGGTTTTACCTTATTACATTTTATTATTTTTATCATTTTCCTTTTCTGGATATTTTTAACCTTTGTTAGTCACCTACAGTTGTTTGGTGAGGAAGCTATATACACTGAGAAATGAAATAAATAAGTGGGTATCCTGCCTTTGAGAAATCCTTTCCCTGGAAAAATCCTCCACCTAATTTTTCTGCCTAAAAATATGTTGGAGAATTTTGAAAAGCAACTTGCACTGATTTCTACTACATCTCACTAAATAGTTTCTTCATCTTGGGGTTAGCAAATTTGGAGATGCTGTAGCTATGTCCACTGATAGTATTTTACCATTCCTCTGTCCAATCTGATCCAGTAAGGTCTTTCTTATACTCCAGCCTGGAGTAAACTTTGTCCTTTGTATGCCACTGATCCCACCTGCACCTTTGTACAATATTCACATATTGTTGAAAAGTCAGGAAGCAAAACTAAAGCTGCCTCTCTTATGTGGATAGCATGCTTAAGCTTGAAATTGCTTTGGTAGAACAAATATACACAGGACTATATTCTTAGCCTTTTCAGCCAGACAGTCTAACTTCATGTAAGAAAGAATGTTCCTTGGAATTAATGTTTCTGATTAATTTTTCTTTGTTTACGCTGCAGATGGTGGATTATAATGGAACTGCAGATGTGGGGAACATGGAAAAAATACATAAAACTTTATATTTAGATATTCCAACTCCTGGTCACACGTCAAATGGATTTTAAAAACTGAGGAAGGAATTTGTAGCTGCAGTCACATTTACAGCTATACAAGGAATTTGAGTGTTTCCAAATGAGAAGGAATCTGAAAAGCATTTTTGAAAAACAAGGGAGGCACAAGATACAAAGAGTCACAGAGACAAGGAATGTGCAATGTACTTTTCTTGATGCAAAATGGTTTTTAATATTCAAAAGTTGAGTTCTTAAGAAAAAAAGCATACCCAAGCTATAAGGTCATATCAACACACAAACTTGAACACTGGCATGGAATTTATTATTCCATTCTTTTAAGGAAGATTTGCTGTACTGAACAGCATCATTGTACCCCCCCTGTATTTTCTTATCGAAAGTTCACCAAAAATATATTATTTCATTAACCCTTCAAGAGTAAACCATAGGATCTATTTTAATCATCCCAGTGGCACATTTTGGAACATTAATATCCATTTGGGCTGGTCATACTGTTAGGTAGAATGAGTGATTATAAATGAAAGGACAGCAAGGTAGAAGTTATTTAATAAATTACTATTAAATATATTAATTCATTACTACTGAATTCTATAATAATTGAACCTTGATTGGATTAGCAAGGTCTCCACATTTAGGGCAATACTCCAGATAGGTTGAGGTTGCCATTCCCAGAATTTCTAGCAGCAGGGCTGAGAATTCCGAAACCTGGAACTCCACATGTGCACATCTGGGGATAGTGACATTTGTGAAATATGTCAGCTACGTTCCCATAGCATCCAATGAAGTTAATGAAATCTGCTGAAATAAATTACTTCTAACACCATTCATTTCATGTAATGAAATATACTCTGAAAAAAACTTAAGAACTGGATGGATATTAACATTATTTCCACTTTAATATCAATGTAGATGTGTGTATATACGTAAAGAAATGTAACATACTGTGAAAGGATATCCACATGTTATAACATTTCTGAAAAGAAATTTGCACCTGCTACAAATAGTTTGGCCATATACATCTGTTCTCCCCCATCACAAATATGTATAAATCTAATACTGAAAAAAAGAGAGTAGAGTTGCTCTGTTAATAAATCCATGCATTGCTCTCTTTACAATGCCAAAGTCTTCTTAAAGCTTGCAAAGTCAAATAGAAACTTGACTGTAAAAAGAAAGATAACAATTTACTTGCTCAAAAATTAGGCTCTGAGAAAAGGTATCAGAGAATGCGACATACAACAGAATGAGAGTGTTTCAGTTCTGGCATGGTAGAGTGGACTGGATTATTTTAGGTCACGAATGAGAAAACTCCACCCTAAATTTAAAAAAAATCTGTCTGCCTACTTATTTGGATATTGAGAGATAATGATGCTAATACAATGCATTTGCTTGCTTGTTTTTAAAGGACAGTAAAATAATTATCCCCTTCATGGATCACTGCCTTGTCGTGGCGAAGGGGCTTGCGTAACTCAGTGAAGCCATGAGCTATACCGTGCAGGGCCACCCAAGACGGACAGGTCATGACAGAGAGTTCTGACAAAATGTGGTCCACTGGAGAAGGAAATGGCAACCCACTCCAGTATCCTTGCCAAGAAAACCCCATGAACAATGTTAAAAGGCTAAAAGATATGACGCCGGAAGATGAGCCCCTCAGGTCGGAAGGTGTCCAATATGCTACTGGGGAAGAGCGGAGGGCAATTCCAAGTAGCTCCAGAAAGAGTGAAGCGGCTGGGCCAAAGCCAAAAGGACGTTCAGCTGTGGATGTATCTGGAAGCGAAAAGAAGGTCCGATGCTGTAAAGAACAATATTGTATAGGTACCTGGAATGTAAGAACTATGAACTAAGGCAAGCTGGATGTGGTCAGACATGAGATGACAAGATTGAACATCGACATTTTGGGAATCAGCGAACTGAAATGGACGGGAATGGGTGAATTTAATTCGGGTGACCATTATATCTACTACTGTGGGCAAGAAACCCTTAGAAGAAATGGAGTTGCACTCATAGTCAATAAGAGAGTGGGAAAGGCAGTAATGGGGTACAACCTCAAAAACGACAGAATGATCTCAGTGCGTATCCAAGGCAAACCATTCAATATCACAGTCATCCAAGTCTATGCCCCAACCACTGATGCTGAAGAAGCTGAAGTTGACCGCTTCTATGAAGACCTACAACACCTTCTAGAACTAGCACCAAAAAAAGATGTCCTTTTCATCATAGGGGATTGGAATGCTAAAGTAGGAAGTCAAGGAGTAATCGGAATAACAGGCAAGTTTGGCCTTGGAGTACAAAATGAAGCAGGGCAAAGGCTAATAGAGTTCTGTCAAGAGAACAAGGTAGTCATAGCAAACACTCTTTTCCAACAACACAAGAGACGACTCTACACATGGACATCACCAGATGGTCAATACCGAAACCAGATTGATTATATACTTTGCAGCCAAAGATGGAGAAGCTCTATACAGACAGCAAAAACAAGACCAGGAGCTGACTGTGGCTCAGATCATGAGCTTCTTACTGCAAAATTTAGGGTTAAATTGAAGAATGTAGGGAAAACCACTAGACCACTCAGGTATGACTTAGATCATATTCCTTGTGAGTTCACAGTGAAGGTGATGAATAGATTTAGAGGATTAGATTTGGTAGACAGAGTGCCTGAAGAACTATGCATGGAGGTCCGTAACATTGTACAGGAGGCAGCAACTAAAACCATCCCAAAGAAAAAGAAATGCAAGAAAGCAAAATGGCTGTCTGATGAGGCATTACAAATAGCTGTGGAAAGAAGGAATGTGAAAAGCAAGGGTGAAAGGGAAAGATATAAGCAACTGAATGCAGATTTCCAGAGAATAGCAAGGAGAGATAAGAAGGCCTTCTTAAATGAACAATGCAAAGAAATTGAGGAAAACAATAGAATGGGGAAGACTAGAGATCTCTACAAGAAAATTGGAGATATGAAAGGAACGTTTAGTGCAAAGATGGGCATGATAAAGGACAAAAAAGGCAGGGACCTAACAGAAGCAGAAGAGATTAAGAAGAGGTGGCAAGAATACACAGAAGAACTATACAAGAAAGATCTTAATGTCCCTGATGTCCACGCTGGTGTGATCACTGACCTTGAGCCAGACATCCTAGAGAGTGAAGTCAAGTGGGCCTTAGGAAGCATTGCTAACAACAAAGCTAGTGGAGATGACAGTATTCCAGCTGAGTTATTTAAAATACTAAAAGATGATGGTGTTAAAGTGCTGCACTCAATATGCCAGCAAGTTTGGAAAACGCAACAGTGGCCACGGGATTGGAAAAGGTCAGTTTATGTTCCAATTCCAAAGAAGGGCAACGCCAAAGAATGCTCAAACTATCGCACAATTGCACTCATTTCACATGCTAGCAAGGTTATGCTCAAAATCCTACAAGCTAGGCTTCAGCAATACATGAACCGAGAACTACTGGATGTACAAGCTGGGTTTCGAAGAGGCAGAGGAACTAGAGATCAAATCGCCAACATTCGCTGGATCATGGAGAAAGCACGAGAGTTCCAGAAAAATATCTACTTCTGCTTCATTGACTATGCAAAAGCCTTTGATTGTGTGGATCACAACAAACTGTGGCAAATTCTTAAAGAGATGGGAGTACCAGACCACCTTACCTGTCTCCTGAGAAATCTGTATGTGGGCCAAGAAGCAACAGTTAGAACCGGTCATGGAACAACCGATTGGTTCAAAATAGGGAAAGGTGTACGACAAGGCTGTATACTGTCACCCTGCTTATTTAACCTATATGCAGAGTACATCATGAGAAATGCCAGGCTGGAAGAATCACAAGCCGGAATCAAGATTGCAGGGAGAATCATCAACAACCTCAGATATGCGGACGATACCACCCTAATGGCAGAAAGTGAAGAAGAACTAAAGAGCCTCTTGATGAGGGTGAAAGAGGAGAGTGCAAAAGCTGGCTTGAAAGTCAATATTAAAAAAACTAAGATCATGGCATCTGGACCCATCAATTCCTGGCAAATAGAAGGGGTAGAAATGGAAGCAGTAACAGACTTCATTTATTTGGGCTCCAAGATCACCGCAGACGGAGACTGCAGCCATGAAATTAAAAGACGCTTGCTCCTTGGGAGGAAAGCTAGGGCAAACCTAGATAGCATATTAAAAAGCAGAGACGTCACCTTGCCGACAAAGATCCGCATAGTCAAAGCTATGGTTTTTCCAGTAGTAATGTATGGCTGTGAGAGCTGGACCATAAAAAAGGCCGAGCGCCGAAGAATTGATGCC
The DNA here is from genome assembly GCF_059951505.1 of Python bivittatus. Classification (NCBI taxonomy): domain Eukaryota; kingdom Metazoa; phylum Chordata; class Lepidosauria; order Squamata; family Pythonidae; genus Python; species Python bivittatus. The sequence continues at coordinate 20,416,019 of NW_028277056.1, read as the reverse complement.
TTTGAACTGTGGTGCTGGAGAAGACTGTTGAGAGTCCCCTGGACTGCTAGGAGGTCAAACCAGTCAATCTTAAAGGAAATCAACCCTGATTGCTCATTGGAAGGATCGATAATGAAGCTCAAGCTCAGATATTTTGGTCACCTAATGCGAAGAGAGATCTCTTTGGAGAAGACCCTGATGCTGGGAAAGATTGAAGGCAAAAGGAGAAGAGGACGGCAGAGGATGAGATGGTTAGATAGCATCACTGAAGCAATGAGCATGAAACTGAGCAAACTCAGGGAGGCAGTGAAGGACAGGAAGGCCTGGCGCAATATGGTTCATGGGGTCACGAAGAGTCGGACACGACTTAACGACTAAACAACAACAAAAAATAATTATCCTTCCTGCAGGTGAGGTGATTAATTCTGTCATCTTAGGATTCTGCTACTTCATTCCTATCTCTGCTGTTGCGTGTATAGATCATGCTTCATGTAGGTCTTCATAAATTAGCCTCTTCACACAGACTCTTTAAATGGTTTCAAAAAGAGAAAATGGGCATACTACAAATGAAAATGCCTTCCTCTAGCAACATCTTTGTTTAGTAGAACCCAAATAAACTACCTAGGCAGTCTGAGGAAATAAAACGGATGAGTGGGGACATCTCAATTATCTGTCTGAGGGTTTTCTAGAACAAATAGGGTTATTTAATATTATTTAATTTATGTCCTACCTTTCTGTTCTCATGGGATAATTCTGTTTGCCAGCCAAAAGACTTCAGTTGCTAAAATATTATATCAACAGCAAGGTGTGGTTTCCATGCTTTCTTTACATTTGCACCTAACTCAGGTCATCTGAAACTAGTTGACGCTTTGCTTTAAAGTACAGATTTGGGATTAAGAAAGCCCAGCCTCAATGTTCTTCACACATGTTCCAAGCTCTTCAGTCCTAGTTTGTTTGTTATTTTATTACCATTTTAGATTTTTAGCACGATTTTGATCAAACCAAGCAAATTAGAGTTTTTGAACACCACATGTCAGGCAGAAACAAACTCCCTACCGAAGCAATCTCAGATCCAGAAGCAACATGTCATGTGGGTTTTGCCAAATAACTTGGAAAAGGAAAAAGACTAAAATGTGGGTTGGAAAAAGAAGTGATATGTTTTTAAAGTTCAGCTGTGGAGTTAAGGAAAACATTTTGTTTCTGCAGCCTTTTTTAGGTTATTTATAAGTCTGCAAAACGTTCTACAAGAAGTTTTGATTTGTTTTCATGCCTTCAAATGGGTCCCTGTCAGCAGTTACATTTCTTAAGATATGAGACAGAGAAGTTCTATATTCTCAAGAAATAATGGAACTCATAGCAAGTCATTTCTGTAGAATACAGTGGGTTTTTTTCCCCTGTAAAGCAATATATTGTGGGTTTTGATGTATTGAAAAAAGCCACATACCTGCAACTTGTGCCAGCAAACATTGAACGATCAACCAGTTGTTGTTGTCTTACAAGAGAAGGAACATTGGGGAAATGCTCTGAAAATCTTGGATACAAAACAGTAAACATCGAGACTGATATCCACTTTCACCCTCAGTTCTATGCCCATTGGATAAAAGTTAACAATTTCTTCCTCTACATCTGGAGTGTATTTTCTTGAAAACTCATTTTCCTGAAAATCCTGGAGCCTCCCCAGATCACTCCACCAAAAACCAGCAGCAATGTTTAAGTAATGTTTTAACTTTTTTGGCGGGGGGAGGGGAGGCAAAAATAAAAAGCAAAATAGGTTACTTAAGATTTTTCTATGCTTAATGAATCAATGTTATGCAATCCCTCACAAAGCCAAGATTCCTACATCCCAGGTTAAAGACTTTGGTCTGTCTTGTCCAGGGCTAACATTGCCTCACTGACCATCTCCCTACAGCCCTTCAAAGGGGATTTTTAAAAAAAAATTATCCAGGGCTTCAAAAAAGTTGACCAACCTTGCTTAAGAACCCAAAAATTTCTTTTTGTTTGTGTATCTTCTTTTGTTTTACTGTATTCTGTCAACACTCAGTATATATTTGAATTAGTCATCTTGGTTGCCATTTGTGAGATTTGTACTAGATTCAGCTGAATCTTGAATCCCAAGACAAATTGGGCTACTTCAGATTAATTCTGGGGATCCACACAGCAGGTGGGATTATTTCCAAGGCAACCAGAACTACACTAGAATTTACAAAGTCTTGTGAGAGCCTTGAGGGGGAAAAAATCTTACCTGCAGAATGTTCTGTGCGATTTGATAATAGATCCTCAAGTGAACTGATATGTTTGAAGAGCCTTCCTTAGAAGTTAGAATATATGCTTGTAGGTATATATATACTATTCTTTGGAGTCTTTGGGGTTCTCTGAGCTTGGTTGTTTTCTTGCAGACATTTAATTCTAACAAGGCAATATTACCACTATGTCCTCCCCTTTTCTCCCCTAAAATCAGCTTTGATGGTACCTAGCAAAACAAACTCTTATTTTCAAACTGTTAATTGGCAGATATTTTTAAATTATAGCAACTGTACAGTGCCAAGATGTGTTCATAGACATCGTCCACTAAGTTAATTAAACTTTTTTACCCCACTATATTTTCAAGAGCTGTATTTGAAATATGGCAGATTTGACACTTGGGCTGCAAATATCATCTAATTTTGTGGTTATCCAAAAACTTTATAGCCAGTTCCTTTTTTTAATCAGAATTTAAAAGATAATTTCTGTACATATTTCATGGAACTGGGAAGGCTTCATACTTCAGAAAGATCCATTGCTCTAAAAATGTTACAGTATTATATTATATTAAAAAATAATACATTTACCTTGCTAAACTATAGGAAGCATGCAGAGTCGGGGGGGGGGGGCTGTTTTTTCCCCTGCAGCTTCTTCCAATTTGACCTGAGTTGAATTGGGCATCATCTGATTCATTCAGAGTCAAATCAGGTTGTATTCTGAATTATCAAACTGGGCCTAAGCTGAATCTTGTGGTCAGGTATATGTAATTCTCAATAATTAACCTAAGTTAGGTCTATCATCAACTCCATTAATTTTAATAGAACAAAACCATGGTAAACTTAGTATGGATGCAACTTTTTATAATTAAACCTTAATAGTTCCTTCAGAGTATTCAAAACATGTAGCTATCTTTGTAATCTTAAATAGAGAAGCCATTGCCTAGAAAGTGAAATTAGCTATTCTGTTTTTATTAGGGAAATGTAACCACTTGCTGATCTTACTATGCATAACAATAAGCAAAGGAATCGACATTTTGTTCACTTGACCAAGGAGCATCCTTTCTTATTTCAGGAGATAAATTTCCTTAATAAATACAATCACAGTTAAAGAGGACTTGGATGGAGGTCTTAACTAGAAATACTTTAATAAACACATTTGCAACCAGAATATGTACAAGTTTCTAAAAGAGATTTTCACTGGGAGATATGTTGCATCTGTAAATTAAATTGATATTATTTTAAAGCCATCTATCAGATGAGTATGGGCCCTTCCCCCAAGTTTCATATGACCTTTATGTCAGAAGCAAAACCTTAGAACTTGGTAGCTAATGTGTAGCAAGAACAGTTGCTTCAGCAAACAGTATCATGTACGCAGCCAGGTGCCCTGATCATCAATCTGACTACTGCATTCAGCACCAGCAGCAGCTCCTGGACCAAGTACAAGGGTAGCCTCCTATAGAACGCATTACAACAGTCTAAATGTGAAATCGCCACAGCATGAAGAGCATGTGCTAGGATGTTCTGGTCCAGGGAAGGGCATAGTTGATATACCCATCAAAGCTGGTAATAGGTACTGTTGGCTTTGGAGATTACATTGGGTTGTAATAAGTCTTGGGAAGACTTTAGGAGTACCCCCAAATTGTGTAGCTGTTTTTTCTGAGGGACTGTGGCCCTGTTAAGAACAAGTAAACTTCCCAGGACTTGTACTTGGGGACCTCAAGTGTTCAGTTTTAACAGGATAGACATCACACCATCACTACAAGCAAGGGACTGTTTCAGAACCTGCACAGTCACTCTTGATTCAGACATTATAGAAAAACAGAACTGTCAGACATCTGCAGATGAATGTACCAACCCCCCAAACTTCTAATGACCACTTCCATCAGCTTCATATATGCTATTCATATATGTTGAATAGCACTGGGGACAAGGTAATGTGGTATCCCAGAGCATAGCTTCCAGGAGCCCAGTCACCCAATACTTTAAGACTTCCCCGCTAGTAGGAATGGAACAACTGTGTCACCAACCATCAATGCGTGAGATTGACCAAGAAGGGTATTATTAATATCAAAAGACTCTGACAAGTAAAGCAGCCTCAACAGGGGTACACACTCTGTGACTTTGAGGGTGACTTTGGCTGAATTGATCCAAAACCCAGGCTAGAACAAGCCTGGCATTTTGTTTTTTCTTCCAAAAACAGCTGCAGCTGCTCAGATATATCTCATGCATGCCTAAGAAGATATATGGAAATAGATTCTTGTGATAGTTGAATGAATGCATGATATTACTTTAGTCCTCAGTCTAAAGATCGTGTATTTAAGTGTCTACTTTATTTAAATAAAGTCAAACTGTAGGGGAAAGAGAAAATTAGCATTAGTTAGGGAAAATTGGGCCTCAAAATACAAACTACACTGTATATATAAAAGGAGGTTTTTCCCTCAATGTTAGTATGCAGACTGCATTCTCTTATTATTCTAGTCCAGCCCTCTTGGACCTGGTATCTTTCAACAGTCATTCTAGATCATGACAATTTCAACACATCTGGAGGGTGACAGACTCTGTAAGACTATATAAGTTAATCAGAGTTCTTCCTCTTAACTTTAGGGTGTAACCCTCGCCACGTATAGCTGGAAATAAGTCCCATTTGGGACTTATCTGAGACTTTCCTCAAATAGACCCCCAGAGTTAACCAAAACACACAATTCTTGATAAAACAAAGAAATAAATGAAAATATAATTCTTCAAATAAATAAAAAGGGGAGAATGCTGAGTATGAATATCTGACAGAATGGTATAATTCATATCACAGAAAAATTTTGCAAGGGAAAGACTTTGTGAAAATCCAGTTTCTTGGGAATAATATTTTATAAAAGGAAGACTCCTGTCTTTATTGGAAAATTTACTGGAAAATTGAATGGACCCTGTGACCATAGCAGAATCTTGCCATTTCTGTTAGTGAAGTCCAAATGTCCAAATTTACAATTAAAAAATTATACAGTTTAATGAGGCAGCAAATACATTAGCTTCACAGCAGGTCTTGTTCCATCTTTCAGTATGATTGTGATTAGAAGAATTATTTAAGAATGAAGCAAAAATTATTTCTGCATTAATTTAAATATTAGTGAAGGAAGGAAAGAATGGGTTAATTCCCTTCCAGTCCTCCTCTCTTAATCTATCGTTTCTTTTATGCATCATCGTAAACTAAAAGAACAGCCAGTTTGGTGTTGTGGTTAAGGCATCAGGCTAGAAACCAGGAGACCGTGAGTTCCAGTCCTGCCTTAGGCATGAAGCCAGCTGGGTGACCTTGGGCCAGCCACTTTTTTTCGGCCCTAGGAAGGAGGGGACAATGGCAAACCACTTCTGAAATCTTGCCAAGAAAACCGCAGGGACTAGTTTGGGCAGTCACCAAGACTCACACACACACTTACACATACAACTAACAATATTGTGCCTTTGGCTTTAATATGTTTATCAAATATATGCACTATATGCAAACATAAGCTAAACATTTTCCACTGTCCTGACAGCGGTCCATAGTGATGGGGAGCTCTCATAGTGATGGGGAATTCTGATCTATAGGCAGGCACTCATATGGCACATCTTTTATGAGACAAAATAACAATAACTTCTTGACAGCCTCTTTGGGAAGAAAATGCCCTTCCAAAGACATTTGGGCATCATTCATTGGAAATACTTGGTTTCCTCATCAGGCCCAAGATGCTTCTGCTGCATGGAATGGAGGACACGTTGCCTACTTCATGCCACATAAGGGAGCCAAAGGGTCTACTTGTTTAATCTTACTTAAGCACATGGGAAAAGGTTGCTTTCTTCGCCACAGTCTGTCTTAGAAGCCAACCCTAGGCAGTGTTGCTTTTTAACCAAGAGGAATAGCTGGAAGCCTCCACCAGCTGGGAAGGGGGCTGCTCTTTCATCTCAGCAGCAGTCACTTGAAGCAGATGCCTCACTCTGCCTAATGATAGAGTTGGCCCAGCCCCCAGTGACTATTCATGTATAGGAAAATCATACTACGAGATGTCTAAGTTTCCCAGATCCAAGCAAAAGTTTACCTTTATAGTCATCATATTTAGAAGATAGCTATTTATCAAAACCTGCTCTTTTTTCTTGGTCTGTAGCTCAGCTTCTTTTGGCCCTAGGCTTGCCATTATCTCTTCCATGCAGTCTTCCAAAGCTCAATGAGGCATTACTAACCCAACTCATGTGAGATAAATCTGTGGCTCATATCAAATCAGGAAAGAAAATGAATCAGAAAATACAAAAAGACTAAATTTTAAAATCAAAATAGAATACATCCCAAAATGGAACACCATTTCAAATATTCATTTTTGAAGTTGAACAATTCCAATTATGGGTTCAGCTGATGTTTTCCACACCTTTGGGGCTGCATTCCATATCCTAGTGTCTTTTAGATATGCTGAAGTCTCATTAGCCATGCTGGCTGGGAATTCTGGGAGTTCAGTTTCAACACATCTGGAAGTTACAAGTTTGAAAATATTATTAGTGAACAAACAAAAAGCCTGGCTACATTTTGTGATTTGAATAATTTTCAAATCTTGCACGCATACAATCCCTGCATTCTATTTCAGCTGCAAACTTTCCCAAAGCAAAAAGGAGCTAATGCATACCATTAAAACACACTTTAATATGGAAGTATGAAATGCAGTTCTGTCCCACTAGAGGGTGGTCTGGTCTCCTTCAACTTAATAAAGAGGCATGGTGAGCTGCTTCTATTAAGCCTGTCTGTACTGCATTTATTGGAGGGACATCAAAGGATTCTTGCTTCCAGCATTTTCCTATTCCTTCATGTCTCCTCAATAGTAAAAGTATCCCTTAAATTTCAAAAGAATTGCATAAATCCCTACATACCTCAAACTAAGTAAATATTAGTATGCTCTTAAGAGCCACTGAAAGTTACTGACGTACTCACAAGAAGTCTAATGCCAGGATTCAGAAGAACTATGTTGTTTTTCTGCATGTAGGCTTAATATCAGAGCCAAAATGCTAAGTACTCTGTGAGACTAAATGGATGCTGGTTATGGAACCTGACAGCTCTGACCAAAGATAGGAATCACAAGGAACCAGTGAGATACGGATTCCTGAATCACTCAGGATATTGCCTATGGCTTCTATCTATGTTTCCATGGTTGGCATGAGAGGTTGGACGTTTCAAGCACTATGAATGTACCCTTCCTTATAAATGGTCAATTGTTGACTGTTGGAAGGTCAATTGTTGACTGTTGTTTCACCTCTCATTATCTACTCCTCTGCTGTTTGTGATCAGAAACAAGAACAAGGAAGGATGAGTAACAGCTTTTATGTACCTTGCCTTCTCTTTCTGGGCAGTGGTGTGTTTTGGGTCTAAAAGAAGAAGGAAGCAGTACTGTAGACAGTGACGTGGGGTTAATGCAAAGAGTGGTATCCAGTGGAAGCATTTTACTGTATTTAGGAAACTTTCAAACATTTGGAGATCACTTGACTTGCCTGTGGACATTCTTCTCAAGTTGAAATGCTGAGTGATGCATTTTTATTGAGTCAAGGGTAGAAATATTACCAAGTTGTAAAATATCCATGTATTAATGAATCAGATAAAAAAATAAATAACTGAATGGTTGTTTCAGTTCTTAACAAATCCTGAAGAAATCAGCGCCATTGCATTAAAAGGAGTCAAGATTTCATGTATACGAGGACCGCTCTGACTTTTTTTTAACCATTTCAAGGCCCACAGTCTTGGAATTTAAGAAGATGCCATACTTCGCTTCTGGAATCACACTTTGAAATCAGTGTGACTGTACCCTTAGGAATTGTGCCTCCAGAAGAAATATAGCCATCTTTCCATAAGCAAACTTTCACTAAATCCTCCAGGAGAATTCCATGAGGTATGCCAAAATTGTCCTGTCTCAATTTCACTTTTATTCAATTATTTTTACGAGCACATTTTTATCATTAAATGGACATACAAATGACTTAATCTGAAAGAATATCAAATTCATTCCTTAGGCCTGGTCTTCCCTTAGGAATATTTTGACATCTGCATAAGCCTGGAGAAAGAAGCATGCAGGCTTCATGGAACATTTTTCCGTGCCACATTAAAAAAAAGTAACAAAAGGACCCCTCAGCAGTTATTGGTACAGGTTGATACAGAAACAAATGTAAATCAAACTAAACTACTAGAATATTAAACACTGGATAGTGTTAAGAAGCTGTTTTCCAATATAACTTTTGTCTCTTTCATCAATTTGGGTAGCAAAATCATTTAGCACTACTAATACATTATGTTATCAATATGAATATGCAAGGTCTATTTGCAGTTAATGTGTAGATGATCTAAAACAGGACCAAACCTAACAAGGGCCATAAGTCTCACATGTTGACTGGATCAGAATTTTCTGAATTTTTCCTGGGGGAGGTGGTGATTTGTTTTTAGATAATTTGGGAGGTGGTTTTTTTTTTTATTATTGTTTTCTAAACCAAGTTAAGCCTGTTTTAGGTTATACTGAAATGTTTATGTCACTCTTTCAAAATGGCAAGAAGTCATAACTTCATTCGGGTTGGAAAATACCTGGGGGTTTCTGAAAAGGAGCTTGAGGACAAAGTATGAGTCAAAATCTTATCATTCAGGACTTAAGTCAATTGAATAAATTAGTTTGTCATACATCTTTTTTTATTTTTCTTCCTAGCATTTTTCCTGCAGCTGCAGGGTCCACTTTTTTTTCCCGAGATCAAATAAATGTTGATCCATTGGTTGCAACTTGAATTGAATTGAATTCGGGCTTGTTGCCCGAACCTGACATCATGGGCTGAGACAGAGTGATTGGCCCCTTCATGCCTCAAGCAGGACTAGAACTCACAGTCTCCTGGTTTCTAGCCTGGAGCCTTAACCACTACACCAAACCGGCTCTCTGTTTGTCATACATCTCATCTGAGTAAAAAGAAACCATGCCAATTTGGTGTTGTTTATTTATTTAGAGGATCTATATGGTGGTTCATCTTAAATACCTCACTCTGGGTGGCCAACAATGCATACAAAGACAAAATAACAAACCCGTAACCCATAACCCATTAAAAAAATATAGTCCAAGGATGTATTTTTTTCTGGCAATCCTCATTCTCTGGAGGGACATGCTCTACATGGCTTTTGTTCAATAATGATTTCATTGAAGAGATTCATCACCCAGTGGAAAAAGTTCCTTGAGAACCTGATCAGGCCCAGTCATGTTTTTCTATTCTGTGTTTTCTTTGTACAGATGTCTTCCCCATTTTCAGGCCACATATAATGATTTTCAGAGACCAGGTCCCTGGTCCTGCTCTGTGTATGCAAAGCAAGGATATGATCCTACTGGTTAAGCCTGGGATAAGTGTTCTAGCAATATGGATAGCATTGTTTATACATATTGAGTAAAAAGAAATAACAACCGCAATGAATTATTGTGGGATATACCTCCCTTTTGACAATTTAATATTGCCAATATTCAACAGCAGGCCATTAAATCCCTTTTTTGAATTCTCTGCCAGCCATGCTGATTTGCACAATGGTGAGAACTTGCAAAATGCTTTTCTGACTGAGATAATGGTTATTGAATACCAGTTCAACACTGGTGGGAATCCAGCATTTTTTATTCTAGAAGGACACAAAACAAAATCCCAAGGTTGCATGCATTCTTTGAAGCCTTGGTTATCATCCACAGATCTCACTGAAAAGTTGCCGGCAAATCATAATTTTCTCTGTGATAAAAGAAGAAAGTCATTTCCAAAGCACTGGGAGTAATCATATTAACCACATTTCATTAGCTTAACACAATTTTATTGAACATTTAAATGAAGGTGTTGTTTTTGCCCAACCAACCTCTTTGCCTGGTTCCATCTAATCTCAGGAGTGCAGTCCTTGGCATTCCACCCAAAGGGCAAATGCGGTCCATGGCTTGACACAGTCTTTGCACATCTGCTGTCCTGTCCTGGAGGAGAATGTCATTTCTCGTATCAGATTTGGGGCTTTTGTAATAGCCTTTATACATTTGAATTTTATTCCCAATTGTTTGATTCATTTATATGATGTGGTGGTAGATCATTATGCACGATTGTAGCCTGTCCTGTGGAGTCCTTGAGATTCTCTCAGCTTGGCTGCTTTCTTGCAAATGTTTTGTTACCCAGCTAGGTAATAGCTTCAGAACGCTGAAGATGTTACCTGGCCAGGTAATGAAATGTTTGCAAGAAAACAACCAAGCTCAGAGAACCCCAAGGACTCCACAGTTCAACCCTGAGCTACACATATTCTCTTCTATTGTAGCCTGTCCTTCCACCAGGTTGGTCAAACATCTATTCACTGTAGTGAACAAAACTTTCAATGTTTTTCTGGGTGAAAATACATGGAAATGTGCCTCTGTACAACAAATGAGATGTTCCCTAGATTAACCCAGCTATTTAAAAATATTTTGTGTTTAGCTATAGGCATCCATTAGAAACCATGCCATCGTATTATTAGGGTCATTTCTGTGTGACACTCTGTATGGACACCTACACAATAGGGCCAATTAGAAGCCACAGTGATACACACATGTCATCTTATCATACCAATTATATAAATTACACAATTCTCATTGTGAGATAATGACATAATGTTTGTGATGTCACTCCTCATCCCAGCAGATATCTAGCATTTAACTCTATGCCAAGGCTTAATTGAACAGGCTGGTACAAGATCATTGATGGGAATCTCTCAGCTGATTAGCACCAAAACTGAAACCCTTCAAAATAAAATAGGAGCCCTTCAAAAAAATGAATAAAATCTAGAGTCTTTTAAGACCAAGGTATTTTCAATGTATTATATAATAAATAAATAAATAAACAAAACTCTCCCCCCAACATACACATACAAAAACACCAAGAGCTTGTCAGCCCAGGTGTTGTACCTATCCAAACTTTAAAATTATTTTCCTCTCTCACCAAATATGATTTGTAAATCATGTTACCTGAACTGCTATACTGAGCCATTTATTTAAATTCCTTTTAAATAGCTGTCTGGGAGAAACAATACATCAAAGCCATATTTCTTTAGAAGTATAGGGCACAGGATTGTGAATCTAGCAGAAATCATCTGGCAGGTATCAAACTACACACACCTGGGAATGCAAAATATAATAAGGAGCTCAATGCAGCTTCCCAAATCTTCCTACAATCCAACTAGCTACAGTGGGGAGTGCAGGGCACGGGGAGCCATTTTGTGAAGTCTTCATGCAAGGCAGCTTCCTGTGAGAATGATGAACTACAGTCAGCCAGGTTTCGGAAGGCTTAGGGGAAGAAAACTCTTAGGCCTCAGGACGAAAAAAAGGTGCAGGGATTTTGGAGCAAGAATTTGAATCATCATCATCAACATCATCCACTACTTTGATGTGGTTGTGGGGCTTGAGTGCTCCAAGGAGGATGAGAGCTATGCCAGAGGTTCAAAAATACTGGACAGGTCTCATCAGAGGAGCCAGACGAAGAGTGCCTCTCCCATAAACAATATGGTGAGACATAGTTTACAGAAACCTATACTGGATCGGTTGTTGCCTGGGTCAACAAGGACCACGCTAGGTGTTTTAGTTCCTGGACATCTGGTGACAAGTGGGCTACAGGACTCAGGACTGTTGGCTGAGCAACCAGGGCCAGCAGGTGCAGGACTATTGGAAGAAAAGTTGTTTACCCATCGCAAATATACAAAGACTGAAAACAAAGAAATAATGATCTGCTATTACAAATCAAGTCCAATAAGAAGAAGATATCTGAAAAGAATGCATCAGTTCTGGAAAGAACAACATCCAGAATCAGAAATAACAGAACAAAGGCTAGCAGATCAACATCAATTTATAATACAAAATAAAGTATTCACAGAAGTAGAATTGGAAGAACTGCAAAGGTCTACCCAGGGCAAAGCCTTTCCAGAAGTAGCTCAGACTGTTAGAGGCAAACCAGGGGGAGTCGGCAGTAAAGGAAGCCAGCATAGCTATTGAATTGTTTTCATTCCCAAACTGCGCACCCTCTTCCTCTGCCTTCTCCTCAGAAAGAACAAAGCCCTCTAACTAAAAAACAAGAGCAATTGAAACAAAGAATAACCAAACATCTAGAACAGCACAAAAAGAACACAATAAAGTTGCCTGCATTGAAGCTTGTTACAAAGAAACAGCTAGCACAAGTATTAAACGATGTCAATACTTTAATATCAAATATAAGCACCAGCTCACTGCAAGAAACAAACCAACTAATGTACAGCATGGCTGCAGTTATAGCTGAATACCTTGGATGCAAAATCGACAAACAAGAAAAAAAGCCAAATAGCGCACCACCAAAATAGAAGATCAGGTTGGAAAATAAAATCAGCATGCTAAGATCAGATACAAGCAAGCTAGAACAGATGAAAGAAAAGAAGCTGAAGAACAAGAAGATCATAGAATACCTGATCAAGAAATATCACCTAGAAACAATGAAGAGCAAAGAAGCACTGGAAATAATAAAGCTACAAATAGCAGCCACAGCCAAGAAGATCAGCAGATACGATGCTCAAATTGCACACTATAGGCAGAATCTCCAATTTCAGTCGAATCAGAAATGTTTCTACCAACCCATCAATGGAGAGACTGCAATGAACCAGTCAGTATCTGACAGAAGAAACAGTGCAGTTCTGGGCACAGCTATGGAACAACCCAAAGAAATACAACAAGAATGCAGCTTGGATAAAGGAGGTGGATAAGAATAAAAAGGAAGCTGAAATGAAATAACTTGTAATACTAGCAGTAACGGTGGAGAAAAGAGCAAGGAAGATCAAGAATTGGTCAGTACCAGGTGAAGATGAACTGCATGGTTTTTGGTTGAAACATCTGACTGGTCTGCACCCACTCATTGCCAAGCAGTTTAACAACATACTGCAAGGAGGTGAAACTGAAGATTGGTTAACATCTGGCAAAACCTACCTGATAATGAAAGATGCAACAAAAGGGGCAGCCCCAGGCAACTACAGGCCAATTACTCGCTTACCAACAACTTTCAAATTGCTAATTGGTGTGGTAGCTGATGCAGTCCAACAGCTTCTAGTTGAAAACAAGTTCTTTCCACCTGAGCAGAAAAGAAACTGTCCAAACAGCAGAGGAACAAAAGATCAGCTGTTAATTGACAATATGATTTTGCAAGAGAAAGAAGACCAACTTGAATGTAGCTTGGATGAAATACAAGAAGGCATTTGACTCCCTGCCACATGATTGGATAATCAAGTGCCTAGAAATAACAGGAATCAGTAGAAACATCAGAAACTTTGTGCAAAGATCAATGGCACAATGGAAGACAGAGTTACTGGTCAATGGTGATAGACTGGGAGAGGTTAACATCAAGAGAGGAAACTTTCAAGGAGACTCACTATTATCACTACTGTTTGTCATCGCACTGATTCCTTTGTCAACAATACTGAACAAGTCAGGCCATGGCTACCAAACATCAAAAACATCTGTCAGGCTATCCCACCTCCTTTACATGGACAATCTGAAGCTGTATGGAAAAATATCATCTGAAATAGAATTGCTGCTCAACACTGTTTGAATATACAGCCATGATATTGCAATGGAGTTTGGACTGGACAAATGTGCCACTCTTACCATCAACAAGGGAAAAATGATGAAAACTGAAGGAATCAAGATGCCTTATGGAAATAACATCAAAGTCTGGATGAAGAAGATCACTACAAATACCTGGGCATCCTTCAAGCTGACAACATCAAGCACATTGAAGTCAAGAAGGTTAGGAGTGAATACATCATGAGAATGAAGAAGATCTTAAAGTCCAAACTCAGTGGATGAATTACCATCAAGGCAATTAACACCTGGGCAATTCCAGTTGCCCAGATACACAGCTGGAATAGTGGACTGGACTCAAGCAGAACTAGAAGCCCTGGATAGGAAGACCAGAAAAATAATGAAAATGTATCATGGCCTTCATCCATGCAGCAACATTGACAGATTCTACTTACCAGAGAGTATAGGTGGGCATGGAATGTTGCACGTACACCAGACAGCTGAAGAAGAAGAAAAGGGACTGGAAGAATATCTGAAGGACAGTGAAGAAGATGCACTGAAGCTTGTACACCATGAAGGCTTACTATAGACCAGAGAAACCAAACTGGCTTATAAGAAAGATCAAACTAAGAATAGAAAAGAAACATGGTAAGGCAAAGTATTACATAGCCAGTACACAAAAAAACCAGCAGGCAAAGTAGATAACAACAAGCCCTGGCAATGGCTAAGAGCAGGAAAGTTCAAGAAAGAGATAGAGGGGCTAATTCTGGCTGCAGAAGACCAAGCCTTGAGAACAAAAGCCAGAATTGAGAAGACAGTAACAGACAGCAAATGTCACCTTTGCAAAGAAGCTGAAGAAACAGTGGACCACTTAGCTGCTGCAGGAAGATACCACAGACTGACTACAAACAATGGCATAACAAAGTAGCAACAATGGTGCATTGGAATAGCTGCAAGAAATACCATTTGCCTGCAAGCAAGAACTGGTGGGACCACAAAACAGACCAAGTAATAAAAAATGAAGAAGCTAAAGTGCTCTGGGACTTTAGAATTCAAAGAGACAAACACCTGCCACCAAACACCCCAGATTTAACAATTGTTGATAAGAAAGACAAAAAAGTCTGGGTAGTGGACATTGCAATACCAGGAGACAGCAGAATAGAAGAGAAAGAACTGGAGAAAATCACAAAATATAAAGACCTGCAAATGGAAATAGAATGACTGTGGCAAAAGAAAGCGAAGATAGTACCAATAGTAATAGGTGCCTTGGGTGCAATCTCAAAACATCTGGAGCACCATTTGAACACCATCGGCATTGACAAAAACACCATCAGCCAATTGCAAAAGGCAGCTTTACTTGGAACAGCTTACATCCTGTGATGATACTTCTAACGCCATCAAACAACATCTGCCTATCTGAGGTCCTTGGGAAGGACTCGATAGGTAGATAAAAATGCCAAATCCAGTCTGAACAACTGGCTGACTGTACAACCGACAACAGCAACAATAAAAAATAGGAAGATACTTTGGGATAAACCTAGGTGGTTTTCACAGATATTGTTGCCCGTTCTGAGGAGACAAGTTCTATATAATTCCAACAGAGAGACTGAGAATTTTTTTCTTCAAAGGAAGTGTTTACAAGATTTTTTTTTCTATATTGTTCAGTGAGTAATATGGATGAATTGCTGGGCACGTGTGTAATAAACCTCCCAGTCATCTTCTTAATGATCATATCCAAGAATTCACTGATTTGCAAATAGGGTAACTGAAATGAAGGAAATAGGTAAGTGGATTTTATGGTTTTAAGAACGAGGACATTTTCAAAGCTGGTTGAATTGTCCTTTCCTTTTCTTTTTCCTAACACTTTATAGCAGTTATGTTTTTTCAGTGCCAAATCGCAGATGTATAGTTCTTTTTCTTGTTCAGGAGATAAGTAAGAAGCAACATCTGTCTGATTGTCTGTGTGTAAATTTTTTCTCAGCTGATGTCACCCAACATAGAATGTAACCCCTTAATAATGTTATAGATGAAAAGCGGTATAAAAATGTTACATTGCTGCATTTTACAAAACAACTTCTCGTAAGAAATTACTGTACCATGGCAGATCAGTTTGGCTACTTTTCTGGTATTGTGTAATCAGATCGAGAGTGCTTGTTCAGGACCTCATCCAATCCTTGATCCACATTTAAAATTCAACGTCACTAGTAAATATATCAAATATAGGGAAAAACTGATATCTAATAAACATACAGAGTAATATTAGGCCCAATTCAAGGTGTTAACTTAGTCAATAAGGGTTAAAAGGCTTAGGATTCAAATACATAGAATATCACTGAGACCCACTGTGGTATAGCGGCTAAGCTGCTAAATAGAACTAGGGAGATCGAAATTCAGTTGAGGCCACTGGCCTCAAATCACCTCACTGTGGCTTTGGGCCAGTGTCTTTGCGCCCTCATCCAAATCATTAATTAAAATATTGGTGTGTGTAGGACCTAGGACTGATGTTTGTGGCATCCCGCTTGAGATTCCAATAGAATCTCCAATATTCCAATAGAATGTGGAATTGAGGAGCATTCTTTGAGTACAGTTTTCAAGCCAGTTATGAATTCACTTAATTATCATGCTATCCAGCTCACATTTAACTAGCTTGCTAATCAGCATGCTAGGGACAACATTTGTCAAATGCTTTGCTGAACCAAGTATACTATGCCTATACCGGTATTCCTAATCCATTGGCATTGTCTCTTTAGCAACTCATAACCTAAGAGGGTGGTAGGTTGAGGTTAAAGAATTAAGGACTTGCTCTATGCTTCCTCTTTATCACTCTCCCTGCTCTTTGTCTGAGAAATTGCTAATATGAGGTCACTTCATTCTGCCTTTTTTGCCAGACACACACGAAACACAGATTCTTGGATTCTCCTCCTAATAGGATGTAGTTAGTTTGGTCCTAGGCTTTGCCTATCCTAGAATACACTTCTTTTGAAGAAATCTCTGTATTGTTATAATTATAAAACCTGATTCACTCATCATTGGTCTGGTCATATTCCTGCTTTCAGGAACAGACACATGCACACACAACCCTCTACACTCTACAGCATTTCCACAAACTATTTTGAAAGTTTCCCAATCAAAATATGAGATCAGCTGCCTTAACCTTTGCCCAGAAAGCATGTTCTCCTCCTCTATGTAGAGCCTCTCTCAAATGTGATCTTCAACTTTGTGCTAAGTATTTCTGTGATAGATATTGGAACTGAGGCATTCCAGGTGATGTTGAATCATAACTCTTGTAAGCCTTCTTACATTCTTAAATGAGGCGAATAGGAAATGAAGTCCAAAAAATGCAGATGGCCACAATATTCCACTCCAACTTTAAATGAACACTCTTCCACCCACAGCTTTGGGCATTTAACAATCCCTTTTTCCTCCGGGTTCCGAATTGGATGCTATTCCCAGAAGTAAGGACAATTTTCAGGACAAATGTATGAAATTACAACAGCTTCTATGTTAAGTTTTGCCTTTTGATCATTTGCTGAGGTCAGTCTTCATGGCTATCAATGACTTCTGGTTTCTCAGGGTGTCCCTTTTATGTAGACTGCCTGAGATATCACTAATTACTTTCAGATAAGCTACTAGCAAGTTTATTTATGGGGTACTCAAGGAAGGACATTTAGTTCACTACAAGCCTCAGAAGTAGTTATAAATCCCCCTCCCATCTCATTTAAACAACAGAGAATTGACCTCACAGCGGGAATAGGGAGGGGAAATATACAGAGTCATTTAAATAAAGAAAAGACATTAATTTAGAAACAAAACATATTGTTTCTACAGCTCTGTGACAGGTAATGAAATAAAAGGAGCTCACAAGCTTTCAAATGGGAACATTAGCTGGATTTCCCCTGCAACAAGATCAAAGTGAAGGCATTTTAAGTTGCTGTCAGATAGTATCAGACAGGGAGACTCACCACAAAGCTGGTGGACCCTATCAATCCTTTTCTTATTCTGTTAACAACCACCCACTTTTACCACATTTACACCCACACTGTGTTTACAACATCCTGCCCTTTAGTTCAGTGTTCTGGTCTATTAGATTCAGTAAACCTTGAGTAACCTTACCATGGATCCCACACTTCCAGGAACAATTTGTTCAGTGGCTTTTGCTTCTTCTTTGATCAATAAAGAACAATAGGCAGTGCATTGCTGGGTTATTTGTTATGTGCTGGGTGTCATTTTTTAGGCAAGACCCCAAACACTTTCTTGGACCACCATGATTTTGCACTAACTGAGTGTCCCCTGTAATCTGCCAGTATTCATTCTGATTTCACCACTAATGCACCCATTACTGACTTCTTTAACCATTACCCATCCACCTTATACCCACCTTATCATTACTGTCTAAGAAAGTTGGTAAGATTTCAGGTCACAGAAATAGCGTAATTTTTTTCTGAGCTAGTTTAAATACCATGCATTAGTTCTGTATCAGCTTCACAGGCAACGCAAAGAGGTATTTGGGGGAAAAAAGACTTCATACTTTATCTGCTGCCTTCATATATTTTTGAAAGAATGAGTAAAGCAATATATCCCAAAATTAGTTGAATCTTTTTTATTCCTGATGCTTAGTAATACTGAAACTAATATCCACCCAGGCACAGCTACTTTTCAATGACTTTACTTCACATTCCATTTTATTTTTTTATTTATATATCAATTTTGTCACCACCCATCCCTTACAACTTTTCATGCCTGTAACTAGTATGATGGTAATTATCGTTATCATCCTCATTCTGAATTATTTTCTACCAGTTGTCATTTAATCCAAAGGAAAAACATGGGCAGTGTTCTTGCACCGATTTGCTTATGAAATGGCTACAATGCGTGTGTGAATTGTCTTTGTACAGTCATCTTTTCTTTCATCTTTCTCCTTTCCCTCCCTCTCTTTTTTTTTAAATCCCAAAGAAAAACATTCTAGGGAATCTAATCCTGTTTGGATTTTTCAGGTTTAAAAAAATGGGCATTCAGGAAGGCTTCAGACATGTACAGAAAACAGCAGCATCAGAAATAATTGTTTCACTACAGTACCTCCAAAATACAGTAAATTCAAAAATGCCACCAAGAAAAATTCAAAATAAATCCTCAAATTTTTGAACAATAATGTAGGAAACCCAATTTCTTTTGCAGGGTAAAAGAAACGTTTGAGAGCTTGCAAAACAGATTTTGGCAAAAATTTCAACTCCCATGATTTTACCTACAATAATATTCCATAATCCCAACTCATACATCTGCTGCCTTGATGATGGAGTTGAAAGGAATCAAAGGGAGCACAGACAGCATTAGATCTAGTTCTAAAGCCAATCCATCCTCTTCAAGGGTCCATACAGTGGTATCCTCTACTATGCCAGCTTAAACTAAGTTTTCCACAAAGACTGAAAGGCAGCAGACTTCCCAGGGTAATCAAATGCTGCTAGAAAACAAGTGTCCACACTGGAAAATAGAAAAGCAAATAAGGTCAGAAAGAAGATACATGCAGATGACCGTGGAAGAATATAGATGGGTAGTCCAGAACTGTAGAGCTGGTGTCAGGAAAGTAAAAGCTCAGAATGAGTGGAAGTTAGTGAAGGATGATAAGCATTACAAAAGGGTTATTTTAATACACTCAAATAAAAAGTAAAAGAAAAGAATTAATGTACCAAGTGCTCAGTAAAGAATGCAAAAAGCTAAAAGCTAACAAAAAAGACAGAGGCCCTCAACTACTTTGGTTGGGTCTCCAACAACAAAGTATACTTCCACCAGGAAATTGTGAAGGGTTGAAAGGGCAAGACTGAAGCTTGAGATTGATAGAAACATGGTCAGTGAATCTCTCTTAATGAGTTTAAATCTCCAGGACAAGATGGATGATATCTCAGGGTACTGAAGGAACTGGTTGGTGATCTGGCCAAATCCTTATCTGTTAAATCTGAGAAATTCTTGAGAACTGGTGAAGTACTAAAAGTCTGGAGTGTAGGAATCACCAACTGCATTCTACTATCCAGCTCCAGTGGGAAAGACGCTGCAATAATCTCCTGTGTAATTTATAAAATGGTGCTGAACCAGATGAAGACATTTTTCTTTTAAATGTGAATTGTCATTAAATGCAGCTAGGTCTCATTGATAATCACTCTACTCCAGACAAATTTCTATGCACACTTTGATATATTGTTTTTACATGACTGAGTGATATATTTTAATATGACTGAGTGAATATGTGATATATTTAAATGATTTCTGTTAATCTAGTGTGTTCATTTTTAGAGCTACTTATCTATTCATTAGTTTAATATTTTATGTTATGTTTGTTTTGGTATTACAGTGTCATAACTAACTACTTTGTTGGATATATTACTTTTTTAAATCTGTTTTTGCATATTGTATTTCTCTTTTTAAAAAATTGCAGTACTTTTTTTAAAGAATAAAACTTGCCAGACTAACCTTATGTTATTTTTAAATCAGATAACTTCTTTATAGAGGCATTCACAGGGTAGATGGTCATACTGCTGAAAGCAGTGTTGTGATGCAAGCCCTGCCCCTTTTCTATGTGCAATCCTACATGCCTGCACAAAAAGGGGTGGAGCTTGAGGGACAATGCTGCTTCCATCGTTCTAATTTAGTCATCAAGATCCTGCCAACACCACTGCTTCCTGACTAGACTGTGTGACTGTTCTGAACAGAACATAGCTTGACTTCAGCAAAGCATTTGCCAAAGTACCCAATGACATGCTGATTAGCAAGCTAGTTAAGGGTGGGCTGGAAGGCATGACAATTAAGTCTTGAAAATCATACTCAAAAGATTTTGGAAGAGAGAAATACATTTCAAAATGATATGGACTGAACATAACAAAATGAAATTTAGCAGAGACAGTTGCAAAGCTATTCATTTAGGAAACAAAATCAAATAGACATAGGTTGGGGGATACCTAGCTTGTTAATAGCACTTACAAAGAAGATCTTGGAATAGTACTTGGCTGAAAATAGATTATGAGTCAGCACTGTGTTGTGGCTGTAAAGAAGTCAAATGTGATTTTAGGCTACATCAGCAGGAGTACATTTTCCACAGGAAATAATAATTCCACTTTTGTCTGATTTAGTCCCACCCTTCTCCAAGTACTGTGTTCTGTTTCAGCACCACACTTTAAGAAGGATTCAGCAAAACTAGAAGAAATTCAGAGAAGAACAAAGATATTCAGGGGACTAGAAATGAAGCCCTAGGAAGACAGATTGAAGAAGCTGAGTATGCTTAGTCTTGAGAAGAATGGCTGAAGGAAAGTATGATAGTACCATTCAAATATCTGAAAAGATGTTGCAGAGGATGCACCTCTGGAAGGCTTTACCAGGCTACTTGTGATAACTTGTCTGTTGCCCTTGGTGGTTGTGTTGGGGGGATTCTGGGTAGGGATAAATAAAGCAGGTGTGGTGTGTTGCTGAAAGTAAAGGTAACAAGCAGGGACAGAGAGATAGAATGAGTGACAGTTACATACTTTTTGTACGATGTAGGTCTGGGAGCACTGCTGGTATTCCTTCTTCCCTGCTCAGCAATGGCTGCCTGGTCAATGAGAAAAGATCTGGTAATATCATGAAGCCTTATCAGCAGTCGCACAGAGTGATTGAATCCTAGGTACTTCCTGGTGTCTGTATTTGGAAGAGGGCAGCTCTTCACCCTACTGTGAGCTATTAGAACTTCCAATTTGGAGACTGGATTCATGGTTGACTGGGTTGTGCTAACAAGGCCCTGGAGATACTTCCCTTTGAATTTCCTACCCCTATGAAGATTGATTGATTGATTGATTTAGTAGACTTGTTCCCGCCCATCTCCCCACAATGGGGGATTCTGGTTGGTTTACATCAAATTAAAACCATAAATACATAAATAAAAGTTATAAAAAAGAACAACAAAAAAGATAGGCAATATTCCCGTGGGAGTGGACTTTTTCAGTGGCCATTCCCATTTTATAAAACTCCTTACTGTCTGAAGAGAGTAGCTGCACTTTTCATACTAAAAGTTTTCATACTAAAGACAAAAACCTGTTCCCCCCACTCCTTGCTTTATTTAATTGATTTTCTAGTTCTTGCTGATCCACTGGTTCTTACCCTTCTGCTTTATGTACACTGTATTTTAATGATTTTATACATAGATTATAGTTTTAATTACCTTGTTAGCAGTTTTGACTACCTGTTAAGTCAAAAAGTGGGATTAAAATACTTTAAATAAATGCTTTTGTACTTTGATTTCCAGAAATGTAGCTAGAGAAGTGCCAGGAAAAGTTTCACCTGTTAAAGTTATGCTTATCTGACTGATTTAGAGGCAAAGGGCCCAATTATAAAGGAAAAAAAAAAGCTTCATAACATCATATGTCTGGTATCTGAAGTCTGAGGCAGAGAAAAGCTAAACCCAAATGGAGAAACCATGTGTTTCTGTTTTTAAAGAAAAGCCAAGGTTAGTCAGCTGTTTGTAATAAAGGAAGCTTCAGAACTCCTATATAAGCAGGGATTATTGGGTTCCCCACAATTTGGAATTCCAAATGAACAGAGTAATTCTAAGAGTCTGTGGTATTTGCTGTAATAAAATTTATTTTGTTCAAAGTGATGTCTCTTTACAGGTGTTCCCCTGGCATTCAATACTGGGTAATAATTACTGTTTGGATTTAAGCTTTTGAGGCTCTAGAGCATTGTCAAACAGCTGGATCAGAAGATCACTTGGAATATTATAGGTTTATGCTGTATTGCAGCTGTGTCTTTAGGCTAAAATAGCTCTGTTGATAAAAGCATAACAGAGATGTCAGAATGAGTTCTCCAAAAAAAAAAAAAAAGAAAATCCAAAAGGAACATGTTGTTTAAGATAAAAATCCAGCAACTTTTTTATTATTATTATTGATGAGGTAACTGGGGCAGAAATATTATAGAAATGTCTACTAAAATGAGGCAAATAAATATTTCTGTACCACAGTTACCGCCAGTATTTACTTAATACATCCCTTTTCTCTCTCTTTGTTTCCTTTCATTTACACTGTTCCAGCCCTCAATCCACCCTGCTTCTTCTAAATCTAGGTAATTGATCATTATAAAAAACAGAAGAATAATGTAGAAACAGTAAAGAATTCTTGGGGTGGGGACAATTTAATCAGTCTTACCATTAGGAAAGTTGAGGTGGCTTCATCAGGTAGCAGATGTTGTGAAGCAGGATTGGAAGAACTGTACTCAACTTCACCTCACTGGTGAAGTAAAAGTAAGTGTCTGATCTGATTGCCTTAGCAGGTGACAGCATATAACCAACATTAGCTGGCCTTGGAAGCTAAATAAGGTCAGGCTTGGTCAGTACTTCTTGATGGGAGACCCTCAGGGAAATCTAAAGCTATAGGCTACACTGGGAAATTAGAAAAAAGTCCTGAAAGAAGGTCAACTACTTCCATATTATTGCCAAGAAAACTATTCCAACATCTCCATAAAGTCATCAAGAGTTACTTGGGAAGGTCTCTATGTTTACCTTTTCACTAGTCTGATTGAGCTTTTGTATATAGATTAGGAGTTAGGGAGTTGTCATCTTGCTCTTCAACTCAACCCTCACCTTCAATTGGCTATTGAAATAAAAAGTCACCACAACTGTAGTCTTTTATTTCTTTCTGGAAGCAAGCCCTCTGCATTTGGTGTGACTGTACCCAGAACCTCAGGTAAATATGAACCACCATTGTGTGTATGTATGTGTGTGTGTGTATATGTATGTATGTATGTATATGTATGTATGTATGTACAGTGGTACCTCTAGTTACGAACTTAATCCGTTTCGTGACTCTGGTTGCAACTCGAGTTGTTCTCAAGTCGAGGTAAAGTTTCCCATAAGGTTCAATGTAAATACGGCTAATCCGCCCTCCGAATTTGGTCGCACGCCGAGGTAAATTTCCCCCATAAGGTTCAATGTAAATACGGCTAAACAGTTCTGAAACATATGCATTTTATTTTTAAACCTCAAAAACCTTCCAAACGCCACAAAAACCTTCCAAACGCCACAAAACACACCACAAGCCTCACCGAATGTCTCCTTGCTACCGCAATCTCGCCCACAGGAAGCCGCAACCGCGTGGCAGCAGGGAAAATGGCCACGGATCCGGTTCGTAAGTAGAGGCGGAGTTCGCAAGTAGAGGCAAATTTTTGGGGCCGGAGCTGGTCGTATCTTGAAAAATTCGTAAGGAGGGGCGTTCATAACTAGAGGCACCACTGTATGTGTATATATATATACATACAGTGGTACCTCGGGATACAAACGCATCTACTAACGAACATTTCGGGTTACGATCAGCGTCGGCAGGAAAATTTTACCTCGGGTTACGAACTTGCCTCTACTTACGAACCGGATCTATGGCCATTTTCCCTGCTGTCACGTGGTCGTGGCTTCCTGTGGGCGAGGTCGCGGTAGCAAGGAGATGTTCGGTGAGGCTTGTGGTGTGTTTTGTGGTGTTTTGCAAAGGTTTTTGGTGTGCGTGTTAGCATGGCTCCAAAGAAAATGCAGAGCAGGCTTGGCGGGAGTCAGGCTCTGAAGAGGAAATTGCCTCGGGTTGCGACCAAATTCGGGTGGAGGGCGGAACGGATTAACCGGATTTACATTGAACCCTATGGGAAACTTTACCTCGACTTGAGACCAACTCGAGTTGCAACCAGAGTCACGGAACGGATTAAGTTCGTATCCCGAGGTACCACTGTATATGAATGGGAATCCTTCTGGGTCGAATTAAAAACCAAGATTTAGACTTGCATTCTTTTCCCATAGTGGCCAGCCGGTTGCCTAAGTAAAGCAAAAGGCAAGCATAATAACTCCTTCCTGCTTATTTTTCCTAGCAAATGGTATTCCAACTTCTTTGATACAAGGTGCACAAGATGCTGAATTACTCTTTAAGGTCATCAGCCTACCACCATTGCTACACCTTGTGGAATATTTACACTGAGCAGGGGGTTGGAACCTGATGGCCTAAATAGCCCCTTCCAATTCTATCATTCAAAATAATACCAGTACCAATGCTACTGTCTAAAACAGTATTTCTCAACCTTAGTAACTTTAAGGTGTATGGACTTCAACTTCCAGAATTCTCCAGCTAGCATGCAATCCTCTTCCCCCCACCTCCAACTGCCACTTTTTTTAACTCTTCTGTCACTCACTTCCACTGGATGACTTCATTTCTAATATTACCTAAGAGGGAAATACGTCATAAATAATGTATACATTTGCCATCTTTTCTAACTAAACAGTCCTAATCACAGTAAGTTTTCAGAATGGGGGATTAAATTGTTCTTCTTGTTTTAGCAATAGCCCTGGGTATTTTTTAGATATATAGTCTACCTTCCACCCAGGAGCATAAAACAGCATACATAGCACTCCCTCCTCTAATTTTTTCCAAAATCATGTGGGATAAGTTGGGCTGAGAGGTAGTGACTAGTCTCAAATCATCTAGTGAATTTCTATAGCTGAGGATGGAATGTAAGTTATTCTTGGATTATTAGCAAATGGACATGTGTAAGTGTCTTATAGGTGGTCAGAGAGACCATTAGTTTCCTGCAGGATCAGTTTTGGGTGGGTTTGGTAACAAAGCCAAACTTTGTGGTCACCAAAGTCCAACCATTCTACCAAGGCTGTCAAATCGGTGTCTATGTAACTATTCACCAGGGGGCACTTCCATGTAAATTCATTGATTTATATCCACCTTCAAACTTGGATACATAATTTTTATGACAAAATGTCATCAATTTCCAGTGATCTTCTTCCAAGCAAGCTGTTAATTGGAAAGGAATTGGCACCCTCATACTTACTGCTCAGAAGTGAGGGCCACATTTATGATACTGTTCCCACCTGCATGGATCAGCTTTTTATACATGCTGGACATTATGCTTCTCTTCTATACCTAATCAAGGTAGCATAATGAAATTTCCAATAGAGTGAGAGTCAACAGACTGAATGTAAACAAATTGATTAAAAAAATATATAATTGTTTTTAATAATGCCTGCAATAAGGTATTATCTTTCAGCTGTTAATGTTTCATGTTTCAGTTGCCTGTCCAATCTACCTTAGGTAAGCAAATCACAGTAACTTGATGAGAGGAACCAAATAAATAAATAAATGAATAAAAAGAGGTGGAAAAGGCAGTTGATTGCTAAGACACAGCACACATTATAAGTGAATGCCTGGTACACCAAATTGCAAGTCTGAACAGACTCACCTAAACACCCCCCTTATAATACCAGAAATAATGTTCCATTCAGTTTAAATAACTGGATAATGTTTTAACAAAGGAAGAAAAGATATACAGCAAAAGGACTTGCTAGTTGAAGCTTTAAAAAGAGGGACTGGCCTCTGCTAATTAATCAGTGAAAATCAAAAGGAAAGCCTAGGCCTTGTAGCAGCTAAATATTTGGGGTTTACCTGAGCTTCAGGAAGTGATTCAAGTCAGCTGAAAAGATTAACCATCCTTTCTGTAGGGCTGATTAATTGACAGGTTGGCGGTGTTTCCAAGATCAGGTTAGTGGCAGGACAATGGTGGCTTATTGAGTAGGAAGTTTCAGAAATTAAGGAGCACCATTTAAAAAGTTGCTCCGGTATGTCACAAAAGAGGATACTATTAATGTTTTGTTCTTTAAGCTAACAAATGCACCTGCAACATTCCAGAGAAGAATATCTGTATAAGGCTTGTCACAAGACTTCAGGCAGGAGATGAAGGGACATGTTGAGGGTTGGAAACTGCTTGTGTAAAGTTTGTTTTGAAAAAAGGGCTACTTTCAGATTAAAAAAAGTGACATGAAAAGTGGAAGAAGTAGAACGCATCTCTACGTGGTAAATCTTCAGGCAGTGACTGTAATTAGAAGGATGAGGCCAAAGGGAGGCCAACGTTTTTCTGACTTCTATTAGCTGAACTGCTCAACTGCTAGAAAAACAGAAATGGAAGGCCTTTGGCAAGAAAAGGTAGATTAAACATGTATCCATGTGATGTTGCCCTTGCCTTTCTATTCAAGCAAGTATTCTAGGTGGGTAATATTAAAAAAAAATAAAACAAACTAAATTAAAATTAATACTAAAATTGAAAGAGATACATCTTTACAGACTATCAAAATAGCTAGCAAATGGGAGCAAAATGCAGCTCCTATTTCATAACTTGGGAGCAACACAGGAAAAAGCCTTTTTGTATGCTGGATAAACAAAACTCTGACTGCAAGTCTGAAGACTGATTAGTTATAAAAAGCTGTGAGGATACAACTATTTATTTGCATGATGTTTATCAGGTGCCATATCTCCTTGATGAAGACTGTATAAAGGAAAACCTACACCCATTCCAGCATATATTCCCCTAATCCTGGAAAAGTTGGCGCAATTCCAGTAATTGTGCTTTCCAGCCCCCCATTTTATTTCCTACGGTTGCTCCCAAGTTTATGCAACTCCCTCACAGTATGTCATTCTATTTTTAGAGTATCTTGGTTTAATAATCGGTTAAGCATTTTCAACTCTCATTTATTTCAACCACATTTCTTTTCCTCCTCTGTTAATATTTGAATCCCCTGTTCTTCCACAGAACCCATGTTGGCATCCCTAAGATTTTGAGGCAGTTTCTTGAGATTTATTACTGGGTTAATTATGATTTCTTGTCTTTATTTGGTATGTTGATTTGGTATCACCTTATTTGAGAATATTAATGGGACTACATTTGTCATATTTATAACTATAATTGTATCACCAAGAGCAAAGTAATTGTCTCTACATTAAAGAAGTCAGTTTATTTATTTAGGAAAATTGATATAGTCACCCATCTTAACAAGAAACTCTGGGTGTCTAACAACACATACAATTAATAAATATTAATAAAGAAAAAGTACAGAATCAATTAAAAATAATCAGCATACTATAACCACAATGCCTCAAAACAACTCACATCAATAGGCATATTGGACTCCACTAATGTCCAGGCTTTAATGCCTGAGGAAAGAGCCAAGTCTTCAAGGTTGTCCAGAAGGCCAATAGGGTTGGAGCATCCATATCTTAGGGAGAAGGATGTTCCGAAAGGCAGGTGCTATGACAGTTAATCAATCTTGTCTAATAGCAATTTGTATGCTGCCCACTAGAACACTGAGACAAATTAAGGTCTCATTCACATGTGCATGAACACTGTTTGATTAAACTCTTCTCCTAACAAATGAACTTGGGTGAACTGCTCCCTTTGAAAACCACTTAGTGTTGGATTTCATGATATGAAAATGGACAAAAGTTCTTTCTATTCTTAACGTGGGAGTAGATATTCATATATAAGTGCCCATTCTTGAGTAAGGCAACAAGAACAGCAGATGAATATCTCATTCCTCCCACCACCCCCACTGGATACAGACATCAGAAGCAAAATGAAGCAAATCCACTATTGATTAGTATATGTACCATTCTCCCCACCCCATCCCCCCTTTCACACAGTATGTTTATTTACATTAGCAACATATTGGTTTAAAGTTTAGGTTTAGTTTATTTTCACTACAGAACTCTAGAAGTTATAATACAGGGTAAGATAAAACTCTGGCCAAAAAAGTCTGAAAATATACCAAAATACATAATCTAGGTTTATTTGTGTGTGTGTGTGTGTGTGTGTATATGTGTGTGTGTATATATATATATATATATATATATATATATATATGCATACACACACACACACGCACGCATACACACACACACGCATACATACATACATACATACATACATACCCAAGGTGCAGATTGTGCAAAGAGGCCTCAGAGACAGTCCAACACTTAGTGGCAGGGTGTAAGATGTAGGCAGGAATAGCATACACTGAATGGCACAACCAAGTAGCTGGCATTGTGTACAGGAACATCTGCATAGTGTATGGGCTAGACCCCCCCAAGTCCAGATGGGAGATTCCACAGAAGGTCATGGAGAATAACAGGACTAAGATCCTGTGGGACTTCCAGATCCAGATGGACAGGCAGGTACTGGCCAATCAACCAGACATCGTGGTAGTAGACAAAGACCAGAAGACAGCAGTAGTGATAGATGTAGCAGTGCCAAGTGACAGCAACATCAGGAAGAAGGAGCATGAGAAGCTGGAGAAGTACCAGGGCCTGAAGGAGGAAATAGAGAGGATGTGGAAAGTAAAGGCCAAAGTGGTCCCAGTGGTGGTAGGAGCACTTAGGGCCGTGACTCCTAAGCTGGGAGAATGGTTCCAACAGATCCCAGGAAAACATCCGAGTTCTCTGTCCAGAAGAGTGCAGTGGTAGGAACAGCTAAGATACTGCACAGAACCCTCAAACTCCCAGGCCTCTGGTAGAGGACCCAAGATTGAGGAAGACACGTACCACCCATAGGGATGAGAGGGGAATTTTTATATATATAATATATATATATATATATTTTTATATATATAATATATATATTTTTATATATATAATATATATATATATATGAGGAAGAAGTTCAGATGCTATCGTCTAATTTTATAGACTCTTGCTATCACTTCAATAACCCCTGAGAATGATCATTTAAGAATTCTGTTCATGGATATTTGCCCCTCTCTTGATAATCTGGAGAAGAAAGAAGAAGTGTCTAGAAGAAAGTAAGAGAAAGAAGGATGTCATATAGAGAAAATGGTTATTTCTATCCACTTTTATCCATGACTTGTTTCAGCCCTTTTTTGATCCCTGGAATGATCAGATAACGTCACAGGAAATGCAGACCTTGGTAGATAAAATGTGCCCTCTCTTGGACTATAGCTACGGTATATCCTCACTGTCATTCCCCTTCTGTATGTCATCTCCAAGTTTCTACTCTTCTCTCTCTCTCTCTCTCTCTCTCTCTCTCTAAATAAATAAATACTTTGCTGCCACCAAGTGTGGCTCCCATTGAATTGGGCTGTGGCTGACCTTTAGAATTCAGCCTAGTAATTGAAGCCCAGGGGTTATAATGACACTTGTTGACCGATTGTTCAAACATTGTAGTGTTATAAATGTGTTAAAAGCATCTACCTGCACAGACTATAGCTCTGAAACTTTTTTAAAAAAATGTTCTATTAGTAAAAACCTACAAATCCAAAACCTATTCAAAGAATCTTAAGAATTTTCTCCTGCCCTTATTCTCATTGCTCAATGTTCTTGGAAGCCTTCCTATTTCTTCAGAAAGAACTTTGTGTGAGTAACATGGCACTGGAGGTACAGAATTTTTCTGATGAAATAGAGTTATGTACAGTGCCTGGGTACCATTCTTCCCATTCATTCATTCATTCATTCATTCATTCATTCATTCATTCAATTTATATAGTCACCCATCTTAGACCAGTGACTCCTATGATGATTCTTCACAGGGAAAGATGACAAAGTATAACATTTAGGTAAACACTGATGTCCAATGATAAGAACAGGAAGTTGTCTTACGTAACTCTATTGGGGTAAGCAAAAGAACTTCAGTGGCAACCAATAATAGCAAAGAAAACTGGGATATCTGTAATAACATCCTGGAAAGACCTTGCATGCCTCCTGCGAGTAGTAGATTTGTCAGTCTACCTAGACAGGTTGTGGTTAGGCATGTGCTAGCTCTCCCCAACAGTTTTTGTTCTCTTTGTCCTGAAGCAGAACATACTGGGAGAGTCACTAAAGGAATGCTATTTTAAATAGATTTAGCTAAAAAGAATCAAAGTCCTTTGATGAGCTATTTATGAAACCTATTAAGCAAACACTTCATAAGTGCAATCCTAAATAGTGAGATAGTTTCTATTAGCCAATTCTGGGTAGGAAGGGGATCTCCAATCAAAGAAGAGGTTTTGGATCCTGCAAATGTAAAGTTCCCAAAGAAGTAACTAGAAGAACACTGCCTATGTACAGACTGCAGCAATGAATTGCAGTCTGAACATTTATTTGCATTTATTGATGCATTTGTAAGAACAACATTTGCTGACTTAGCTCACATTGATTTACCTTTTAATAGGAGCTCTATGAATCAAATTTTAGAAGTTTGAAAAAAGAGAAAAGAGCTTAGGGTTTTCTCCTCTGTTTTTCTTTTTTTCTCATTCCCATTCTTCTCCAGACTCCGTCAGGCTAAGTGTAAAACCTTTCTTCCCAATTTAGAAAGCAAAACCACGTTTCTAAGTGTCCTAGCCCTCACCTTATATTAAAGTATACACCTTTTTTTTCCAAATAATTTCATTAAGAATTAAAAATGAAAAGAATAAAAGTCAATACAGGCTACAAAAAATACAAACAGAAAAACACAAATGAAAAGAAAAAAGTGTGAGAAAGGATAAAAGGAAAATAGAAAAAGAAAAAAGAAAGAAAAAAGAAAAAAGAAAAAAGAAAGAAGTAACTTCCCCCTTCACTCCAGCAAGTAAAGACAATCTTAACAGCTTATCACTATCTCTAAATACAACATAATCTCTCTTCACCCCATATTTCATCTATTGAATTAAAAAAAAAAATCCAAATGCTCCATTAGTCAGTTTTTTATCAGTAAAAGTCCAGTAAGGACAACCAGATGTAACTATTTTTCTCCTTTAGCCCTAGTCAAATAAGCCAACCTTGTATTCCTTCCTTGAGTTTTTAAAAATATCTTTTAACCCTTTCAAAAAGAATCCCAGAACTAGCTTTCTGTTCATCTGTGTTTCAAGCCAAAAATCTTTCAGAACATTAGCAGATTTCTTTTGTATATCCAATAAGTAATTTTTTTCCTTTTGTTTGTCACTTGTAATAAAGTCCTTCAGATCCTTAACAGAGCTCTTCTGTATATCCAGTAAAAAAAATATTATCCAAGCCAGTTTCCTGGTTCAATATTTGTATATCTTCTTTTGGGAATAAGTCATCCAACAATTCCATTTGTGTGCCCATATCTTTCTCCATATTTCTCCATATTTCTTATATTTAAGTCTCCCTTCAAAGTAATTTCAAAATAATCTGTTGCAACTTGTTCTGTATTTTCATTACAACCTGCTCTGTTAATCTTGTCAAGAAATTCATCTATTTTGTCAAGAAGCTTGGTAGACAAATATTCCCAAGTTTGTATTATAGATTTCTGCTCCATTTTCTTTATCCTCTAGCTCCCTCTCGTGTCCAACCTTCAAAGTCCCCTTTCAATGAAAAACATGAAAAAACTCAAAAGAATTGCCATTTTTCTCATGAGAAAATTTCTTCTAGTTAATTTAAAGCTTTTTGTGGGCATTTAAAATTATAATTCCCAGTCCATATGAGCCCTTCATCTGTTATTAAACTCTCTAAAGTCCATATTCTGAGCACCCTTTTGCTGTTTAATCCAAAAAGTAATATTTTTCCAAAGGTTATAAAAATCGTATTTCAAAGTTCTTCCTCTAAGGAGAAGGCAACTCACCTAGTGAATACAATATAACTTGCTGTTCCAAAGAGTCTTAATCCTTTTAAAGCAGCAAGGGAAAAAAAACAAAAAACAAATCCAAAGTGATCGAGAAGTGAAGCTCGGTTGAGCTTAATGTCCTTTAAAAAGGCTGTGTTAACTACTGTGAGCAAAGATGGTTCCTCCCTCGACTCCCAGCCACTCGATCCCATAGGCAAACTGCGAAATGTCTATTCCTGCAGTTTACTCATGAGGAGCGGCTGTGCAGAGTCATGTGGGCTATTGTCAGGTTTAGCCCAAAGAACTCCAAGAGACAGTGCAAATTCAGTTCTGCTGTTTATTAGCTACAACCTCTAGAAAGAATCTCCCCAGACTGAACCCTATCTCCCAAGCCAGCCAGCCACAACACCGTGAATTCCTCAGGGAGGTGCCAGCCTCATCCTCTTGAACTTCCCATGCTCTTGCGGTGAACTAAGAACATGCTTATCTCCCTGAGCCTGGCCTTCATAATTCCATTCCATCATAGCTATCTCAAAGATCTCTCCTTCATCTGGAGAGCATTTTGGCAGCCAGGATCCTGCATCCCATGCTGATCTCCATCGTAACTCTGTCCTGCTGCAAAAAGGGATGTTTAGCTCTCCATGGCTCTCAACCAGAAGTCAAAGTATACACCATTTGTGATTTCGTATTTCATGATGAGGCCTACTTTGACAAGGAAGTTGAAGAAGAAAACTCCATGCATTCCCAGATCAGGCTCCTCAAGTACCTCTTCTATCATCAAGTGGTTCAGTGAAAAATTCAACTTATTTTCTGCTTCAGATTTAATAATTTATGGTGATGAGGATGACAATTACTTTTGTTGGTAGTGTTCATATGTTCAGTGTTATGCTTCCCAAAGTCTGTAATAGTAGTTATTTCTTCTTTTATTGTCTGCATTTTTTTGTTCCCCTTTGCTGTTCTCATTTGGGAAATACAATATGGCCATTTTCTGATAGAAACCTTCTTGCTGCTAAGATGCCCTTCACATGGTGGTGTTCTTTGGATTTGGTGGTAACTTTCCTGATTTGCAGTGTAGATTTGACTAAACTTGATTTCTATTCCAATTATGAAATCTTCCATGTTTTAGAAATATCCTCTTTTGCATTCAAACATAAAAGTGCTGGACTTTGTAGGAAAGTCCCCATTTATATTGAATTTTATAACATTGTAGCTGCAGATTTACAACTGTTTCAGCAACTGTTTTAAGTCTTTCACTAGGTTTCCAAGTTGCTTGGATGCACTGTAAACATCTGGCCTGTGGCCATAATAATAAAGACTGATTTGATTTTGTTTGATGTAAGAGTATGAGGATCATGGGTGAGCAACTTTGGCAAGGAACTTTGTCTTGTAGAGGTAAGACTTGACCTAGCAAAGTACCTTCTAGAATTATAGTATTCCCCAAAGAATCAAAGTGAGGGGTGATATCCATCAATCAGCCAATTCATTTCTTAGTCAGTGACTTTAGCACATTTGCTGCTCAAGGCAGAAGCCATTTTTGCTGAGTGGATGTAAAATTAAAAGAATGAAATGGTGGTGGGTGTGTGTGTGTGTGGGGGGAAACATAAGTACCAAACAGATACCCAAATCATCTAATAATTAGAATTCTGGTAAACAGATCTGCTTTTACAGATTGTATATATGCTGAGAGAGTGGGGGCCAAACACAGTTCCCAGGGGAAAAAGTTCCACTGCCTGGGAGCATCACAGGAGAAAATCCTCTCTAACATGCTAGATGGATGAACCTTTGATGACAGGTGAAAAGAACTTCTACAGATCTTACTATCTGTACTTGGAAGATATTATAATGGGAAAGTGTTAGGCTCTAAGCTATCTAAGTCTTTAAAGGACAATGCCAACAAAGTTAATTGTGCCTGGCAAGCAACTGGTTATCAATGCAGTTCTTTCAGTACCGGCGTATGAATTAGCAACCTTGTTACTATGATTTGCATCAATGAAAAACAACACAATATACATGCAATAGGGACAGAAAAAGAAGCATTTTCTTCCCTCTGCTACAGCAGAGTAGGGAAGAAATGTGGATATTCAAATGGATCTGGCTTCATCTTGATACAATTTGTCCTAAAAGTTCTCATCCTTGTGCTCAAGCAGACATCTCATCTACTTCTTTGCTTTCAGCTATCTAGCAAAACACTGCAAGGAGGGTGGGAGCACCTAGGAGCAATAATGTCCACTGCCCAGGCCATCTCCATATTCCACAAATCACCAGGGCATCAATAGTATTTCCAAGACATGCCATACATAGGGTGGGAATGGGAATGGATAATTTCTCAAGTGCATTCAGGAAAATCTTCTGGATCCAACCCATTTTAACTAGTCCTCTACCTCTGTAGAGGTTTGTATCATCCAATCTGAAAAAATGACAGGGAATGATGACCTGTCTTTGGCAATGGAATCTCTTGGCACTCCTCCATCCTGAGATGACTATCTCTACCTGAACAGGAAACTAAATCCAATATATGGCTGGTTGCATGCATGGATCCAGATACTAGTTGGGACAGATGTATGGTTGTCATTGTGTGTGAAACCCTGGGCCCTGCTGACTGGGCAATTGTCTAGGACGAGAAACCTAGGATACTCCAATGACGCACCTGAGATCACCCCAGGCAACTCAGAGAGACTATTGGGTAGTGAAGCAAATGATACGTTAACCCTGTCCTCTTGTTCTTTTTGCTTGCTGTCATGAAGCTATGCGAGACCAGCCCTGGGTAAAGATCTTTTCCTTACAATTTATTTGCTTGCTTAATAAAGACTTTGTTTACTGAGCCAGTCTGTCCTAGCAGCTCAAACTTTTGGTGATTAGTACTATTTTTTTTTATTGTTGTTTGGCTGTTTTATATCTTAAGCTGTGTGATTCTGTTTCTCTGGTCTTCTTGGGCTAATTAGTGTTGAATTGATGTCATTGCTGTTTAAGCTGTCATTATTTTTTATAGTGTAGTGTCCAAAAAACTCTGAAACAATCTTTAATACAATTTTCAAGGAAACAAATAAAGGAGTTTATTTAATCACATGCAGTTTATGAAAATCAGAATCAAAGAATCAGTTTAAATAGTCTCCTTCCCCACCCATTCCCACCCTACGTGCCTTATAAAATTTGGATTCTTTTTTTTTTTATTCTGCTGCTCCTTTTACAATTTGATTGCCTTGCTAGTTTTATATTACTATTTTAATTGTTATTATTTTATTGTGAATATGTTTATTTTAGTGTCTACCACTCCAGAGTTGCAGCACTGAAGTATCACATATAAATAAGGGAGGGGAAGAGGGAAAGAAAGGTCTTAGCAGTAATTTAAAGCCATATTTAAAATGAAAATACTATAATTAGAAAAAAAGTGAGACCAGATACTTGTGATTAGTTGAACTATAATTGCAATAAGCAACTTGACAGCCATATAATCTCATCTTATTAATACAATAACTGTTTAAACAAAGCTAATCTGCATGGATTCAATTTACAGCTCTATTTCCTTTGGACTAGACTTGTACTGAAATGCCAATATTACCCATAAACATATGAAATAATTCTGGAAAACAAATTGTTTCATACATATTCTGTGGATAATTCTTAATTTCATCAGATTCATGGGGTACCATCTGGAAACAATATTCTATGTATCTGATGAAGTAGATGCTGATCCAGAAAACCTTAGATGTTAAATTTCTTTAAGACTCTTTACTGTCTAATAAAATTACCCCTCTATGTCTCAACTTCTTTTCCACATCTGCAAAATAATGAAAATATTACAAAGTCACTGTGTAATAATGGTTTGCGTGAAGGATTAAGAGATGGGAAAAATCTCCTACTCAGCCTTAAAGGTCACCTTGAGTCACTTACTGTTACTCAGTACAGCCTATTCTGTGTTGGATGGTTGGATAATAAGCATATGTCTGTTGCCCTAAGCTGTTTGGTGGGGGAAAATAAACTCATCAGAACTAAGGAAAGGAACATGCTTAATACAAATATTTATACATATTTCAGTTTTATACCCCTCCACTCCAAAACAGTTCATTTTTAATAACTTCCCTTTCTATTCTAAGTTGTATCTGCCATTTTTCTCTCTCCAGATAAACTAGCTTTTCCTAAACTGCTGCTCATCAAGTGGGTTGAACTTCCGCTCTCCTAATCAGATGCCACCCGAGGACCACATTGGCTGAGTGATTACAGGAGCTGAAAGCCAACCCATCTGGATGGCCCCAGGTTGAGAAGGCAAAAGCTATTAAATCCCCAGTATACTCCTTACAGCTATCTTTTTTCACCCACATATTTAGCCACCACTTATTTACTGAATTTTCTTTTTTGGATTCTCTCAGTCTCTCTCCCTCCCTTCCTTTTTTCCTCTTGGTCTTTTGCATCATCTTCCAAAGTTTAGCTCAGTAACTCCATCAGACTTGCCAAAATAGTGATCTTTTTCCTTCTCTTTTCCACTTATTCAAGAATTCATAAAATGTTGACCTGTCTTATCAATGTTATTTCATCCCATTTTCTGTAAAATGATTTTTATCCATTTCTGTGAGAATGAATTCTGAATTATGTGGAGTCGAAGAGAGCATTTTGTGGACACAGTGCAGCTGGGCGAATAAAGAGTTTCCCCCCTGTTTCTTCTGCAGCAGTTATTGTGACCATGAATGACTTGTTAGATATCTGAATTTAAAAAGCAGTCATGGGGTAGAATTAGAGGGTGAGCAGTTGAAGGGAAAACAGGTGAAAATAGACAAGTGCATAATAAACCAAACATTTCTCTCTCTCCCTCCCTCCCTCTCCTTCTCCCTCACACTCAATATCTTCATTTCTTTCACCTTCTCAACCTACATGATATTGAAAGACTTCCTTATCCAGAAAGCTTCTCCTCTTTCAGTACTTTCATTCTGTGCTGTTAATTTCAAATGCTGACATGAATGGCAACTCAGATCCCTATGAAAAAAACTTCTGAATAAAAAATATGTGAATGCCTGAGGAGGAGGAGGAGGATGGTGATAGTGATTTAGAAAAGACAGGTGAAGAAGAAAGCTAATTCAGTTTGGGGATGATTTCAAAATAACCTGCAAATTCATGAAGCAGTCTACTAGTGTCATCATTATGAAGGAGACAACTCAGAGACTTCAGCTGAGGTCTTTCCCAGCTATGAACCCTGAGACCCTGAGGCAGCTTCCCTGATTTTAAACTGCAATAAAACAATTTAAAACATGCAAAAATATATTGAAAGCAATAAAAATCTTCTTCATCTGGAAGTGCCAGGGATTAAATCTGGCACCAACACCAGACGGAGCACTTGCTATTGAACTCTGATTTCTCTCAGTGGCTGCACACTCTGTTCTGGGGAACTTGTTTTCCTTGGAATTTATTGGTGAAGGATGCTTCAGGATTCTCTTTGGTCTGCATTTTTAAGCAAATTAACTTGGTTCTCATTTTCCAAAATGATATATAAGTCAGGTCAGCCCAATTTTTATTTTCCAAAAGCTCCCTTTTCCAAATGCCAAAAAACTTTTTAAAAAATCACATGAAGTATTAGGATACAATATTTACAATATCTATGCTGTGAAAAATACATTAATAATAATACTTGCTATGTGTGTGTAAAAACAGTTTTTAAACTGATGCAGAAGCAGGAAGGAGTGAACATCTGGTTAAACACCTGGGAATCTGGGCTGGCCCAAGATTAGGCTGTGATGTCCATTCCAGATATAGGGCACTCCACTATGAAGTTCAGTAATGGTGAAATATGAGGAGGTTCCCTAAATCCAGAAAGTCTGCATATTTAAGTTCCTCTTATACCTTATCCATCTTTTCATTCTCATTTATAATTATTATCCTTTCTATCATACCATTGAAAGTTGGCTCAGTGATTTTTTTCATATTGTAATAATTTACAAGAAAAATCTGGGAGCAGATAAATGATTTTCATTCCAAAAATAACATTATTTGGTCATTTTATTCATGTTATATAAGCACTGGAAATCTTCCAATTATTTTTCAAAGTCCAGGGAATTTGATCTGAAAATTGTTCTTAAATGTACAGTGTTTCTTGACTATAGCAGCACACTGAAGTACTGGGATTTGCCCATGAACAGCATTATGAATTCTGAAAGTTAGAATAGACAGACTTCAGAAATTGGACCAATAGGTTACTGGTTTGCTAGCAATTTGAATCTTGCATCTTTTCCACGTCTGACTGGAGAAGAATTCACTTAAAAGTAAACCTTCCTTGGAATGTATTATTTCACAATGTCTCATTGTGCTGCTTTCCTGCTCCCCGGTCTGCTATGTCTATGAGTAAACCTCAATGTATTTGGGCTTCAAGAATTTAACAATAGTGCATTTAGATCTGAATCTCCTCATTTGGATGAAACCCACCACACAACTTTGTTGGAAACTCATACCAAGAATTTAAGAATGTGCATGTTGAGTTTCATTGTGTTCATGTTTCTAACAGCCCCAGTGGGCATTGAAGCTAGTTCCCTCAATTTAGGAACTACCATATCCTTGTAATTTGGCTTCAACCTTTTCCTTGTTTTATAAAATATGAACCGGAATGTTGGAGTAAAATTAAATATAATCTCTGTAATAGAAGAGAATTTCAGATAAATTAAAGAATTAATTTTATGAATTTTTTTAAATCCAGAGAAATTTACAAGATGTAGCTCTCCAGGGTTGGGCAATGTTCAGCCTTCCAGATGTTGCTGGACTGTAACTCTCATCTTCCTTTATCACTAGCCATGCTGTCTAGGGGTGATAGGTTTGTGAATTTACCAAGGTCTGGAAAACCATGTGTTACTCATTTACTGAACAACTGACTACAAGCAGAATTTATCAACAAAGAGAGAAAGAGAAAGAAAGGTGCAACCACAGAACAGATTTTGTACTAAAGGGGATCTGCCAGTTTAAACATTTCAGAGGGTATATGTTAATGGCTCAATGGTAGAAAAGAAATAATATCTTCAGAGCAGGCATTTCATTCATCAGAAAGGAAGATAGCTTTAAAAAAGCCAAATTGTAAATAGGCTCATGTTCTGTGACTTAGTAGTTCCAGTGAGGTCTTCTGTCCTGATCCCATAAAGTGTTGGAAAGAGACTTCCAGCTATTGTGAAATTCAAGAATACTGATCTATTGATTTCTTGGGGCCTTTCAGGTTTTAATGACTTATTCACCATCACTTGTATAAAATTGGCTCAGTTGGGAGGGCAGAATGAGCCTTTGGTTATTGGTTCCTTGACTAAGCCTCCGTCAAACTTTTTCATCTCCTACGGCTGCAGGATGGTGAAGACATGAATGTTCAAACTATTGGAGCCACAACCCATTTTGTCTTCTTTTACGATGAGACCTATATGTTAGTGTTAGTGACACTGTAGTTCAGATGTACTAGAAATTGTTTGAACTGTGGGAAGGATGAAGAAATGCTATGCTATGTTCCTGTAGAATGCCTTGCTCAGGAACCATATTCATGCTTTGTGACAGCCTCCCTAGGTTTTAGGAAGAGGAACAAGATTTTTCTTTTCTTGTTTTACTGACTGGACGTATAGAGTTGTAATATGGTTAAGGTTAAGGAGAAGTTTAAGTAACAGAGAAGAAACTTATAAAGAACGGTATAGTCTCTTTTAGAAGAGTTCAAAGACTTCAGAACAATAAACTCTTCTGTTAGTTGTTCAGCAAAAGCTATGTTATTGAGGTTGGTAGGCCTATGTGATGGTTGGGTATTTTGAATGCAGTATAATAAAATGATAGAAGACTTTTGGTCTTCATTCTGGGAAATGGTAAAAAAGAAGAGAAACACTTCAGCAACAGTATCAACAAAAACCAAAATAAGTGTTAAATCTACTCAGCTCTTGATAAAAGCATTTCTGTCTCCCATTTACCTTCTTTGATCCCTATGCAGTGTAGGAGTTCATCACAAAAGCAGTGCAAGTGTTGTTGTTGTAGCCCAGGCCTTTGGTACTGGATGTGAAAGTGCCTGATGGGAGTTAAATAAAGCCTCATAACCTCTCTGTATCTGCCAAATATTCCCTGCTTTTGGAAAAGATGGGAGGGATCAAAATGCCATGACTTTTCTTTTTCTTTTTTAAGATGAAATGGAAAATTCCAAAAATACAAGAACGATTTAAGATTATTATTTGGTGCTTTTTTTTTTACTCAGTTGATCTGAAAATTTAGCACATGATGAAAAGTTGGAAATGGAATAAATGGGTGGGGTTTTTTCTGTCTCTTATGAATACCTGGCATGAGAGAGAGTGGTCTGCTAAGGCAAATAACTAAATTGACCCAGATAATTGTAAACAGTGGGCTCTGACAGCATTTTTTAAATATATGAATATTCCTCTAGTTTTAATTCAAAA
This sequence comes from Python bivittatus, assembly GCF_059951505.1. NCBI lineage: Eukaryota > Metazoa > Chordata > Lepidosauria > Squamata > Pythonidae > Python > Python bivittatus. Next base: position 20,375,513 of record NW_028277056.1, on the reverse strand, counting down.
TAAAATATGCCTTTCATTATCAGAAACCTTAAAAAAGGCTGAGCTCCAGTTTTGCATTTGGAGTACTAATGGCCAGTAAAATATACATGACCTGAATTCCACAACAGTTAAAACTGTGGCAAGAATTTTTGTGACGCTAAATGCCTTCTTCTGTGTTTGTCTACTGAATTCATTACTACATTTCACCCTGACCACCAACACCACCACTTTTTCTTCATAACAATTCTGTGAAGTAATCTAGTCTGAGGACTCAACCAATTTGTTTCATGGCTAAGTCGGGGTCTCTCCGTTGTCCAAACCTGAAGTTCTAACTACTGTACTACAATGGTTTTTCTTCCCTTTGTCACATATACAAAAGGTTCTCCCCCACTTCTTTCCTACCTTGACATTTTGTTGAAAGATGTTTGCTTATTTTATGACCTCATATCTCCTTTGTTAATAGAAATTAATTTCATGGATAGGAGAAGTAAAGTTTGTCAAATGTTAACAAAGAGTAAAAGTTGCTGTGCTGGGTTTCTCTTTACCCCTGTGGATAGAAGGACTCATTCTTTCCACTGAACGCTTGTGATCCTGGGGAGAATTACCACTGGTGGAATGCGAGAAGAGAAGGTAGGTTTGCTGATTCTCCTTCCCTCCCTCTGAAAGATGATTTAGCTTTTATTATTTTATGTACTATTATAATACTTATGAACCATATTGGGATCTGTCCTATCAAAAATTTATCCTGCATTTTTTCTTCTAGTTCTTATTCAATTAGATAAGAAAAAATTCTTTTGAAATGTCTTTCAAAGGAAAAAGAATTTCAGGGAAATACTCATGGATGGCTGTGCTGTTCTTGCATTTCTTAAGTGGCCATGGGGCATGGGTGAATCTCTTGTCCTTCCACTTATTAAAGACAATTGAAGACAATTATATGGAATTAAATGGTTAGAGACTGGACTGTGATGGACTGGAATGGAGGAAGGGGGGTGAAAACGGTGCTCTCGTCTCCAGAGCAACGCTCTGGAGATAAGCGGAGAAAGCTGGCGCATCCCTAAACATTCCAGAAGATAGTAGAGAGTTGTCCCTGGGAACTACTGGTCAGTCTGAGAAGATTCTGTAAATAAGCGTTAGCTAATAAACCTTGCTGATTGAACCTGCACGGTCTCCAGGAGTTCCTTGGGCTAGGCCTGACACAGACAGTCTGAAGCAAATGCTGATTCTGTAGTTCTGTGCATAATGTATTTGTGCAAAGATATATCAGAAGGATGATAAATAGTTTATTCATTCCTGTAAAGATAACACTATTGCAGCATCTTATCAACATTAATGGTAGACTTTTGCATCACACAAAAAATTATTTCCCTGGTTTGTAAAAAAATAATATTTTAAAAAGTATGTTGTAGGATATCCTTTGAGTCAAGGGAGTACAGAACAATGGTGGCAGTGATGATGATAAAATATTAGGAAGTGAATTGATGAGGATGGTATCCTAAAGTCATCCAGGTCTTAGATAAGTGAGAGGTTTCTGCTAACCACACCTTGGATGATGTTGTTATTACAAAAGCCTAAGAGGAAGTTGGGAAGCAAAGATGATTCAAAATAATAAGACAAGAATGGATTTTGAAAAGAAAGTCTGCAGAGGAAAACCAACCTAAAAGTGAGTAAGCAAGGGACCAGAAACCGCAAAAATTAGAGAGATTGAGATGCATGCACTGCATTTATTTCAAACAAGCAGCAATAAACAACATTTTAAAGCAAATGCAGTATTCTCCCTACACTGTTCCTTTACTTCCTGTGATTCTGGCTTGGCCTGCACAATCCTTCCAATAATTCAGGGATGTGCGACTTTTTCTGGGCTGAGGGCCACATCTAGCCTTTGACTGGTGTGGTGGAGGCTGCATTCAAAAAAGGAATGAATAAAGCTGGGGCAAAAACTCAATGTCTTTTTTTATGTCTAAGCATAATTAATCTAACCTTTATTAGATTAATTATGCAATTAATTAAATAATTAAATGTGTAATCTAATCTTTATTAGATTAATTATTAATGAATTAAATAATTAAATAGGTAATATAAATCGGTTACATACTTAATAATTTTCCCCTTCTCTCTAACTAAAATTTACAATGTAGCAACAAATAGGGGAATATCTTCAAAAAAGTGGGACCCATAGCTTCCCAATCCGAGGACTGTCATTACCAGCCAGAAGAGGGTAATCTGGCTTCCATTTAACTCTTGTGGCTAAAGATAAGGAACCATTAGAATAAGATTAGATAGATTAATAAGATTAGATAATAGATAATTGATTAATAAGATTAGATAAGGAACTGTAAAGATAAGGAACCATAACAGAGATAAACTATCCATTAGTTTCCCATTGTGTCTTACAGACTCTGTTGTATTACTGTATTCCCAAAGTCATTATGATACACTAGGCTTCACTTTACCCTGGTCTTTCTCAGTCTAATACTTTTCTATATGTGCTGGATTCCAACTACAAACAATTCTTGGTGGAACTTGCTGGCTGGGAATTTAAGGAGGTGAAACCTAACACATTTAGTGGGTATCATTTGGAAAAAACATGCTCTCCATATACCCATTCTCATGGCCTGTTAGGAAGATGGACCTTTTGCTATTAAGAAATAAGCTTTTAGTATTTTCTTATGACAGGTATGCATAAACATAGAGAAAAGTTTTCATTTGTTTTTGTTTTAAAAAATGGATTTTTTCATGGACATCTATTCCAAATGAGGACATTATGTGGTTTTTAACAAAATTGTGAAATATCTAAACCATTAATAAAAAATACTTAATTTATGAGCATTGAACAAGCTGTTAAGAAAGAAGGCCAATGTTACCAGCATGAACTTTTGTTAGTCTGCACTCTCTGGAGCCCCACCTCCCTATGCCTGGTGGGTGGTTCTCCTGTGACAAGACACATGTTTCCCTCTAGTGTTTTTCCCAGTTTCCACTCATGTCACTTGCAGTTCAAGTGTCCCATTTCAATCCTTGGACATTTCTCCTCCTCTGTTGGCTGAAGGAATAATCTTTCCTTTATGTCTAAATGTCTGACTCCACTGACCTAGATTTTGCAAAGGCTTAAGTATAAAGTAATAAAGCAATACTCAGTATAAAGTCTTAAGTATAAAGTGATAAAGTAATACTCAGAAATCACCACAACTGTATAGTATTTCCTATAGAGGGCAAGGACCAAGAACCCGTTTGAGATCACTCAGAGAATTTTTTTTCCCTTCCTTCCTTCCTTCCTTCCTTCCTTCCTTCCTTCCTTCCTTCCTTCCTTCCTTCCTTCCTTCCTTCCTTTCTTTCTTTCTTTCTTTCTTTCTTTTTTTTGCAAACAGAATAACTTCATTAGGGCTACAATCACTGCAATAAAATGATTGCACTTGAATTCCATGACAGCTTTTGCAAGACAAAAACGTTTGTGTTCACCAAGATGAAGATGCTATTAATCTTTAAAGAACAATTTGCTCCACATAATACTCACTGAGGCATGGACTGTTTTATCTGTTTGTACTTCCTCACTCATCTCTACATTTTCAGAAACAGTAACATAGAAAACCATTTTTATATGGTACATTGGCTAAGATTAAATGGCACCAGATTTCTTTTTCTTTTTTTGTTTGAAAAAATAAAATAAAATACTCCAGTAGACTTGAATAACCTAATTCTGGAGAACAAAGAAGATTGGAACCATCATACTTCATATTACTACAGAGCTGCACTTTAAATATAGATTTTGCTGCTGATAATTTTGTTGCACATTCCATTGTTCCCTTGTTACTGGACCTTCAGGACTTTATTACTTACGTGTCCAACATCTGACACAGCCAGCCTGAAATGCATCTGATCTCAATGAATGGCATGAGCTGGAGGAAAAAAATCAGTATATTTAAAGAGAAAATGAAATACCATATTAATTTCCCTGAAAAGCAATTGATTGGTGACAGATGTTATTTTTTCACTTTAATTCTTTCTGATTCATTTCCTAATAAAAATACTGATAGTTGTCAAAGTATTTTAAATCATCCAAAATGTTAATTTAAGCAACATTCTTCTCTTCCATGCCAAATTTGCAGAGACATCAACATAAACTACCTATATCATAAAACCTGCAATTAAATCCCTGACAGGGTTTATACAATAATGGCAAATTAATTTGTGACCTTTCATTTATAATGAGGCAAAAATCCTGTTTAACTGCAATTATGCCACTGAAAAACATGATGAATATTTGGGTGGGCTAAGATAAAGTATCAATGCTGATTAACCATTTATATAAATTATGACATATTAAAAACAAATTTGGACTCATTTTTCATCCATGGTCATTTTTAAGACCTAAGAAGTCTTTAAAAGTATTGTTTTTCAGGACAGGGGTAAATTAGGCATCCAGATCTTGCATTCAACTCAAGAAATCAGTGACAAATGCAGTATAAGTTAGAAGGAGGTCATCTACAATAATCCATTACCCTGCTTACTGTAGGATCTGCTAGATGACCATTCAGCTGTTGTCCAAAGATTTCCAACAAAGAACCCACCACTTCATGTGGCATCCTATTTCACTGACTGGCAGCTCGTACAGTTTGAAAATTCTTTGTGATGTCCAGCCTGAACATGCTTCCTCATAGTTTTAACCAATTGGTTCTAGACCTGTTATTTGGTGCAACAGAGAAGAACTCCATTCCCTCTTCAGATATTTCAAGACAGCTATCATATCACCCCTCTCTAGGCTAAACATACTCAATTCCTTTAACTTCATAAGGCTTCATTTCTTCATAAGGATTTCATAAGACCCTTCACCATCTTGATGGTCCTCCTCTGAACTACTTGATAAAAAGTTGATCAAATGCAGATATATGTTTTAGAAGCTCATTGCCTTCTAGGTTCAATTTCATGAACTACTGATTGCCAGACTTATTGTGGAAAATGGCTTTTCACAACTCTATGCTCTATATAAATATTTATATATTTATAGAAAATTGGATGTCCTGCCCTTCCAGTAATTGTGTAAGATGTAGCTTGAAACGAGCAGTTGAAAACAACCTTAAAACTCAGTAATGTTTCTATATAACTATCTGGGTGTAGTAGATAAGGTTATTGATAAAACAAAAATGAAAACAGTAAAAATGGTAGATAACAACAGAATAGAAACCAGTATCATACAGAAAAAAAAATCCACTACATTTTTTCTCTATCACATCTAATTCAATTTAAAGACAGGGAATTGATTTACAAACTTTCTTTTAAAAGAGAAGAAACATTCTAAGAATGTTTTTCCACTCATTAATTCCACTCAAATATATAATGTTGTTAGATGTATGCATGTATATTTATTGTTTATATGAGAGAAGTACACTAGGCATCAGATCTTGCACTAAATTCAACAAATAAATGATAAATGTGCTATAAAGTAAAATAGAAGTTGATCAGTTGGGTGCTTCTGAAATTCCTTATTTCATTAAAAAATTGTTCACATAATCACTAAAATGTATTGAAAGTGCACATAGTGGAAATAAATCCTAATGTGCTTTGCTATAGCTTCTCCTTCCAGAACTTTTCGTATCATTGAACAATATCACCTTGGATATTAACTCCAAACATAATTTAGAAATTTTGCATGGTGTAAACTAGTGAGATCATCAATCTGATTATAAGGCATAGTAAGGTGATTTAACAATATACCAGCTGAGCACTGTCCGGTTCCTCTGTTTTTCTACCTGTCTGTTGACAAAATAAGTTGTCATGATTTTGTTTTCTAAAAAATTGTCCATAAAAAGCCAGTGTGGTGTTGTGCTTAAGATGTTGATCTAGGACTGGGGAGACCCAGGTTCAAGTCCATTATCAGTCCCAGAAGCTCTCTCAGGGACTTTGGATCAGTCACACTCTTTCCTCCCAACCTATGACCATTAGATCTGTTGTTATAGGGAAAAACTGAAGAATGGATGATACATATATTTGGAGAAAAGGCAGGATATAAATGTAACTAATGAATGAATAGTAAATATTTGCTCTGAATAGGCTACTGGGAATGATTATATAACTGGTTCATCATTAAAATTTGAGTGCAGATTGAAATAGAACTCTGACGTATTGAAATTGATCACCTGGACTCGCACTCTTTCCAATCCTTTTTTCCCCATTTCATCTTTGGAGATGAATCTGCCAGAAGAGGAGATTTTTATGACAGTGACCTGGAGCACAGAGAACTAGGGGAAATGTTGGACAAAATGCATCAAGCAGTACTGTGTTTCAGTGTCATTTGCATGCTATTTTATGGGAAATTCCATTTTCTTGTCAATGTTCTTTGTATTAGTATTTTTTGTTATTAAAAATATTCGTACGCTATCTTACAACAGACATGCTAATGAATAAATTAATATTTGGATATGAGGCTGTAATAAGGAAGAGTTTATGAGCCATTCGCTAGTTCACCCAAGAATCCTAGAATCAGGTCATATTCTGCTTTTTCTCTAAATGCACCATGAAACTTTGACTTATTGTCTCTTAGCTTATGTCATATTAGAACTCATATGGGAAAAATATGTTCCCTTGTAGATTTCTTTTGTTGATAAACAGCACAACGATTACAGTATGTTTTGCAGATTGCAGGTGAAAGCTAAGAAATGAGAAGGATTGGGGATAAACAACAGGGAAAGTTTTGGCTTGCCAAGTTCCCAGTGGCTTCTGGCTGTCCAGTGTTGGAAACAGACCACTGGACAAGCTGAACCTTCGTTTAAATTGGCAAAGCAGTTCTCATGTGCTGTATAAATAACAAAATGTGTGCATGTGAGTGGGTGGAGTTGTCTTGCATCACGTTAGGAGGAGAAATAAGCAATATCACGCTGATCCAAAATCTCATGCAGAGGTATTACAGGCATAGAAGGCTGTCTTGTAGTCACCAAGCAAGCTAGCAATTTGCCCCCGTAAAGCAAAAGGCTGATCATGGGGAAAGATAAATGGCTAACTTGGAGTGCTTGTCTTGACCTGCAGAGACTTGGCAACCTTTCCCTGTTGGCTCACAGTCAGACTCCTGGTGCATTTCAGGCATCCGTGGTTTTCTCTAGACAGGGTGATCCAAGTTTGGATGAACATAATTGGATATAGGCATTTGATAGTGTGTGGATAGTGTAAACTGACAGGCTGAAAACGATCCGTATGGCAAACCCTTTGAGTTAGCAGTGATGACAGCCGCTGTCTTTATGTTTGTACTTGGTTATGCAATCTCTTGTCAGTTTCCCCCATTTTTCTTCCAATTTGTGCTTAGGCTGAAATAAAAGTATTGTTGATTCAAATGTTTCTGATATATATATCCTCTTTGGTTGAAGAGCTGATAAGCTCCAGTGTCTTGTTCTGAGCTTTAGGACTGAGATTTGACTAGGCAGTCCTTGAAAGCCAAGTTGGGCCGTGGCTGCATTGACCACATGGTAACACTGAAGTCTGTCCCACAGAGGAGAGGAAAATCTGCTTTGGGCACAAGGATTGTTCCCAAAGGGGCTCACACTGATAATACCATTTGGGAAACTATAAATGTGTTTGGAAGCATCTGCTATTTTCTATCAAATAAGACAAAACCACTCTGACTAAATAATTTCTGCTGAAAGCAGAAAGGTCAGAGGGAGGAGGGTGCCATTTCTCCTAAATTCACTGAGAATGGAGTACATTCTGTTTATACTGGGGGATTTGGAGTAAATATGCCAAACAGGTTATAAGATTCCCAAGCCAATTGAAGAACATGATTCTGAATTTCTGGAGAGCTCAGATCCTTGGCTTCTAACTTTTGTTCATTGTCTGAGTCATTGGAATATAATTCCCCACCAGAAGCTTTCCTGCTTACAGCTTCTGAAATGCTATAATTTAATGTGATTGTAGTCTCTATTCTTTTAAAGTTTGTACATAATTACATTTGCTTATGTTTGTCATTCCTTACCTTTGTCTTTAGCATCTGATCTTCCTTCTTGTTTTCCTTTATCATAGAGTCAGCAGGGATTCTGCTGAATTTCATCTTGGAAAAAAACCCTGTGTGTTCTATTTCTGCTATATGTTTTATTATTGATACATAAAACCCTAACAACATGGACCAGGATATCTAATATATCACCTTTCCCATCTGAGGTGCCATAAATGCTGAATTATCAACTTGCAATTACTGTAAATTGTTTCAAGATTTTACATTAAACTACTATAAATAAAAATAAAATGTTGCATAATGTGAATAGGGATAGGAGCAAAGTTATTTAGTTCACATTTTAATTCAGGACAACCTAATTCATACTTCTTAGACTAATAGGTGGATTGGACCAATTTTCTTTTAGACCACACACTTTTTTCATAAGTTGCATATAAGTAAATATAAACCATGGTAGTATACCTTCAAGCATGCATCTGTTGAAAGTGACTACATCAAACACTTCAATTAGGAGAATAGTGCATAAAATAAGTGTTATTGGAGAAAGTCGAGTATGGAGTATGAATATACTGTATGTAAGTATTTTCTATTGTAGAATGGTATAAAAGCTGAATAAATCAAGACAAGTGAAATTGACATGCACTGGGAACAGGAGAATAGTGTAGTGACTAAGAATATGATCAGGAGCCAAAAAGTCACTGGTTCAAATTAAATATCAGCCCTGAACTGATTAGGTGCCCATAGGTCTCTCTGCTTCTGATATGGAAGGATAATAATATTGACCTTCCTTAGACCTGGTACAAGGATTATTGAAAGAAGACAGGCTGTGTTCTGAATTGTGAGAGTCATTCACAAGTGAAATATTCCACCAGCTCCAATGCTGTTCAACAATTTTATTTATCTTGGATGGGAGAGTTGAGGAGACATCCATAAACTTTGCAGATGACACAAAGCTGGAAAGGATAGTTAATAATTCTGAGGAGAGAGAGAAAAAAAATATCCTCTGCCCCCTGCTCCTCTCTGCCTTCTTGAGCAGTGGTCTGAAGTGAACAGGATGAAATTTAACAGAGAAAAATGTAAGTTCTGCATCTGGATAGAAAAAATGCAAAGCAAAAGGATGTGAAGGGGTTGGCAGTTGTATATATAGAATGGATCTGGGTGTTTCTGTTGCTCACAAGTTGCACCAGTAGTGCAATGCAGCTGCTAAAATGACAAATGCTATTAATGATCCATTAACAGGAGCATAGAGTCCAAATTTCAAGAAATATTTCTTCAGCTCTGCCCTGATTTGTTGAAACCCCACTTAGAGGGCAGTACTGTGTCCACTTTTGGGCATTACACTTCCAAAAGGACAGTGAAATTGGAGCAAGCTCAATGGAGGGCTACCAATGCGGAGAAGGGTCTGGAAACCAAAACCTATGAAAACAGTTAAGGGATCTTAAACTGTCAGCAAAAAATTCTCTAAAGTATATTTGCCATTACATAAATTGTTCATCAGTAGTATCATGTAGATATAACCACTGGTGCATGAATAGTTGCTTTTATTGATTATTGTTGCATTATTACTACATTATTATAATCATTCTATTTAGATATTATGCTTCTATCTTCTACACTGCCTTCATATGTTCTATACCATCTTCAAGATAAAAACATAATTTTGCAATGAATTAGTTGACTAACTTGATCTTCTCCCTCATCTCTAAAAACTGATACTCTTCAGTTCTTTAGAGCAGCACTATAAGTTAAATTCCTCTTTTCCTGGATCAAATGAGCTTGAACCATTTTCTATAAAAGAATCAAGGTGTGAGTGTGGGTGGGTGTGTGGGTGTGTCTGTTTTGCTAGTGCAGATTCTTTTAAATTTCCATGTGTCTAAAGGTGCTTTTGCCTGATGGTCTTTAACAATCTGGAACACATTCATCCAACATATCTGAGCCCAGAAAACATCACAGCAGCCATGCATAGCCCCCTCCCCCTTTGAGGCACATGGGATTAATTATAGACAGAACTCGGGTCCTGCAATTTTCATCTAGGAAAGAAAGACTTGGCTGGGAGTAGAGGCCTTTTAAAAAGGGTGAGAGTCACTGTTTCCAATGTATCTAAATTACATGCTTAACCTAAGGAACCACAAACATGATCCTTCATCCTTACACATCCTTATCAGGACCTTAGTAGAACCACAAGAACTCACTTATGCTGCCATATTGGACTGTATCTCAAGTCATCAGTGCAGAAGAGTTTTCTTGCAGCTTTTCTACTTGTCCAATTTCTACATTTTTTCAGGTAATGGTGTGTAGTTTGTTGGGATTTGTATTATGCTAAAATCACCATGATTATCCTGCATTTTTCTACCAGTTCATATTCAGTTTGATGAAAGAGGATTTTGTTTTGAAGCTGATTTCAAAAAGAAGAGAATGTCAGTAACATTCTCATGAATGAAGTGCAGTCTTCTTGTACTTTTTTAGTTACAGAGCAGGCAAAGGGTCTGTATGTGTATGTGAACATCCAGTCTTGCATCATATGTTCATTTATTGTTTTTATTGTTGTTGTGGGCCGCCCAGAGTTGCTTAAGATGGGTGGCCACATACATGTAATAAATAAATAAATACAATTTATTCAGCTGTTTGCACCAGTTCTGGCTTCCAAGTCTTCAATTAAATCCCATGGAAGGACATCATGAGGGTACTCCTCTTGCTGTGCTTCTTTAGACCAGAGAAACACCTTCCATCTCTTCATGAATAGAGGAGGAGGAGGAGGAGGTTGTGCACCATGTTAAATTTAAAACATCAGAGTACAGAGAGTAAAAGAGTAATAGAATTGCTCTGTGTGCAGATTCAAAATCAAACATGAAGGTATAGAACAGCCTGAAGCCAGAGGTGGCTGAGGAGAGCCAACGGGACCGAACAAAACAAAGCACGACCCTGTTGTGATGCAAGCTCCACCCCTCTTATATGTGCTTCATGATGTCACATGCACATACAAAAGATATTGAGCTTGCATTGCACCATTGCAATGCTTGTTTTGTTATTTTGGTGAACTTGTCCAATTCTGTGGATGTCCCTGGCTGCTGCAGTTTGTCTAAAGCCACTCCAATAGCTCCATGACTGCCATGCTGTAACTCTCTACAATATCCATAATCATTGCATCATCTGATATATTATGCCTGAGTCTTTTAACATTTTGTAATGGTATGTAGGAATGACCTTGGGAGACAGAAGGAAGAGCCGCAGACTAGACAACCATCAGACAAGCGGCAGCTGAGTCTGCAGAAGCAATGCAGGTGTGGCAAACATCTCAGAAGAGACCCTCCATAGTTTCTTGGACTGTAAAGGTGAGGGGGGAGAGAAGTACGTTCAGACTTGCAAGATTCTCTTAATGTAACCTTACAATAAAGTTAGAGCCACTACTTCTGGGCACGCTTCTTGTCTGGACTACTTTGCAGTAGGCCTGTGCAAAACTTTGAAAGTGGACTTTCCTTGTCAATGTTCTGAATGAAGCACTCCTTTGAAGCTGCTTCCTAAAGCAGTACCTTCTCCTACTTAAAAAAGCAAAGCAATGTCAGAGACCTTCAGCAGTAGTTGTTTCATCTGTTTCATCGCTGTGCTTAAACAAGGAACCCTTCTACATAACCCACAAACCAAGGACCAGCAATACATGAACAGATGATGTTACCTTCAGCTCTCCCCAGCCCCACCTTGGAGACAATATCTAGCCGTGTTTCTCTGCTCTGCTTATAAAGTGATGTTTCCAAAGTTTGACAGTGTCAAAGTTACTAAAGCTAGCTCAGCCCCGTCCATGAGCTGCTTTGGTTCCCCCCCCCCTTTTTTGGTAGCCGAAGCCAGCTCCAGCCCTGAAAAGGGGTGTTTTAGGGTGCTGTTGTTGAGGGGCTGCTTTTAGCATTTTTTTTTCTTGTTATGCAGCCAGCAAGTCCAGCCCAGCCTGGCAGCCAGACTGGGCATGTCTCATCAGCAGCAGGATCAAGAAGATGGCAAGGTCAGCTGAGGCAGTGGACCGCAGGGCAGCAAGGGGCCAAAAAGGCATAGATGGGGGGAGGGAGATAGGAGATGGGACTGGGGTGGGGTGGCTGTGGCTTCCCAGGGCGGGCAGCCAAAAGGGCAGAGATGGGGGGGGAGATAGGCAGGTGGGAGAGTTGGAGGCAGTCCCTTACCTTACTGAGGCTCAGGGCTGGGAGGAACTAAGGCCAGAATGGCTTGGATTGGGGTTGGTGTTCAGCTAATGAGCAGTAAAATTTGCTAAACAATGACAAGGGGAATTGCCAGGATTGCTGTCACTAACTGAAGCAGTCATGTGACATTTTGCATCGCTTAGCAACCTAAATTCCAGTCCCAATTGTGGTTGTTAAATGAGGACTATCTGTATATTCATTCATTCATTCATTCATTCATTCATTCATTCATTCATACATACATTCAAGGGCATTGGGTATATTTCTGAGCCAAGAGCCATAGAGAATTAGTGAACTATAATAAATTTAATTAATATATTGATTAATTAATTCCCAGTTACATCCACCTGTCCCATCAGATCAAGCAGGAGGGGTATACTCTGGGTCCCATCTTCTTAGAAGTTCCATCTGGTGGGACCCAAGAGACGCACCTTTTCTGCTGTGGCCCCCGCCCTCTGGAACATCATTCCCCCTGAGGTGAGTTTAGCCCCATCTCTGTTAGCCTTCTGGAAAGCCCTGAAAACGTGGTTCTTCCATCAGCCTTGGGGATCCTATGATGTTCCTGCAAGGTGGCTGTATGAGGTTAAGTGACTGCTGTTCTCCTGCTTGCTTTGGGGAGTTTCATGTTTTCATATTTTTATTTTTGTTTTTATCTAAGTCTGATGTTTCTTGAATGGTTTAATTATTACTACGTTTGTAAGCTGCCCAGAGTCACATATTGTAAGATGGTTGGCTATATAAATTTGCTAAAATAAAATGTCTACATCCAGGAAATGCAGATCACACCCACAAATTCTGAGGTGCTGGGGAATGTTCCTTGCTTTGAAATGTCTAGAGGGCAGTACCTCCACAGGGCAGGACAATCCACAAGTTAATATTGGTACGATGTCTCACCATGGCTTGGTTGCGGTACTTTTGGAGATGTATCATTGCCTCTAAGCATACGCACTCCCAAGCATGCATTGGCACATTTGTTCTGACTTACAGTGGGATGAAGCAAAGCCCAACCACCTTGCAGAGGCCTGTTATATAGTGCCATTAGTCTCAGTGGGCACTGAGGGTCCTGTGTAACTTTGCCAGATTGACATAATGATGAAAAAACTGCCCTGAAACAACAGCTTTCAATCTCAACTTTGATAGTGTGAAAAAATTCCTAGCTGAAGGAAGGGAAGAGAAAGGAAATCACAGGCAAAGAAACAAGAGATTAGTGTGACAAAATTCAGTGACAAGTACTTGGGTTTATTGCACTTGTGGTAAAGACTAAAAGTCTGAGATACAAAGCTGACACCTTAAAGCCTTCTATGTTAAGCTACACGGCCATAAATTCTCTGCAATAGTGCAGTATCTGTTTAAGGTTAATAATATCTCACTGATTAAACAGCAAGGCTCTGGTTCAGACACTGATTAATAGCCAAGCCATAAATACTACACCCCAAAATGACTGGATAAAGTTCAGTGCAGAAATCCCAGCACTATGTGGAGCTGCAGAAGGTGGCAGTTATGAAAGCTAAAGAATTTTTAGAAGAGTGGAGGTTGGGGAGGAACCCTCACCTCCAAACTTAGAAAACATCTGTGTATCTTTTTCTGTTCAGGCTTATTTTTCCAATGCTTCACATACCACAAATATTTCAGGATGACTCCTCCATTAGGACAGAAGACAAGAAAGGGGAAAACCCAATGGAATATTTTATTAGAAGAATTCTCTATTGACTTGACAAATTGGATCAAACAATTTTTGCTTTCCTCTCATCTTATCTCTCTCCCCTGCCCCTCCCTCTGCCTTTTAAAATGAACTTTCTTCATACTGATGGGTAGATTCTTTTTCTGTTATGGCTTCTGATTATTTTTCAAATGATTTCTATAGCAGCTTATTTCACTCCACCCCTTTTGGTTTGCCCATTTCTAATTTATGGTTATTTCATTTACGAGGCTGCAACCATTGGATAAGAGTATATGTCAGCTTCGTCACACAAATCAAAGTAACCCCATCTGGATTACAAACAATATCTGTTGTAGGAGAAAAACTGTGTAATTCTATGCTATCCAAAAATTAGGAGTCTGGGAACACCTTTTCAGACTAACACATTTTATTAAAAGGCAGTGCTCCCAGACTCCTTCTGATACAATATCTATAAATCAACTAAGTAGTAGAAACAGCATGTCCATTGGGGGAAATTGACCAGGTAATGCTTAATTTTTAAAAGAAAATGAGTGTTATCAAATGTATATTGTGGACATCAAAAAGTGGATTTTACTAAGATCAATGATAAGTAAGGCTATACGGCAGGAGAAGCTAATGAGAAAAGAGCTAAAGATAGGTTGACATTCTTAAAGAAGGAGATACTAAAAACAAAATTAAAAACAATTCCAATGAAGGAAAAATTGAGGACAGCAGAAGAAACCATTATGACTACACAAAAAACTTAGTGAAGATCTGAAAACCACAAAAGGCAGGAAATGGAAAGAAGGTCAGGTCACAGGTTACAAAGAAAGAGTAAGCCCAGTCACCCAGACCTGTAGAGCTGGTGTCAGGAAAGTGAAACCTCATAGTGACTTGAGGTTAATGAAGGATGCTAAGAATTTTTTTAAAGAGGCTTCTTCAGTTAGGTTCAAAATAAAAGGAAAAGAAAGAATGAGCATACCAGTTGTTCAGTGAAGACAAATGCTAATAGCTAACAAAGAAACGGTAGAGGTACTCCTACTTTGGTTCAATCTTCTCCAACAAAAAATATAGGAAATTGCAAAGGGCAGAGTGAAGGGACAGAATTGAAGCTTCAGATTAAGAGAAATATAGTCAGAAATATCTCTTTCCTTTGAATGAGTAACTTTCAAAGTAACAGATAAATTATATCTCAGGGTATTGAAGGAACTAGCTGATATTCTTGAAGTCTTATGTATTATCCTTGGGAAATCCTATAGAGCTGGTGACTGGAAAAGAACAAATGTTCTCCCTATTTTCAAAAAAGGAGAAACAGGAAACTTCAATACACGACACATCAGTTTACAACTGGGAAGATTCTATAGCTGATCATAGATAATGCTCTATAAGCACCTAAAAACAAAGCAGTAACTACCAAAGACCAGTATGGCTTTGTCAAGAGCAAATGTACCCTAACCCTAACCCAGTTAAACCTTATCTCATTTACAAGACATTGTAGGGAACAAAAGTGGTAGCCCCATATTGAGAACTATCACTTAAAATTTCCCACAAGGCATGAGAACAATTGTAGACATCAGAGGAACTGGGAATATTAAAACATTCATCCCTATTGGAACACTGCTCTTGCCCACCATTGTTATCGAGTATGCCCACTAAGGCAACAGAGCAATGACATAAAAAATCAGATTACCAAGAAACCTCTTAGATAGGAAACTCTTAAAAAATCATTGATAACTGTCACTAATGCATCTACGTGGACATAAACCCCTCCAGATCATGTATTGCTTTTATAGGTCTCCATTTAAATGTGACATGGTAATATACTTCTGTCTGAACGTATTGTGGATTTTGTCGGCCAGGCTTTTGTGATGTAAGGTTCCAGTGGGGATTGTGCTGGAAGTTCAGTTCACTGGAGAGTAATTCAGCTCAATTTCATTTGCTTCCATTATTAAGTTGATATTAAGAATCAATGAATTCATGCATGTATCTTCTCCATTCTTCAACAGTACAGGTGACCATAACTCACTGTCCACACATGCCCTATTCATACATCTACCTATCCAGCAATAGAGAAGCCTCAAAATCTTAAGCAGCAGCCATGGTTAGACAGTGATAAACACTGCTTCATTATTTTTTTAAGAATTACAGATTCAGCCTCCTAATTTGTTTGACTTTTTTGTCAGTTCAGTGAGTGATGTCCAGCTCATTTTCCATGACAAAGCCAACAGTGATTATTCTTCTATAAAAATTGAAGGGAAATTTTGAATGAGACAGAGTTCGAAAATCTGGCATCTCCAGTGAACTTAATTTCTTTCTAAACATGGGCACTGTTGTGCCACCATGCCTTCTGTACACCAATTGACTACCTTTGAATTAATAATAATTTTTCAGTTTCATTTCCTTCTTTGTTCTTTAAATCACAGCAGGTGGCCATATGAAGACACAATGCCCTTTCTTCTGTGTTGTTTGATTTGTTCAGACTGTGCTTTCATTTTAGCCAGGTGCATTTTCAGCTACAGAAATACCAGCATAGAACAAACATTCAGTCTTGTTTTCATAATAAAGTTTCAACATTAATTGGGTTTTGTGATCTCGTACTCCAATACATCTTTTGCTTTGATGGACTTCTTTTCTTATAGTAGACATTGTCAGACCAGCTAGGTGGACTAGACCAGGAAATCAACTCTGCAGTAAGGAAAAAACTACTTTTATTGATATTGGCTATAATAACAGAATCTTGCAAGGCTGATTGTGCTGTACCTTCTCCTCCTTCTTGTATTTCAGTGAGTTAGGGAGGCCACTTGTGAATGTTATGCTATTTTTCTGGACTTAAAAAGTGTTTTTGCCCTTTTTGCTTAGGTAACAGTTACCTGAACATTTCTGTCAAGGTCGTCTTCCTAATTCCCTACAGTACTTGGGTATAACATAAAATTTTCCACATTGAAAATTCCTATGGAAGTTGATCTAATCCCCTCACTTCACTTCTATTTGGTAGGGCTAGGCAGATCTTTCAGTGGGGATTTTGCTTCATTGGACCTTTGATTGAAGCACCCCTTTGAAGCAAAGCAGTGCTCCACTTCTAATTATAAGAGAGTACAGTGACTGTGCCACTTCACTTCAATAACAATAATAAATGTTTCTGTGTCTGCAGAAACAACCAGTCAAGACTGTTAGTGAAGCAAAGCCACCCACTGAGATGGACCAGTCCCTCTAGATCAGGCTGGAGTGACTTGCCTTCAGGAGACAAAGTACCTTGTCAAGATCAATCATGATCAATGGGTACAATAAGTAGACAAAAATGCCAAATCCAGTCTAAACTGACTGTGCCAACAACCATAATTTCAATTTCTCTTAAGCAATTCATCTATTGGAAACTTGCCTTTATAACTCTCACTGCATAGATCTCTTATATGTCTATCCCTGTAACCACCAAAATCCACCTAATAATTCCGTAATTCCTTGTGACACTTTTCCACTCAGATCTCTGAAATTCGGGCTGTTCTTTTTCCTTGTAAAGGTCAGCTACAGTCAAATTCATAAAGATTCTATCCCCAAATCCACCTTACAAGCATTTTTTTAAAGAAATAAAATGTAAAGTGTTGCATCACATATGTAACACAGTGGGGAAAAGAAATCCTAAGAACAGCATAGGGCTCAATGGGCAAAAGTTATTAATTTGAAAGGAATATAACCTAAATGGTTCTCTCACTCTCTTCTGCATGCTTAAGAAAGAGAGAGTTCAGAAAGTGTTGTGCTGTAAAGGAATTCCAACCCAGTTCAGAAAATTCCAAGACCGCAGTCACACTTAGATGAGGAAAATAGATTTTATGGAAAATCCTCGTGCTTGGTTCTGCAAGGGAGACCCAATTTACTTGCCAAGGGAGATGAATGGGCCTGGCACTCCTTGGAGTCCATGGGTGAGTCTCAATGCTCCATACTTTTCATTAGTCTTTTACAGGTTAAATATACTACAGTAACACTACCTGAGCCCAAACCATGTTTCATTTATGATCACCATTGACAAGGCATGATTACCCATTTTATGCATGTAACTATGATGGCCATTCATTATGTTGGAGATGTTTGAGTAGGCCACTTCCAGTCACACCAGAGTTAGTCATTTCCCCCTCCCAATAGGATTTAAATTGACTGCCAGATGACTTTTTAATTTAAATGACACAATCAAGTTCAAGTTGCATGACAATGTCTTTCAGAAAATCCCCTACACTACACCATGAAAACTCTTTTCTCAACTTCGATGAAAATAGAAACCCTTCCCCTTTCCCTAAGAGTGTAGTATCACTGCAAAATTTATCCTACTTTACAGAATAAGAAAAAATAGCTGTTTGTAGTTCATCTGCTGGAGAATGGGTAAAACAATCCTTTGTTTTCCAGATTTCATTTTGGAGCTAGATAACAGGGGAGAAACAAGATTCTCTCCAATTTGGCCTAATTTGAATCAGAACATCTTGTAACTTGTGCATACTGTTTGTGTAAACCTATTGACCAATTGCTATGCAGGCTGAAAATGATGGCATTTGTCCTCCAATATATCTGGCCAAAACAAGTTTAAGGGCAAATTGGAATACATGATATTGAAATCACAATGTTTTACAGGGTCATTGGGAGTCAGGTGGCATATACGTGTAATAATAATTTTAAAAATAATTATCTCTCTCTCTTCATTCTTGCAGTTGTAACTCAGTCTGCTGAAAGAAAATTTGCTTTTGCAATTATTTCAGAAGAGAAGATTATTTTAGTTAAACTCTCATACAGAGCATGGCATCCTAGCATTTAGCATTGAGGTAGCCAAGATGTGTGCTTGAAGTATTGTACAAACATCTCTCCAGTGGTTTACACCTCCTTGACTTCCCACATCTCAAGGAAAGATTAATTCTCCCATTGGTCTTTTTTTAATTAAGCCAGTGCTTTTGTTCCTGCTAAGGAACAAACCAAGCCTTGAGAATCTGTCAAGAATTTCTCCTTCTTTTAGAGAATTTAGAGAAATCATCTACCTAATTTCCCCACCCACAAATTTGATGCAGAATATGTGATGTACTGTATGCTTTTCTGAAGTGATAAAGAGAAGAGGGTTATGAAAGCTTATTTATAATTTTGCTATATATTATCCAGTCACGTAACCTTGGAAGTCTTTAAAATTTCCTATTTTTCCATCTATAAACTACTGACATTTCCACTTGCTGTTTTCTTTTCTTTTTTTTTTTGTTCTCATTGATAAACTGCCATATAACATCTAACATATTCGTTTTCAACTTCATCCTCCCATCGTTTTACAGCTTAAAAAAAAAAAATCCATTCAGTTCCATGTCACCAAAACCATTACACTAAACCAAAGGTCTATAACTTTGGTAGGTCCATTCCTGTTTCTGCAGTTACCTTGGTGGAACTGAAAATCACCTTAAAAGTTAGACAGTTTGTGTGTATGTGTGTACACACACATACACACAAACACATGTTTACATGGAGCAAAGGTTTTATACCTAATCTAGTAAAATACATAGCTAGCATACTGCCGTTGTTTTTTTTTCTTGAATCTCTGTATGATAAAAGTTTCCAAAATGGCCCTCTTAGATTGCTATGAAGAAATGGGAACAGTAAAAAGGAGTGAGTGAACACAGAATTCCCTCTCTTCTAATTACAAAATTATTTTTTAATTGCCTTAAGTCCCTTATGAGAAGGGACTACTAATTCTAAACAGACATTTCAGAATTCTCACATAACTCAGCCTTGAGAAATTTTGGAAACCTAAATATTTTAGCTTACTTGAATCAGTTCCCAGTTATAGCTGGTCATACCCAGTGAAGTTATAGGAGTGCAACAAGATCTAATCCCAGTGAGCATCCATTTTTTTTTTTTTCATTTACTGCTTATTTTTTGTCTGTCTTCTGTTCAAACCCCTTCCCCCACAGCTCTTACATTTGTTGCTACTCCAGTGGCAGCAATAGTAGAAGGGGAGAAGTTTCTTTTCCTACCTGTTATGTTGCTATGGTTGTGTGCCAGGTACAAGAAGAATGAAGAAATGTAGTTTGTACTGGAATATAAACTTGGATCTTCAGCAAAGCTTTTTACAAAATACGCAGTCATGTGATGTAATCTTGTACAAATCCAACAAACTCCAGGAAGGGGGGAAAAGCCAAAATCTCATATAATTGCCAAATCTCATAACATTTCGGCAATCTCATCCCTGAGATCTTGTGAGATCTTATGCAAGGCACTGAAATCTTATACAAGTTGGAAAACTGGTGAGATTTTGGCTATTAAAATACCATTTTTAGGTTCTGCAGATACCCTTGAAAGGATCTTGTGGAGACCACAGTAAAAAGTTCAAGATTTGGACAAGATAGCAAAGAGCCAGCCTCTTGGGGAAGAGTATCCCAAGACAATAGGGTCATAGCAGAAAAGGATCGGCATCTGAAATGGGAGTCAGTGAAGTTAGTTGAATCCACCATATGAAGTGGAGCATACTAGCACTTGTAGACTCAGCTGCTGAAGAGGACTGTCCACTCCCTATTTCCCCAATAAGGCTCTGTCCAAATGTGTTGGCACTGCAACTCCCTGAATTTCCAGCTGCAGTTCTGGAAGTTGCAATCCCAACATATCTGGAAGAAACCAGGTTACCAAAAGTTGAAGTTCATGTTATCCATTTGTTTAAATGAATGACATAGTTGGCTCTTCGTTTGACAGGCCTTTTGCTGTGGGTCTCTGCCTGCACGCTGTGCAGTGTGTATTGCATTAATCTTCACATGAACTTAAGTTTATTTGGGGTCTCTCTGTCTTCAACCCATTTACCTCAAGCCTCCCTTGACAGCTGTGGTGGGCTTACAGCTCAAGTTAAATTTCTCACACTCGTTTAGAAGGTAAGAAGACCCTTGATGGAGTTCAGATTGATTCCCGTTCTGGATACTCTCCAGAGCCAGCTTGCCACTCTTTTTCAGGGCCAGACTGCAGCGGCAAGCAGACTTTACCCCTGCTTAGAACTCTCTGAAAATAGCTGTCTTTGTTGTGACTAAGCTATCTGGGGCCCTCCTGCAACAGTGCCTTTATTTGATTGACTGATGTGCCTGCAAGTTATTTTCAAATCAAAAGCTATTTTGAATTCTGATGTAAGATCTCAGTGGGTAAGGAAAAAGCTATGCAAAGGCCACTCTTTCATTTGATGATGCCTTTTCATCCAAAACCAGAAGCAAATTGGTTTTATTGTGTAAAGCTGGAATTTTGTTTTCATAAATGCTGACAGTGAAGTTCAGGCAAAGGGCGTCCACCTTGCATATTAAATTACATTTCCTTGAGGCATGCAAGGCAGTTTCATTCTGTCCAAAAATGTCGAAGTAAGACCCTTACTTACTTTCTGTTTAGAAAAGCAGTGTTTTTCCCCCCTATGGGGTGTGTGTGCATGCATGTGTGTGCACTTGTATCAAATGCTCAAATCTAATGAAATTTTACGTATTGTAGATTTCAGGAGGAGGTTTATGCAATGAGTTTAAAGACAATGTAGAACTTCCAGTATACCACAAAAATGCCTTTTTTTTTCTTTACAAGTGAACAGAATTGGAGGTAGACTTCTCTGAACACTTTTTTTTTTGGTTTCACTTGAAAAGTATTCCTTGTTTGAGGCCCCGATTTTCCAGATTCACCTGACAAGAAGTTGAAAACGTTGGCAGGAACTGCTAAAATCTGGATGTTTATATGCATCAGTAGATAGCAATATGCTAAGAAACTATGCTAGACTATTGGTTAAAATATTCACTGTGTGTTTTCTGTTTGCCAGGACTCAAATAATGATAATCAGGAAAAAAAAATTAAGCCATAAAAGGGGTATAACATTAACAGGGATGGCTATAAACAAAGAAGATAAAGACCTTTTAAAACAATTTAAAAGAGCAAGATGAATAGGAAAAATGCCTATCTTAAGAATTCAGCAAGCATTAATCTTAATACAGTTTTAGTTTTTCAGAAAAACGTTGTTAATAGAAGTGATCTGAAATTGTCCAGGATTTGTTTGATTGGTTGTTTATTCCATTGTGAAAAAAAGTTTCTCCTTTTTGGTGATTGTTCCAGGATTCCTTTCCTTTCCTTTCCTTTCCTTTCCTTTCCTTTCCTTTCCTTTCCTTTCCTTTCCTTTCCTTTCCTTTCCTTTCCTTTCCTTTCCTTTCCTTTCCTTCCCTTCCCTTCCCTTCCCTTCCCTTCCCTTCCCTTCCCTTCCCTTCCCTTCTTTCTTTTTTTTCATTTATGTAAATCTTATTTTATTTAAAGATGTCATCATGTAGTTGGAACGGATGGTGGCCATGGAGCTACCCTGATAACTCTGATTCTTAACCAGGTAAGGTGACTATTCCAGGAAAGAATTAGATGATGGTTTTGAGGGGGCAGAGAAGAGAGATGTAGGAAACTGTATTTCAAAGAATTTTTTTTAAACAAATACCAAAACTAAAGAATATGAAGCACAGCTCTGTATTAAATTATTTTAGTGGCTCTGAGGAGCAAAATTAAGTCATTTGAAACTCTAGCTTACATAAATAAATACCTAAATATGCACTTAGCAAATCTGCCAGCAGATCACAAAATGATACTGCAATTATAAGAACTGTTCAACAGAGGAATAGATTGCCCCAGGAGATGAAGGGTGGAGGTTGGAGAATCTTCTTCCCTCGAATTTCTTAAGCAAAAGACGGATTTCCCCACGCAAGGAATTTGGCCCTTGCATATTACATGGCATTTGTAGGAGAAGAGGGTTGGAAGAGAGCAAGGATCACCCATAGGGGGCCCTGTGTGCCAGGACACCTCTCACCTCCCCAAACTAATAAAATAAAATAAGAATTGGCACTATCTTGCAAGTTATCGGTACTTTGGGGGCACGTTCACATGGGATTGCCTCAGCAAGTGGCAGCACTTAGCAGACACTGTCTAAGCAGAGCCAACCCTTGTTAGTACTTGGATGGGAAAACCGCTGGAAAGTCCAGGACTGTGGGCTCGGCTGGAAAGTTTAAAAAAAAACAAAAACAAAACAAAACTAGACAGCTTCTGTATCAGGCCAAGAAAACTGCACAGATCTGTTTATATAAGTTAGCTGACCTAGACTAGAAGACAATTTAGCCATTTTTTTGGCAAAACTCCTTATGAATTGTAGCACAAGAATGCTACAACGGGTTGCTCCACAGACAGAGGATGATGACGATGAAGACGATGAAGATGATGATGTTGTACCCTGGTAATCACACAAGATTACGTAATATCATCCAGGGCCAAAAAGGATTGCCAACTACCCCTTCAGAAGTTGCCATTGGCGCTGCTTGAAACCTAACAGGTTTTTCTGCTTAATACTTACATAATCCATTTCGTACTTAATATAGTTTACAGTAAGGGGTCACAAGTATGTTGTTGTCACCAAACTGCATTTTTCTACAACCGATCCTGGGGTAACAGATGCCATAACTGTATTAATCTTTTACCCAAAAGAAAGAAGGTAATGACTGGCATCTTAAATACTTGCATAATTACTGTGGCATAAGCTTTTCAGCTCACAGACCTCTCCCTGCCGTCATGTAAGGTCGTTTTTCATCCTACAAGCCTTGTGTATGCTAAAAATATGCCCTTTTTATGGTTTTATTTACTGGTTCTCTCTGCTTACTACTGAGAGCATTTCTGGAGGGAAAAAAAAATGCAACTTTAAAACGTAGCCTGTAAATAATACTGAAAATGGAAGGGCTTCTGGCGTGCCCTTCCTAGAGATGTAGTACACACAACACGTATTATAGCCACAGCTAGAATGGGATTAATACGACTGCTTCTCAGTATGTGGCTTGCAAATTGCAGGTTGTGCCCACATATCACTCCATGCTTGTTTGTTTGTATCAATTTCTCCCAAAATAAATTCACATTCAGAGAACTCCTACACTCTGAGAGACAGGATTCTTGCTGGGTTGCTGAAGAAGTGATCATAAAAAAAAAATCCACGCAAGAGCTCAACCACAGGGCTTCATTCATTAAAATGAAGTAACGTGTTCCTTCAGCTCACATACACTTCTCTCTAATTAAGGCCAGTTCTCTTTCTTAATACAAACACTATTCTCAGTCTCAATTATAGTGTATTATGCATATCAACATGGCAGTGCATAATTAACCCCCTTTTCAGATGATGTCAATAGGCTACAAGTTCTATTTCAGTCCTCAGTTACGTGGACGCACCCCCCACTACCCCCCCCCCGAAGTTCCAAGCTCTTTTAAACTTCAAATGTCATTTTAGAAAAGCTGTTTTCTAGCCATTTCTGAGACTTACCTTACTGTGTTATTCTGGTGTCTCCTAATAGGAGGGAAATTACAGTTATTCTGCAGGGTGACCATGTGTTTCTGTGTGTGTATATGTGTGTGTGTATATTATCTATCTATCTATCTATCTATCTATCTATCTATCTATCTATCGATCGATAGATAGATAGATAGATAGATATCTATATCACTATATCGTGATGAAACATCAAACTTGATTTTTTATCGGCTTATGCACTTAAACAGATCCCATATCACATGCAGCCAGCTAGAATCAGCATAGTAATTATGGTGACTTTTTTGTTTTGTTTTTGAAAAGAAATAGAGGACTTTTTGGAATTAATTACATCCCGCAGGGGAAACAAAAATGGCTTTCATACATATTTTTGTGATGTAAGTAATGAAATGGAAGGAGTGATGGGATGAGCCTGGAAAAATGGCTTGTGGTGAATGAAACAAACTTGACTGAATTGGAACATGATGAAAAATGTACTCATCAAGAATAAAGGGGATTAAGTAGCATCTTTCACATCAACCAAGCTATCTACATCCAGCTGTAATATGCTCAAGTAGCAGAAGGTGACCAGCATTTGTATTTAGTAGACTTCATGTTGGTTCAGAGAAAAGACCTGGCTATATGCCCAGACTGGGGGTCCCACCTGTGTGAAGGGCCCCATTTCCTGGTTATGTTGACACCGACAGATTATAATATCTCTTGGCTGCTATTTGTCTTTAATTTCTTTTTTATATCGTGTTTTAATTGTATAATGGTTTTTATGATTGTTCACTGCCCAGAGTCACTGGTATGAGATGGGCGGCTATGCAAATTGAATAACTAACTAACTAACTAACTAACTAACTAACTAACTAAATAAATAAATAAATAAATAAAAGCAAAAACACTTCGAAGTGTTTGAAATTGAAGCTCTTCAATTTCATGCAGTTTTATATTTTAAAAATGAAATTTGAAAGCACATTTAAACCCATATATTTAAACCTACACTGAAAATATGAAGGGCAAAGATGGATGGAGACAAAATTAATTGTAGATGTTGACCTTTCATATTTCTAGCTCATGGGAATTCTCTCATCTCTGCCCATTTGCTTTACCTTCCATTTCCAGATTTCTTAGATGGCTTATCTTTCATTGTTTTCACCTGCCTGCCTCTTCTTCTTTACATTTTTTACCTATTGCTTCTCTTACCTATTGCAAACTCATCTCTTCCCCCTGTCTTATAAAGCCACACTTTCTCTACTGTCTTGATTACGGTTCTCCATAAGATCTGAATTCTGCAAGCCCTAGTAACAAATGTCAAGGAGCACAGTGAAGAAATGGGACTAAGGCTAAATATAAAGAAGACCAAACTAATGATAACAGGTACAGCAACCAGCCTTAGGATTGACAATGAAGATATTTAAGTGGTAGATAGGTTCTGCCTTTTCGAATCAACCATCAATAATAAAGGAACAAACAGTCAAGAAATATGCTGCAGACTAGCACTTGGTAGAGCATCCATGAAGGCCTTGGAAAAAAATATTCAGATGCTGTGATGTGTCTTTACCTGCAAAGATCAGAATCATGCAAGTAATGCTGTTACACTCTATGGAAGCAAAAATTGGACTTTGAAGAAGCTGGATAGAAAATCTATTAATGCTTTTGAACTTTGATGTTGGAGAAGACTCCTAAAAATACCATGGACAGCAAAACAAAAAACAAAACAAAAAAAGAAGAATTGAACAAATCAAGCCATCATTCAGTGCACAAATGACCTGGCTCACATTGTTATACATTATGCAAAGACCTAGCTCTCTAGAGAAAGCTCGGATGCTGGGAAAGGTGGAAGGAGAGAGAAGAAGAGGAAGACCAGCAGCAAAGTGGATGGAGTCAGTTACAATGGCGACAGGTACATCATTGGAAGACCTGACGAATCAAGTTAGGGCAGATCATCATGGAGAAAATGATGGTCTCTAAGAGGCAACACCAACTTGTTAGCACATAATCAATCGATCAGATCTGAATTAGGCTAATGACATGTCAGAGAATATACCCTTCTGAGAATTTAAGATAGCTCATCCAATCATTACCATCTTAGTACATTATATGGATACATACATTCCCATTATGTAATTTCTGTTCAGGGTTCGAAATATTATGCAAATGCAGAAAAGGAATTAAAAATACTAAGGCAGAGAAATTAAAGTCATGAGATAAGCAAAGAAAAAGAAATATAGCTAAATACATTTTATAACTGAACATGAAACTGAGCAAACTTAGGGAGGCAGTGAAGGACAGGAAGGCCTGGCGTGATATGGTTCATAGGGTCACAAAGAGTTGGACACGACTTAACGACTGAACAACAAAAAACATTTCACTATATGTCTCCAGATTTTTCTGTCCTTCCAAATCATCCTTGCTTCCACCACCTCTATATAGCATTTCATTGAATGCCTTTGGTTCTTTAAAATCTCAGCTCTCTCTTTCTCCATCTTTCCCTTCCTCTCAATCCATTTGCTTATATTCATATGTTTGATTTACAATTCAATTCTTGTGCATTCTCTGTAGGTGAACAAACCACATCAACATTCCTCTTTTCTACTGATCATTCACTTTTGCATTCAATTCACATTCATTCAATCCTCATTCATTCCTGATCTCATATTTTCTTGTTTTATTACACATATTTCTTAAGTAACCCATTTCAATTACATTTGTAAACATATACTTGTATGTTTCTCCTGACATAACCTACTTCGACTTCCATATAACAAAGTGGGCAATTATTCACTCCTTGGCCCTGTCAAGTTCAACTACCTTAACACTACATATAAAAGTATGCACACATCATCAACCAATATACTGTACTTCAAACATCACAACAAGCATTCCTTATGCATTAATTCATAATAGTTAAATAACAAAGAACATATGACATATCCTTGTCTTACTCTCTCTCAGTACTGAACCATTCACTAAGAGCATTCGCTTTGTTCTTAGTTACATGTTTTACTTCCAGCATATTCTGTTCTTACATTCAGCAACAAAACTTCAACTCTCTATTCAAACAAAACATTCTATAATTCAATCCTTTAATGTATGCTTTCTCTAAATCAATGAATGTACAATAAACTTTTTTTCTCACATACCTGTTTCCCAGTGACCCACTGGAGAGCAAAAATCTACTCTATATATCCTGCCAAGTCAGTATATGCAGTGTCTTATAGACTGAGTCAGTTCCTGATGACTTCATGCATAGATCCATGTAGTTTTCTTGGCAACAATATGGAAGTATTGCATTGCCTTCTTCTCAAATCTTTTTGATGGCCAGTCTAGTCTACAGACCTGGGATTTCCTGGGGATTTCCCATCCAAATTCTAACCCCATTCAACTTAACTTTTGAAAAAGAACCAAGGTTGGCTAGATGATACCACATAGCTGGGCACAAGATTACGATATCATATACACTATACCAATGTCAGATGCCAAATTTTGACTGTATGTAGTCAAAATTGGGCTACTGAGGAATTAAACAAAATGTCAGCATGTTCAGGATTTGTAGAATAAGAGCAAAAATCCCTTTCCCCAAAGTATAATTCCCCAAAGTATAAACAGCATTCTTACTGGCATAGAATGGTTAATGCCCACAGAGAAGCATAAAATTGAGAAAGCAAATGGGACAGAGCTTAAGGAAAAAAAAAACATGGGTTGCTTTGGAATACTAAAGCACTCCCAAATACACCATTTTATTTCAGATTGTCCTCATCAACAAGGTGTATTTAGCTCATAAGCAGGAATAATTCCATTGACTTGCCATGTTCAGGTCACTCTTTCTCTTTTTTTTAACATAATTTTTTATTAAGAGTTTTGAATAGAAGATAAAAACTAACAAGAACTAATATGAGGTAAAGAAAAGAAAGAAAGGAAAAAGAGAAAACAAAAAAGACAAAAAATGCAAAAAGAAAGAATGAAAAGAAATGGAAGTAGCTTCCAATTTTCTTTGCAGCTAATATAAGTACAATTACAAAATTACCTTTTACTCTATGGTTGCAAAAAGAAAAGCTCTCTTTTTTCTATTATCTATTTTTTTCTAATCATCAAAACCACAAGTCATAAGTGCATTTTTTCTGTGTCATGCAAAAAATCAATAAGGGGGTTCCAGTCAGCAATAAATGTAGATACTGTCTTTTCTCTAATTAAGGAAGTCAATTTAGTTCCATCATCTTGGAATCCATCCAACCATTCTGCAAGTTCCATCATCTTGGAATCCATCCAACCATTCTGCAAGTTCCATCATCTTGGAATCCATCCAACCATTCCTCCATTGTGGGTAGTGCCGAGTCTTTCCACTTTTGAGCATATAATAATGTCGCTGCAGTTGTCATATATAAAAACAAAGTTCCATGACTTTTTTTCCAACTGTCTGTCCATCAATCCCAAAAGGAAAGTCTCTGGTTTCAGTTGTATATTACTCTTTACAATCTTCTGAATTAGTGTATGTATTTTCATCCAAAACCTTCTGGCTTTTCTTACATGTCCGCCAAACATGATAAAATGTCCCTTCCTGTTGTTTACACTTCCAACATAAATTCAAAGTACCTTTATACATCCTAGACAATTTCTCTGGTGACATGTACAATGGTAGAGGTCACTCTTTCTCCAAGCTCAGATTTTTATCAGTGGGAGTGCCCTACATGGCATGGGACCAGGGTACCTAAGGGACCGCCTCTCCCCTATGACTTCAACCCGTCCCACCCGGTCACACAGAGAGGGCATGCTTCGGACCCCCTTAGTAAAAGAACTTCATCTAGCGGGGTCCAGAAGGCAGGCCTTCTCTGCGGTAGCCCCCGCTCTTTGGAACATTCTGCCCCCGGAGGTGCGATTGGCCCCCTCACTTCTGACCTTCTGAAGGACCTTGAAGACCTGGTTCTGCCACTTGGCCTGGGGTGGGGAGGGAACATCTCAAGCAGGGAGATGGCTAGCCCCATAGTGGCCGGCTGTCCCCGCCCTGATTCTCCATCTTCTTGGATTTTTTTTGTTTCTAGTATTTTTTTAATTGTATAGATGGTATGTATTTTATATATATTTATAGTTTTAATGTCTTTGTAACCTGCCCAGAGTCCCCTATTGTAGGGGAGATGGGCGGGAGAGAAATCCAATAAATAATAATAATAATAAAATAATTTCATTAAGATGCATCTCTAATTTCAATGAGATCCATCACTATCCTGAAACATTAGACACACTCAAGAAGTCCTTGGAATGAGGACCTCTTTACTTCTATGAGTAAACATTGGCACATGACTTGCCCAAGGTAAGGTATCTCTGTCACTTATAGACATAGAATAGAAGGACAAATGAGAGATGCACAAAGGCACAATGGCAGAGAGAGGTGGTGGGAGTGATACGAGGCTAAGGCAATCATTGGCTCAGGTTCCCTGGTTTAACCAAATGCCAGGCCTGTGGAGGTCCACTAAATTCACCTTTTTCTAATTGAATTGATCCATCATGTAAAACAATCTTTCCCCGGTGCCATATCCACTCTGGGCAAAAAATTTTCATAAGTATATTTCTAGAAATTAGCTTCAGTCCAAAGCAGGGCTTCATGTTTTGGTTGGTTTCATTTGATTTGGTTTGGACTGATACAGCAAATCTGAAAAATCTGTCAGGCCATCTGTACTATCTACAGTGTAGATAGCAACTTGACTTATAGGTACAACTGGATCTTATCTAAATTTTACATTCTGAGTTTCATGGCTTTACATCATCTTGGATTTTAACAAACAAGTTCTTGAGAGACACCATTTCCAATTCCAAATCTGTATTTTTTTTCAACTCAGCAAATATGTGAACTTTCTAAATAATAAACTTTTTGAAATTAGTGATATCATACAATAAGAACAACACATGACAGGAAGAAATGCATCTTAATCTCAACCCATCTGCACATTAGCATTTGAATATACTATATTGCTACATCTACATTATTAAAAGCACAGAAGACATAGATTCTCAATGCAAATGGATCCAATTTGGATTTATGCTAAAATGAAAGGTTTATATACAAGAAAAGAGTTTATGTAAACAAGTTTTCTCTCTCCATGGTAGACATTCTATTTCTAATCTTTAAATACAATTCATATGCCTTACAAAATGTTGGGAGATCAAGATTAGGAAGTAAGCTCCATTGAATAAAATAGCAGTGATATGTCTGCACTGTAAGGCAACATAGCTGTCATTCTGTTTTGTTCTGATCCAAGCAAAGACAGATTTAAGCAATGTTTACAAAACCCTGGAGGAAAAAAGCCCCTGACTGGTTCCAGAAGAATATAAGATTGAGCATCAGCCATCGGGTATGCCATATTGGACAAAGCATCTCAGAAAAAGGCATCACAGTTAAGAACTCTTTCCACAGTCAGTTCAGGCTAAGGAAGAAGGCAGAACCTTCCAAAGAAGGGACCACCAACTACAGTATGTTCTCAATACAGTAGAACTGGGACAAAGCATTCCTTCAGTCATATGGAGATAAACACCACTGTTTGGCTTATGCTTGCTAACAGCAATGCATATCCCATTGGGTTGGCCAGAGGTAGCAGCTTAGCATGGAATTCTGGTCTCAGACACTAAGAAGGCTAAGTAATACATGAGGGCCAGTTTGATTAAGTAGTTAAGGTGCTGGATTAGGAATGACTTCTAATCCTGCCTTAGACATGGAAGCCAACTGGATTACTTTGGGCCAATCACTCTCTCTCTCAGCTCTAGGAAGAAGAAAATAGCAAACCATATCTGAAAATGTTGCCTAGAAAATGCATGGACTTGTCAGTTGCCAGGAATCAAGTCTGACTTGAAGATAAAAAAAAAAAAGTAATACATAACCAAAAGATTACACTGAAGGGAAATAATCTGGTTTAGCATTCACGTTTCACAAAACTGATCTCTGCAGTTAAATGAATAGTTGACAGAATGAGGTGATTTTGTTATCTTTGAAATTTACACAAGTGTATAAAAAATGGATATACGGTAATACCACATAGTATGTTATGTAAAAATAGTGACAGAAACAAATTGCTCCCCAAAACACTTCTCTAATTTCTTCTTTGCAAATTCTGATGTTGTTCATTTGGCATCTGTGCTCTAGAATCCAAATAGTCTCCAAGTATATTGTTTCTCCATTAGGTATTGAATGGTACCTAATTCAGTTATTGAAATTTGACAGAAAATATTCAGCAGTGTTTGGCATTAGAAAGTCACTGATATTATTGGTAGCTGATAAAGTTATGAAGAGCCCTCGTGGCATCCTGCAGGGCATCCAGAGTATTCCTGCTTAGCCTGAAGGCACAGGATGGGCAGATTCTCTTCAGAGAAGACAATCCCATAGATAATGATGAACCAAGCCAAGAAGATCTTTACAGGTTATAGCCAGCACTTTGAAGTATACTTAGAATCATTCTGAGACCCAATAAAGTACTTGCAGTACAGGTGAATGCGTGCACACACACACACACACACACACACACACACTTGTCAGGAAAGAAGTGCAGCTTTCAAACTAGTATTAATGGAATCCAGTCTGGCCCATTACTGGATCCCATGGATCTTGAGACACTAGGATGGTTGTTACAAGTAATTTTGTACCTTCCAAATCTATATGTGAGAAGCAGGTGGATCAGCAGTGATGGTCTGTAATTAGTATAGACGGAAGAGTGCTTGTATGAATATAAAGACATGGTAGTGGTATCATCCTCATCATCCTCATCATCCTCATCATCCTCATCCTGAATCCTGAACCAAGTCAGGCTGCATCTCATAAATTAGGTGTTACATAATTTGAAGCATCCAGAACCAAGATAAGCTGCTTCCAAAACCTTGGAGCCATCTTGGAGCTTTGGGGGTCTCAGAGAAGATTCAAGCATTAGTCTGAGCTAAGAAAGCTAAAACTGAGGCTGCCTTCCAGCATCCCATATCAATTGATATTATCTGCTTCATTTCTCACTTTTACAATTTTTGAAGATGAATCCTATATACTTATTTTTGGGAGAATTCACTTCGGAGCTCACAAAGATTAAAAATACAAATATAGTATTTGTATTTTCTGAAGAATACAAAACTCTAGATGTTCAAATGTGGGTGGGCTCATTGGCATATTGTATCATCCAACACACGGCATTTTGGGAAGCGGCACCAGACCTTTTGCTGCTTTACATGCTTCCATGAACACAAGCAAGGCTTTCTCCTGTTCCATCTGCATTTTCATCCTGAAAAGAAAGAAATTGGGAGGAGGGGGAAGAGTCAAGGTTCGTTAAGCTGGCACTTCCAGTTTTTTAATCTGTGGATGAGTAAATTACTTCCTCCAGAAGCCTGAAAAGAATTTCTGCAAACCTTTGTTGAGTGATGGATATGACAGCAGGTTTTGTGAGTCCCTGCCAAGAGATCTGCAACAATGCCAAATCAGAACAATAACAACATCATCATTGTTTAGAACAGCCTTCTCCAATGTTGTGCCCTCCAGATGTATGTGACTTCAGTCGAACCTTACAAAACTTTGGCAGCTGTAGGCAGAGACAAGAGTTTAAAAAACCCAGCAACAAAACAAAGCAAAATCCTAGTATGTGTGAACTGACTGTCATGCTATCATCTGACAATAACGGCTCTACTGTTAGTGCTAACAACTGAAGAGAAAGTCGTGCTTGCAAGTTTGTTTCTGAAAAACATGCTTTTTGAAAAATTAATGCTAGCTCAGAATCATCCTAAAGTTATTTTTTTCACCTTGAAAGAATGCCATAGGTTTCTATAGCCTGAAATTCACTTTATTAGATGCTTGAATGTTATTTGAACTTGCATATAGAGTTTGTATATGATTAACTCATATTTTCAGGGGACAGTAGGCAGTAAGAGCAGAGAGAAATAAAATATTAGTAAGGTGAGTTTTCCCCGGAGGGGAGGTAGTGAAAGGCTCTTGGGTGTGGCTCCACTGTGTAAAACCCAGAGCCTTTGTAAACCTGCTGTGATCAATTTGCTGCATCTCTTTTGTAGAAAGAATCACTTGCCTCTGTTCCAACTTAGATGCCAGAGTTCTGACAGAATCTGATAATGATTCAGCTGGATTGAAACCCAGTTATATGGGACACTGATCAGACTCTGTTTAGTTTGTGGTCACCGAAAATGTGGGCAAATTGCTTGGAGAACTGAGAGGAGCCATTGTGTTCATGAATCTTGATCAGCCTGGCTATTGTAATCTTCTAGAGCTACATTAAAGAACTGAGTGATAGAAAAGGGGTTTGCCTTTTGAGGGGTATTCAATGGTGTTCTGATGAGATCTTTATTTTTAAAAACCTAAATTTAGTTCCAGTGAGTTGGAAATAAATATTTGCTGGTGTCAAATTTCCCTTTCTAGCAGGTAACATAAAAATCTGAAGAAGGCTGATGACTTAGTTCCATTCCAGTAAGAGTTATTTGGAGGACAGAAAATCCCATGACCTTGTGAGTTGCTGCGATAAAATCAAAATTAATAGTTTAAAAGTAGAGGTTACTTTTCCTGATGATTAGAGTATAAAGCTTCATAAATAATAGGTGCTGGCAGAAGTCTTCTAGTTAATAAAAATGTTATACCAAACTGTTATACAAAACATACAAGGTATTCTTAGAAAAGAAAGCCTCTGTGCCAGATCAACATACAACTGTTAAGTGCATTATGGAGTCTGATATCTTCAGCCATTCTAAAATCTTTTTTCATGCTTACATCTTCCATAATTTTACTATCACAGGTGCTTTTGTTTGCATAAACCTCTCTCACACAATAATTGCTCTTCCAGATCCATAAACCAAATAAGCCTTCTCACCTCTTACTTTGCCATCTTTCTCAACTGGTGGCCAGCTGTATGAAGATGACTACCAGCTTACCCACTTATAATTAAATATATGCCTCTGCATGTTCAGAGCATGTTTCTATTTATTCTAAATAGGACAGTTCTTAAAATACCAAATATTATAGAAGAAAAAGCAGGAAGCTTTTCCTGAATGTGCTGCTGAAAAAGAAAAGTTGTTCCACCAGTGAATTACTGGCAGAAGACTTCCAAGGCATCTTTCCAAAGCAGACTTCTCCACCCCGGTGCCCTCCAGATGTGTAAGCTATGCTCCAGTCATCATGGAATTATAGTTCAATACTGTTCAGATAAATGGTTGACCAAAACTGAGTTTCAGCCTAAAGATTTGTCTTTATACACACAGACATACACCCAATCAGGAAGACAAGAGAATCCAGGTCTTAGTTGCTTCCACTCTGTTGGTCTGTCATTGGCAATGTTGTCTGAAATATTGGGAAGTTCCAAGAAGAGCATAGAATTTGCTGTTAGCAAATACAACGATAATAAAAATAGCTAAGTTCTAGTGAATTAAGAATTTATCTTTAAATGTCAGATTCATAAATAAGAGAGTAAGTCCTATTACTTCTATGTAAACATGCAGAAAATGGTGCTGGAAGGCACAAGCTTTTAAAGCCAGTAGAGCAGAACTGTAGGATTTTTGTTTTCCTTAACACCTTCTGTGTCACCCGACGGATGTTTGCCTTTTCTTTTCTTTCTTTCTGACAACCTTACACATACATTTATACTTATATGCATTTGAGGCATGTTTAATCTGATCCTGTAGATTTCTAAGATGCTAGGAAAGAAGTTGTACAAACAAGATTTTAAGAAGACAAGCTTAGGGACAAAAGAAGAGATGCAATCCATCAGGAGTGGAGAACAGTGGTAAATTGGAACTAATGGAGCATATGGTTTCCAGTGGGCTTCTTTAAAGCCCTAAACAATTTGAAACTTGGATACCTTAGATGTTTCCTTCTTCCATCAGCTCCTATCCAGGTTGCACTGTAAGGACTGAGGGTGGGCCCTGGACAAGATCTCTTCTGGGAGCTTCTATACCACCATCACCCTTTCTCTACTTGTCACAGGATCCATTCATTCTCTTTCAGTACCCTGGTAAGGTATTTGCACTAGGAGGTATAACTTTTTTTCCCCAGGTTTAGGAACACATTTGGCCTTTGAGTAGCATGGCATAGGGCATCCTGCAATGAGAAAGTGGGGCCAAGACAAAAAAGTGGGCATGATAAGGCCTGACCAACTTTTATTTTATTTTATTTTATTTTATTTTATTTTATTTTAATTAATCTATCTATCTATCTATCTATCTATCTATCTATCTATCTATCTATCTATCTATCATATTTATATAGCCACCCATCTCATACAAGGTGACTCTGGGCAGCATTCAACAATTAAAAAGAATAAATACATAAAAAACAGTTACAAATAAAAAAAACTTAAATTTCATTTAAGTTTATGGTAATTAAATGTAGTTGATATAATTACTCGCTAATTTCCATATTTATATTATTTTAAGGAATTCTAACCTATTCCCCAGAGAGGAAATTCAAGACGGTAACTGGAACTGTAGACGCCACAGTTTTATTCATATCTAACTTCTAAACAGATCCATACTGTATCTATCTGTTCCATATCTATTTTATGTTGTTATCTAATTTCCTCTAGCTTCAGAGGGACTATTTCAGCATGGAAGTAGGAGTTAAGAATAAGGATTTAAGAATAAATAGCTGGTGCCTATAACTGAACCTGGAGGATGAAGCATACTGTCTCTAGATGCTTGCCAGCCAGCTATAAAATCTTCCAGGCACTCATTCCATTCTTTCCTTTCTCAGTTTTCTATTATCTTCCCCAACAGACATTCAGCGTTTGTTGTCAATGCTCACACTCAATCCTCATTAAAAGGTAAAGTCTCTTTTGGGTTCAGCTTGATTCTTAGTGACTTCATGGACACATCCATGGAGTTTTCTTGGCAACAATATAGAAGTAGTTTACCATTGTCTTCTGGGATGTATTATCAACTTCCAGGTTTAGCCTTCAGCCCTGGGGTTTCCTGATGGTTTGTCTCCTGTCTAAATACTAACCAATCTGACCTGCATTTGGATTGGTAAAAGCCCCTCATTCTCTTCTCAGTGTTAATTAGGGTAGCAGTGCCAGGCTTTTTAAAGAATGTTGCATAGTCACATGGCCATTCCAGGAAGTGCCAGGAAAGAGAATTCTTCTCTTCAAAAAGCTCTTCAGTGCTGTTAGTTTAAAATTTTTAAAATTTTTAAAAAGGCAGGTAGTAGAGACCTTTTGAATCACCTAGTACTTTTAGAAACATAGTCCAATTTAATTTCTAAATTCTGGATCTATTGCAGATTTGATCTGGGGAATTTTTCTACAGATCTTTAAATTAATAGATGATAGCAAAATTGCTAATTGGACATTTGTAACCTGAAGTGGACAATTAAATAGAGCAAATATACCTTGGCCCATTGTTGCCTCCCTGTTTTTAGAAATATTTTAGAGAAGGACATTTTCCCTCTCATCCCATGTTTATTTCCCAAGAACAAATTTGGTTCTGGTTGTAAATAATGAGAATGACATTAACTTCCAAAGTCTGAACTTTGACATGTAGAGAATGGATTATCCATTGAATCCACCCAGGTCCTCCAGAGCTTCCAAAGGACTCCAGCAAGTTTTATTGAGTTATCTCAGGAATCTCAGATAACTCAGAATGAAAAAAACAGCTAAATCAAACCTCATAAATAATAAAGACCTACAGTATATTGAAATAAATCTGATTATATTATGGGACCATATGTTGGATCCAATTAAAATATTTAAACCTCGATCTATCTTGGGGCCAGGCAACAGTTATGAAATTGCCAAGGCCTTCCACATTTTTAACGTGGCTGTGTTGAAATGTAAATGCATTTTGCTAGTGAAAAGACTTTTTCTACATGCTTAGAGAGACAATAGGATTTTTCAGAACTAAAAAATGGCAAGTGTGAAAAACTGAACAAAGGATAGGCAGACCGTATGTGAGCAAAAAGAAGTTAGGGTTTTCTGTCACTCTTGGCTGCCCTGTAATGTTTGCCTGGATTTTTACTGCTCCAGTATGATGTATGCATAGAATGCAGCCAACTGGAAGTTAAGAAATGATCTTGTTAGTCCTTATTAAGTGCAGAGGTAGAAAAGCATTTTAAGATCTAAGATATTTTCATGGCATATCTTCTCTATCGGTGCAATTCAACTTTATTACCAAATACATGAAGTATGCAACTATTGAACATTGCATATGCATTTTGACTGTAGCGGCTCGCAATGGTTTGCAAAGGGACTCTGACATACAAGTTGGTTTCTGTTTAGGTCCTCAACTACAGCAGTTTCAGCAATACTTTTAGTTTAGCAAATTTAAAATACAGCTTCAGAATTTCAGAGGGATCGGTGAGCAAATTAGGCATTTCTTTCTTTACTGATGTTTTTCTCAGTACAAGCAGAATTGAAGAAAAATATTAAAGTTCTATATGTTTTAAAGGAAAAACAAGTTAAAGATGTGTAGCTTTGGGGAATCTTTTATAGACATTATGTCAGTATTTTACCATGTTTTGCTATTAACTAGCTACATTAGATTGTTGCCAAACAATATCATAATGCTGATATAATGAATGGAAAATGCTACTGTTTTGTTGGGGCAAAGAATCCACAATGGAAGTCTTATCAAAAGGAGTAATCATATTTATATTAGCTCACATCACATTCAACTGACTTATTGAATTAACAAGATGGAGTGCTGGCCATTAGATGGTGATTGATTGATTGGCAAATTGTTGGGACTATTAATCGTTAATACCATTGAGGCATATGAGGTATATAAGTATATATAAGGAACAGGAGTACATAAATTTTGACTTCGCACCTTGCTTGTAGACTTCTTAGAGCATCTTGTGGGCCACTGAGGAGAACATGATGCTCTGGTATAAGATTTTTATTCCAATCCACTCAATCTCTATATTTATTTTGATTTATTTATTTTTCAAATTTATATATACATCTGAATTAGTGTTTTGTTTTGTTTTTACTTCCATCTCAGGTTGACAACAGATAACTCTACATGTTAGTTATATTTCAGTTGTCCATCAAGACTGGAAATGGGTAATCACCATTATAGCCCACTAGAAAATGTATAAACAAGAAGAGATCCACAAATCATGGATAGAAAGAGATGTAGCATTCCGGATGTCTAGACAGTGAGTACTCAGTCCACATTACCCTCAAAAGCATGTGTCAAGTACAGGGCAGGAGTTCACCTTGAAGGGACCTTCCATACTTCACCTGGGGGATGTTATTGTTTTCAAGACCTAGAATCCTTTCTCAAATACCACTAGCATTGCTGAAGGAAATGCATGAAATGCCAACCTTTCTGTTGAATTAATGGGTACCACAGGTTTCTGAAAAATCTGACATAAAGAGAATGAACTTTACCTTATTTGTTCTTGGAATTCCAATAAAAAGAAGTTACTTTATACTTCTTTGTAACAGAAAGGGACAATCCACACACTTTGTATACATATAGTAGAGAATGACATGCAAGTGAAATATGAAAAAGCATAAAACAAAATTACAGGAAATGTTACTTGGGAAATGTGTTTCCATATAGCAGGAAAAACTCCTTATTAGCTATTTCTGTTACTAGTTAACTTGCTATACAAAAGGGACATAGAGATACATTGGAGGTAGAATAAAAAGTGGTATTTTCAAAGACATCTGTTTAACCAGCAAAGCAGTTGGTAAATGCTTCTATTTGTGAAATATTTGATGTATATGTAATTATGTCAAGCATTTGAGGACAATGTTTAAATCCTCTAATTTAATATTTTATATTTTAAATTTTAAATTTAATTTAAAATTAAATTTAAAAATTTAATAGATCAAATGAGGCTCACAGTTATTAAGCATTATTACAATAAGATCTGTAGTAGTAATTACAGTGAAAACCCCTGACTTAGGGCATTTAGTACGTAAACAAATGGGAATTGCCGATACAGTCAGGACCAGAAATATTGGAACAACGATAGCTGTTTTGGCATTTGGTCTCTGTATACCACCACATTGAAGTTGAAAGGAAACACACCCAAATGGGAGCGAAGTCAGGACTTTAAGCTGTAATTCAAGGGGTTTGACAAAAGTGGGGCACTAACCATTCAAGAAGTACAGCCAGTGGCATACACATACCCCCATCGTTGGTGGCTTATAAGTAATGGAGCAAATAGCTGACAAGCAGCTTCATGGCTAGGTGTGGCCTGTTTCCTGGGTACCCCATGACCAATCAAGCAGATAAAAGGCCTGGAGGTGGTTCTGAGTATTACATTTGCATTTGGTAGCTGCCCATTGGAACTCTCAAAATGAGATCCAAAGAGGTGTCCATGCGACTGAAGGAGGCCATCATTAGGCTGAGAAAACAAAATAAACCCATCAGAAGGATAGCAAAAACATTGAGAGTGGCCAATACAACAGTTTGGAACATCCTGAAAAAGAAGGAATTAACTGGCAAGCTCAGCAACAGCAAAAGGCCTGGAAGACCACAGAAGACAACTAAAGTGGATGACTGCAGAATTCTGCTCATGGTGAAGAGGAACCCTTTCACAACATCTAGCCAGGTCAAGCATGCTCTTGAGGAGGTAGGCATGTCATTGTCAACATCTACAGTCAAGAGATGGCTTTATGAATGTAAATACAGAGGCTTCACAACAAGGTACAAACCACTGGTAACACTCAAGAACAGAAAGGCCAGATTAGACTTTGCCAGCAAACACCTAAAAAAGCCTGCCCAGTTCTGGAATAAGATTCTTTGGACTGATGAAACCAAGAATAATTTGCACCAGAATGATGGGAAGAAAGAAGTATGGAGAAGGAAAGGAACAGCTCATGATCCAAAGCATACCACATCATCTGTCAAACATGGTGGAGGCAGTGTTATGGCATGAGCACGTATGGCTGCCAATGGAACCGGGTCACTTGTGTTTATTGATGACCTGACTGCTGATAAAAGCAGCAGGATGAATTCTGAAGTATATAGGACTATATTTTCTGCTCAGCCAAATGCTGCCAAACTGCTAGGACACCGCTTCATATTGCAGATGGATAATGACCCAAAACATATAGCAAAAGCTACCCAAGAGTTTCTCAAGGCAAAGAAGTGGGATGTTCTTCAATGGCCAAGTCAGTCACCTGATCTCAACCCAATAGAGCATGCTTTTCACTTACTGAAGACAAGACTGAAGGCAGAAAGACCCACAAACAAGCAGCAGCTGAAGGCAGTTGTGGGGAAATAGGAGGAGGAAGGAGTATTAGGTATCTTTGCCACCTTGAGTTATTTATAAAAATAATAAAGGCGAGATTAAAAAAAAACTTTAAAAACCCTGCCCTCATCCCTACTTCAATATTAATTTAAAATATTAATATCTGTGGTCTGTGTACCTAGCTTAGCAGTACATTATATGGTAGAATGAAAAAGAGCCTTCAGTGGCAATCTAATTATGAACAGCCTCTCCCTTGAAGGGAGGTAGGTCTCAAAGTTAATTTCGTGTCAGTGCCAGGTGAAGTCATGTGGCTATTCCACCAAGATTGGGATTTTAATAGCTCCAGCTTCATCTTAATTGGGTTCTGTCTGGGTTGTTTTATTACACTGTTTTAGAGTTTGATTGTTTGCTGTTTTTACTTATTGTACCCTATGTTGAAGCCTATTATAAATGTTGAATCAACATAATAAATAAATGAATGTCTACTTGAAACACATTTGAACATCTCCTTCAATTTGAGCTTTACTCCTGATGATTTCATGACATGTCCATGTAGTTTTCTTGGCAATAGTAGGAAATGATTTGGCATTGTCTTCTGCTGGGTTGATTTGCAACTTGCCAATCTAATGTATAACCCTGGTGTATCCTGATGGTCTCTCATCCAAGTATTAACTTTGTCTTATATGTCAGATATGTTTGACTTTGACTGAACTCAAAAATCTAAGTGGCATGTCTGATGCTACTTAGACTTTTGAGTTCAGTCAAGGTCAAACGTATTAGTATGAGGAAAAAAATAATGTATATGTCTACAAAAGTCAACTTTTTAAAAAATGGCAAATGTAAAATATGCATTTGTTAAGATACACTGATCTTTTCTCTTCAGAAGCCACTCATGCTTTAAAAGAATTCACACAGAATGCAGATCGCGCAAGGTAAACATATATGTGTCTATGGCATTACGTATATATGGGTATTGTATATTAATATCTTGTGAACATTGCTTAAGTATATAAATCACTTTGAATATCAAAAGTGTATTTTATGACAAACTTAATTTTCACCAGAAAGTTAAGAAAGACTGGATGGGGGGGGGTGGGTGATGCAGAATCTCAAACAAAATCCCAAGCAGAGTTTAGGAAATCAGGATCTCTCTTTATGTTCTAGAAACACATGACTGTGTTTGAAAGCCAAAGGTGGAAAAATACTTGTCAAATTTGGGAGTATCCTGTCAGCTATAATTATAGGTGCCAAATACTAACAAAAAACAGCTTTGCATGAAACTTCGCCATGGAAACAAAGAAGTCTTGCAAGGATGGTGTCAAAAAGCAAAAGGGTTCCCCCCCTCCCCAATCCTTGAGCATTGAAGCAACAGTTCCCTTAATAAGCAACTCCTCATAATGGAGAATCAATATAAAGAATGAAGATTTGGGCCTACAGTTAACCAGAGAACTTTTGTGTTTGAATTCTGTGCAACAACACAAATTCCTACAAGCACTACCTGAATGTGCTAATGCTGTCGCCTAAGGGGAAGAATTTCACACAACACCAAGAAGTATAGACATTTTAAGACAGGTACAGAACAAAGTTGATATTCAGATTCTCCCAGGCCAATTGTTTGGCAAAATACTGTTTGCTTGAAGTTAGTCCTGTTGTTCTCAATCCCCTGTTTCCAAATACATTTCTCCTCTTTCTCTAATTTAATATTCAACATGTCAAACACTAGGCCTACAACTTTCTTTGAAATGTGCCTGCCAGGAGTTCCTTTCTCATCTCTTTTAATATATGAGGTTCCAAGGTGTGTTTTTCCTGTTTACTTCCTGACTGGATTCATACAACTCATTATGCCTCTTTACTGACTTAGCATCTTGTCTGATCTGTTCCCAGCCAATTGTTTATTCACTATAATATGGTAAAGCAAATAATGGATGTGTGTGCATTTACTTCCAACCTATATTTCTATGCTGCCATATTTCCCAAGGAGTCATGGTGGGGGAGGAACCTGCAGCATGTCCACTTGGATAAGTACCAGACAGATAAGATCCAGTTGAAGCAGACAGTCTTGAGTGCCAAGCCATGTAGGGCTTTGTAGATGAATACCAGCACTTTGAACTATACCTAGGAGTCTACTGACAACCAATGGAGCACCCACAACTAAAGTGTTGCATATGAATAGTGGCTCTCACCTGCTAATATGTGGACTGCTGCATTTTGTACTAATTGCAGCTTCTGAGTAGTCTTCATGCCTCATGTTTAGTTCATTGCAGTAATCTAACTGGGAGGGGATCTCAGTAATCTAAGGGGGTGAGGCTACCTTCTCCAGGAGACACCACAATGGTGCACTATCTGAACCTGATGCAAAGGCTCCTCTCACCACACCCATTGACTACTGTCTATTGGTAGCTATGAATCTAGGAGAAACTCCAAGTCACAGATCTGCTTTTTCAGGGGGAATGCTATCCCACCCAAAGCAATCACTGGAGCAGTCAGAGTGCCAGATAGTTGCAGTCTTGCTGGGATTGATCTTCAATCTGTTTATCCTCAACTTGATACTTACAAGTTACTCTGGCACCAGAAGTATTCCAAGAAAATCTCAAGTAGCACACAGAGGATAACAAGACAGAACTGAGGTTATCTGGAGCTTCAGTTTTATCTGACCTTAAGCTGCAGCACAAAGAGAAGTCTTAAGTTATTTCATTGGCTTGTATCCATGTTTTCTTTTTCTGCAAAAGCACAAACCAGAAAGACAACTTTCAGGAACTTTGATCCCTCAGATTTTTTAAAATTTTTATTTTATTTGAAAATGCATTGCTTTTAGCTATTAAGCATTTTTCTCTTAAATTTGCCAGTCTACTAGGATTTCATAAGTTTATGCATGATAACTTTTTATATCCTATAACCAACATTAATCTCCCCTTCAGATTCCATTTACTGAATTTGCATCATTCCTATTTTCCCAGAAAGGCAATATGCCATACTCTTAGTTTATCTTTCAACATCTCTGTGAAGTAAACTCAGTTGTAGATCTTGAGTCCCAAGGTCAGCTCATAGCTAAGCTAGTTCTCAAGAACTTGTTTTGGAATTTTCTAAAACTTTAGTCAGTAGAAGTACCAAGCTAGATCATGCAGAAATACTGAATATTTGTAAGGCTTTAGATATTCAAGTATCCACTAGTCTATTGTAAATTTGAGGGCTGATAAAAATATGTTTTAAAGAAGGTGAGTTTCATAATTCTAAACATTCTTCTCTGATTTGAATTAAAATCTGTGTAGCAGGATTCCCAGATTCTTTCTCTCCCAGCCAGCATTTGTGATTCACCAAAGTCCATTTTATTATCTCCCACTTCTAAAAGAAAGTTCCCTCTCAGCTCTTAAGTTGCAATCATTGCTGGCCACCACTGAAAACAGATGGACAGAGGGACAGACCTTCTTTTCTGTGGCCTCATAAACTGAATAATACTCCTGCTAAGAGTTTTTGAGCAATTTATGCATTTAGATTAGAATAAGGTCAGCTGCACTCAGTGGGACTTAAGTACACACGATAAGTCACTTTTAATATTCTTGGTTTTCACTTGGTTTTATGCTTTTCCTGTCTTCATTATAAACTGTAAATTATAAACTAAGAGTCATTAGTAGTTGCCCTTACTAAAGTCTAAAAGGGCAAATAATCAAATATGTGCTATGTAATGCTCTTCTAAAGTATAACTCTTTAAAATTCCTTAGATTTATATATTACCTTTTGCCTGGAGCAAAAGGCAATGCACATAGCATTTCTTCTTCCAATTTTCAAACCACAGCAACAACCCTGTGAAGCAGGCTGGACAGAGAGAGAGAGAGAGAGAGAGAGAGAGATACTGGCCCTAAGCAATCCAGTCCATGACTGGCAGTGGGTTTGAATGTCAGCCACCCCAGTCCTAGTCCAGCACCTATTAAAAATAGTACAGTCTGAAGAGCTTCTTGGGTGTAAACCTTGT
The DNA here is from genome assembly GCF_059951505.1 of Python bivittatus. NCBI lineage: Eukaryota > Metazoa > Chordata > Lepidosauria > Squamata > Pythonidae > Python > Python bivittatus. The sequence goes on along the minus strand of NW_028277056.1, from coordinate 20,331,340 downwards.
CCTTGACTTGGTTTCTGCTTCTATAACTTCTATTAATCTGTTTCAGTGTTTGCATATTTTCTTGTCTGAACCAGTTCTATGTAGACCTTTTATATCACCTTCAAATTCAATGTTTCTGATTTCATTTCCTTACAGCAAACTTTTCTAACAGTACAGGGAGTAAGCCCACTGGATTCAGTGAAGTTTATTTTCAGGTAAGTGGATATAGGATTGCAATCTTATGATCCTAATTTCAGAAACAGAGACAAGAATGAGAAAGGGGGAATAATGGAAAAGCAAGTATCAGCAGTTTAGAAATATTATATTTTGAATCAAACTTGTTCTGTTGCTATTGAGTCACTCTTTCTGGGATTTATATGACATATTTTATACGACCCATGCAAAGGGGGAAAATATGATGAACTTTTGAGTCTGCAGCTTTCTGGGAGATTGGTGTACATATGAACTGTAAATGGAATTGGAGATCAAGACTCAATCAAGTTTTGAAATCTGCCCTACAGGTATAATAATTATTTTTCTATGAACCATGTTGAACTCTTCTATTTCTGCTTACTTTCACTCTGGGAGGCCTGGCCCTTCCCCAGGCTCTGAAAATTAGGCAACAATACAGTCTTCATAAGACTCAGAGCAGAGATGTGTTATTCATTCCTCTGCACTAGGACTTCTGCACTGATTCACTAAGTGCACTCGTTCTTGCATTTAGAAGAAGAGAAATTCAACAACAGTATCAACAATAGTAAGCTGTTGGCCTGGCACTAAAGAGACGCAAGCTCAAGGGCAGCCTCAGCCATGAAAGCCCACTGGGTCAGACACTCTCTTTCAGCTCAGCCTAGCTCACAGGACTGTTATTATAGGGATTAAAGGGAGGAGGAGGTGCTATAGATGCCAGCTTTGGGTCCTCAATGAAAGGGAAGATATACATCTAATAAACAGAATACACAAATGCCACTGTGCTTTGCTGTTACAGTAGGAAAGACCTTGACAATTAGAAAGTGTAAGATGTGTATTCTTGGACAAATCTTCCTTTCAAGAATCCTAGACCTACTGAGTAAAATGAGCCAGGTTCTAATATTTTTGTTTCCTGAAGCTCCCGATGCATGAATATGTGCAGAAAGGGCAAGCTGGGAAAATGACAAAATGCTCATGACATCAATATGCAACTGATATGACTTATGTCTTTGCATCAGATGTCAGGATGCAAGTATGTAATGGTGACATTTGAGTGACGGCATCACTGCACACATGCCATTAATTTGGTATCAACCTGCTGTTACTTGCAACTTATCTATTTTATTTTTCTAGTACTTAACAGGGAGCCCCAATCCCAAAGCACTTTGGGCATCACACAGGATCAAACAAAAAGAAAACAAAGAAAAAAACCTGACAAACCAGAACAGTACCAATAATGGGGGGAGGGGGGGAAGGACAGAGATAGAGCCCCAACTGATTGACTATAGACATATAGCCCTATTAGATACATTAATCTTGATTATTAAATACAATCAAGACAAAACAGCTCTTCTGGTGTTTTCACTTGATTGTATTTAATAATCAGGATGAAAGAAAGAAAGAAAGAAAGAAAGAAAGAAAGAAAGAAAGAAAGAAAGAAAGAAAGAAAGAAAGAAAGAAAGAAAGAAAGAAAGAAAAGAGGGAGGGAGAGAGGGAGGGAGGGAGGGAGGGAAAGCTTTAATCTCTTTATGGAATTGCAGCAAGGTGGGGGCTGCTTATACTTCTGGGGAGAGTATTCCATAAGATGGGAAAGTCTAACCATCTCATCCTATCCCCTCACCATTGTCCTGCAAACCTCATGAAGGGAGGGAGTTTTACACAGCCCTTCTCTCAGTGACCATACTGTACAGGCAGATTCAATTCTGGAAAGGCATTACTTGATGTATCCCAGCCCTTCGAATTGAGGGACTGTTGAGGGCTGTAAAGGTAATAGCCAACCCTTTGAATTGAGCCAGAAGCCTATTTGTGAACAAACTGCTTACAGATGTCGACTACATAGGGATGATTACAAAGAAATGTGGTCATCCTTTATTGAAACTCTTGTGTAAAACTTGATATACCGGTAGGAAACCATCACATTAGAATTTGCAAACATCAGAGAAAATATTACTATACTTAGGAATGTTCAAAGGTCATGGGTCAAATGAGTAAGGAAGTGTTTAGAAGAAAATGGCAATCAATTTGAATATTTAATGTAATTTATATAATAAATTGTCTATGACTTATGATAGACCAGTATATTGGACTTTGAAGAAGTAGGATAGAAAGAACATTGACATTTCTGAACTTTGGTGTTGGAGAAGACTCCTGAGAGTACCATGATCAGCCAAGAAAACAAATGGATGATCAAACAAATCAGCCCAGAGTTCTCAGGGCACAAATGACCAGGCTCAAATTATTCTACTTCAGATACATTATGTGAGGGCCCAGCTCTCTGGAAAAGGCTGTAATGCTGGGAATGGAGTAAGAAAGAGGAGAAGATGACCACCAGCAGTAAGGTGGATGGATTCAATTACAGTGGCAATGAGTGCACCATTGGAAGACCTGAAAGACTAAGTTAGAGATAGATCATCATGGAGAAAATCCATATATGTTTAGCCAAGCGTTGACAGCAGTTTAATGGCCCATTATCTATCATCTCTCTATCTATCTAAAATTTTGTGGTGGTGGTGGTGAACATTATGGCCTTATGTTACTCATTTAGGTGGTCTAGATTTTAAAGCTGTCTGCTCAAAATCTTCCATAAAGATATTGGCAATAACTAGTTAACAATGGCAACCATAAACCCCAGAAATCTGGAAAATTTCTGTTCATAATGTTCTTGATTCTTATGAACAAATGACACCATAACATTCACCATACAAATTGAGAACAACAGTTTGCCATTTTTGGATATTCTGGAGAAATGTCCAAGTGATTACAACTCCCAGTAGCCCCAGTCACCTTGGCCAATGTCAAGGAAAGCTAGGATTTGTGTTCAATAACATATGTCATATGGCACTTTTTAACCCCTGCCATTTGGTTTAAAGAGGCTGGCATGGGGTGATTCCTTCCTTTAAATCATTATTTTACAGTATTTTATTTATAAGGCATTTGTTTAGTTAACTTAGTAGTAATTCTTAAAGCTTTGTGGTAGGATGTTCTTATTTTTAAAACATCCATAAAAGTTTTTACAGTAATTGTAAATGAAAGAGACAGTCCATGGACAGAACAGTTTTTACCTTGAATGACATAGCTCTTAGCACTGTTTCTTTTGAGATAAAATGTTCCTAATTTCTGCATAAAGTAAAATTGGCACACCATAAGAACTTTAGTGCAGCTAGCTTTCTTGTTAACCTTACTGTTGCAAACCACAGAAAAGCATTTACCCAAGCACATTTTAATGATCTCCCATTGGCCTTTTTAATTTTTAACTGGTTTAGCTATGGCTTTTTAAGCTATATTGGATTTTGTAAGCTGTCCAGAATCTACTAGAGTGGACGGCCATAACAAATCTAAATAAATAAATACATTTCAAATACATTTCCATACTCAGATCAGATCTGCCAATATCTTTCTGTCTGTCTGTCTTTCTGTCTATCTTTCTTGGAACTGCACTTTCCAGAATTCCAAGTCCCAGGATTTCTGGGACCGCAGCCCTAACATTTCAGAAGGGTTCTAAATTGGCAAAAGGTATCTGACAAAAGGAATGGCTTACATTGCTATGTACTGGCTTTCATGAACATTGCCTAAAAGGAGAATGTAGCAGATGGATACTTCTAAGTGCAAACTCTTAACCACACTTTGCTTGTGTGAGGAAGTAATGGAGGGGATTGCATGAATTTGCACCTCCATTTTTGCATAGGTATATTCCCAATTTCTACATCACAGTCTTGTTCCATATTTGTTGACTTTAATGCCTCTCTTCTTGCAGCTTTAAAAAGTTCAACTAGAATTTCATCAGCAGCCACTGCTTTCCTATCTGACCACTGACCTATTCTTCCGGCCTCATTCTTTATTGTTGATTTGTCATTATGTTCTCCTGTCAAAACTGTATCATTCTGTAAACCTGTGCATAAAGTGTTTCAGTACAGTATTTCCACCTTCTTTTAAGGTCATTTGCTTCAGTTAGATCTTTTCCATAATGCTTCTTAAGTAGTCCTATCTTAGATGTAAATTTTCCTGTAAGTTCCTTGTTCTTTTAAAAATATTCCTCACTTTTCTTTTCTTTTTACTTTCCTGTATTTGTTGACATTTTACATTAAGATATCTTTCTTTGTCCTTTCCTGTTTGATCCTGAAAGTCAGCCTTTGTCAACATACATCTTTCTTGTAGCCTAAGGCTTTCATTCTATTTTTATAACAGTTTGTTCTGCAAAACCACTTGGACATTTTCCTATTTTAAATTTGGGGAATATTTTTTTTTCTGTTGTGCTTTTCACAGTATTTTTAATTTCCTCCCAGAGCTCCTGAAATTCTCTTTTACAGAAGACAGTTCTGAATCTTTTCCTTACATTGACCTTGCATTCTGATTATATGTCCTCCAGGCCCAACCTTGCTGGTAGAAGCACACTTACTCATAATAGCATCCACAAAGAGAATCAAAACAGGCAAGATGGTGACTACAGCATTGTGATCCAAGTTCCACCTCTTTCACACGTGTGTTGGCATGCACACATGTACAAAACAGCAGTGCTTCAATTGCTGTACACCAAACACCATCTTCCCTCTTTTGACACCACCCCATGCACTCCTGTGTATGCCACTGCCTAACCTTTTTATTTTTCTAAAACTAATCCATATATTTCAGCATTCAGGACCTGTTTCACCATTTGTATCTGAAAGTGTTCCAGATGATTGGCTTGCATTTCTCCATCTTCAGTTTCCCATTATGTACTCAATTTGATTCCAATGTTGTCCACCCAATCGTGTTCAAGTAAAGGGTCAGCATTTATGTTAATAAAGAAGAAAGAATTCTCTTGACAGAATTCTGTTGATCTATCTCCTGCATTATTGCATTTATCCAATCCAAATCTTCCTGTAATTCCAGGTAACTTTTGCATTCCATGAGTACTACTATATCCCTTCTAGATGTTGCATTGAGCACCTCTTGCAGTTTGCCATAGAATTTTTCAGTGTCTTCACCAGAGTTGATGTTCTAATAGTTATAGCAAACTTCAAATCTCTGAAGGATTCTCACACAGAAGAGGGAGCAGACATATTCTATGTTGCCTATGAGGAAGCAGGTTCAAGCCAGACATCAAGAAGAACTTCCAGACTCTATGAGCTGTAGAACAGGTTGCCACATGAAATGGTGAGTTTGTTTGTTTGTTTGTTAAATTTATATGCCACCCATCTCCCCCAGAGTTCTTCTTTGCTCCAAATCTTCAAAGGCTTATTTCTCAGGGATGATCTGCTGGATCCTGTGCTGAGCAGGGAGTGGATTAGATGACCTCTAAAATCCCTTCCAACTCTATGATCCTAATAGTTATGACTGTGTAATTTATAGTTGAGCATATATTCAACCCTACTGGCAAAAATGACCCTACCAGGAGCTCCTTCTTCTACTAGAGCCACTCTCAGAGTCATTAAAGTCATTAAATACTCCCATAACATCAATGTGATAATTCCCTGGGAGACCATAACTTTAATACAGCTTTGCTCAGTTCCAGAGATTTTTGAAAATTTCTAGTGATGGACAGGGGGTGCTTCAGTAATGCTCTAATTCAGTAATATCAGTGAACTGCTCTAGTCCTGTTCGTGTCCATGTTGCTTTGATCAAAATCCCTTGCATGCCTACATTCTAGACTTTTCAAGGAGCTGGGTCCAAAATATGATCACTGGGTTGATTTGTTCGATGATCTATTTGTTTGTTTTCTTGGCTATTCATGGTATTCTTAGGAGTCTTCTCCAATGCCAGAGTTCAAAAGCACCAGTGCTGTTTCTATCCTGCTTCTTAAAAATCCTAGTCCTGAGTATTCCATTTGGAGTGAGATCCAATCATCCAAAAATTCAAAAGAGGTCATCTTTAAGTGCAAATACTTAGAGTGCAAAAACATTTCATCAGTTTTATTGCATAACCCCAGATTTATAGAGGTAAAAATGCAAGTACATACCTGAATTTAAAGAAATCAGACCCCGTTCTATAAATCAGTGATAGTTCTGTAGAAGCACTGTTCTACTGTTACATTCCTGGAGTGAATCATGTCCATGTTTTCACTAGATCATATTCTGACTGTCAGTCTTGATTAATTTTTATATTTTTCCTTTCATCTTGGTTGAAATGCTTTCAATAACATTTAAATATTTTAGCTCAGTGTCATGGTTTTCTGTCTTCTATTAAAAAAGCAGCTCTCACTGGCTTTTGCCAAGAGTCAGCAAAAGACAATGCTGGCAGCTTTTTATCGGCTATTGTTTTATCTCCTGTCATCAAGTTAAGCACATACCTTTTCTCTGGATCTGAATCAAGGACATTATGAATCTTAAATCTCTGCTGACTGTATTTAACTTAAAACTTATTGAATCCATTATATCCTTTTCCCAAAGTCAAAGTAGTACCCCTATAAAACTACCAGCTCCTTTTCAGAAGAATATTCCTTAATCTCTGTGCTCATATTATATTTAAGGACCATCTCTTCCAATATGTATTTTCTTATTTCTTCAACTCTTCCCTAGATCCTCCAGTCCCATGGAGATAATTCAGGATAGACCTTCTCTATAGTGGTATTGAAACTCTGGAGCCAATGTAGGGAGGCCTTGGATTTCAGGGGTTAAGTCTCAGATTCAAATCCCCATTCAGTCACCAAGCCCACTGGGGGATTCTACCCCAATCACATCCTCTTGGTCTAATCTACTTCACAAGGTTTTTGTGATGGGAATAAGAGCTTTGTGTATGTTGCTTGCTCTTAGAGGAAAAAAAGGGTATAAATTCAATCAATTAATAGCTTTAGACATTTTTCTTTACTAATTTCTAATCCCAGCCAGAGACAAAGCACAGGGGTGTCTGCAGGTGTGGGTTAAATGATGTCAAAATGGTGGCCATGACCAGGCAACCAAAACGCCGGGCCTTTCTAAGTTGTGTTGCATTTTGGAATCTATATTGAAGGACTGTGTTGGAAAACTGAATGAAGCATAAAATGCAAAATACCATTGTGTTCTTCCAATCTATTTCTTGGACTTGTAAATGCAAATCAGGCTCAATTATATGGACTATACACAATCTCACAAGATTCAGTTTGTGATCCTGTTCTCTTCTATATTTTTCATTAATTACTTAGACGAGAAGGTCGAGGAAATATTGATCATATTTTAGATAACACACAGCTTGACAGGATAGGTAATACCCTAGAAGACAGAAATAAAATTCAGAATATTGATAGTTAGAGAAACTGGTTGAACATAACAGGATGAAATTCATCAGAGAAAAAAGTTTTTCACTGAGGAAATAGAAATCAAAAGAATACCTGGTTTATGGTTTGTTTGTTTGTTAAATCTTAGAATAATAGTAAATTGTAACATGAACATAAATTGGCAGTATGGGATGGCTGCAAAAAAAAAAACCCCTAAAAAAATAGTTTTAGATTACATCAACAAAAGTGCAATTGCTAAATTATGCAGAATTATGGCTCCAATTCATTCTGTGTTTGTCAATCCCCACTTTAAATATGATGTCCAGTTCTGGACACCACTCTTTAAGAATGATTCAGACAAATTGAATCAGGGTCAGAGAAAGGCAAAAATATGTTGAATCGAATTTTTAGTCTTAAAATTTAGTCTTTAAGAAGCTCAAATGATAGGACTCATGAAAGGATGAAAGGAAAGGAAAGGATGTCATAGAAAGGACCATATCCTGCTGTCTCTCATTCCAGAGTACATGACATATCATAATGGATTTAAGTTAGAGGAACACAGATTCCAGATGAATGTTATAAACAATTTCCTAACAGGAAAAGTAATTTGACAATGGAACCAATCACTCACAGTGGGGGTGGGCTCCTCTTCTCCTGGATATATTCAAGCAGAGGCTAAACTGCCATCTGTCATAGACTCCTTAATTTGGATTGTTGCACCGAGTTGGAGTCAGTGGCCTAAAAGGCTCATTTAAATTTTATAATTCTATGATTGCTAATCCTCTCTTTGCTGGATTCAATCTTATGTTACTTATACTGTATTTGATTTGCTGCTTTTAATTGTTGCATCTTGTTTTAATGCTGTTGATATATTTTTTGCAAACAGATGCACATATATGTATGCACACACCAGTAACATTCAGGTCTGGTGCCAGTATTTTGGCAGAGTCCATAGTTGATGCCTGCCCAGAGATTACACACACACACAGAGTTCCTTTTTTCTCCATCTTGGTCCACTAAGCAACCAAGCAGTTGGCACTAGAAAGACTTTTAATTGTCCACAAAACTCATTCTCATTAAAAGAACAGAAGTTTGCTCCACCAGTTAAAGAAATGTAGACACTTGTTAAATCTGCACCAGTGGGAGAAGTCTGAGAAATGGCACTTGCAGTTAGCATCTATACTGGACGCTTTGGGAGGACAGAACTGGGGGAGGAGATGAGATCTTGATTGCTCCCTCTCCTGCATCTTTCTCCAAACTGTATGTGGCAATTGATGCAAGGACAGGGGTATCCACGGGAAGGGGGAGAGGTAAAAAAAGTCAAGATGGTAGCCATAAGCATGCAGTCAGAGCCTTTTCCCTTTTGATGTGTGGAGTCCCCTAGGTGTGGGTGGATACCAGTCCTGTTGCCAAGTAGGAATTTTGTTTTACTTCCTCTAGCTGATTGGCTGTTACCCCAGGTTGTTTTTCATTTGCTCTGCTCCACACTTATGGCTCACTTGAAGACCTGAGGTTAAGAAAGGAATTTTCTTCAATGATTTATTTCAATGAGGTAGTCACTGAGAATTACTGGAGGTGAATTATATCTAATCTCAGAGTGTACTAAGGTTGGCTGGTTGTCCAACAGCAACGCCAAAGGATACAAACCTGGGTCAAGGGAATTTGAATCGAGATGCACCATTGGACTGAATGGCTGGGAGGTGCTTTACTCTGCTAAACCTGTGAAATACGGATGGCATGATTAAACAAATATCTCTGTTCCTGTGGTGATAGTTCTACATTTCATTTATTTTTATTTTATTTATTTATTAATCAAATATATATGCCACCCATCTCACTGTATAAATGACTCTAGGTGGCTTACAAGTAAAAAGCGATAAAAAGTAATAAAAATATATAAAGTTAAAAGATGGAGAGAGTGTCCTCAGGCCACCAACCACTCCCAGTGCTGTGATCCCCATGCTAGTCAGCAGAGCTGGGTCTTAATGTTCTTCCAGAAGTCCAAAAGAGTGGGAGCCAATCTCACCTCAGGGAGCAAGATATTCCACAGGGTGGGAGCAACACCAGAAAAGTCTCTTCTCCTAGACCCCACCTGTCAAAATTCTTTAGGCAATGGGGTCCGTAACATGCCCTTCCTGCTGGGCCGGGTGGGATGGGTTAATGTAACCATGATGAGATGGTTCCTCAGGTAACTTGGGCCCATGACAAGAAGGGCTTTAAAGGTCATAACCAACACCTTGAATTGGACATGGAAGTAAACCAGCGCCCAGTGCAGCTCACGCAGCAGAGCTGTTACATGCACAGCCCTAGAAGCACCCATGCAAAAGCTGCAGCTTCCAGATTCTTTTCAAGGGTAGCCCCATGTAGAGAATGTTGCAATGGTCCATATGGGAGATGACCAGGGCACGAGTGATGAGAGAAGGGCTTCCCAATCCAGGAAAGGGTGCAACTGGCGCACAACATGAAGTTGAGCAAAGGCCCTCTTAGCCACAACTGCCACCTGCTCCTTGAACAGGAGTCGTGAGTCCAGGAGGACCCCCAGATTACGCACTGGGTCTGTCTGGGGCAGTGCAATCCCATCCAGGACCAAAGATGGTAAGCCTTCAGATGTGGAAAAGCCCTGAACTCACAGCCATTCCATCTTACCAGGATGCAGTTGAAGCCTGTTGTTCCCCATCCAGACCCCCACAACCTCCAAACAGGAAAGAGCACCCACAACATCACTTAAGTCACCTGGGATGGAGATGTACAACTGAGTATCATCCACATATTGATGATACCTTATCCCATGGTGACAGATGATCTCACCCAGCAGCTTCATGTAGATGTTAAAAAGGAGCAGAAAGAGCCCTGAGCCCTGCAGCACCCCACAAAGTAGGAGCCACAGGCTGGACCTCTTGCTCCCTATCAACACCAGTTGGGACCGGCTTCAGATGAAGGAGGTAAACCAGCTCAAAACTGTGCCCTCCACCCCCAGCTCCTGCAGCTGAGCCCAAAGGATACCATGGTCAATGGTATCGAAAGTCACCAAAAAGTCAAGAACAGCCAAGATGGATGCACTACCCCCATCCCACTCCCACCAGAGATCATCTAAAAGCGCGACCAATGCCATTTCTGTCCCACATCAGGCCTGAAACCCAACTGGAAGGCGTCCAGATAATCTGTTTCATCCAAGATCCTCTGGAGCTGCAGCACCACCACCTTTTCTACCACCTTCCCCAATAAGGGGGGAGGTGAGAGACTTGCTGAAAATTGTCCAATGGGGTCCAGTGATGGCTTCTTGAGGAGAGGGTCAACCAGCGCCTCTTTAAAAGGAGCCAGAAATACCCCCTCCCTCAAGGATGAATTAACTATCACTAGAACCCACCCACATGTTACCTCCCGGGTGGCCTTGACCAACCTGGAGGGCCATGGATCTAATGCACAGGTGGCAACACTTACAGACCTGAGGACCCTGTCCACTTCTCGGGCCCAACAGGATCAAACTGTTCCCAGATAACCAGGTAAGTCCGCTCCCTGCGCCATGCTTGGCCTCCAACTGGGAACAACCTAAGTGATTTTATCCTCCAGATGCACAGCAAATTCCTCTGTGTGACCCTGAAAGTAAGCCTCCAAGCCCCCCTTACCCAGGAGGGTCCAGGTAACCCTAAACAGGACCACCAGGCAGCACTCTGCAGACACAATAAGAAGTAATGGCATTTCACCACTCTTATCACCATGAAGTAGGCCTTAATAGTGGCTCTAACTCATGTCCAGTTGGATTCCTCCCTCATTTTCCTCCAGCTCTAGATGTCTCTTAATCCTTTTCAACTCCTCCGTAAACCACAGGAAGTGATGGGAGTGGTGTGCCAAGAGAGGTTGCATGGGCACAATCCTACCTAAGGCCTTCCTATTCCAGGCAGCGGCCACCGCCTCAGCAGGATCGCACAGCAGAACCTCAGGGACAACCCCTAGTTTCCTTTGGAACCCCACCGGATCCATCAGTCACTGGGGGTGGCCCAATCGAATAGGTCCTGCCTCCCTGCGGAGGGGGGCAGCATAAGAGAATCTCAAAGTCACCAGGGTGTGATCCAACCATGACAAAGGGGACAAAGATAGCTCCTCCATCAGATCACATTGCCACTGCTCCGACAAGAAAACCATGGCTGGTATGTGACCACTGTTTTGAGTCAGGCCGTGAATGACCTGGGATAGGCCCATGGCCGCCATGGTGGCCATGAACTCCCAAACTGCTTCCGAGGCCAGCCCAAAGGACAGCAAGTTGAAGTCCCCCAAGACCATAAGCGGAATTTCACAGCCACCCCCAAGATGGCCCCCAGAAGCTCAGGCAGGGAGGTTGCTACACAGCAGGGAGGCTGGTACAGCAGCAACAATCCCAACTGATCCCACAAGCCTATCTTCAAAAACAGGCTCTCACAATTGGCAACTTGGGGAGCAGTGCCCCAAAGGCCAACAGAGATTCCCAGATGACAACTGCTACACCCCCTCCCCTCCTCTGGAGTTTTGATTGGTGCCATACCCTAAACCTGGCTGGGCACAATTCAGAAAGGGGGACTCCCCCTTCAGGCCCCAGCCAGGTCTCAGTAATACATGCCAGGTCGGCCTGCTCCTCCCTGATAAGGTCACCAAAAAAGGGAGGTTCATTATTAACCATTTATAAGGAGTTAGATGTAGATTTGCACCCATGGTATAGCCTCTTTCTGTGGCTGTGCCTTCAGTTTGGTTGTGGCCTTATTTTCCCACTCCTTTTAACTCTTTACTCTGTGTCTGGCATCTTCATTTCATGATTGGAAGGCAATAGCAACTAAGCATCACACCATCATACTTTGGGAAATTAAACAGATGGCTAGATTCAGCCACCTGAGGCTGCTTAAAATGTGGCCGCTGCGATCAGGTAAAATAAGCAAAGGAAGGAGGTACCCAAAGGGACACTTAGGGGAAGGGGCTGGCACATACTTTGCTAGAAAAAGTCCCCAGTTCATCTATGACATCTCCAGGAAGGACTGGAAAAAAAATCCCTACGTAAAACCATGGAGAAGTTGCCAGTCAGTATTAACACTTGGTTAACTGAATTAATTAAGCCAATGAATTAATTAAGCTAATTCCATATAAGGCTAATGAATAAAGATAGGTAGCTAATTTCATATAATAGGCCTGTGTTCCTTTTCATTTCTTTCCCCTCCCCCTCAAATCTAGATCCAAGACTGATGAAAAAACTATTTAAATGGGGGTTGGGATGGGTTGATTTTTCTACAACAGATGCACGATAGCCAGAAAGACTAGAACCGGTCTATAGCCCATGTTGCAGAATAAAGTAGAAGACCAAAGAAGATAAATTTGATCCTGGATTGCATGAGAGGAGAATTCACTGTACTTTTCTTATATCTTATTTCACTCTGTATAAAACAATTCCCAGAAAAATAGGTTTTAGTTTCTCCTTTGGCAGAGAGGGTAACGCAGTCATGGTGCACTCCCTCACCACAGACCACCAATTCAGCATGCTGGGTTGTTCAGTTCTATTCCTGCTAAGGCAAGAATGTTTGGTCCCATCAGACAGATTCTTCTTGCTTCTTTTTATGGAGGCTGTGGATGAAACCAAAAGGACTATACCCTTTGTTTCTATTTCTGCTTTCAGCAGGCAAATTCCAGAAATAATACATTTTGACAAGTTTCAATTGCACAGAATAAATAAGACCACCTGAAGAGCATCCTCAAACAAAGAAAATGCATAACTACCCAGTTTTGCCTTGCAAAAAAAAAAAAGGGATCCTTATTAGAAACAGCATGATAGGAAAACAGGAACCTTGTCCTTCCTGGGAAGATGTATCATTAGCTGGAAAAGATCTGGCACTCTAGGATTTAGGTACTGCTAATCTTCTCCTTGTTCCCACAGTCCCAAAAAGATGTCAAAATTAGCAAGGGGAAAAGGTAATGGAAGGCTTTTCAAGCAGAACCAAAACATATAACATCTGGCCTCCACTTAGCAAGAGATAGGAGGGCTGGATCATAGGAAGCTTACCAGGAGATAAGAATATTCTGTGTGAATGTGTGAACAAGCCTTCAGATGACAAGTGAGAAATGAGTAACATAAACAGGGCAGGAGTATTATGAAATGTTGCTTGTTTAAAATGCTAGAAATTAAAGAACACCCTTCTGCAAAAAAAGTGTTTAATATGAAATCACAATAACTCAGAAAATACCATGAGATGGATCCAGAGGGAGAGGAGTTCTTTACTCCCCCATAATATTTGGCAAGTGAAGGACCATGAGATGGGAAGCAGTCTGGACTTTCACGCAAGGGTTTTAAAAAGTGACTATTGGCTAAAGCTCCTTTAGTGTGTGTGTGTATATATGTGTGTGTGTGTGTGTGTGTGTGTGTGTGTACTTTCCCACCACCAAGTTTTTAACCTTCCTCACAGTTAATTTATCAAAGGAATCTCAAGACATTTGCTTGGTAACCGAGGACCACAAGCACAGTTATTGATGAAGAACTTTACTCATCTCACTGGACTAGAACTAACATTTGTCTAGGGCCTTCAACTGTCAATACCTCTGTTCATGGATCCTGACTGTAATGAACTTTACTAAAGTCTTGCAGGCTGGGTCAGGCCAGTAGAAGCAACAGAACATCTAAATTTCTGTCTCTCTCTCTCTCCAGCTTCTTCTATGACATACAAACATACTTTCTGGAATAGATAGTGTGTATTAGCAAGGAAGAAGCAGACTTGTTTCTAGGTTTGACATTGCTCTTGCAGTTACAGTTATTCCCATGGCTAGAAACATCTTTGTCCAGCTTTGAAACACAGGATAGTACTAGATAAAACAGATATAGGTACAGTGAGTGACCCATGCCTAAATCATGTCTCATTTAGGTCACTGCAATATTTTTTATGTGCAGGTATCCCAAAATTGCAGCCCTGGTCTACTCCACTGGATGTCACTTTGTTTCTGAGTGGAATCCAAGGTTCATTCTTACCTATAAAGCCTTAAATAGTTTAACAGGATATCTTTAGAATGAACTGATGTACGTATCGACTTTTCTGCATGAATCTTTCCACAGCTGAAGAACTATTTTAGAAGTCTCTCTGAATGTCCTGCCAGCAAGAAAGACTAAGGTCCACTCTGTTTCATAAAATGTTTGTCTCCTGTTTTTAATTTTTCTATTTGTGGTGCTCTAAGTTTTGAAATTGTTTTGAAAGTCTTACATTGAAAGTTGCTTACGTGAAGGAGGAAAGGTGAACAGCTCAGAAGTAATTTCATGTTAAATAAATACTCTTTAGGCAACCTGAGCCATTTTTTTTGCATTGTACTCCAGTTTGAGATTGTATTTTATAACACAAAGTAGAGCCCAGAAGCCTATAATCTGCCCACCTAATCTACAGAAATTTAACCATGGTAAGTAAACGGATGTGTGATGTGATCATCTGCCCATAGAACACCTGTTGTTCTTGTTGCTCACGGCCTATCTTCGGCTTCACGATGTGGAGATAGCTTGCGTGAAAAATCTTCTCCTGAAGAAGGAAGTTCTGTAGTGCACCAAGCATGATGCTGTTGTTCTAGAAATCTCAACTTTGAAAGGATCATCAGATTTTAAGAAAGTACAACGATTGCAGGTTCACGAGAAATATTTTACCATTCTTTCTTTTTAACTGAAGACTTCAGCAATTTACTTACCACACACACAGAGGAAAAGGACTTCATTACATGATGCTACAATTAAGGAGAAAGCATCAAAGCATATTGTCACATTGAAGTATAAAACAATGGCTTATTTCAAAATGCATCTGTTTCTCATTAAGTACAGATGTGAAACATTGATAGAAACCTTTGGTATTATCATCGTGTTTTTGCTTTCCTTCACTTTGCATCACCCAGGACCTGGCTTGTTCAGGCATCTTTCAATAAAATGGGTTTTAATCCAACTGGGTAGAAATAGCCTGACATTTGAACAGCAATTGTTTATACTTTCAGAGTCCTTTCCATCACAAACATGTGGCCAAAGTCTTTGTAAATTCAAGTAAGAATCCAAGTTAGAATTGCCAGAAACTGATATGAACACTTCTAACACAAAGCACTTTCTTTTTTGCCACTTTATTTTCTCTATCTTTTAGAAAAAGGATGTAAGGTACACCTGAGAACACAGAGTGCCTTTCTTTTGTGAATTACTAAATATAAGAAAACTCCCACCACTTCTAAGGAAGAATAGACAGAAAAGAAAATTACAAACCCAGACAAAAAGCTGCGTGATGCCTAGTTTTCCCATCTTGTCAACCTAAGATTCCCAGAAAAAAAACAGTCCTGGGGATTTGCTTCCTACTCAGTAAGTATCAGTCTGTGACACACTTGTATCTAGTTCTGCGCATCTGTGTGTCTCTGTGTGTGCACACATTCATAAATGTACATGTATGTATGTAGGAAGAGTGCTGCTTCTCGGGGGAATATATATATATTCCACTCTTCTGCATCTGAAAAAGTTAGGGCCAGGGCAAAAGAAAGTACATTAATTGAATAAAGAACTACTAATTCAATTAAGGATGCCATTTACAAATTAATTGAACCCCAGGTGCAAATACATCAAAAATTCTCTCACACAAACCATTTTCATACCCAATGAAAACATGGAAGTTAACACATATACATTCCCCTTCTGTCTTTCAGCAGAAACAACAAAAAAGGGAAGAGAAATAAACCCTAATATTGACAAGGGAAGGGAGGACAATAGGGACATGTAAGGCACACAGTTGTTGTGGACAATGTGGATAGAGAGAAATCTATGTACTATATTAGAATTCAAAGACATTCATAGAAAGAAAGATCAAGAAACAATAGTTCACAATTTGGGGTCTCACATCATGGACTCACAGCTACTTCTCATTAAGAAGGTGACAGGTGTGACATTTGTACAGTTACAACTTATGTGCCAGTTGGTCTATTCCTGGATGAGGAGACCCTGCTCACAGTCACTCATGCTTTATCAATTCCCACTTGGATTACTGTAATGTGATCTATGTGGGGCTGTCCCTAGAAAGCATCTGGAAACTGCAGATGGTACAAAATGTGTTGGCCCAGGCAGTTATGGGTACATCCCAATATACTCAGATGGCACCACTGTTTTGGGAGCTCATTTGTTGCCAGCTGGTTTCCAAGTATGATTCAAGGCGCTGGTTGTCACCTTTAAGGTCCTACATGCCTCTAGACTGGGTTATCTGAGGAATTCCTGTATTCATCTGCCCATCTGATCAGAACAAATAGGGTCCAAGTCCCATCTAATAAGAGATTGCCATCTGGTGGGACTTCAAAAGTGGGCCTTTTTGATTACCTCTCCCATGCTTTGGAATTCCCTCCCCACAGAGATCTGCTCTTCTCTTTCTCTCCTAAATTCCAGGACAGCAATTAATACCTGGTTGTCCCATCTCCTGCAGGAAAAGGGCATTTTGTGAGTGAAAGTTGGAATATGATGCGTGCATATATTTATATATTTTCTGTTTATTATTTTGATTGCATCTATTTTGTTTGTATTATGAGTGGGTTTATTTATTATTACTTTTGAGGGGGTTGCATTTTATTTTACACTGATTTTGACTGCTAACTGCCCAGAGCCTTTGAGAATGGGTAGCATACAAACAAACAAAATACATATAAATAAATAAATGGCAATATGTTCTTTTCACAAAGCAAGTAAGTTGTAGAGTTTGCTGGCATCCGATGAGATGATGGCCACCAATCTAAATCATCTTCAAAGGGGACTGGACAATTGAGAATTGTATGAAGGATAAGGCTGCCAACCTTTACTAGTAGGTGTGTAAAATAATTCGGCTAAAGATCTTACTGGAAGAGAACTGGAATTTTAATCTGCGGCAAGATAGATACTAATCAGAATGAAGTCCAACTAATGTTCATCCTTTTCCAGAAAAAGATCCAACTGAAAATGAATGTTGTAGGTATAGGCTTTGGCTTCTCTTTTCACAAAATACCCTGGACTTACAGCTGTTAGGTTGCTACTCCTTTCTGGAGGCTAATTCTCCTTTGCTGCTGTTCCTGGAATGATCATCTGATTATACAACACTGCAGGATAACTTTGCTATGAAAAGATCCAACCATCTTGTACATTTCCAAAATTAATAGTTCCATTACTCCTAAATGGACCAGCAAAATTATATACAGCTATTTCATTAAAATTAAGAGTATTGATGCTTTTGAACATTGGTGTTGGAGAAGACTCCTGAGAATACCGGGAACAGCCAAGAAAGCAAATAAATGGATCATCAAACAAATCAATCCAGAGTTCTCACTTGAAGGCACAAATGACCAGGCTCAAATTATCCTACTTTGGGCATATTATGCAAAGATCCAGCTCTGGAGAAGGCTCTAGTGCTGGGAAAGGTGAAAGGAAAGAATAGAAGAGGATGACCAGCAGCAAGGTGGATGGACTCAGTTACAGTAGCAATGAGTGCACTGTTGGAAGAGCTGAAGGACCAGGTTAGGGACAAATCATTATGGAGAAAATCTATCAATGTGGTCACTAGGAGTCCACAACAACTTGATGGCACATCACCATCATCATTTCATTACAAATTCTACTTAAATTGCTAGAACAGATCAGACCTCCAACTAGCCACATCTCCCTGGCTGATAGAAGAGATAGCTGTGAATATATACTACTTTCAGAATGAAAAGCAGCATGCCTTAAATACTACTTGCTCATGTGAAATACTGGAAGAGGGGTATTGCTCTCATGTCTTGCCTATGAACTTCCCAAATGCAACTCTTTGGGCACTGAGTGATGAAGAAAAGTGCCTAACCCTCAGGGTTCTTCTTACATCATTATAATGGGACAACTGTTGAGCTTTACAGAATGCAGGTGACCTCCTTAATATGCACTGCTATAGCAATTGAACGCCACAGTTAGAAAGCAGCTGTTGCCCTTTGTGGCCTTCCTTACATGACTTATGTGAAAATTATCATTATGGATCACTGCACCATTATATTTCAAGTTTCTTCCACTGCCTCCCTGCACCCAAAGCATAAAAAAGCACGGAAACATGAGATGTGTTTCTCTATAGCCACATTGAAGTTTTACATCATGACACCAAGACATGTTTTCCTTACATATGGGAATGGTTAAATTAAAATTGTAATGACTGGATCCAGAAAAGCTCTTTTAGGCCACAGAAAATTAGTTTAATCTGCAAATGTGATTTATGCCTGTCAGGAGGCAAGCCTTGTTATGAATAATGCAGTTAGTTCTTTAAAAAATGGTTCTGTTTGCCTTTGTACCTGTATAGAGGAAATGGATTAAAGGGCTTCAGAAAATCTCACTTGCAGTTCCCAGGACTGTCCTATTATTGAAAGCTGACAACAGCCTGGATACTGCTATATTTAGGAATATTAAGGGGGTCAGAATTAGCTGGGTTAAAGCGGGTAAGTTAATCAACTAAACTAATCAACTAAAGCTTGATCCTTGGTGAAGGCTGGAAATTAAGGGGCACTTATTCATTAGCACTGAGTGCTAGCTTTTGATTATGAAATGCTATGCAGAGAAACAGATCTGTATAGTATCCATGCATCTCTAATTGTACCCCTTCTCTTCATTAGAGAGGGAACGATCAAAGGAGAAGAAAAAGGCAATGGCATTTTAGTTCTTGTGGATTTTGCCCTCCCCCCTCAAATTAAAATGTTATGAAAAAATGACAGACGCAAATAAGCCCATATGTATAATAAGTTTCAAGTTCCAACATTTCTTAGTCCATTAAACTGGGCTTCCTCATTCCAATTATATTTTTTACAATTGAGATAAGTATTTTCAGGAGAACCATTGTGCAGCAAGTGTACCAAAAGTCAAGGGGATCAAATATCCATAGGCGTTTGCTATGTGTACAATCAGAACTACATTAATGTCAGATTTCTACAAACCTATAATGCATGCGGAAAAGATATATAAATTATGACAAAGTTTTATTTTGTTTGTGACTAAATGATTTATAATTGATTCTGTTTGGACTCTAGTGAAGAGTGTTCTGTTAAAACTTTAAATTGAAAGTTTAATTTTTAGATTGAAACAGATTTTTAAAAATTTACTTGTGGGCAACCAGAAAGAAAGGCAAAGATGGTGGTCAAAGGCATCTGGAGGGACAGGCCAAGGGGAGGGGCAGATGCAAGCTCCTCCCCTTTTCAAAATGTACCATGACATCACACACACATACAAAAGGGTGGAGCTTGTGTTGCAACAGCACAATGTTTGTTCTGTCATTTTGACAAAATCACTGGATTCTGAGAATGCCAGGGATTCAGTGAATTAGCCAAAATTGCAATCCAGACTCAGCAGCTTTAATTCAATGAGGAATTAATTTCATCAAAAGGTTTACCCTTTTTTTGAACTCTTTTGTGAAACAAAACTCTCAAATGTCTCACTTGTTTCTGGTATGCAATATTTTGCAAACTTTTTACAAGACAGGCCTATAATTCTTTTTATCTTCTTAAATATGTTTCATGACTTTAAAAACATCAGCTGCTGCCTGCCCAGTTACATTGATGAAATTGCTATTTTCTGTTCATCTTCTCTGGCTGTATAGCCCATAGTCAGCTTATAAAAATCAAAACTCTGCTTAATGTTTTTCATGGATTCAGCAGTTACTTGAAAATTTCAGCTCTTTAGGAATCTTTAGATGCACCATTTCTTTCGTTTTATTATAGTCTTTTTCCTCTTCTTCTTCCTCCCCAAATTTCTGATACTGTGTGCTGTTCTTGCATTGATAAAAGAGAGAGGCCAAAACTAAGAACTCTTTTATTATTGTTGATTTAACTATTAAGTCTACAGAGCAATCATACACATATACCGAGACTGCCACTTTGCAGACCAGTCTCAGTCAGTTTTTTGAGGTTTTTTACCATGTGTACAAGCTGGGTTTCGAAGAGGCAGAGGAACTAGAGATCAAATTGCCAACATTCGCTGGATCATGGAGAAAGCACGGGAGTTCCAGAAAAACATCTACTTCTGCTTCATTGACTATGCAAAAGCCTTTGATTGTGTGGATCACAACAAACTGTGGCAAATTCTTAAAGAGATGGGGGTACCAGACCACCTTACCTGTCTCCTGAGAAATCTGTATGCAGGCCAAGAAGCAACAGTTAGAACCGGTCATGGAATAACCGATTGGTTCAAAATAGGGAAAGGAGCATGACAAGGCTGTATACTGTCACCCTGCTTATTTAACTTATATGCAGAGTACATCATGAGAAATGCCAGGCTGGAAGAATCACAAGCCGGAATTAAGATTGCAGGGAGAATCATCAACAACCTCAGATATGCGGACGATACCACCCTAATGGCAGAAAGTGAAGAAGAACTAAAGAGCCTCTTGATGAGGGTGGAAGAGGAGAGTGCAAAAGCTGGCTTGAAACTCAACATTAAAAAAACTAAGATCATGGCATCTGGACCCATTAATTCCTGGCAAATAGAAGGGATAGAAATGGAAGCAGTAATAGACTTCCTTGATTTGGGCTCCAAGATCACTGCAGATGGAGACTGCAGCCATGAAATTAAAAGACGCATGCTCCTTGGGAGGAAGGCTATGGCATATTAAAAAGCAGAGACATCACCTTTCCGACAAAGATCCACATAATCAAAGTGATGATTTTTCCAGTAGTAATGTATGGCTGTGAGAGCTGGACCATAAAGAAGGCTGCGCACCGAAGAATTGATGCCTTTGAACTGTGGTGCTGGAGAAGACTCTTAAGAGTCCCCTGGACTGCTAGGAGGTCAAACCAGTCAATCTTCAAGGAAATCAACCCTGACTGCTCACTGGAAGGATTGACAATGAAGCTCAAGCTCAAATACTTTGGTCACCTAATGCGAAGAGAAGACTCTTTGGAACAGACCCTGATGCTGGGAAAGATTGAAGGCAAAAGGAAAAAGGGGACAGCAGAGGATGAGATGGTTAGATAGCATCACTGAAGCAATGAGCATGAAACTGAGCAAACTCAGGGAGGCAGTGAAGGACAGGAAGGCCTGGCGCAATATAGTTCATGGGGTCATGAAGAGTCGGGCACAGCTTAATGACTGAACAACAACAAAATATCTCTTTGGGGGCTTACCTGTCCCTCCTCTTGCTTCCCTTAATGAGGATTCATAGCCAAGGATATGAAATGCAATAATGGGTTATATCTGTGCTTGTGGTTCTCGGTTACCAAGCAAATGTCTTGAGATTCCTTTGATTAATTAACTGTGAGGAAGGTTAAAAACTTGGTGGTGGGAAAGTACACACACACATAAATATATACACACACACACTAAAGGAGCTTTAGCCAATAGTCACCAAATTAAGGTTAGTGAAGAATGCTGAAAACAACAATAAAGAATTCTTCAGATATATATTAAAAAAACACACACAAGAAAATAAGAACAAAAATAGCAGTTGCTCAGTGAAGATAGCAAAATGCTAACAGGTAGTTTAAAATGGTAGAACAATTAAAATCCTGTTTTGGATCAGCTTTTTTTTTTTTTTTAAAGAACATAAGGCAATTGTGAAGAGCAGGATAAAGAGGTAGTGTTGAAAGTTGACATTGTCAGAAACATGATCAAGGAACCTCTGTTGACTTTGAATGAACTTCATCCCCAGTTGAATTGCATTTAAAAGTATTGAAGGACTTTGCTGATGGTCAGGACAAAAACATGGAGAACTAGTGTGGGGTCGGAGGGGGTCAGTCTGACGAAAGCGGCATTGTAATGAAAAACCTGCCCCTTTGATATGTGCATCATCACATTGTACCCACAGCCAAAAGGGGTGGCGCTTGCACTGTAACTCTGCATCTGACAAAAGCAGAAGGACCTTTTGGACACCCATGGCTAGATGACTGGTGGAAGACAAATGATGTTCTTGTCTTCAAAAAGGAAAAAAGGGAAGTTCTGGGGATCTATGGACCAGTTTGTCTAACATCAATACTTGGGAAGATTCTAAAACAAGTCATAAAAGGAATGAGCTGTAAGTACATTAAAACAATGTGGTAGTTACTACATGTCAACAGGGATTGTCAAGAAAATGTCTTGTCAGGTTAATCATATCTCATTTTTTGATCTGATTAACTTACTTAATAAATTGTGGAATGGTGTAGATGTGATGCAATTTCAACTAAAGCATTTGATAAAGTACTCTGTGACATTCTGATTAGTAAGGTCATTAATAGTGGACTGGAAGACATGGCAATTAAGTAGATCCTTAACTCACTCAAAACCATACTTACATTGAGTAGGGTGCCACAAGTTTCAGTCTTAAGTCCTGTCCTCTTCAACATTTTATTAATGACTTGGATGAAAAAGTGGAGGAAATGCTTGTCCAATTTTCAGAAGATACAATTGGGTGGGATAGCTAATACCCTAGAAAACAGAAATAAAATTCAAAATGACCTTGATAGGTTAGAGAAATAGATTAAAAATAACTAAATAAAATGCAACAGGGACAAGTGCAAAGGATGGGGGATTTCTGATTTGGTAATCATATGTGTGAAAAAGGTCTTGGAAAACTAGTTGATTACAGACTGAATACAAGTCAGCAGTGTGCTGTGGCTACAAGACAGGGAAACAGTATTGTTTCCAAATCACAGGATATGTTTGGGTCAGATCCTACCTCTAGTATTCTGCCTAGTTCTAAGTACCATGCTTTAAGAAGGGTTCAAGTGGGGATTTTTCCAATTTTTGTGTTTTCCAACTCAAACATGGCAGGAAACTAAAACATGATCAAGCTGTCAGAGGGGGCTCTGGGAGCTGCTGTGGTTTCAGTTTGCCCACCCTGACTTTAGATGGTTTTGACCATATTTCTAATCAACTTCAGTTAGCATAGCCAGGAATCAAGGATGAGTGGAGATGTGGTTGAAAACAATTGGAGGAGCCCACACAGAGTTGTATATCTGTGTCAATGTGATTATAAACAACTGAATAATATTTATTCTCATAGTCAGTACCTCCTTTTGCCAATCATCTACATTTATCAAAGAGGAAGTTGAGCTTTTCCTGACAACCACCCTAAATTCACAAGAGATTCAGATAATCGGATTCTTGTGCTTTTGATTCAGGCTATTTCCATTATTTCAATTACAAGAACAGCTAATTTACAATGCAAAACAACCCCCACCATGCTTTGTTCACCATTCCTTCAAAATTTAGGCTTATAGTATTGTATTTCGCTAAGACAGCTTGTGATTTTAATGTAATAAGGAATGCATAAAAAAGTATGTTATGTTCAAGCTGTCTTTGTAAGGAATTATGATGAAAGCGTTTTGTAACGTTCCCAATAAATAAGATGCCGAGTATGGTGAATTGTGAATTTGAGCTTTTCCAGGCTAGTTCTGCTGTAATCCTACATGTGCCTCACAGCTGGTAGATGTGTTCTTCTGTAACGGCTGAAGTTCAGGAATTCACTGGGTTGCGGGGGTGGGGTGATATAATAGATCCAACCTTCTGGGAACCAAATTTACCATCCCTGGTGAAACTTTCCTTTCCTTAAGAATAGTAACAAGATATATTAAATAGTTACAGACTCGTTTTCAAATTAGCCAGGAGGCTTGAAAGGGATTGTGGCAGCTTCGTGAGGAATGAGCAAATTTGCACATATATTTAGTCAAGTTATTCCAAATCTTGAGAGAAAAAGGGGCAGTGTTAAAACACGTTTGTCAGTTATTAAAATGCTTTCCTCTTCAATGAATCTCAGTAAAGGGAAATTCATTTCTTCCCTCTCAGGAACATTTGTTTTTGAGAGACAAGCATGGAGAATGTAACAATCATGAAACCTCTGGGACGCAACCTCTTCTTCCCCAATGATTGTTCTATCGGTGAACTGGGCTGCACACATATGCACACTCACTCAGAAGCATGTATTCTTTTCCATATGCAACAGTTGCAATATTTGGGGGACTTTTGTTCATGGAAAACAGGTACTGTACTTATAGGTGGGTGTAATAAATATAAATAAAGGTATGATCCTTGGTGTGCAAGAAAGCACTCCTTTCATTTTTCTATGTGACCTGTAAGAGTACTTGGATGAGAAGTAAAATAAGGTGAAGCATTTCAGTTCATTCTTATGCTGGTCCTATAAAGCTTTGGAATGATTCTTCAAACAGCTGAGGGCAATGCTGACTGATAAGCAGAGGGATCCATTGGGGCAAACCTTTTTCCTCTGGGTCTCTAAAGCCTTTGGCACAGAGAGAGAGAAAGGGAAAGAGATCTTTCCTAGCTCTGAGATCCTTTGAACTGTGTTTTGAAGCTGGGAAACCTTTTCGTATAAAGCACAAACCCAGCCACTGTGGTTGGGGCAAGTGGAGCCTACACTGGAAATGATAAGAACCAACATAGTTAACCTCATTTACCATCTAAGCAGCTAGCTGTCTCACATATGGAAAATATGTGAATCTGGTGAAACATCTGTTAATAGCTTTCCCATGCTTACTTTTAAGTGCAGGAAGACTGAAGCTTGGTTGCTCTGTTCAATAGCCCATAGACATATGCCTTTTTGTGGGTTCATCAAGATTTTTAGTCTTCATCCTATTGGAGGAGACAATTTGAGGAGAGAATGTCACTTAGAACACGCTCCAATTAAAGAAAATACTGTACCACGTATGAAGAAACCATAAAGTATTAATGTTTTTACCATTGGCCCTAAGAAGCCAGAATGATATATTACAAGAGCTAGAGAACTGCAGCCACCTGCATGTGATGAACTGGGCCTACCACATGAATATTTCTGCTGTAAAAATGTGCTTGTCTTTGAAGTGTTATTGCAAGAACACATGTATTGCAAATTGCATAATGTGCCCAATCTTGGGTTCTTGTAAATGCTCTGAACTTGCAATTGGTGCAAAACTATAAGCTTGCAATTAGGTAATTAGAGCACTTATTTAATTTATTAAATATAACCCCCAAATAAGAAGAAAATATGATTGTTCAGTAGTTTTCACATCCTTTGAGAATGGCAAAGATGTCCCATTTCTGAATTCTATTTTCTGTCCACGCTTGTTAAATACGGTTTTATTTTCCTGTTGTGAAGTGATAAGATGTTTAGTTCCTGCATATATTTTGGGATATATTTAAGCATGATACCTAGTTCTAATTGGACATGCACACTGACCATAAGATTTATGGATCCTTGTCTGTAAAACAGTCAAAATCACTTTAGAGTCGATGTGTGAAATATATATATATATATATATATATATATATATATATATATATTAAACTGTTTCATTTCATTTTCAGCCTCAGCAAGACACTTTTTCAATGGGAGCTGGAAAGATTGTATGGATTTAAATATTAATTTGCCAGATTGGGCTATGGCAAGGGTTCTTAACCTTTTTCTGCCACGGACCCCTTTGAGACTCTGGTAAAAAATATACAGACCCCTTCTCAGAAAAATGTATTTAAGTGCATAAAATAAAATACATAGACTGTATTACAAAGGAAATCAATTATGCTCAAATACAGTTATCAAAATATTTTAAAATAACAATGTAATGTAGAAATATATGTGCTTATTTATTAATCCATTAAAAGAATTATAATATTCTTTTAGACTATAATAATTTTAGATAGTGAGATTTACTGAAGTTAAACATTTTTGGAATCTAGAGGCCATAAATTACTTCATTATCTACATACATTATTGAATGAAAAACTTAATTTAAGTTAGAGGTTAGTGAAAATAAAGTTGCATTTTTCCCCATTCATACACCACTAAATTCTATCCACAGATCCCCAAGCCATCCATGGACCTCAGGTTAAGCATGCCTGGGCTTGGGTTTGCATTTTTTTTTTTAATGTATGATGTAGTCAAACAATCTCTTCAAATATTCTCTGTTAACACTGGACACGTCCTGTGCTTCAACTGCTGAGCATTTTCATAAAATATCTTCCTCTCCAGCAATTCCTCCCCATGGCCCTCATTCAGTAAAGATTTTAAGAAGAAATCAGATGATAGCTGTTTGTGGCATTTTTCTTTCCACAAAGTCCAGTGGGAATGCTCAAATTCATTCCAAAAGGATTTTATGGCAGAATTCTTTTACATATCTATTTTGGAAATCCCCCAATTCTACTCAAGACAATAACCCAAATATTAACCTAGATAGCTGAATTTCTATGCCTCTAGTTGATTATTACTTGAAATAAACAAGGTTATAACTTTTCCCCCATTTTATGGGAAAAGGAATGAAGACTGCCAACTTTCAAATAAAGAAGTGGAGGGTTTTGTTAAGTGCCTTTAAATTTTTATCATCATCAAACATCTAAATCACAATGCTCATGAATTTTATTTGAGCTTCATTTCAAATACATTTTCCGGACTAATATGTGCTTTGAAACACAGTCATTTTCAGTTGTCACACTTCTCCGAACGTTGTGATGTTCTCAACTCAAAAGTGCTAATTTTGTGGGAAAGACATTCAAAAATGCATATATAGAGAT
The DNA here is from genome assembly GCF_059951505.1 of Python bivittatus. NCBI lineage: Eukaryota > Metazoa > Chordata > Lepidosauria > Squamata > Pythonidae > Python > Python bivittatus. The sequence continues at coordinate 20,304,560 of NW_028277056.1, read as the reverse complement.
GTATTTAAGCACAAATTTCAGACACATTTAAAATAAGGTTTTTTTGTAATATTCATTGATTAAAGTAGAAACAAAGAGGAATTAAATTCTGAATGTGTCTTTTGGAAGCTGACAAACATCACAAATACGGTGGTTTATCCCAAATTACAAAAATATAATCTCCAGTGAGCAATGTATTATATAAAGGATAACTTTTGGTTAATTGTGAGTATAAGAAAAAAAACTGAAAATCACATCTTTATTTCACTTATTTGTTAGATAAGTAAGGCAAGGCAGCCTCTATTTTTAATTCCCCAATAGCAGTCCTGGGCTGAGACAGGATGATTGGCCCCAAATTACCCAGTGAGCTTCCCTAGCTGAGGATGAGCTTGAGCCAAGGCTCCCAAGTCGTTCTTCAACAACTAAGCCACTATACCACACTGGCCCTCTTGCTCTACGTGTGTGTATTTATACATGTATGCATTTTAAACTTGGATGTGCAACAGAGCACTATAAGCCCTTGGAAAAATCTAGTAAAGAAGGGAATTTTCTTCTTTAACCCTTTGGTACTGACGAAGAGTGCCTGGAAATCTTGACTTCTACTGTAAAATGTATTAAAATAAAACAAAAAATAGCTTGCCCTTTGAAACTTGGCAAAAGGAAATGAGAACATAAAAACTGTGAAAAAGAAGCTGGCAGAGAGATATAAATTACAAAATCAGACCTTCTTAGACCCAGAAAGAAATATGAAACAAGCCACCTTAAATTCTGCACGTTTAGTTTTCTAGTGTTTTTGTGACCTGGGAGCTAAGAAGAATTGCTGTTTAAAGTACAGCTTACTTAAAATGCATCTTTTCTTGGATCAGTGGAATTTAAAACTGTGGAAAATTGTTTTTGCTGTAAAATTAATGCAACAGCAAGGAGCCAGCAGCATTCAAAGCAAACTGTGATGACACCCAAATGATGACACACACAGAATAAAGACATCACCTGAGAGGTTCCGAAGCAAGTATGGAATCATGGCATTTGGGTGATGACATCATCTCACAGGGAGTTTTATTTGCCCACTCTCCTTACCTCCCCTTCAGTTACCTATGAAGGAGCCTGGAGGAATATCACAACTGAGTCCAGGTTTATTCAAATGTTGTCACTATTTATTATGTTCACATACGTTCATATATTACGTTCAATAGTTCACCTTCATCTATACAAATGCATGCCTAATCAACCATATGCCTACCTGCTCAGACTAAGTTTGAGTTCTAGGAGAGTTGAGGTGGGAAACCCTCCATGCTTGGTATTATTGTATGTGATAGTGTCAAAGTACTACATTTGCCACCACTTTTATGACTTGTGACTATTCCCAGATGGTATTCATTTCTCACCTCCTGAGAATAGCATTTCACTTGATTGCTATTGCCTCATCCAGTTCACCTAAGAACTGTAACTTCAGTTTTTGAGAACCATCTTTTATTTTCTCTTCCTTCTGGCATTTTGTAACTATGTAGAACATTACAAATCCACCATCAAACTAACATAATAAAATATAGTAGCAACAGCATTCATAAAAATAAAGTAAATGAAATTATTATTAAACCATTACACAGCAAATAAAATGACCTTAAGCAAAGATATTAATCAAATGTTAGGTGTTAATGGAAGATACTGATCAAACCTTACTTGTATGAGCAACACAAGATTTTTTTATGAGTCTGTTCACTACATTCTGTTGGCAGGGAACCTTATTGTGTTGAAACTAGGTTAAGTACCTTCTTTGTGGTGGCACCGTATCTCTCGAATACAGTCTCACTGAAGCTACTGTTATTACCACAAGATCAAAACTTACCTTAAAGTGTTGTGTTTATACTGACTTGGCTGACTATTATTTGAATTCCTGGTAGAGAGTTTGAACCCCTTAGTAAAATCAGTGGCTAGGGACACCTGACAACTTCCAAATACAGTAGAACAAAACCAGTAATGTACTGCTTCCTGGTGGTCACTGTAAGTAAAAACAGCACACTGTGTAAAAAAAATAGAGGAATCGTCCCTCCTTCCAAGAGAAGGTATGGAAGTCATGTAAAACCCCATAAAATGAGGGCATAACATCTGTACCTCCCTGTCTGGGAACGTAAAAGGGAAGATGAACGGTATATATGATCCTAAAGACAGATTTTATTGTGGTTTTGTTTTATGGTTTCCTTTTACTGTAGCATATTTTGGTTTTTAAGGCTCTTGGATACTAACTTGATATCCTTGATGGTTAGATTAGTAGTACTACTTGTAATAAATGAATGAAAACGGTATTGATGGCTTGATGATAGAAGCAACATTTTCTGTAGTTTGGGGAATGATCACTGGAACCCTGTAGATTTAACCTGTATGGCGTTTGTGGGGCGTAAAAAACTGGCTTATAACAATTATGATCTGTAAGTGTGTCCTAGGATCACAGACAGAGCTGCTGGAAGATCAGGATATTGCTAGCTGTGCTTCAGAACGTACCAAGTAATAAATATGAACTAAAATGAAACTCTCTCTTCTCCTTGGGGTGGGGGGGGGGGGAGAGGAGAAACAAGTGTTTGTTCAACTTCCTAATCAACAAATTGTATATTTGACCTGAAATGATTTTTAGCAATTGCAGCCTTCCTTCAAATTATATTTTGCTTATGCGGATTTATAGCATGGTTATATTTTTCATTTGTTTGCACCTTCCAGCAAAAGTGAACCACTAAAATCCCTTTTGTTAAGTGTAAACAAATGTTAAGTCACAATATGACTTAAAGAAATCCATATGGAAAATCAACTATGTATATAATTGGCAATATGCCCACCTGCAAACAGTGCAGAGGATGAAAATAATACACACACACATACACACAAATACATATTTTGCTTTTACAAAGCAGACAAAGAGCAGGAAAGCCTTCTTTTACAACTGGAGGCACCCAATGCTTAAAAAAAAGAAACCAACTTCTTCATTCCTTCAGATTTTGTTGAAGATCTAGACCAGCTTTCCCCTAACCTGGTGCTATCCAGAAAATGTTGAGTTGGCTTTCAACTCCAAGAACTAAAGGCTATTAATTCTAGCTCTGTGTAAGATTGTAACACTTTGCCTTAATAAATTGTTTTGTACTATTGCTGGCTATTGTCCCATCAAGGCAAAGAGATTATGTCATTCATCTTGCTATGCTGTTTTGCTTGGCTGGAGAAAGTCTCCAAAGCAAAATAAAGTGAAGCGATGGAGCTGCTTCACCACATAGTTTCACAAAAGAGGCATGTTGCTCAAAACACCTTCAAAACAATCTTTTGAAACTCTGCAGTACTACTTTCCTCTGAGTAATGGACAAAGGACCTGCACTTTAGAAAAACTTAGCATGGATGTATCTGTGTAGTCAACAAGAGTTGAACTCAATTCATTTTACCATTAACAAAGTGTTAGGGTGACCAAACTAAGGGTATTCATTAAAGATGGATGCCTCATCAATCAACTGTTACAAATTTCTTAAAATCACCCATAGGTTTCAAAGTGCACTTCTGCAACAAAGCCATAGTATGAAAAAATCCTGCCCTCAACCCAAAAAACCCTTGAAAAAGTTTATTTTATTAACTTTTGAAATTTAACTTTGTTAAATTTCAACAAGAAATAAAATATAAGAAAATAGAGAAGAAGAGAAGAGAAAAAGAGAAAAAGTCAGAGAAGAAATACAAAAAAGAAAAAGTAAGAAGAGAAAGAAGAGATAACTTCTGACTTTCTTTGGTAGAGGAACAGATATTTAATACAGTCACCTCTAACTCTGTTTAATATAATACAAAATAAGTCTGTACTAATAAAAGATATATCTTCAATATCTTTTATTAAAAGCAATACACTTTGAATACTTTCATGCTACTCCTCTTGGATTCCATTGGTTTTTATTTATTCTTCTGGGAATAATAATTTGATGTCATTTTAGCAATAGAGGGTACACCTTTTCCAGCTGAGAATCTAAACATGAAAAGTTATATCCCTTTAATCAATTATCTCTCATTTGTAGTTTAGGACTGGCTGTTCTTGCATCCAAGGTTTTCAATATTTTATTTGCTTGAGAAATGGTCAGGAACAGAAATAGGAGATTGGTGAATCTCTATTAAAACAAGGTTTAAGTACACATGTATCTATTCATACAAATATAGGAATGAATATGAATCTAAACACACAATTGATTTGATTACTTTTGTTAAAAGTTTGAGAGAATCAATGATGGATACAAGGCTGATGAGAGATTCTGAATGTGGAACACACTTTTTCTTTGGGGAGTGTCAAAAGAGCTTGGGGGAAAAAGGACATGAAAGAAAAGAAAGACCTGAAAGAAGGAGAAAAATGTCCTGTATGACAAAGTATTAGAAGATAAATTAATCTCCCAATAAAATAAATAGAACATGAATGTGAGCAAAGGGGATGTAGAAACAAAAAGAATTGGAACAAAGCAGAAAGAATTATATCATAGAATACCATGGAAATGTGTAGAGTTATGCTAAGAAGAAGTATGAAAAAGGGAGAGAGAAAATAATACATAATGTGGATATAGAGAAAAGGATAGCTACAAAGAAAGTAGACAAAGAGAGTAGTGAACAGTTAAGATTAAGAGAGGAAGAGAAAATGCACAGCTTTCTTGGTGGGGAAAAATGGAGAAGCAGGCAAAGAAAACTAAACAAGAAGTCATCAGCAGAGTGAGTGAAATTAAAAATAAAAGTGAGGAGAGTTTGGGATGAAGGTGAAGAAAGGGACTATTGAAAGGAGTATTTTAGAGATTTATATAGAAATGATAATGATACTGGAATAAATACTGCAAATGTTAGTGTCAAAAAAAAATTGATGACAAGGAAGTCATCAATGCCATGAGTATACAGTATTGGAAAATTGCAAGGCAGCAGGTGTACATGGTGTAACTGGAGAAATGCTAAAATATGGATGTGGTTTGCTTATAAAGCAGTTCTATGACTTGTTTAACAAATATGTAAAGACAGCGTCCATGTCTGACAATTAGAGGAATACTGTTACTGAGGGGAAAATGACAGAAACGATGGCTGGGAAATTTGGCAGAATTCTGATTTAAAGGGTATGAGAGGTAACAACAAACAAAATTTAGGAAGTGCAGTATGGATTTACATTGGGCAGGGGTGGTGCAGACTGGATTTTTGCTCTTCAGTTGCCCAATGAGAAAAGAATGTGAAAAAAATGTTTATTATGTTTGTTGACTCCAAGAAGGTTTAGGATAAAGTTAATAGGCTTCAATGATTAATACTGAGAAAGGAATAAAACCAAAATGTATGGTGGGCTCCTGGTTTAAGGTATTCATGGACAAATAAATGTATACGGAATGCTTGTAGTGACATTAGTTTTGGATACTTCATCCCTGTCCACCAAATTGTTTCTTTTACGGTGCAGAATAGAGAAGGAATCACCTTCATCTCTATTCTGCTACTGAGGCATTCTTACGAGAAAACAAACTAAAGGAAATTCACATATATCTGCAATGGCCAAATTAATTAGATCATGGGCAGAGAACAATTCTATACCTGTTGAGTAGGAGGAGGATGCTAAATTCTGTTGCACTGAAAGACCACAAAGCTAAAGAAGATTTACTTATTTATGTATTTATTTACTTATTTACTTATTTATTTATTATTAAATTTATATGCTGCCCATCTCCCCAAAGAGTGACTCTGGGCGGCTCACAATTAAAATCAAACTACAAAAACAGTAAAAAATATATATCAATGTCCACATTAGCTTAAAAAGATCATACTAGATAAAAAGATTATATACATAAGAAGACTATAAAATTCAAGATGATGGGTGGGCAGAATCAATTCCCCACAAGCCAATTCCAATGATGCAAGCCCCCATCACAGGGCATAGCCAAGATTTCACATTCTTCCTGAAGGCCATGAGAGTGGGGCGCACCACACCTCAGGTGGTAAGTTGTTCCACAGAGCAGGGGCCATGGCAGAAAAGGCCCTCTTCCTAGACCCCGCCAGTCAAAATTCCTTGATTGGTAGGGTCTGCAACATGCCCCTTCTGCTGGATCAAGTGGGGCGGGCTGATATAACAGGAGCAAGACGGCCCCTCAGATAACCTGGTCTGTGCCATGAAGCACTTTAAAGGTAATAACCAACACTTTGAACTGGACCCAGAAGCAAACCGGCAACCAATGCAGCTCACGTAACAGAGGTGTTTTACGTAGCCCCCTGGGGGCATTCAAAACTGACTGCGCCGCTGCATTTTGTGCCAGCCGTAGCTTCTGGATACTCTTCAAGGGTAGCCCCATGTAAAGCGCATTGCAGTAATCCAACCAGGAGGTGACCAGGGCATGAGTGATGGTGCAGAGAGCCTCCTGATCCAGGAAGGGGCATAACTGGCGCACAACACAAAGTTGCGGAAAGGCCCTCCAAGCCATGACTGCCACCTGCTCTTAGAACAGGAGTTGTGAGTCTAGGAGGACCCCCAGATTACGCATTGGGTCTATCTAGGGTTGTGCAAACCCGTCAAGAACCAAAGATGATAAACTCCAAGATCTTGAGGCTCCCTGTACCCACAGCAACTTGGTTCAGTTGAAGCCTGTTGTTCCCCATCTAGGCCCCCACAGCCTCCAGGCACCATGAAAAGGTAGCCACAGCATCACTTAGGTTACCTGGGATGGAGATATATACCTCATCCCATGGTGTAGGATGATCTCACCCAACAGTTTCACATAGATGTTAAATAGGAGAGGTGAGTGCACCAAACCCTGAGGCGCTCCACAAAGTAGGGGCCGTGGGTTGGACCTCTCACCTCCTATCAACATTGATTGGGATCCAGCTTGGAGAAAGGAGCTGAACCAGCACAGAACTGTGCCTCCCAGCCCCAACTCCTGCAGCCGACCCCAAAGGACACCATGGTCAATGGTATTGAAAGCCGCTGAGAGGTCAAGAAGAGCAAGGATGGATGCACTGCCCCCATCCCGCTCTCTCCAGAGATCATCTAAAAGTGCAACCAATACTGTTTCTGTCCCATAACCGGGCCTGAATCCTGACTGATAGGGGTCCAGATAATCATACACGTTGCCATATTTAAACATACACGTTGCCATATTACTTTGCACTGATAAAATGAACTAATAGCATAGTCATCATACTAACAGACTTTATCAATACAAAAATGAAAACTCTACAAAATTGATTGGATAGAAATGGAAACATATTCACCACAGAGAATCATATTCTCACTTCCAGTATAAACAGTGTTCATTCATAAGAAAACTACATCATGTGCTTCACTCAAATTATGTCAGTGTAGTTTACAATAAAAATTATATTAAAATATAAAACATAACAAACAATTGGATCAAAGGCTTATTTATTTATCTGTTTATTTGAGTTCTTCCCCATCTTTCTGCTTCAGCATACAACTACCAATCACATTGGCTCCTGTATAGGAGAACTTAGCAGTCTTGGGCTTCCTCCTGAATATCTAGGCCAATTCACCCTGGAGAAGCCCAAATCAATAGTAAAAGAAAGAATTAGGACATTGATCACCAGAACAATATCTCCAGTGCTCCTGAAATATTTCACCAAATGTTAGATAGCCACAAACCCTCTACTGTGGGGTATCTATTCAATCTAACCCTAAGCAAATATAGATGGGCCTTTCCCAGAGCCCTCTTTGATGCCCTCCCTTCAGCACTGCTGGCAGGAAGATTTCATGGGACTCCTTATTTGCCCTTGTAGATCCAAGAAGGTAGAAACTCTTGCTCATGTCCTCACATGGTATCCTTTTTATGATGCCCCAAGACATGCTTTGATATCCCCAATGTGTGAAACAAGCACCACAAATCTCTCTGGGTTAGTCAGAAGCAAAGTTTATTGGAAGCGTTTGCAAAGGCTGGTGGGCTTCCTTGCAAATAAGAAGCCACACCCACATACACACTCCGGCCTAATTATATACATTCCCGATCGCAAGTCCCTCCCCTTTTCCCCATTGGCTAAGGTACTCAGGGTGTACACTCTTTCCGGCCGCTCTATGATTTCTTCCTGGTCCCTCCCACCTCATCCATTGCAAGTCTATGGTAATTTGCTCAAGGTTTCAGCTAATTGCATTATATTGATAAAGACTGCCCCAGGTTAAATTAATTTAAAGATTGCTCCATTGTCCCACACAAGGAGACAACTTCCTCTCCATCTGCCACTATTTGATAACCATAACACTTAACACTACTTCCTTATCTCTCACACAGCTGCACTCTTAGCATGCTCAAGCTATATTTCTTTGTCAATAATAACATATTTTATCCATCTCTCACACCAATCATCTCTAAATTTAAGGGTCACACTGATAGATGTTATGTTTATTACTTTTTAAGGGATGCTAACTCTTCACTCACATACCAGGTGGCCAAATATCTTGATCAAGTCATTTTGGGTTTGGGGTTTTTTTTGCAGGGGGGTTGTTTTTGTTGTTTTGGTGCCTTCAAGTCAGTGCTGACTCCTGGCAACTATCTGGACAAGTCCCTGCAGTTTTCTTGGCAAGATTTTGGAAGTGGTTTGCCATTGCCTTCTTCCTAAGGCTGAGAGAGGGAGACTGGCCCAAGGTCACCCAGCTGGCTTTGTGCCTAAGGCAGGACTAGAACTCACAGCCTCCTGGATTCTAGCCTGCTGCTTTAACCACTATACCAAACTGGCTTTCATATAATTGCACAAAACGTTTAATTAGATATGTTATTTTGTTGTTTTCTTTTTTTCCCCCCCTGATAACAAACTGTTGTACTAAACTATTTCTCTTTCCCTACTGTAAAGACTGGTCAAAGACCATAATAAAAATATTTGAATTTTGGTCCAGCAAGCATTCAAGGTGGCTCATAAAATCTGAAAACAAATACAGGATAGAAAAATTAAAAATACAAACTAAAATTAATTATAAAATAAATACTAAGATAATCTAATCAAATAGCTCAGCGTGCTACTCCTACAATGGCCAAACAAATATCTACACAAAGCCCACAAGAACACCCTTCATTCCCCAACAAATAGTACTGGCAGACCTCCTGTCTCTGATACTGAAAGTAATATCTGAATATCATTGGTAGTAGTAATTACACCTTATCCTTCACCAATATATTTAAGTTAGCAGATTCTAAAATCCTTAAAACCCCAGGAGAACAAGTACAAAAAATTCCTGGGGAGTGCGCACCCCTACACAGAGCATCACAGCCTCCAGTATGCTGAGCTTGTTCAAGATTAAACAAACCTTGGAGAGATCCCTGAGCCATTTAAATATTGTTAAACACTAACAGCAGTCTCAACTGGTGTGACCTTTTTTTTTCTACAGATATTCTTAAAAAGTCCTTAGGAAATCATGCTGAACTAGAAGACTAGTTTGCAAAGAAAGCTGCAGAATGAAACAGGATTTGCATATCCCTTTTCTAGAGGACTTAACTTTCTGTAAACCATATTGCTGCTTTTTCTCATGCTGCAACATAGGGGTAAATAATACAGAACCAGTTCAGCCGTACATCTCTTCTCAAGGGCCTTTTCATATCTCTATTGTTCAAAGCCACCTGCATTGCTAACCCCAGTTGTCAGTCATTGCTGCAGTCAGACAGTCTCTGGGAAAGAGTGAGGGCTAAGTAAGTTTGGAAACAGAATCCTTCCCTTCCTATTAAACAAGGTGAAGACGTGGGGAACGATGCAAATATGAACATTTGTTCGGAACTTTGATGACTGCTGAGATCCTTATCTTAATCCTTCCAGTGCTCATGGCCATTAAGTATATATAGCAGGCTGATCCTTTTCACAAGCTTATGGACTTGTGAAAAAAGGAGAAAAACCGAACAAGGGAAGGAGAACTCAGCTTGAATTCTCAGCAATTTCAGCAAGACCAAAATGTAACCTTTCTAAAGATGTTTTTTGTTTGTTTTAAAGGGTTGCAAAATGCAGTGCTCTGTTTTGACTTGTAAGAAATACAGGTAAGATCTGCAATTATGAGTGTGTTGCGCATGGAGTGATGCTCTTTAGATGTCCAGATGGTGCCTTCATTTTCTGCCACCTCTCCCCAACATTCAGTGAGTGCTCCATGGCTACTAAGCACAATCTACCTAGGAATATTCTGGGGGTCCCTGCGTTCAAAGACTTTTTCTAAACATTAATAGTGTTCCACAAATCTTAAAATACTCTAGTCTAAGCCATCTAATGATACAATCAGCTATAGTATGAATGCTACATAAAGCTGTCACTCACCATCTGAGTGTGAGAACCAGGGAGACAGGCATACAACCAAACCTGAGAAACATTAAAGCGGAATTGTTTGGGAATATATTTTAGTTTTCCTTGGTTTACCATGGCTTCATTTTTTGTGTTAATTTTTTTGCCTACGAAGCAATTTTTAAATTTTTTAAAAGTCAAGCACAAGCAACATCAGGTCACTTTCTTTCCTTTCTTCCTTTCTAACTTACCAACACTACTAGGTTAATACAACATAGTAAGCCACACAAGAAAACAAACAAATCAACCAAAGCTAACACTAACTGAACTGCTAGGCCTTAAAGAAACCTGGTTAAGCATGTTGTGTGAGCATAGCCATATTGGAAAGCACTGAAGTCATTTACCAGAAAGAAGGAGGTAGAGGTGAAATCTATCAAATTTGACTCCTCTTAAATAACAGGACCCATCTGTGTATTCTTATGGCAACAATACAGATATTGACTTCTACTGGGAATTTTTTTTAATGCTCCAGGTTAATCTATAGCTCTGGGATTTTCTGGTAGTTTCCCATCCAAGATCCAACCCTACTTCAATTTTTTTAGGTCAACTGCGGTGAGATAATTGCTGATTCCTGCCAAACAAGCCTTTAGGGCTTTCTTGAAAGCTGGCTATGGTAGAAACAATTAGATGACAATCAATTCCATAAATATGGGGGCATTGCTGAAAAGTCCCTGTTTCTAATGTTAAGCCACCTTCAAAAAGTATGAGCAACTTATCTACTATCAGTGTGGTTGGGTAGTTTGTTTGTTTATGTATTTATTACTTATATAGCCACCTATCTCATATAAGTGACTCTGGGAGGCTTACGGAGATTAAAACACAGAAAGCCCATTACTTGCTAACTTGCTAAGATCGTATGCTCTCAGAAGGACCCATTGCCAACCCCAAATATTAATATTCCTTTGCTAATGCTGGGACCAGGTATGCCATAGCTGATGTAGGCAATGTTTAAATTCTTCAGCAGTGCCACATTGCTTGCCCTCTGTAATGAGATACTCACTGAGATCCATGTGGCTCCCACCCTTATGGCATGCCAGAAAGCCCTAAAGCCCAGTCTCTTTTCCCAGGCTTTGGGATAGGATGGTTGGAGGCCTGTCAGATATGAATAGTTACTAGACAGAAGTCACATGAAAATATTTCTGGAAGCTGTTCCTCCATTTTGCCTTGATGGGCCATATGTGACAGAATGAGTAAGGGAAGACCTAGAATAATCTTTAAGAATGGCCTTCTACAATAAAGACCATACTGAATGCTCCAAGGCACTGTCATCTGTCATCTTCTGTCATCTTCTTATCACCTGCTCCATATACTCGCAGTGTTTTCTTGGCAACAATATTGGAGTGGTTTTGGCATTGCCTTCTTTGGGAATGTTTTTTTTTTACTGCCTACTCTAGCCCATAGACTTGGAATTTTCTGGTTGTTTGCCAGGAAATAATGATCAGATCCAATCCTGATTAGCTTTTCTGGGATCCAGACAAAATCAGCTAAGTGTTTCTACCTGTTCTTAATCTAAGATGAAGTACAGAGAGACCCAAATGCTGTTGGGCCTTATTCCCTGCTATGAGCCAGCTATTTGTGGCATCATGGTTTATAAACCACAGGTGATAGTTAGACAACATGCTGAGGGAAACCAAATAAACTAGTGGATATATGAATTCAAGTCTAAAAATAACATATCTCAGCACTTGCATAGTTACTCACATTAGGTCATGGTAACAAATCTAATGCTAGATAGAAACAATGATTGGATTCATACATTATATTAAGCATGATCATGGTTTATAAACCACAGGTGATAGTTAGACAACATGCTGAGGGAAACCAAATAAACTAGTGGAGATATGAATTCAAGTCTAAAAACAACTGAAAAGAAAAAGAAAGAATTCTTATTCCATATTATAGTCAGAAGTTGTTCTACAATAATATAATTATGGTCAGATTGCTACATCAAATGATAATCATTGTTTGGGTAAAGATGGACAGAAATTTCAGTGGAACCCACTCAACCCTCCATAGGATGTAATGTAACCTTGCACCGAACAAACCTAAATACAAACCATTGTCAGTGATATAATATGACTAAAATATGATTGTCAGATCACTCCATAACTCTGGTGGACTGCCATTCCCTTTATGCATTTTTTCCGGTGTGTCTCTTAGCAGAATAACTACTCATGCGCCAGAAAATGGAGCTGATATCTTAGAAGGAAAGGATTTTGAAAGAAAGGCCATATTTGCAATGCAATTGAAACAGATGAGATAGGAAGTGATTATGGGTATTTATGAATAGGGTATTCATGAAAGACAGAGATGAAGCAAAGACAAATTCCAGGCATTTTACTGGAGTGGTGACAGGTGGACTTACAACTCAGGGATATGAATGAAAAGAGAATGGGGGTGGGAAGAGAGTCTCAAATCAAAGATGACTCTTCAATGTATGGGTTTAGGAACATGTTGAAGTGTTAGCTTCCTAAGGTTAGGAAGTCAGGCTCAGGTAGATTGACATATTTATGTAGCTCCTCTTTAAGCAGTAATTTTAGTCATCAGGTAGAAATATTAAACAGATTAACAGTTGGGCTATCAAATCTGGGCCACAGAAATTGAGATGACTCTTCAACAGCAGCAAAGAGTTTCTTGTTGCTGTCATCTAGTGGTCATTCAGAGTTTTGCAGTCCACATATGACAGCCCTAGTTAATGGTAAGTAATATGCTGCACAGTATTTGATAAACACAATAACCAGTCCATAGTTTTAGTGGTGAGCATTTTTAACTTAGATGAAATATGCTGCAGAGCTAACATGTTTTTTAAATTTCTTTAATTAGCTGGAGCTTGTGACTGTGGGCTAAGAGTGTGGTCAATAATTTTCATTTGTCATTTTTGGCAGGCAGTATTGAAGGATGGGAATGCAAGAAAAGGCCTCTGGAAACCAGACAGTTACCATTCCCATCTCTATAATTCCTGAAATCTCAACAATGATTCTGTACTGACGGTGCAATCTCATGAAGAGCAATAAGGGACAGCTCTGTATTATATGAAATGTTGAGATCATTCCTCTTTCAGATATTAGTTGCACACTTATGTGATTTTTGTCCTGAAAATTAATTATTGGTGATAAATTAGAAGTCATGGTTGGTTCTAGGAACTGCCATTTCAGTTCCTAGCATTTGTAAGCACACCATTGAGATGGTAGCAGCCACAAAGAAGCAAGCTGGACAACTAACAATCAGCAAGATGGCACCAAAAAGATATTCTCATTCTTCAGAGCCATCTAGATGTTGTCCAACTCTTTGCAGCTGAGATAGCCTAATATTGAATATCTCAGCAAAGTTTAGTGAGCCAGTCCAGAAGTGTTTTACTGCCGAAGGACTGACACAACATTCTTCTTTTATGTGTAAAGAAGTTTGAAGTCCATATACTTGGAAATTCCAAGACGATCCACAAGTTAATCTCAGATGTTGAGTTTACTGGGTCATGCTGCAGAATTCTTGAGAGGAAGTAACAATTACTTGCTGTACTTTTGACCTAAACCACAAATATTTAGAAACAGGGAGGAGAGAAAGAAAAAGAGGCTGAAGCAGACTATGTTGCAAATCGCGATTAGTAGAAAAATATTACCTTGAAACACGACTGAAGTTACACCCTATATGATGCCTATATTTTAACTGTTGACAATATAAAGGGGACCCAGCAACTTTATCCTACTTAATGAATGTTATCATGAGGTAAAGGTAAATCAGTAACCGTTAAGATCAAACATACCTTGCTTCTTTTGAACATACAATGCCCTCATTTATATAAATCTTCACAATCTGCCAGCCTTTCTCATTTGAACACAACAAGTGAACCCAGAAGGCCAGAGAAGAGGGCCTTCTCGTTTCTGAGTACTCAATAACACCTTTGAAAAATCAGCCCCACTGAATTGCTGAAAAAATTGGCCCCCGGATCTCCAGTTATCTAGGACTCTCCTTCCAACTGTCTGTACCGGTTGCAGAAGTAAAATGCATCACACCTTCTCTTGTCCAGACTAAAAGAGGAAGCTATTTTGGCTTTCAGTATGTGATTTGTCCTTCCTAGCAATCTATTCCTATAGAGAATTTGAGATATAGCAGTATTATTACTGTTACTATTCAAGGTGTTTATTTTATTATGGGAGCTAGCACAATGCATGTTTCTGAGTTTTTACTTTCTGCATTACTGACAGATGTCATCAGCCTCGAAAGACCCATTGAATTTTGATTACATCTTCCTTGTAAATACAGCTGCTTTGGAAATGAGAGTGAACTCCACAGCTCACATACAATTGTTCCTTCTTTTTAGCCCATTTCTTTCTTTTAAAAAACTGGAAAAGCTAAACTTAGATAAGTAAAAGGACAATTTGCATATTCTTAAATTAAAGAAATAGGGTCCTTTTCAGATCTACCATTGACAAGTCAATACCTCTGCTTTTTTATGGATTCTTATTCATTTTTTTTTCTTAAAATGAAAAGGAAGATTTGTATGATCACTGCTGAATTTCATTCTGTTATTTTCTGGTCTCAGTTTTGAAGTTCATCTCTATTTTGTTTCTGTCTTTGGTCTTTTAATGTCCACCAATTTGGGTGTCATCTGCAAATGAAATAAGCATTTCCATCCCCTCAATTTTCCTGCAATTTCAGGATGTTCTTCTGCAGGAAATGTAGGAATAACCTTCTCTACAGCCTCCCTGGTTTCCAGAATGTCTTCCCTATAGAATTTAGGGAACTGACCTCTTTATCTGGAATGATTATTATTTAAATTTAATTACAATATTTTATTTTTATGGTTATTTATTATTTTTATCAACATTGCTTTATGTTTCTGTTGCAAACCATTGTGGGACTACCCTAATTTGTGATATAAGAATTTTCTAACAAATAATAATGCATAAGAATGTCAGTTTGGTGTACTGATTAAGGCATCAAGCTAGAAACTGGGAGACCATGAGCTCTAGTCCCACCTTAGGCATGAAGCCAGCTGGGGGACCTTGGGCCAATCACTCTCTCTCAGCTTGGGCCAATCACCTCTCTCTAGGAGGAAGATGGCAATGGCAAACCACTTCCAAAATCTTGCCAAGAAGATTGCAGGGACTTGTCCAAGCAGTTGTCAGGAGTTAGTGATGACTCAAAGGCACAGACACACAATAATTCCTAAGATATTAATTTAAAAGCTGAAAAGCAGAGTGTCCGAGGTCAGGAGTTGGAGTGTCTCACTTGATAGCTACTTCTAATTTGATATGAAGTACTTGATGACCACTAGGATTCAGGGGTGTTTGCAGGGTGTGGTCCAAAAAGACAAGATGGTGGACATGAAAATGTGATCAAAGTTTGCCTGTTTTTTATGCCCGCATTTTTAAAAAGGCAGAACTTTGATCACACTGTCACAGTTGCTATCCTTTATTTTTTTAAAAAATTATTTTATTTTAATCTATTTACATGGCCCCCATCTCACAACTAGAGACTTGGGTGGCTACGAAGGTTAAAACTCAATAAGACATTGACTTTTAAATCAATAAAACATCAACCAATACATTTTGACTTTTTTTTGTAATTAAGGAAATATTTTTATTGTGTTACTAGAAATCCTGACACATTATATTATTTAAATACAATGATATTTATGTAGTATATTCTGTTATTAATATTTGGATTTTTTCATTCAAAGTTAAATGTAGCGTTGGAAAGGAAGAGATGAAAGAAGAACACGCTGTAAAGGTTTCAGTCTTAAGCTAAATTACTTGATATTGAAATCTCCATTGTATTGTTATGGTATATGTATGTGTGTCTCTGTGTGTGTGTGCAATACACACACACAAACACATAAATGTAAATAAAAGGAATAACAGATGGACAAAGCAAGTTGAACAAAACTGAAATGGTAAAAAGTAAATAAGAATAAAAGAAGACAAAGATTTTTAAAAAGCGCTGCATAATGTACTGCATGTAGGAGAATCATTCTTGCTTAAATTTAGTTTATCTATTTTTAAAAAATTTATTGGCTGCCCAACTCTAGTGGACTAGTTAAACTTCTATTATGTATATATACTGTTAGTTTTGCCATTGCTGCATATTTTCCAAGTTTAGTTCCCAATCAGATATTGTTGCAATTGTATCTTTCTTCGCTCTTCTAGAGCAAAATTTATTCTTGCTGCTGTAAGCGTATACCTCATTAAATTATGATGTTTCTTGTTGATGTTTTTCTGAGATTATACCTAGTAGGAAAAGTTGTGGTTTCATTTCAAATTTAAATTCCAAAATGTTCTGCATTGTACTATGTGTATGTCTTTCCAGTATTTTTGGATTTTTTTACATGTCCACCACATCTGATAAAACATTCCTTCTGTTTCATGGCATTTCCAATATCTATTATTATATGGTATATCTATCTTACATATTCATGATGGGGTTGTATATCATCCGCAGATCATTTTGTACCAATTTTCCTTTAGGTTATAACTTGGTGTAAATCTTATAGATTTAGTCCATATTTCTTCCCATTGTTGTGTTGTAACTGTTTCTCTAAAAATTTGTTTCCATTTTATCATACATTTTTTTGTTCTATCCCTGCATCATATTTAAGTAAAAGTTTATATATACATCATAATAGGTGGTGTTGGTTTTGTATTAGCATTTCAAATTCTACGGGTTTTGTTTTTTTTTCTTAAATGTCCCTCCTTACTTCTTGAGATCTGATTCTGTCCTTCCGACTATTTGTAGATGGATCAACCATGGCATATTCCAGCCTTAACTAAGTAGTTCTTGCTGTGTTTTTTATTTATTCATAGAATCTGAATGGACTATATCTGCATATGTAATTACATATTATTGTTCTTTTGTGTTGTGCTGTTTTTGTGTTTTTGTATTTTTTTAACGTTTTTATGTTTTTAAATATTTTTAACAATCATAACTGCCTAGAGTTACTGGGAGTCAGGCAGCATATAAATTTAATATATAATTGTTGGTCTCACAGTCAGCCAGATGTTTAGACTGGATTTGGCATTTTTATCCACCTATCAGGTCCCTCCCAAGTACCTGGGATATTCTTATTCTTACTGTTATTATTATTTTATTGTAATTATTTCCAACATGAAAAGCATTTGAAACTAGAGGGGAAATTGTTGGGCTTATTACTCCCTTTGTGGAATTCCATTCTTTTATCAAACTTTGTCTAATAGTATGTCCTTTCAAATTTTTATTCTCCTTTGTATCTCCATACCATAAGTAACTATAACCATTGGCTAAACAGGCTCCTTCTGAAATTGCCATTCTGGTATTTGGATATTTTAGCCACTCTGTTATCCATGACAAGCAACTTGTTTTATGATAAAGTTTAAAATTTAAAAGGGCAAGGCCACCTCTCTCTTTAGAATCTTGTAGAATTTTTTATTTAACTCTAGGTCTTTTCCTGCTCCATATAAATTTACTGACAGTTTCTTGCCATTCTCGCAGAGTTCTCTCTGAAATTCTAATTGGTGACATTTGAAATAAATAATATATCTTAGGTGGTACATTCATTTTAATGGTTGCAATTGATCCTAACCAAAATAACTTTAGGTTCGACCTTTCAAGTTCTCTTTTAATCTCTCACCATAATTTAACATATCTGTTTTGATATATTTCTTGATTGTTTCCTTTCAAATGCAAACCAAGACATTTCGCTGAATGCGCTTGCCCAACAAGGAATAACTCTAGCAGGACCCCAATATGCCAGCAGCAACTCCAGCTTGCCAGAGTTCAACTTCAGTCTGTTCTCTTCCTTGCAGATCCAGACAGCCTCCAGGCCCCAGAAAAGCGTGTTGACATAATCTGCCCCATAGCCTGTGGAGGTGATGTACCGTTGGGAATCTTCAGCATACTGAAGTCAGACTGACTGATCTATAATTGCCCAGAGCCTCCAGTTCACCCTCATTCTTCCATTTGGCATTTAAGCCAGTATCCAAGATTTCTCAGATATAAAAGTTAAACAGGACGTTTTGTACAATTGCCCTGAGCTCTATACTTAAAGCCCTCTCTAAAACGATGAATTATTATCATTATTACAATGTATATCTCCTTTTTCATTGCAGGTGCTCATTTTCATTCAGGGGAATGCAATTATCCAATTAAAATATAACTGCATGAATTATTTTAAAACTCTTTAAAAGGACACTGCACACAGATGATCTGAGAGTCTATCAAAATTTCCTTCAGCATTTTAAGATGAAATCCATCTGGATCCAGAGAAGTGAATGCATTCAAGTTTCTGAGATATCTCAGACTATCTTTTTATTAGCCTCAAACAGCAATCCTGTTCCTTTAGTCTCCTTTTGCGTTTGCCTTATGGGTCATGAATCTTCTAAAAAGAAGACTAAAATATAATAGAAGATCATCATTACTGTAATGCATTCTACATGGGAATGCCCTTGCAGACTACCTGAAGCTACAGCTGGTCCAGAAGGTGGCAATAGGGGTAGGGATGAGCCTGTTAAGTTATGCACACATGTCCCTACTGCTCCATGAGTTCCACTGGTTATTATTATTATTTCTAATCAGCCTTGATATTTCCTAATGGTGTCCCATCCAAATAGCAATCAGGCCTGATCCAGCTTAACTTCCAAGCCCAGAGAAAGTCACTTAAATAATGACACCTACTGAGGACATGGCTATTACTTAGTGGCTTGTTGAATTTTGCTGTTTCTTTCCTATGCTATTAATACATTTTACTATTTTTAATGCTGCATTAAATAGAATGGTGTACTATTTTAGTCTTTTAGGTATTTTGTAATCTGCCCAGAAATTCATATTACTAGGCTGATTAAAAATATAGTAAATAAAGTCTCTCTCAGATTGAGGTTGACTCCTGGTGACTCCTTGGCCAATAATGCAGTAGTGACTTGCCATCGTCTTCTTCTGTGATTTCTTTTTTCAGCTTCCCAGTTGGATTACCTAGTGGACTCCCATTGAAGGGCTAACCAAGAACTTAACTTTCTCATGATCAGTGGTGATTAAAAATATAATAAATAAATAAATGCATAACCATATTTAAAACTCTAGGTTCTCATGAAACATTTGTGCACACCTATAGAGCTTGAATATTCAAATGATTTTAGATTAGGTCTTGCTGGCACTTTTATTCATGTGACAACCTAACTAGGTGGAGGACAGAAACAGTTTGCTCAGTTTCTTCAATTAGGAAGAACTATCTTGGGAAGTTTGTCTAACAGAGGACAATGCAGGGGAGGTAGGTGAGCAAGTGATATTGCAACCATGAAGTCCCTTTGTTTACTTGACCTTGAATCCCACCTCACGGAGAAATGTCAATATTTGTTCATGAATTCACCAACTACTGTTTTTTGCAACTAATATTAATATAGCCTTTGAGGGTAGCAATCATGTTTTGGTAATATTTAAAATTTTATTTTATGTTACTGACGCATGGTCATACTACATATGCTTTACCACACGTTGACTGTGAACTGGAGTCACAATAAATAAACAGTGAGGTCAGATAGCTTGAGAAAGAGCAAGTTCACTTGCAAAAAGAAAAACAAAAACCTCTGCCTTTTCCTGGATATAATAACATGTTTTGCTGATGAAAAAAAAGAAAAAAAAATATTACTTTTTTTTTTTTACTCAAACCTGCAAAAACTGGGGGATAAATATAAGCCACAAAAGTACATGGAATAAAATTCTGCTTAGAACTGACTTGATTTCTTTGTCTGTGTTCTCTGAGAACATATAAGGGTTTGCATTAATGGCTTCCTGATGCACAATGACAGGTTCCACAAGGTGACACACATAACTGTGTAAGCTGCACACCATCAGGGAGACAAGCCAGGGATAAATTCCTGAATATTTGGGCACCTGGCAGCTTACTGCTCCTGTGACTGTAGTTTACTACAGTATTTCCCTTTCAAACACAAGTAAGTCTCACCTTTGAGGAATAGAGTATATTATTTATTGAATTTGTGGCTGACACAGAAAGGATTAAATAGGTTGGGGGTTTTCCCCCACCCCATCTCCACCTTTACATGTTGGGTTTTCTACTCCATCTTTTGGCATATCTTTTCTTTGTTTCCTGTCACAGCAGGAACAGGAAGATTAGCTCTGGGAAAGGCCCTCTGAACACCGCTGAGGGCTACCTTGTGGTTTATCTCTTCTTACAAAGGCCAGTAAGAAACTCAATGGGATATTTGTTTCACCAAATTACACAAGTGTATCAATTCCACCAACAGAAAGAATTGTGCCTCTGATTTTTGAAATGGTAAGATTGTAAATCAGGAAGATAATTGTCCCAAAACTGTATCATTCCAGAGTAAAAATAAAGTAGATAAATTACATTTTAGAAAATACTTTTTAAAAACATGATTCTGCCAACTAAAAAGCATCTTGTTCAAAAAAACCACTGTCACGGGAAAGGATTTTTTCTGAAATGGAAATACTTTCAAGCATAGACTGTCACCAATCCTGGTCTTTTCCACCTCAGGAAATACAAGGGCCAGGCACAACTACAGCTAGCATTTGAGGACTATGGGACCAAAAGGAGTGCCTTTTGGGAGTGCCTTCAAACATCGCTGTGTCATCCACCTTGTAGCTTGAGGCTCTGGCTTCCTAGAGAAAAGGCAGATGGAAGGCTGAGCTACATCTTTTTCAATCCAGATCTCATTTGAAGACACTGCAAATTTTGCATAGGAATACTGCAAATGATATTTTTCACAGGCCACAGTCTTTGACGCTCTCCCTTTATCATTTTTTCTTAATATTGGGGGTGGACAAGACTTTCTGTTCCTGATCAAATGAAAATCTTTTCAAAAAAGCTTATGCCATACAAGATGTGGATTGATTCATTGATTGATATTCATTATTTCAATTGATACCCTATTTTCTATTCATTGGATTCATATGCTGGATTCACACAGCATGCTTAACTGCCTCAGTTAGTGCAATGTATTATACAGTATACTGAATCATAAAGTAAATAAATGGGCTGGATTCACACAAGAGATCAAGACTCAAAAAATTAACTAAGGTTGCAACTAATCAAAATTAGCATGATCTGTGAATGTAGTTGCTAGAGTTGAACAGATCTAATAAAATGAACCATGTGAACTCAAGCAAAAAAATCAAGATGGCCAACAGCCCAAAAGTAAAATATGAATATAAATAATATAAAAACAGATGAAAGTCCAAGCTAGACCTCTTCCATCCAAATGTGAGAAATTGTGGGGAGGCTGGGAAAGGAATGGAAGAGAGAGTAGACATAAACAATCAAGAGACAGAGGGTGAATGAGTTGATAGATTATCTTATAAAAAGTGTTTCAAAAACATTCAGAGAGTCTGCCTCATTTAACTCAGTAATTAGCTCCAAGCAACATGGATGGCAAAATAAGCTTTGAAGCAATTTGCAAGATATGGGCAATATTTGCCCTCCAGACTGAAGAGAACCAAACTATACCTGCTGGAAATGCAAACTTGGGTCCTTGTGATAGACGAAGGTAAAACGGCTTGAGGAGTTCCTACAGTGCAACACAGCAAGGAAAGTGAGAAGTTCCTGGACAGGACAGGTCAAGCTCCTCAGAAGAGGCAGAGAAGGGAAGTGAACCCTGGAGAACATGAAGAGAAAGACAAGTGCAAATAGGAATCAGGAATCCTCCTGATTCATGTGGAGACATGCACTGTTGCCAGAAGAGTGCTTGAATAGATCTCCAGAGACCATGAAGCCCTGGGCAGGAATGTGAAGAGTGTAAGTAGAGTTTTCATCAATGTCTCTAGTTAGGGTCACAGCATAAGAAGAGAAAACAGGATTCTGGAAGTCAATGATTGGCTGTGTTGATAGTACCAAGGAGGATTCAGATTACTTGACCATGGGCTGCACTACCTATATGAAGAACATTTGGGGTAGTGGCAGGGTACATCTCATAAAGACTGGAAGGACATGTTGGCAAGTATTTTGCTCATATCATCAGGACAGCATTAAACTAGACCAAAAAGATGAGGGTCTCAAAAGCCCAGAACCAAATATGCCACCAAGGACTGGAGCCAAACTGCAACAGCAAAATCCAGTAGGGAAAATAATTCACAAATTCAAATGTTTTTCCACAAGTGCATAGAGTATCAGAAACAAACAGAGAGAACTTGAAATCCTAATACAGGAGACAAATATGGTATCTGAAGCATTACTGAAACTTACTGAGATGACACACATGATTGTAACAACTCTGGAAGGCTACAACTTATCCATAAGGAACAGACTTAACCAAAAGAAAGGAGGTGTTGTGCTGTATAGAAAGAAAGCATTTTTCTGCACAGAAATTCACTAATTGGAGCATGGAAATCCTGCTGAGAGTGTTTGAGTAAAAACAAGAGGAGAGAAAAAAGTGATATTATCAAGGGGATTTATTATAAACTGTCTAGATTTCAACTACCCTAACATCTGCTGGAAGTATCACTCTGCCAGAAATCAAAGGTCCAACAAATTCCCATCTTCTCTTGCTGACAACTTCATTTGTCAGATTGTGGAAGAAGAAGCCATCCATTGGGACCATCTGCCATCCTGGTTCTAATCCTTACTAACAGGAGGAATTAGTTAAAGAAGTGAAAATAACCGGAGCCTTTGGACAAGTGACCATGTTATCTTTGGGTTCATGATGTTGGAGGAATAGAGAAGAGTCAGACTGATATACTGGATTTCAAAAGAGCAATTTTGAGGAACTCAGAAGATAGGTGAGATAGATTGGCTTAACAACTGAGGGAGAAAAGCATATGAGAAAGATGAAAAGACTGAAGAAAAAATGGGACACATTTAAAGAAACGAATGGATACAAATGGAGCTTTCTAAAATGCTGAAAAGAAAAAAAGAAAGGATAGGAGGATACAAGCCACCAAAACTACAAAGAATAGGTCAACAAAGCCAAAGAACAGAATGAGCTGAGACTTATAAGAAATGCCCAAAACAACAAAAATATTTTTATGGATAAATCAGAAACAAAAGAAAAGACAAAGATAGTAGGCTTGTTGATGACAGAAAGGAGGAATTGATAATGTCAGTTGGAGTGAAGGCAGAACATCTTAACTTGTATTTTACATCTGTTGTCTCTCAGAAGGGAAACAAAGCCCTAGCTGGACATTTCTGTGCCACTAATGGAAGGAGGGAGCTGCAGCTCTGTATAAATAAGGACTTGGTTAATTTAAAGGGATTCAAGCCTCCAGGGCCAATGAATTATATTCTCAGGTACTGAAGGAGCTAGCAGAAGTTGTTGCAGAACTGTTTTGAGTACTCCTGGAGAACAGGCAAAGTCGCACAAGAAAAGAGCAAATGTTATCCCTGTCTTTAGAAAAGAGAAGCAGGAGGACAAGAGAAATGACAGACCTGTCAACTTGATATATATACTGAGCAAAATCCTTGAGCAAATGATTAAACAGTATTGTTGTGAGCACTTGGATGGGAATGCAACAATTAACAAGAGCTAGCATAGGTTTGTTACAAATATGTCATACCAGACTAATTTTATCCCCCTTCCCCTGCTGTTTTTTTTGTTTTGTTTTGTTTTTGTTTTGACAGAGTAACTAGTTTAATGGAGTAGTAGAATGCTGTGGATATAGCGTACCTTGACTTCAGCAAAGTATTTAGTTAAGTTTCTCATGATGTCAGACCACTAGGGAGACCAGACCATGAAATCAACCTCACAAGAAGGCTAAAAGTACTTTTATTGGGATTGGCTATAATAACAGAATCTTGCAAGTTTGATTGTGGTGTTCCTCCTCCTCCTCCTCCTCCTCCTCCTCCTCCTCCTCCTCCTCCTCCTCCTCCTCCTTATCTCAGGTGCTTCAAATGTTATCTGGACATTCTGAATTTTAAAAAATGTTTCAGCCCCTTTTGTCTAGGCAACAGCTTCTGCATATCTCCATCAAGGTCACCTTTTTTACTCTCTACATATGATAACTGCTATAATATGGGCTAGATGTACAACCGCTAGATGGATTCATAATTGGCTAAATGGGCATACCCATGGATCATAAATGGCTCCATATCAGTTTGTGGTATCAAGTAGAGGGCCATAGATCTCTGTCCTGGGCCTATGCTGTTTATTTTTTACCTGGATGAAAGGCTTGATAGGTTGATTATCAAATTTGCAACTGACACAAAACTAGAAGCAGAATCACAGTTTAGAAGAGACAGAGAAGATTCAAAAAGCTTAAATGAAATACACAAGTATAGAACAAAGAGACCTGGCTTGATTTGTATCACATAGAAAGGATCTGAATGTTCTAGTAGAATATGAGCCAACCACAAACTGGTAAAAAAGCAAATACTATTTTGGGATGTATTAATAAGAGCAAAGAATCCAGATCATGGGAAATAATTATTTTACCCTACTCTGCCTTGGTCAGGCCCTCTTGAAATACTGTGTCCAGTTCTGGACACTAAAGTCTAAAAAGGACTTTGACAAACAAGTGAGTTCAGTAGATAGTAAGTGGACTGGTAACCAAGTCCTATGAGGAATGATTAAAGGAACTGAGTATGCTTAGTCTATAGGAGAGAAGACTGAGGAGAGATATGATAGCAGCCTTCAGAGTAGTCATATAGATGAAGGAGTGTGGACTTGATTTCTATTGCCCTGGAGGGCAGAACCATAATGAATGGATTGAAACTACAAGGAAATAGATTTAGCTTGAGTATTAAGAAGAATTTCCTAATGGCAAGATCTGTCAACCAGTAGAATATGTTTGCCTCATGAAAGAGTATTTTTCCTTTAACCAGGAGTTTTCAAACCAAAGCTGGATAATAATCTGTCCAAAATGGTTTAGCAGATCCTTCTCTGAGCAAGGGGTTGAAATAGGAGTCTTCTGTGGTCCCTTCTAATGTGTTCCCTTTCTGGGATTCTATTGCCATTATTAATAATTTAACTCAACACTTTTTTTCCCTAAAAGTTGAAAGCATGGTGGCTAAATGAGTGAATTCCATGATGTGTGAAATAGACTTATTTTTATAGCAAGTATTATATTTGTTGAATTCAGTCCTATCTATAATTTGTACTCTCACCAATACTCCTATCAGGAGAAAATAAAGAATTTTTGAAAGTAAAACTCAAACAGAAGTATTTGCATGAATTAAAAAAAAATCACCACAGAAACATCAGCACTTTCATTATTGCTGCCTATATTGCTATGAGATGAATAGAAAACTCTATTTCATTTAAAAGGAAGGGCTAGTCCAGTAATGCAATCTTGTACTTAAGCTCACCCAACGGTGAGAACAGTCAGGTAAAAGCCATTACAGAAAGAATTTCAAAGGTTCCTTTTTCTGAGCTTTTCATCAACAATGCATCCCATTGTTTACATTTTAATTAACTTCTGTGTCACTGATTTATAAGAAAGATGGATTAGTCTTATGCTTTCAGATGAATTATTGCAATTTGAACCTATTTGTACCTTCAGTTAAACTCTTCAAAGCCTACGGAAGGTTGTTTATGTACAGGAAATCGAATTAGTAATGCTGTTAGTGTGATTTAATAATGTTTTGGTGGCTCAGCTGCCACAATGAGGAACAGAAATTGGAGAACGTCTGCATTTACATCCAGGCCCAGCTAGGACTTTTCCTATACTTTTGCAACAGATACAGCAACCATGATGTTAGCTAGCCTGCTAATATGGGAAAATTAAATGGCCACCGTGATCCCTAAAACATCACAGCCTTCAAGTTCAGAGCAGAAGCTTCTGGAAAGAAGATTCAACTGAACTTCTAATTAGCTGAAAATCAGGATGTTTATAACTAAAGAATTAATAAGCAAGCTAGAGAATAGCTACTGACGCACTAACTAAAATGAATGGGGACACTCTGTTTACTTAAGCTGCCATAAATCTGTCTCACTCTGTTTCACACTACTCCTTGTTCTTTAAATAAAGAAAGGAAAATTAACATTTATTTTCATCTACAGTTTTCCATAAGATGTGGACTTTTGTACACCATTTTTATCAAGAAGTTCATCATCTAATTTGAAGAAGTGCATAGTCCACTAGATATAGATATAGATTAGATATAGATATCAAATTCAGATGGTTCAATTAAAAATGAAGACTGAAGAAAATTTTCCCTTTTTTACTATCCTTGATAGTAAATCATTGGTGAATTGACATACAATCACCAGATAATTGGAAAAGATAGGTTTTAAAATGAATGTTTATCTCCCTCAAAGTAACCATGTTCTTCCTCACACTCATACATGAAAAATCCTTGTTTTATGTCCCTTATTAAGGGAAGATCCATTTGAGTGGCCTCATTGGGAAATTAAGGCCAACAGAATTGGGGGCAATGCTATTCTTCCTTTGGACCAAGTGACAGATGTAGGTGCTGTCCAGCTATGGTAACAAGATGGTTATGGTAGCTGGTTTAACCAACTTAGTGCAACATTGGGAAGAAAGTGTAGAGCAACGTTTCTTAAAGTATGGTCCTAGGACCCATGGGGGTCCCCCAAGACCCTCTCAGGAGTCTATGAAATCAAAAGTTATTTGCCAGGCTATACTGAAAAATAATAGAATATTAAAATCCCATCAAGCAATTGTGAAAAGCGGTAGTGGCAGTGAATGCGTCAATTTTAATTTTTAATATGGTAAATATTGATAAATATAATCCATACAAACAAATGCTCTTTTGGGGTCCTCCATCATCTTTAAAAGTGGGAGGGGGTCCTGAGAGAAAAAAGTTTAAGAAACACTGGTGATGAATCACTGTGTTAGTTAAATATACTTAGCTGAATTATTTTGATCATGGTTTAGAACTGCATGAATCCTAATGATTTTGAATACTGCTGTAAATAGTTAAAGTGGCAACTCTACTTCTGAATTGCAAGTCCTGAGTCATGCTTTAGGCCCATGAAAACAACCCCTTAACCATTAACATTCCCTGGATCAAATCCTTGTTCCTCATAGGACTTATTTATTTATATTTATTTTGTTGATACTATTAATATAATTACATGATAGATTTATGTTATATCTGTACCTTGAACAGCTATTCAGTCCAAGATAAATAATGCCTTGAAGTTACTCATGTATAGATAGCACCAAGTTAACAGCCGATTTATCCATAAAATTCTTCTAAATGAGCATATGGCAAAATGTGTAAATCCACTCTCTGCCAAGCAAAACAAAAGTAGCCAACTGTTCTCTAACTGTCCTAAACTGATTCCATAATATTGACAACTGAAGTGCAATAATATCTTCCAGCAGTTTTTAGTGAGCTTTTTCCTTAACTTACTACAGCTACTTATTTGATTGTTTATCAAATTATATAGACTCCTGGCAGTATTTAAGCATATAAAAACCAAATATAAGAATCAAAACAGAATAAAAATAAGACAATAAAACATCCACCAAAATAAATGACTGATTTTTAAACAGAACATCCATTTGACTATTCCCCAAAAGCTCTCTAAAATAACTTGACTAGTGTTCAAAAAACCATCTTCCCTTTGGAGTGCCAACCTGGTCTCCATACGGAAGTCTTCCAAGATGTGAACCTTTTACTTTTGAAGGTGCTACTCCATCCACAGTTACAACTGGAGCTGACAAAAAGCAACTCTCTCCTGCTGGGGCTTAGCCTCAGCATATTTTATCCCATCCAAATTCTAACAGTCTCCAAGCATCAGGTCAACACTCTCATTTTATTCCCTCAATGGCACAATTCCTCCACCCCAGCTTAAGCTAATATTCAAGTAACCTATCTTCCCAACTCCAGGAAACCCACTCCCATTGAGGCCTTAGGCTATCACAGGGGAATCCCCCCATACTTTCACTCTTGGTACAGGGGTGTTTTTATTTGGCTTCCTATCTGTTACTTGGGAAGCAGTATCTTCACTCCAGTTCATTCCCTCTATACTCTGAGGTGGCCCAGATCCCATCTCTCATGCAATGCAGCCAACAGCAGCTTCCGATGTTTCATTAAAAGTAGTTGGTTGCCCCCAAAGAGAACCACAAAAGCTCCCAACCATCTGGAAACCCATTTGCCCCAAATGTTTCTCCTCAAAGGTGTGGGAAATGGAAAGCCAATTTATATACTTCAAACTGCAATTCCCAAATGCAGGAATTCAGTCAACGTTAACTGTTAGTTTCTCATATGGAAGTTTGCTCTGCAATTCCCTTTCTCATAAGCTACTTACCTGCAAATGTGTCAAAAATAGTACTTAAGGATAGCCTCTATCCTCATACTTCCCAGATGAAGGATAATACATTTTTAATATGCCCACTTGATATGTTAAATCTTTGCTAAAAAGATTTGCTATTCTTCCACTGCAACAGTGCTAACCAACTCAAAGGCAAGTTACAGCTCCAATTAGATCAGATTTCCAAGCATCTACAATTTTTGGAGAAGTTCCTACTCTTCAAACCATGATTTGCTAGTTGTAGTTTGAGTGATATGGAAGCTGGTCTTTCCTTGGATGTACTTGTGCATGGAATCATCTCTCTTCTACAGTGTGGCAAGCCTTGAACTTGTTATAGGCATATCTCAAAAGCTTGCCTTTGAATATTGGCTAACCCTTACCAGTTCAATTTTATAGATATTTTTACCTTAGTTTTGAGGAGTGATTTATAACTATTATGTGTCATGATTTTCTATAATAAATCATGGTGTGGAAGTATTTTATACAAACTCATAATAAAATGAACCAACACTTTTACCTTACTGACATTTTCACAAAAACTACCATTTCTGCATTTCAGGTAACAATGTATCCAGGAAGAAGTTAGGCTTATCAGTATTTTAAGATCTTCATAAAAATCAGCTAGTAAATTGAAGTGTTGGAAAAGCTATTTCTGCATGTATAGTCAGGAACATATTTTCTGTAATTTCTTATAGAAGCTGAATTTTTAAACTAAACTCTTTTCACCTTAGGTTTTATGGATACACCTGAAAGTATTTGACCATACGGAGGTGCATTCCTTGTTCCTGTACCTGGGTGTGTAGCACACTGAACAATAACAGCAGGGAACATTTGTTAAACTATACAGATTTGGATCGCAGGTTATCCAGAATTGATCATTAATGGAACATGGGTTCCTTGTGATTACTTCACCAGTATTTCCAGTTTATAACTGGGGAATTAAGATGAAGAAATAGTGGCCTGCAACCAGAAATGTACTGGTTCTGGATATTATCAAGTATATTCAAATCTTAGACACTTCCATTTCATCTGCAAACAGAGATTTAAAAAAGAAAAAAATACATGTATATGCAGCTTCCCACAATGAACTACTTTGCATACATCTTATACAAGTCTTTACCGTATACATTTCAAATGCAACTTCTCCCAAATATGCCTAATTTTGTATACAACATCCTCACATTTTTAACACACTTATGGATATAAGAAATATTAAAGGATATGCAGTCTTGATGAATTTCCTGCCTGTTTATGGCACAACAGATTTTGATGGATCACACCATTTCACCTGAAAGAAATCCATGATGGATTTATTTGATATTCTTGTTTAGCATGAAACATCAAAGCAGATCCATGCCTTGACTCTTTGTCCACTTGTTTGGAGCATTTTGTCTTAAACTATAATCATATAACCTCCTACTTAGTAGACATATGTAGGCTTGTTCTGTTCTATAACATACATAACCCCCCCACACCCCCAATGGGTTTGGTGGCAATTACTTTCACAAAGGTGGGTATAAAATTGCAGCTTCTCATAAGGTTCCATTGTTAGATATTCTGGATTTCTCAGGGAGCAAATGGCTTAAATTTCCAAGCATTTTGTTCTCTAACATAAGTAACTGCAGTATTTTGAATTATTGCATTGTTGAAAGCCAGCCTGGTATAGTGGACTGCAGACACCTAGGTTTACGCTCACTACTAGCCACAGAAGTTTACTGGGTGACTTCGGGCTAATCACAACCTATCTCATAGCAGTGCTATGGGAACCTTGAGCTGCATCAGCAAAGACTGAATATAAATCTATCATCATCATCACGTTTTTCCAACATATACTCTCTGCAGAAAGAATATGCTTTGCCATACATATACTGTATTCCTTAAATGCATATTTAATAAAATAATCATTTCTAACATTGGTAGGCAGCCCTGCAACAAAATACATGAAAAGTTATATCAAATTCATAAGACCAAAATGCTTTAATTCAAAGATTTACTATTTGGGTCTAGACTGGAGCCCAAAGAATCACTAGGATAATGATTTACAGATTTAATGATTAAGAAGATGAGAATTAAATAAGGGTCTGAAGGGATTTCTGGAATAGTTAAGAGGGAGGGGAGACAATAGGTTTGTCAAGATCTGTTGAAGAGAAGGTCAGAAGTCATTATATTTCTTAGGTTTAGTTTCTCTCCTCTTCTGTTTTCTTGCACCTTTTTGTCTTCTTTTTTCCTTTTCTATCTTTTTCTTTAGATTTAACTTTTACTGTATGAAGAAAGAAAGAAAGAAAGAAAGAAAGAAAGAAAGAAAGAAAGAAAGAAAGAAAGAAAGAAAGAAAGAAAGAAGAGAGGGAGGGAGGGAGGGAGGGAAGGGAAGGGAAGGGAAGGGAAGGGAAGGGAAGGGAAGGGAAGGGAAGGGAAGGGAAGGGAAGGGAAGGGAAGGGAAGGGAAGGGAAGGGAAGGGAAGGGAAGGGAAGGGAAGGGGTCAGTTTGCCTTTGCTGAATTTGCCTTCAGCCTGTTTTTGCTTTTCTGCATATGTAGTACAAAAAAAAGAACACAGCAGCTGCCTGGGAAATATCTCCATACTTGATGGAGGTGCAGTGAGGTTGAAGTGCAAAATAAAGATTTTAAAAGCTACATCTGTCCAGCAAGCTCAGCTGAGTGGAGCATAAACCTGCTGAAGGTAGACAGTTTGCCCCAATAATATCTATAGCAATGAAATAATTTTCAGGTCCATCTTTAGGCCAATGGCCTGTAGAATAGCAGTATGAGCATTTCTGTCCCTCCTGTTCTTTCCATAGGAGATGCAGGAAGGTTATACTCGAAAACTGATAGGGCAAGGAAAGGACATTTATGTAAGATTAATTTAATGTCTCAGCTCCACAGATTCCTTGTTGATGCTACACTCTTTCTACAGATGTCACCTATCTTTAATTTGGGCAATTCTGAAACCAAAATCTGGCTTCAAGTTTGGTTATCTGTATAGAGCTTGATAGGGAAAGGTTTGGAGATAGGAAGGTATGGAGCTGAGCTGTTGGTTTAGCTGGATCTTTGATACATCAGCTATGACAACTTGAACTCCCTGAAAGAGCTGGAATTTGGAGGCATTGTTTTTCAGTGCCTCTAGTCCTTCTTAAAATCGTAATTTCAGAAGGGTGCTATTGGCTGATGCAAGGTTTGCCCCCTGTACTATTCAACACTCACATGAACCTGCTGGAGGAAATTGTCTAGAGGCGTGGTGTTCTAATGACATCAATATCCAATTGATATCCAACTGTATATGTAATTTCCATCAACATACATGGAAATGTTCAGTAATGGACTGGATGAAAACAGGTAAACTTTAAAACAGAAGTTCCTCCAGGGAATAGGGATGCATGCTGTGCTATTCATACCAGTTTGCAATTCAATGAATTTAGTTCTCTGTTTGGATTTCTAGCTTTTGATGGTGGCAGTGGTGGTGAAGAACACCTTGGCATGGCTAATGGCAGGGGTGCTAGATCTGGTTTCAGCAATTGGTCACCAACTGGGTAGACTTATATTCTACATGTGTCTATTTCTAATAAGTATCCAGAAAATTCAGTTGGTCCGTAGAACTGTGATCATGTAGTTAGTTTCAGTTTCCTTCTGTTTCTTTTGGGATATCTTTTCTCAGTTCCCTGTTTGTACTATTGTAGATGAAGATGTAAGAGAGGGGCTTACTTGTGCCTGCTCCAAAGCTTTGGAAGTCTGTTAGCAAAAGCACTTTTTTATTAAGGCAGGCTAACAATGTGTAATCCTGTGGCAAAGGTGGATGAGCCCTATCACTTTTACTAATTCTACTTTTGTTTTGTTTTTAATTTGCTTTTCTTTTATTGTGTTTAGTCACCTTGAACACTATTCATTGGTGGAAAGCCAGGACAAACAAAATTTTGATAGGAATTTGGTGGGATGACACACTTTTAGATTGTCAATTGATTATACTACATTTTAATATGAATTTGTTTTTAAAAAATGCAATATCAGGATTTTCAGTAGGCAGCAATCCTTAATCCAGTCTTCCTTTGTTAAGATTTTTCTAAAAGGTACTCTCAATGAATTGGGGGATTAACTTTCAGCAATTCATAAAGTGTAAAGATAGTGTTGGCAGTGCTGGACTTACTTCCAAATTTTGTAAGCATCTGATAATTCTTCTTCTTTTTTTTTTTTTACATTTTACGCTCACTGCTAGAGCAATATAAAGAATAGTCATGGAATTAAGTACATCATAATGCTAACCCACAAACCTAACACAAAGAGAGATGAAGCAACATGTGGCATCAGGAGACATTAGGAAAATGCGTTGGTTATTAAACACATTGTTGACAAACATTTTTCATATGTCCTTTTTTGTATAAGTGAAAATGTATATATGTATATATTTCAGCCCTGATCTGTAATATATCAAAGTGGGATGGAGCCAGGGGTATCTGCAAGGTATGATTTAAAAAATCAAGATGGTGGCTGCAATGGTTTGATCAAAGCTTCACCTGTTTATACACACATAAAAAACAGGTGGAGCTTCCATTGTATTATCCCAGCCACCATCTTGTGATAATATCCTGTGAAAATCTTGGATGCATAAGAAATTCTCTGTGATTTCAACTACAGTGGATTTGGGAGATCTGCCAGAACAGACTTGCCCTGGCATAGATGGAATCATTTAAAGAAAACTGCTGATATCTCTTGATCAAAAAAAAATTCACAAGTATTTTTCTTTTAAAAACCTATGTCAGGGAAATTTATACAGCAAAGCATGGTCATAAGAAAAATGTCTTAAATGAAGATGTATTAGCAAATTTATATTAAAGAAACTATGTACTTAAGGGGAAATTGTATATTAAAACTCGGCATGTTAAGAAAAAAATGCAAACCAAGAATTTTGAAGCTTTTAAATGAAAGTGTGTTGAATGTGGTAATCTGGTAGTACAAACATATAAGGACATAATTATTACCATTGGCTTTCTCTAAGCAATTCTATAAACATTTACTAAATGTGGCAGTTACACAAAAAAGCAAGAGAACTTCTGCAATAAGTTTTTACTCTTGTCCATCCAGTTTCTCCATCTCATTCTTTGAAACAACAGTTTGCATTCAGCACAAAAGATATATGATAGTTTTGGTAACCTGAAACCTCCCTTTTCTCACTAAGAAGAATTATTCCTTCATATAGTATATTTGGCCTTCCCTACTAATCCTCCTAGGAATTCCACACACATTTTGTTTATTATTCTAAAGATTTATTTAAGAATATGCATTGGCAGCCAGTTAAGTAGACCTGGATGCCAGAAAAATGCATTTGTAGATATATAACTTTAAACAGAATATTCACCTTTGCCAGTTCTCTTTGGGTATAAGAAAGCTTGTAGCTGACTATGTCTAGGATTAGTATGACTTTCTTTCATAACCAATATCTCATTAACAAAAACAAATGGCACCTCGGGCAACCATGGGAGGGTCACAATCTATAAAGTGGCAGGAGTGGCATCACTATGGAAGCCCCACCCCTTTCATATCTGCATGTTGCCACATATACAAAAGGGGGTGGGGCTTCCATCGTGATGCCCTGCCTGCCATCTTGAAGATTGTGGCATCCCTCACCAAGGGGTACCATTTAATGACACAAATCTGCACTTTTCCTATATTGAAATAATGTTAATGTAGACTGAGCCAGCCCTACAGTACGGTTAGGCAAAGTGAGACACTATGTTGCAGAAGGCAGATGATGAGATAGCACACGTTCCCAAAGGTATAATTATGACACTTTTAGCATGGAATAGCGGTGTCTGTTTGTATTTTGAAGTAACTGACTTCCTGTTGGATTATTTTTTATTGTATCTAAATCTCTTATACTTGCATGTTTTACAATTATCCACTCCTTTTGGTATATGTTCATATGTGTATATATATTTAAAGGAATAAATAATAATTTCAAATTGTGCTGATATTAACATTGTACCTAATATTTGTACAAGTATTGAACAACGCCAACTGAATTGTTCAGAAATACTGAGCACATTCATACAATGTGCTAAGCCTTGGTTTGTTTTACTGTGATTTCCTGAATAAACCATAATTGGCTGACTGTACAATACGCTAAGTCATATTCCAAAAAGCTAGATTTATATAAGCTGCTATGTCAAAATGAGACAAATCACTTTCTAGCTTAATATCATGTCTGAACTGATTTGTTTCACTTTTATATGTATTCAGTTACAAATATTTTGGCAACCATTTCTGCTTCACTCTGCAATATAGAAAAAAGAGATTTGCACTTATTTTCCTATGCAAATTTCCCTCAGATATGTATTTTGCGTACATCTTTTCCTAATACACATGTTTTTGAATGGAGTTCAAAAATACAACTTCATATCTAGCTTCCCATAATATACTCATATAATACACAAGTTTATATATAATTTTTGACCCAACATGTATACTGCAAAATTTGGAAACATATATAGTCCAAAGATTTAACTTGCAGAATGGGTAGCCTGGCACTGATATGATGGTTACCTAACCAATGTACTGTAGTCAGATTGTTGTAATTTGCAAGAAAAGTAGTAGCTTGGTCCTTATATGACTTGTGAGCATCGACAGGTGATTCTTTAAAGACAGCAAAAGAGAAGAATAATTTGGCAGGCACAAACACTCAGCCTGGAACTAGTTTTAACTTTGTTCCAAAGTATCGATTTGTCTAAGAAGTGTGAATTAGCCCCATTTGCTTTAAAATGCACATGAAGCAAATGCTCTATTATCCCCATCAGTAAGAAATGTTTGCTCGTAAAGACTCTAATAGTTGGTGCAATCACACTATTCATTCAGTGGATATAAGGAGCCCCTTTTTTTTTTCATGTTTTCCTTATTTTGAAGTGGTTGGATGGTTTACCTATCCACCGAGTTGTTTCCTTACAGGTTTTTGTTCTAATTAATAGACTTGTGAATAACCACAATTACCTTGTAGGGCACCCAAAACACTAAGCAGATGACTAAGTTTTCACTGAAAAAAATCAACTTGGTACAGTTTGCCTTAATTTAATCCATATGGGATAGAAGGAGGCAAATGGAAAGAGGTTGTACTGTAGTACAACATGGCAATTATTTTGCTTAACATCTAGTTTTGGCCCTGGTTTAAATTAAAGAAGTCCCGGGTGTGCAAAAAGTAACATTTCTTAAAAGTGAAAGCAAAGAGTCTTTTCTTATGTATTGTCATATGTTCACACGATATTGATTTCAAGGGAGAAAGGCATTAAGTTACAATTCTTCAGGGTCAACATCTTTTTTATAGCATTGGGATTAAGGAACAGCATCAATAATAATATGTTTATGTATTTCTGCAGCTAATTTGTTTTATATACTGTATATTGCCCCTGTAGCATCTTTTGATTTGGTGAAATAGATGCAATGAGAGGTTCATGTCACTGAACTCTATTAGCTTCTTAGTATTATTATTTTGCTTCACCAAGGATAATGTCTACATAAGAGCCTCAGGATGGTAGAAGAGTAAGAGAAAAGGTAACAGATCTGCAAAAGGGATGAGAGCTGGAAAGAAACATCTCAGCAGCTCTTTCATATTATTAGGAGACCAGGTCATCTAGTAAAGTTGAGTAATGGAAGTTTTGGGACAAAAAAAGGAGGAAAGTACTACTTTACACAATGCATAGTTGTGAGCCTTTGTTATGGAATGGCCTCTCTTATGCGGTGTGCAGATCCCTAAACTGTTGTATTTTAGGGACCTTTTAACATTCCTTCATTTTAGTTTTCCCCCAGCCATTAACTCACTCTAAGTTTTGTCTTTCATTAGATAGTCTTTACCCAGGAGAAGGAGAAGGAGAAGGAGAAGGAGAAGGAGAAGGAGAAGGAGAAGGAGAAGGAGAAGGAGAAGGAGAAGGAGAAGGAGAAGGAGGAGAAGAAACAACACTCCACAACTACATTTAAATTGTGCAGGATATCTGCAGGAAAATCACAAATGTCCTATTACTTTTCCTCCCTATAGAAGGCTGAATGCTAACTGGACTTCATTCAGGCTAACATTCATTCTGCCATGGATCACCGACAATACCTGAAGTCACTCCCATGACAGAAAAACAGAGAGGGCTCATACAGATTTTTTTTTTCCTGGTGGGAGAAACAAGTAAAATCTGATGCCGTTCATTAGCAAAGAATTGCATTTGGTTGTTTAAACAATGACTTGCCATTAGAGTCACCATGTTTTTGTCCTACCACTGGGCAGGGAACTCTCTTGGAGGGGTTCATTAGAAACCTAGCTGGAGGGCAGTCCAGTTCCGTAAGCTCCAGCTCTCTAATTGCTTCTGCTGATGGGTACTGTCTTTGCTTTTATTACGGGGGCATACTACACTTCTAATTAGATTGTTAAACGTAATAGGCTACCAGCACAGCCATAAAGGAATGCACATTTACCCTTTGTTAAATGTAGAGCAGTGCTCAGCAAAGATTCAGGAGTTTTTTTTTCTAGCCCATTTCCCCTCATCATCAGATCAGATAGTAATGAGACTGTTTGTTTGTTTGTTTTTTCTTCCTCAATTACTGCAGTGCAAAAGAACGTAGCCTTGATGAAGACCAAAATAAATGTCCAAACACAATTCCAGTAGTGGACACATATTTCCCTTTATTCTGTTGTCCCGTCATTTGTTTGGAATACTCAGCTATGCACTAATTAGAGCCCTTGTTCACTGTTTTCGTACAAAGAACGAATAAAGAAGGGCTTTAGAAACCAAACTATTCTCTCACTCTTGGGGGTGGTCTCTTAAAAAGGAACATTGGTGGGGTGATGAATATTCCCAAGATATCACCCAAGCTGTGCTGAATTTCAAGGTAAAATATTAAGAAGGGCAGAAGGGAGGTTCAGTCAAGCCAAAAGAGCAAGAGCTGGTAAATAAAGAACACTATTTCTACAGTTCTGACATAAAGCCACACACTGAAGTTTTTCCATGTTGGAGCTTGGTGCCTCTTTGACTTGTTTGGCCCAAGGCAAAGGCATCTGTAGAAGGGATTCAAAAATAAAATAAAGTTGGCAGCCATGACTGCATGATCAAAGTTCTGCCCCTTTTTCACATGCAACATGGCCACCATCCTGACTTTTTGGACCTTCATCCAGATGCCCCTGGCCTGAGGTCCCTTAATGACAAAGCACAGCTGAACTACTGAACTTGAACTGAAAGCTGTGACATACCGTGCATGTTCCAACTGAAAAATAATCTTTAAATTGTCAAGAAATGGGATGCATGACATAATCTAAGGATGGCATAAACTAAGGAATAGTGGAACTTTTTAACAGGTTTGCCTAAATTACGTTTTCAAAACTATATATTTGTTGCAGTCCAACAACTCATCACAATGGTTTGCATTCCCTGATCTAAAAACAAATGAAAGAATTGTCTCAATATTTTAATTCTGATAAGATTTTTTTAAAAAGGGCATAAATCACAACCATTGAGAAACTGAAAAAACTGAGAGGCACAAAAAGGGGCACATTAATTTACAATTTAAGCATGTATTTGCCTCCAAGTATGACTTGTTACGGTCAGTTTCTTTCTGAAGCTTTTCCAAATTCATCTGTCATTTTTGTAACTTGTTGAACAGAAGGTTTTTGGTACAAAGTCTTCTGAACAGGCTTCAGGTTAGCATATATAAACTAGGCCTTGGGCAAATGCTCTATACTTATTTAAGTTATGTGCCGAGCCATGTTATTATGTTGTTAAAGATTAAATAATTAGCAGAACATGGTCAAGATCAAAGCAATCCCCTGTGTCAATGGTAATTAGGAAGCTACCCAAAATATGATACCTAAGGACTCCTGCCCGTAACAGTAACCTGCTCTAGTTGAACTGTGTGGTTTCAGCATGAAATCTTATCCACCAACATTGTGTTTTTAATTCAAAACCTTTGTCTGATGTTAATTTAAGAAACGAAAGCATTTAAGCAGCCACAGCCACCCAAGGTACTCACTGGAAAAAGAATATAATTCATATCCATGCTAAATGAAAACAGCAAGCAAGACAGCTGGCTTGTGACCTCCAATGCAAAGATTGTTTGCCAGGCTGGGAGGCTGGAGGGGACACACCACCCAAAGTCATCTTCTCCCTTTTCTTAAAGACCTGATGTCAAAATACTCCCACAGACAGCCTTGCTTCAGCTCAAGTATTTTACCTATCCTTCAGACTCAATCAATCAATCAATCTGTCCAATGATTAGTCAACCAGTCAACCTAGTATCCAGTATCTTTTTCTTCTTTTTATCCATGTTGAAAACAGGACCTCAAAGGCAAGAATGTACTTTATGTTGCATTATTCATATGGATTTTGAAAGCTTTTAAGTAAGAATCCCTTGGACAATTTGTCCAATAACTTGAATAATTCTCTGAGTATATGTGAGTCTTTTTTCTTTGCTGTAATACAGAGGGAGGGAGGGGACCTCTGGCCCTCACATCTTACCAGCTTCTGCTAGCACAACCAATGGTGGGACATGCTCATGATATAGTTCAGTAGTCTGGGGAGCTTTCCCTAATATGCTAATACTGAGTTCTCAAAGTATGTTTCCTCTTACACTAAAAAAACCCACCTACAAATATTACTTAAACAGAATAGAATGCTTACATATGAATTTAAAATCCATAGTTGGGTGGTATTTTTTTTTAGGACCAACCCAAATAATGACAAAGGGTATACAAAACTTTTCATTAGGCAAGGTGTTAACAAAATATAAGGAAAAAACAAGAGAAACCCAATATTTTAAACCATGAGATATACAGTACAAGTTAGTTACAAGGACACTTTGGACTGAATGTAAAATCACAGCTAGGTGAATCAGATTTTACCTGATCTTTAGGAATAGAGGGAGAACGTTATCCCCAAAGGCCATTCCTTCTTAATTTAGGTTGCTATAATCTATGCTTCCAGCTATTGTTAACATGGAAGAGAGCAGAAACAAACAAAAAATTGCACTTCTTTACGTTAACAAAACCAGAACATAATTTAGATGATTACATAAGGTCAGTTAAGCCAAATTGTGTAGCATTAACTAGCATTTGAAAGAAATAAAACCATTAAAAATGTTCAAACTTTATTTACATGGCTTGTTCCTACTTATAGCTGAAAGGCAGAGCATATGCTCATTTTTTAATAATAGATCTCCTGTTCAGAGTTCCCATCAGCTAACTAAGTCATGAATTTCTCAGGAAATTCTATTTCCCATTCACTGGTTTTATTTTATTTATTTATTTGGAAAATGTATATGGTAGCCCATCTCAAATATATAACTCGGAGCAGCTAACAAAGGAATTTTTGCATTGGATTATTTTAATTTTGGTTATGGGGAGATGAGTGATTGTGTGTTTGTGTCCCATAACTAAAGTTAAAATAATCCAGTATAAAAATTCCTTTTGTTTGTCCAGAACTGAACATTAGTCAGTTCTAACTGGACTAATAGGTTTGGTTATTTTCATGGTTTTCCCCCCACTCTTAGAGTTTATTTTTTTAAGAGTTGTTTTGGTCCCATGTACTGTAAAACCATATGTCTATAGGATATGTCTAGGGAGCACCAGGTTGTGGACTTTGGGGCAACTTCTGGAAATATCTCTGGAAAGAGGTCTATATGAAAAGCTTTGGGGAAAGAAAGAAAGAAAGAAAGAAAGAAAGAAAGAAAGAAAGAAAGAAAGAAAGAAAGAAAGAAAGAAAGAAAGAAAGGAAGGAAGGAAGGAAGGAAGGAAGGAAGGAAGGAAGGAAGGAAGGAAGGAAGGAAGGAAGGAAGGAAGGAAGGAGGGAGGGAGGGAGGGAGGGAGGGAGGGAGGGAGGGAGGGAGGGAAGGAAGGAAGGAAGGAAGGAAGGAAGGAAGGAAGGAAGGAAGGAAGGAAGGAAGGAAGGAAGGAAGGAAGGAAAAAAGAACGAAGGATTGTTGATTCCAACACGATTGCAGGCCTGTGGACAAGACAAAGCAATAGCATGAAGTTGAAGAAGAGTGAATTGGAATAAAACCAGTAATTTTTTTCTCAAGAAGAACCTGTAGTGGTCCAATTTTGCTGAAT
This sequence comes from Python bivittatus, assembly GCF_059951505.1. Classification (NCBI taxonomy): domain Eukaryota; kingdom Metazoa; phylum Chordata; class Lepidosauria; order Squamata; family Pythonidae; genus Python; species Python bivittatus. The sequence continues at coordinate 20,264,095 of NW_028277056.1, read as the reverse complement.
TACAACTTCCAGCATCCTCAGCCAATGCTTACTGGTAAGGGATGCTGGGAATCGTAATTAAAAACTTCTTACGTTGCAACCCAATAAAAAGCAGCAGAGTAAAATTGCAATGTTGAGAAATAATGTAATTAATGTAACAAGACTGTGGCCAAGAAGAAAATGAAAAGGATCACTATAGCAATGATAAGAGACTAGTATTTTTTTTAAGGGTCAAGGAAATGAATATAAAATTCTGGTTAAAATCAGTTGTGATATTTTGGAAAATTAGATTAAAAGGAATATTAAGTAAAGGGGGAGAAGCAAGGGGATTTTAATTAGCTTCTCCACTCTTGATGGCAAGGTTAGGGTTAGGGTAATTATTTATTAATAACAACGACAGGAATTGTATTTTCCTGGTTTGCCCATAGTAGATTTTAGGCCAAATATCCAATGCGTTAAAATGCTACCATATCTATTTTGACTAGAAATTGTGGGAGTTGAATCTAGCACATTTACAAGATACCAGATTGGGAAGACAGTGCATTATCCCCCGTCTTTACTTAAATTGGCTGAATGTTCAGTAAATATACATATAACATAGATCAGTGTTGTCCAAACTTGGCCACTTTAAGATGAGTGGACTTCAACTCCCAGAATTCCTCATCTTAAAGTGGCCAAGTTTGGACAACACTGACATAGATGATACAATGCGGATGGTCAAAAAGGGCTATTCATAAAGAAGGGAGACACTGAAGATAGAAGACATGCAGTTAGCAAAATCATTTCCTACCCAACTGACATCCGCATAGGACTTTTTAATCTTCAAAGTGACTTTCAAGCCATTTCTGCTACAATGCCACCAGCATCGATGTAACCCAAATCTCCTGAGCAGATGTTTTTCTGAACTCCGATACTGGTGCTCTGAAGCTGGTGACACCGGCTACACTTGGAAAAGCAAAACTCCCCCTTGAGTCTATATGGAGGCTGCTGAAATTGAAGATAGAAAGGCAGACAGGGTCTGTGTTATCCTGCAACCATTTGCTATTGTTTATCTTTCTCTCTCTGTAATCGAAACTGGCTGATGACAGCAGGTAGACGCAAGCAGGGCAAAGGAGACAAGCTATATATCAGCGTAAGAGAATACAAGTTTCAGCAATACCTCTTGATGATAACTCCTTTTTCATGGATCGGGGATGAGGTAGAAAGGATTTCAAACCTACACAATCTTGACCCTCAGAGCTGAACTAGCAGCCCATCTCAAATGACCAACAGTTTAGAAACCACAACAAGGAAGGATTGCTTTGGGGGGGGGTGTTTTTGTTTGTTTTAGATTATTTTATCCTGCCTTGATTATTTTTATAAATAATGCAAGGTGGTGAACGTACCTAATCCTCCTTCCTCCTCCTATTTTTCCCACAACAACAATCCTGTGAGGTGAGTTGGGCTGAGAGAGAGTGACTGGCTCAAGGTCACCCAGCTGGCTTTCGTGCCTAAGGCAGGACTAGAACTCACAGTCTTCTGGTTTCCAGCCTTGGGCCTTCACCACTAGACCATCTTCGACTGTTTATAAGATTTATTTATTGCCTGAAAGCAGGATTCTATAAGATATTAATTAAAACAATAATCCAGTTAACTTTATTACTTTTAACATTTCAAATAAACATTAATTTACCGAATGTGGTACCACTGGTATAATTTATCCCTGAAGGCATTCTGGAAGAGCCATATTTTCACCTGCTTCCAGAATGCCATGAAGGTAGGGGCCACATTTGCCTGGAGAGGTAAGCTATTCCAAAGGAAAGCAGATGCTCCAGAGAACACCCATCTCTGGACCCCCTCCTGCCATACCTCCTGGTAATCAGGGACTCCTAGCAGGCGCTCCCTAGTTGTTCAGGTAGAATGGGCAAAAATTGTTGGGGAAAGGCAGTCCCTAAAACACCCAGGGTTTGTAAGTGTGACCAGACCTTAAATTGCACTTGTAAACCTATTAGTAACCAGTGCAGCTCCTGTAGCAGAGGTGCAACATGACAATATCATGTCTGACCCTTAAGCATATGTATTGCTGAATTTTGGACCAGCTGCTGTTTCCAGATGGGTCTTCAAAGGTAGCCCCATGTAGAGCAAGTTACCATAATCTGAGCTACCACCTTCAGTGCATCCTGTTCTAGGCAAGGCTGCAACTTGTTCACTAGCTGAAGGTGTGCAAAAGCCCTTCTGCTATCTTGACGCATCTCATACCAAAGTGCATGTGGGTCTGATCTTGTTCCCCTCCCCCAATTTGGACCCACCCCAGGTAAAAATGGAACCACTGTAACACCATACTTCCAACTCCTTTCTCTCAGAAGGATAATGTGGCTGACACCTGCTCTTCCACATTATGAACCTGCCCCATCCCATCCAGGATGGTGCAGTTCTGGAATCAGATAGACTCCAAATCAACAGCCGCTCCATCATGCTTGGGTGCAGTCTGAGCCTGTTTGTCCCCATCCTGACCTTCTCCAAACATTGGGTTATGACTTTCACCACATCTCCTAGCAGACCCAGGGGAGAGATCTGTAAATAGTAACTGATAATACCTCACTCCAAACTGTTAGAGGACTTATCCCAGTGATTTCATGTAGATGTTGAACAGGAGAGGACAAAGGACTGAATCTTGATGTACCTCACACCAAAGTGCATGTAAAAATGGAACCACTGCAACACCATACTTCCAACTCCCTTCTCTCAGAAGGATAACACGGCTGACAGTACCAAAAACTGCTGAGGGAATCAAGAAGAGATACAACAAGAACAGAAAAATAACTGTACTTTGCCAGCTTTATTGTTTAGAGTAGGCTGGAATCTGGGGTCTTAGTCATATCTGGTCAATTTTGCTTCTTGTTTTCCACCAGCATTGCTCTAATCACTTCTTCATTTCTGCTTCATTTCCTGGAGATTCTGAGTAACCCAAAGAGATAAGTCAAATTGGCAAGCAAGGAAAGGCCACTCAGGTGCCCAACAAAATCTTCCTCCAGGCTGGGGCTTTCGGAGAAGTAATGGCAGATTGAAGATGGCTTTGTTTTTGCAGAGCTAATGTCCTCAGTGGTTAAGAGGAGTCGACAAAGGATCCAGCTCTTCAGAACCATCTCCAAAGGAGATGATTGAATCACCCACAAATATTCCTTACAGAAGCTCCCTGTGAAGAGATCACAAATTAGTGATCTCCAGTGGATTGAGTACTCTGGGAGTCTCAAGAAACATTGAACCCAAGCCACAGCTCAGAGCCTTCAAAAGGACACTAGATTCACATACACTTCCTCTTTTAATTGACAAAGGAAACTATCTATTAACAGTTTATTTGGAATTCAAAACCTTCTGAAAGACAAGTTGCTGAATACCAGGAGATTTCCTTCTATCCTTGAAGAAAGAAGATTTAAATAAGTTTAAAGATTAAAAAGGAGAAAAAAACTTTAATTTTTGAAAAAACAAAAGGGAGTTTAGAATCTTGATTGTGGAGACTTTAGGGGCCAGATAGATTTGAGAGAATTTGAAAGAAAGATTAGGATGGCCCCAATCCTGTTGGCCTTTCATAAGGCTTTAAAGGCCTAGCTATATGATAATTATTATTAGGGCTAAGGGCCCTGTCTCTTGGCTATATGATAATTATTATTAAAAAAATGTCTAGGCTGCTGTATATATTTATTCCTGTATTGTTTTTAATTGCTTTTATTGTTTTAGAATTGTTTGCTGCCAGAGTCACTTGGCTGAGATGGGCAGCTAAATAAACTCCCAGGCTGCCTCTCATCTGAGAGAATCCCAGGTAGACTGGGTGAATCCGCAATTACCCCTACAATAGGATTAAACAGCCTGGTGTGGAACACCACCATATAGCTGAGAGAAAGGTACAATAGCAGCACCCCCGGCTTGTCCTGTTAACTCAGCGTTATGAGCAAGCTTCACATTTGGCCATGTGTGGAACAATGCCATGTATGGAACAGTGCCCCTTGCAACAGCTATGGTCTCCTTGTAAACAATTGCCACACCACCTCTCCTGCCCCAGGGCTGGGACTGATATAAAATATCCAGCTGAACAGATTTCCACAAGGAGAAATTCCCTACTTTTCATATGCCAGCTCTCAGTGATACATGCCAGATTTGTTATTTCATCCACAATTAAATCAAGGATCAGTCTGGTTTTATTGCAGCCAGATCTGGCATTTAGCAGCATTATCCTTCTCCTTGTGTCCTGTTTCAGAATTCTTAGGAACCCCTGATTGGCCTTTGTGGGAGACAGAAGATAGATCAGATAGAACTTATTCTGACCCATCATATTTCTTCATATATCCCTCTGGGCAACACAGCTGTAACAATGCTTGCTTCCCAGCTGAATTTGTCTCAAAGATCAGCAAGTTGAGAAGATCCTTGCTATCTAGCCAGCTATCACCAATTTTCACACTCATCCTATGCAAATTCACAGCTAATATGGATGCTGTTTCTCTAAAAGGAGCTAGAATTCCATAGACGATTTTCCTCCCCTGGCTATATTATCACAGGGAATTTACCTGTGTAACAGTATCAACAGGTAATAAAACTCTTTCCTCCTACCACATATCAATGCTCATCACCGGTGAAGGTGAAGAAATTATATGATGGACTCTAAAGTGGCAATTTTTATTATACCAGTGTTTACAAGCTAGTACCTGCACTATTAGGCAGATAAACTTTATTATAATTAAAATAAATCATGAAATTTTGGGAAATCACATTATGCAAGATTTTTTTTTTAAGTGGGGGAGAACAAAGAGGAAAAAATATATCACAGCTTATTTTAGCCTAAATAGCTAATTAACACAAAGGGTCCTTGAAAATTCTATCAAGATGAATTCTAGATGTGAAATGAAGGTACAGTGAGAGAGGTTATGTGAAATCAGATGGTCCTGTCATTGTCAGGAAGTCATGCATAGATAGGGATCTGCATAAAGGCTTTCCAGGGCCTTATTAACCAAAGGACATGTAGACTGGTAAATGTTTCTAAATAGAATAAGTCTGACAGTTATTTAAAAAGTTAGACCACAGATAGTCAACTTTCTGAGCCAGTGGGCATGACTCACAATAGGTTACCACGTATGAAAAACAATAGAGTAAGCCCCAAAAATGAATTCACACATTTCAAAGTTCCACCTTCTGCAAATCCCAAGGAAAACACAGAAAAACCTGCTCCAAGCCCATTGTGACATTGCCCTAGCCCATGCTGCATCATTCTTCCACACACCAAAAGGTTGACCACCATCCACCATTGGCCACCGTCCACCATGACCATGATGCTGCACTCATCTGCACAACTATAATTGCATCCCCCACCCCCAGTGACAGATGAAACTGGAGCCCTAAAGCATGATTCAACATCCATCACCTAATTACTAAGAGTAATAATTAATTAAAATGGCTCATCGAACAGACTATGACTGTCTGTCTTTCCACAAGTAATTATTAGTTTAGGATTTGTGATTTTGTATACATGAACTCTTATAAGCTACTTAGTTATTTCTGTGTACATTTCTGCCCTCAGAAAACTGGCTCATAGCAGTTTAATGCAATGAGAATTTAAAAGCAAAACATTGACGCAGCTAGGGTACCCAACTGTACTGCCAGCCCTGTTCCTAAGTCTTTTAGGCAGCTTACCATACAGAAATTAAATGGGTATGGTTATTTTTTCTTACCTCTACTACGAAAAGCTTCATACAGGTAAGTTATTCATATTTATGTTGCACTAAAGACACAGGTGAAGGGCTAAAAAACTGTGTATTTAAATTAGTATTGGTGGACACCATCATCAGGTTCTAATTAGCCTTCCCCAGATAGATGCCTTTCTGATAAATTGGACTACAAGTCTTGAAATGCCCATAAACTTTTAGAAATAAAGTAAAACATATCTAAAAATCAACAGATTAGGTGTAAAAGGTAAGAAAGATTACCTTGATGAAGATATGCAAGCATCCTTGTCAGGGTGACAAGGGATAAAACATATTTTAAGTCCAGATAATACTTGGAAGTGACTCAGACAGATATCACTTTAATTCGCTGAACTATAAGTAATAGGAGGAAGTACAACATAATCAGACTTGGGAGATTCTGTTATTATAGCCAATATAAGTAGTTTTAGCCTTTCAATGGAGTTGATTTCTTGTGTAGTGTATCTAGTGGGGCTGACCTCAAGAAGTTGACATGAATCAGCTTTTAATTATCATCACTTTATTCAGATCATCAAAGAGGTGAGCTCTATAGTCATCTTAAAAAATGCAGTTGTAGAAGATGGTATTTTGAAACCCTTTTATACTACACAGTGTTTTACTTCTTTCCTTGTTCACCTTCTTCAGAACCAAAGTAGAATGTGTTTTGCCATCTAAAACTATACAAAGGATAGGCAAGATAAGGATAAGAGCATTATTATTATCACCCAAAAGGAAAACACATCAATGACATCCCAAACATCTAACTTAAAGTTCTTCATTTCTTCACACATAATCGTTCGATTACACTTCACAGAAGGGATAATGGGGAATCTGTCATTTAGGCCATGGTTTTAAAACAAATGAGTCTAATTCACACTTTCATAGATCAATGTGCATTTTGGACTGTTGCAGTCTTTCATACAGCACCTTCTCCATATTGTGAAATATAGTTCTGGTTCAAAAAATATATTTTACAGGAAAATGTATAAAATAAGAGTGAATTTTCATAGTTTTTTAATCAGATGGAACAGAACAAAATTATGAATGAATGTACATATACCTAACATAGTTAGATCATTCTTCCCCAAACCCATGCTCTCTAAATGTATTGGACTTCAACTCCCAGAGTTCCCAAGCAGCATGACCGAAGGGGATATATTGAAAATTGAAGTTCAACATCTCTGGAAAGCACCAAGATGGAGAAGACACTTTTGTATGGTAACATATTCCTTACGTTACACATCTGTAATGAGGAATCCTGAGAGTTATGTGGTGCTAATGCTGTGCTGGAATCTACCTTGCAATTTCTCTCTTGTGAAAGAGGTTTCTGTTTTTCTACTGTATCTTCTTCTCAAGGTGCCTGAGAAGTTCTTTCAAATTTCTCTTGTTATCATTTTAGGGTTCTTTTATTATTATTCCACCAGAAATAATCCCAGGTGGTAGGCTAATCTGGAAGACAAAAAGGAGAAAAATACAATGACATGCAGCCTGTTATGTATTTATGCAAACAACAACCACCTCTCCATGGACATATCCTTAAAGTTGTCAAGAGTCAGTATCAACCTGAAGAAGACTTTACCTTTTATTGTTACAGGTGGTAGAAGATATTTGTGCTTGGGATTTTTTGTTTTCTATTACTCTGAAGTCTCTTGGACTGCCCATACTTTCTACTCTGAAAAGGGCCAACAGAAAGTGTCCTTCATTATGCCTTCCTTTGGGATTTAATTGAAATATGGGAAATCAGGAAGACTGTAAATCACTGGATAGATGACAGTGTAATGAAACAGAAGGTACATGCATACACTCATTGGCCATCTTATAACTAAGTGCAAGAACACCACCCTCCATTCTTGAAAATTTCTTTTTCTCCGTTGAAATAAATGTCTTCAAATGGAATGAGAGTTAGCAGGGGGGAAATGCAGGATAATTTTTCTGCAGCTTTTTCCAGTCTTTACTTGGGTTGCCTTAGATCAGGGATTTTCAACGTACAGCCCGCGGGCCGGATACGGCCCACCAGGGTCATTTATCCGGCCCACCTGCCTGATTGGCCGCCACTGCTGTCTATCAGAAGCAGAAGTGTCCCGCTGGGTCGGGAGCTGCAGGCGATCGCAGAGCCGGACTATTCTACATGACAGGTATGCCAGGTCCAGTGGCTCTCCTCCTCTCCTCATGTTTTTTTCAAACTATAGTCCGGCCCCCCAACATTCTGAGGGACTGTGAACTGGCCCCCTGTTTAAAAAGTTTGAGGACCCCTGCCTTAGATACTTGTAGAGTCAAACCAGCCACGTAAATGTGTCATTAAAAATCAGCAGGTGGAACCATCCGGATAGCCTTTGCCATCCGGATGTATTCAAATGCACAGGGCAAGTTGTGGAAAGGAAGAAAACTAGAGAGAGAAAGGCCCTAGAGGGGATTGCCACCAGCTTTTAAATCCATACCTTTTGTTCAGAACAATCTCAGTGGCATCTGTGTGGTTAGTTTGGAACCACAAAGTTAGTTAGCATCTGGAAAAAAATCATACAAGTCCAGAGAAGGCATGTAAAATAGGTGAGAGAGCAGAGGGCATCTAAGATAATATTATGACCTTGAAATATTATCTGCTAATTCGGGTTGGGTTAGGAGGCATTATACCTCTATCCCTATCCCTATCTCTATCCCTGTCTCTATCCCTATATCTATCTATCTATCTATCTATCTATCTATCTATCTATCTATCTATCTATCTATCTATCTATCTATCATCTCTCTCATCTCTCTCATCTCTCCCTCCCTCCCTCCCTCCCTCTCTCTCTCTCGTCTCTACAAATATTATGCCAGCCTATATACAAACTTCCTGACCTTTAGGGATTCTAAGCTCTCATGCTGCTGGGCTTATTTTAAATCAAAGGCCAATGTTCCAGCAGCTGTGTAAGTGAGGAACGCCTAAGAAAATAAATACTAGTTAGGGTGCTATTTAATGCCATTAACTACAGAGGGTGGAGGCTGGAGGGCAGAAGCTTTTCACAACTTTCATTTGCAAGACTAACTCCATGTGGTTGTCACAACAGTTGTCTTTGTGGCCAGAGCTGTATTGCTAACAGATGGAGACCTGGCAGCTTTTTCTAATTTATGCAGGCGCTTAGGAGGACCTGAGCGAAATGAAGTGTTTCTTGTATTAACCTTTACACAAACCTTTCCATGCACTGCTAATACGAGGGCTGTTTTGTAAGGTAAAGCAGAAGTGGGACCCTTACTCAAATGCACTCTCCCACTTCTATTTCATCTCACAATGGTGTGAAGAAACTCCAACAAGAAGAAAGGGCATCTGAGCTCTGAAAGTGACCATCACTGAAACATCTCTAGAAGCCTTGATTAAAGAACTGTAATGCAGATGTAGAAGTTTTGATTCACATTCAGAGATTTGCACATGAAAGGACATCCCCTGTGACTCCAGCATCAGGACCAACCCACTAGTCAACCTCCCCCTACTTGATGCTGTCAAGACTCCTTTGGATTACATCTCCAGAATTTCCAGCCAATATGATCACAGTCCCAAACATATCCAATGGGCATCAGTTTTGGCAAAGGAGATGTAGGAAGTACCCACATAATGAAGATCTGTATCTAAATATTCCAGAAAAATCAGCTAGATTAGATCAAGAGATAAATCTTCTCTTCTGCCTCCCCCCTGCCACCAAGTAAGTTTTCACAGGTGATACTTGGCCCAATGCCTGGTTTCCTTGCAGGATTTGCTGGTCAGTCAGAGCAAGAGGGAAAAATCACTGTGTGACAAAATTGCTATCTAGTTCTATATATAGTACATTGATTTCTTCCTCATCATCCCCTCATCTCCAAAGTCATTCTATAAACTCTCCAGGTACACATCTGCTGGGAGAACAGGAAAAGAAGCAAGACTCTGTCACCTCCAACCACCACCACATGATTGTCCTTGGAGTCCTGTAAAGTCATTTTGCTGATAGATCCTGCCATACAAAGTTGCACCTATTGCTACCCCTGACTGCTGGCAGAATTTGTTGCTAAATTTAGCCTAGCACTGAGCAAAGCTCCTTGTGTTTGTCCTGATTAGCCTGGCTGTGTCTTCTGTAGCTGACTCCAATAATCAAGTAAAAACCACTCATATACAGTAGGAGGGCCTCTAAAAGGCCCTTTTCAGCCTCTTTCAATTAATGTGCTCTGGAATAATAATGACTTCTTCCAATCCAATTCAGAAATCTGCTATTCTTCCTAATGTGCAATTTACTTTCTTCAAAAGAAGTTCATAGGGCAGCAATCCATTTACTTAATTGGTTTGACTATTATGGCAGGGGGCTTTCATTACGGAGTGGTTCGTTCCTTTACAGTGATACAGTTAATCAAAAGTAAAAGGTTAAATGCCCAGGAGAGTGGAGTATCATGTTCCATCACAAAGTAATAGCAAACACTAAATGTTGATGCTTCCTTGCATTTTGCTTCATGGTTTATTGGAGAGGAATTCCTCTCTGGAGATGAGAAGGCCACTAGTTTGAAAAATGACCATTCAGTTTGCAGTTTATCAGACCTGTTATTGACATATTTGGAATCCAGTTCTCTGAAGAGGGTAGAGAAAGGAAAGTGCTAACTGTAAATGCTAAGCTCTCTAATGAAAGAAGAACTTGTCAGCACATAATTTGATACATACCTAGTTATCTATCTAGCCCAGTCTTAGCCACTCTGTGGTGTGACCAAGGAGAAGAATTCAGTTGGAAATGAGGCTTTACTATCCATGCAGACAAAAGATGGTTGGCATCTTTTATCATCAGGAGAAGGTTTAACACTTGACCAAATGGTTGTTCCCATGTGAACCATGCTTCTTTCTTTTTATACACCAATGTATAAACCATCTTCACTGTTTCAGTTGCAAGAAATGTATTGCATTTCCTCCCATAAACCCAGCTTCAAATATATCCTATGCACAATGAGGGTCACTCTGCATTGTATAAGAAATAACAAGAACAGCCATTTAAAACTGGAATTAGAGGGCTAAGGGTCATAGAATGAGAAACTAGAGAAAAGCTTGCAAAGTCATTAGTGGGCTGAGAATATAGAACAGAGAGGAATTATTCAGATTTAATTACAAAACTAAGGAGCACCCCTACAAACAATATGTTTATTTGTACCAGAAACTAAACAAGATCAGTCAGTACAGTATATGCCAGTTGTCTTTAAGACTGAATAGCAGGGGTGTGGATGAACAATGTTCATGTGGATGAAGAAGTAATTATGATGAGAGGATATGAGACAATGGTTTATTATATTCATTAGACTAATAGGAATTAAGCATTACAATTTATCTGGCTTTGAAACTTCAGCCTTGCTATTTTAAACTCCTGTTATTGGAGGTTCTCAGCTTAGCTTAGGAACATGGTTTTTTTCTTAAAATTGCAAAATTGGCCATTATCCAACTGCACCAAAAATTATACAGGAAAAGAAGCTTCCTTGGAGAAATCTGTTACCTACTTGGGGAGGTTGGTTGACGTTGCACAGTTTGATTCTGGTTCAGCTGCTGCATCTTGTCTTGTCTTGTCTTGCTTTCCTTGACTTGTCTTACTAAGCTGCCCTGAGGAACCTTGCTATGCATCCTCCTAGAAAGCTGGTGCTTTGGAGCATTTAAATAAAGTTCCGGTAGCCAGATCTGACATGTGTTAACTCACATAATTTTATTTACAATATCATGAGGTGTTCTCACGTGTTGTTACTCTACTCATTATATGGTCCTTTCTTGGATGAGATAACTGAAACAGTTCACTGAAAGCCTGAAGAAGAGAGAGGTCCACCATGGACTTAAATAATTTTTTTTTCAAAAAAGATTAATATTAGTACTGGCTAAGAATTTTTCGGGCAAAACTATATTCTCAAAATTTTAATACTGATTCCAAACAAGAAAATAACAAGATATTAGTAGACACGAACAGACTGATATTCCTTTTGCATCATAGTGCCATAGTAAAGATGTCTCAACTGATTATGTAATCCATGTAAACTGTCTAAGAGCTACCATCTATCCATCCCATTAGGCATATTTCATTTAAACGTTTTCCTTTGCAGTCAAAATCTGATACGTATCAATCAGTTCTCTACTCATTCATCATCTTTTTGCCAAGCTATAAATCTCTAAGCTCCTAAGAAAGACCCTAATGTTTTCTGTGTATCAATATAAGCACAATTAGTGAAATACTGGGTAGTTGCCTCAGCTTCACAAAGCCCCACTTCAAGCTGTGCAGAGGAAAAGCCCAAGAGAAAAATGCAAAGGCCTTTTTTTAAATAGTTTTTTTTTTTAAACTATGTGCTGAGCAAGCTTGATTATGTGCCATAAAGTGTCAGCTCTTACCAAGCCACATAGATTTTCTCCATGACAATCTTTCCCTAACCTGGAAGTCTTTTGGGTCTTCCAATGGTGCTGTATCCAACTACACCTTGCTGCTGGTTGTCCTTTTCTTCTCTTTCCTCCCACCTTTCCCAGCATTAGAGTCTTCTCCAGAGAACTAGGTCTTTGCATAATGTGTCCAAAGTAGGTTAATTTGAGCCTGGTCATTTGTGCCTTGAGTGAGAACTCTGGGCTGATTTGTTTGATGACCCATTTGTTTGTTTTCTTGACTCCTCTTGATATTCTCAGGAGTCTTCTCCAACACTGAAGTTCAAAAGTGTTAATATTCTTCCTATCCTGCTTCTTCAAAGTCCAACTTTTGTTTCCATCGAGTGTCACAGAGAATATCAGGCTTGCACAATTCTAATCTTTGTAGATACAGGCACATTTGAATATCTTTTCCAAGGCCTTCAAGGCTGCTCTACCAAGTGTTAGTCTCCAGTGTATTTCTTGACTGCTTGTTCCTTTCCTGTTGATGGTTGCTCCTAAAAGGAAGAAGCTGTTTACCACTTTAATATCTTCATTGTCAGTTCTAAGGCTGGTTGTTCTACCTGTTGTCATTAGTTTGGTCTTATTTATATTTAATTCTAATCCATTTTTTCAGTGTGCTCCTTTATTTTTATTACTAGACCTTGCAGATCCTTTGCATTTCAGCTATCAAGGTAGTGTCATCAGTATAGCACAGATTATTCATGTTTCTTCCTCCAGTTTTAAAACCACGCCCATCCTCTTCCAATCCAGTTTCTCTTAATATATATTCAGCATATAAGTTGAACAAATAAGGGGACAGTATACAGTCTTGTCTCACTCCTTTGCCAAACTGGAGCCAGTTTCTTTCACCATGTTCTGCCTGTATTTTGGTTTCCTCACCTGTACATAGGTTTCACATGAGGACAATGAGATGTTCTGGGATTCCCATTTTTCTAAGCACGTTCCATAGCTTGACGTGATCAACACAATTGAAGGCCTTTCTAAAATCAACGAAGCACATACTGACTTCTTTTTGGTATTCTTGAGCAAGCTCACAGCCATGCAAATACTTTGACCAGTAATGGCAGTTGGCCCCATAAATTACACTACTCTTTGTCAATCCTATCTGAGAAGATTTGAGCAGTCTGCATTAAACAGATTCATAAAAACTAGCAACTTTAAAGTACAGCATGGTGCAAAAACCCTGAAAGACTTTTGGGGTAACTTTTTGGTCTTCTAAACAGAAAAAGGCTCCATGCAAATAGTATTCTGGCACTGCATCTCCTTGCAGCACAGCTACAATAATCAGCACATTTTGCCGAGTAATTGGCAGCCTGACGGTTATGAGAGCTGACACTGCCAATATTTCATAAAGGCTGAAAGAAACATTTCTCAATTCCACATTGCATAAACAAAGCATGCAGGAAAACCCCAGGAATGTTAATGATCACCAATACTTAACAATATTTAATTACAACCTCTCATCAGCTTGGCAGAGGCTATTAAAAAAATGTTCAGAACGTTCTTAAACATTCAGAGGTTGGGGAAAGGATTTAAAAGGCCTTATGTACTTATGCGGGGGGAAAAAAACAACAACCAATGTCATTTACTCCATTTCCCAGCCAACACCAGAGCCTTTCTCATTTTATATGATTTACCAAGAACAAGTTTTATAAATACTCAAGTGCTTAGTGTTTTGTTGCTTCCTCTAAAGAGATTATTCCATAATTCAAGAAGATTTTATTGTTAAATGTTTTCAGCCTGTTGATCAGCCTCAATTACCCCTGATTTTATCCCATTATATAATGATAATGTAGGTCACACTTACAAATAAGGCTACTGTATCTTACAAAGCAAGAACAAAAAATGCTGTGCCATCCATTGTATATTTGTTCATAAGTAAATTTCACAAAATTCAGCAGAACTTTCTTCTAACTAAAACATGTCCTTGGTAGGAGGTGATTTCAATGAATAGTTGCAATTGAATCTTCTTACTAAAAATAATTGCACCAATGTAAAATCCCATCTTCCAAAATGTTGCAGTAGACCACTAGTTGAAGTTAATGTTTTCATGATGCTATAACAAGAATGAAATAATTATACTGAATATATACATTCGAATCACCATTTTAGTGAAATTATTAAAGGAATATGCAGGGCCTTGTGCCCAGTTTTTCATAAGTTGAGTTTGACACCAGATAGATTCATTCATTCATTCTGATTATTTATATCCCACCAAATGGCTTGTAATAGGTGGTTTCCAGAGAAGGTATAGTGACCTGAAGACCGCTCTGCGAAAGAAGGAGGAGCCAATGACGGCAGCAAAACCAAGGAACCAGTGAGTAGACCAGTCCCTTGGAAACTCTCTGCATAAGGAAAGGATGGGAGATTTTCCACATGTGTTCCGGATAACTGCTCCTCACAAGGAAAACACAGGACAATGTTTTTCCACAGGTTTGAATGCTGGGAGAAGAAGGATTATCCATCTTGCTCGTAACCACAGCAGAGTCTTTTAAAGGACATTAAGTTCACAAAACTCACTTTCGAATCACTTTTGGAAATTGCCTATTAACCATTTTAAAGCTATTAGAGACCTTCAGAATGACAAGTCTGAAAAGTCTTCTTTGGGTGAGTTTATCTTCAACTCTGAACAAAAGAAAATTTAATTATAACCTTAAGAACTTAAAGAATCTGAAATAGACAGCATTAGAAAGTTATAAATGGACTAACGGTCCAGATAAATTTGAAATACTGAAAAACAATAAGACTTTGGAAATAATTATAAAGAACAAACAGCTTCTCATGGGAAATAGTTCTGTTTTAATTTTTGAAAGACATAACAGAGATAAGTAATCTCATGATTTAAAAACTAGACAATAGAGGGGACTAAAGATTTTAGGTAGAGGAAAAAATGCAAGTTTTTAAAATGCAAAACATTATAACAGTGAAAATACTGAATGAGGCTTTTGAAGAACTGAGTCAGAAATTAGTAGCCAGAATATCAACAATGTCAGTAATGATGTCTGCTTCTCTTGATAGACTACGTCCAAAAGATGTTATTGAAGAAATGACAGATGTAGAACACATTTTATCTGACAAGATAGAGATAGTATTGAAAGTAGATTTACAACCGACAGACCAAGAGAATGACTTGGAAAAGGATGTTTCACTGGATCTACAAAAGAAATTGGCTGATGTTTTAAAATTCAAAAGGGAAATACAGGTGATAAACCAAGAGAGTGACCTGGATAATTTTTTCCTACTGGATTTACAAAAGAGGCTTGTTAAAGCCTTGAAGAACTCTGTGTGATGGGAAATTAAGAGAAATCAAATCCTACAACAATATTTGAATGAACTAAAGATTAAAACTGTTAGAAGTAAAAAAATGGAATATAAAGTTGGTTTACTTGATCAAGGTTAAAACAAGATATGTTGTTACTTCTGGCAACCCTTTATGGACTTTCTGCTGATCCCAGGACTGAAAAGATGAAGCTTTATGGATTTGTCTATAAATAACAGATAAGATATGGGATGAAGAGCTAACCTTAGAGGGGGTGAAGAGTCACAAAATTTGTTTATACTTGGAAGTCACTTCTTTATATATATCTTTTCTTTTTCTTTATTATATTCTTATTTTTTCTTTCTTCTCTCTTTTTTTTTCTTTTTCCTTGTACCTGTTATCTTTTCTTTCCATTACCTTTTCTTTAAATTTAGCTTGTATTAGATTTTACTATTATAATCAAAATTATCCATATATATATGGATAGCTTGCAATAAGTAAAATCACAAAATTAAAAAGTAACAGCAATTACAATAGCAACCTAATGAAGACAGGCAGAGCATTCTAACTACTCAGTCTAGCAGGTTAAAATCCTGCTGACATTTTTGGGGGAAAACATTTTTCATACTGCTTAAGAGAGGAAGTGGTTATAACCTTCAATGACTGGTGTAATAGGAAGCAATGCAGAAAGTGATTGAATCAACTCTTGCCCTCTCCAAATGGGCTTCTCCAAGGTATAGGACACAGAAAAGAGCTTCTCTGTTTTAGGACAGGCTGCAGTGGGAGTGGTTAGTCTACCAGGTATCCTAGACTAAGGGTTTTCAAACTTTTTCAGGCCATGGAACCTATTAGGTTTTGGGGTTTTTTTTAAAGTCCCAGAACTCTTGATCAAGTGATAAAGCTCTAATGATAGAAAATTGGCTGCATTCAAGTGAACTTTATTTGCTTATTATTTCCCTAAGTTTCCCACAGAACTCTGTCAAGTTCTTGTGGATCAGTCTTTACTACATTTGAAAGTAGACAGACTTTCTGAAAATGTTTCAAAAGTAGCAAGCTTGAGAGACTACAAAACAGTACATGAAAATGCATCTAGCAAAGTCCTGGTAGCCCCCTTTCAAGCTAGGTGGCTGGGAATGTTGAGGGCTGTAGTCTAAATGCATCTGTAAGGTACCACATGGGAGAAGACTAGCCTGGTCCTCCAGATATTACTGAACTATAGTTCCCATCATCCCCCATGCCATGCCATGCTAGCAGGTGCTGCTGGTAGACAATTCAGTGCCCAACTCTTCAAAGTAGAATGAACTTTTCAAATGAGAGTTAAGTCTTCAGTATGGAAGACAGTGTGTCAAAGGCTCTGGGAGATACATATGAGTTTCTGGCACTCAAATATTGTGTACTGTCAAAAAAGTATGTTCATACTATGTAGAAAAAAAGAGAGAGGAAAAAAAAGTTGCTCACACCTGTTCCAGTTCAACCAAAAGGCTGCTCACACAACTCTAACGTTCCACAAGCTGGAGATACATTTCAAGGTTGTATTAAAGCTAGATAGTGCATGAGACATACAAATTATTAAAGAATGCGTTTCCCCCCTCTGTCAGCTCCAATATACTTCTCTTGTGAAGCAAAACAGATGCTTGTGCTAAAAGCTTTCCAAATATTTGTGTCTGGCTTATAAATCATACTGTGTGTTGGTGTTCCCCCCCCACACATACACCAAATTTTCAGTCTAACATATGACAATATAAAACCTCAGTTCTAGTTAATGTGGTGATGGAATGAGTACCATCCAAGGTTACTTTGGGGTTAGGAGAGGCCAAGTCCTTTCCCTCAAGTTCACACATTCAGATCAGGAGCTTGCTCACATCCTAGGAATGAGGCTCATATTTCACTAGAAGTAATGAGTTAGGTTGAATACCCACTCCAGACCTCTGCTGGAGATGGAAGAAAGCCAGGGCTGGTCAGAGTGTGAGGGTACCAAGTTGGAGAAGCCTACATTTGTATCTGAGCACTCTCCTGTGACTACATTCCAATAGCAATCATCATTTTTTAAAAAAACTGAATTATGCATACTGTCTCCTATGATCAGATGTAAAAAAGGACAGGATTCTCCTACCAGGAATAGTAGTTTAAAAGGCAAATACCTCCACATCTCAACTTTTAAAATCCTTTCTTCTGCACCAGCAGTGGGCAATCTGTAGTTCTGGAATCACAAGGGTCCAAAGTCCTCTGCAACAGGACCCAAATAGCCATTTGAGCTTCTCCGTCAAATTTGTGGACAGCGAAGTTGGGTGGCCATGTTCTCTGAAGGAGAAATTCTCCAACAATTTTTGGAAGGTTCCAGAGGCAGGAGCAATGCTACTGAAAATATCAAATCAGGGGATTTCTTTCATGATGCTTTCCTTGGGATTGACCTGAAGTGTGGGAAGTCATGGAGGCTACACATGACCAAGACAGAATTGAACAATGAAATATAGGACTTAAAATTTTCCCAAGTTATTTTCCCCTTTCAAGAAATATCTGAGGCAAGCTCTCCTTCCCCAGAGTGAATGATAACAGATGAGGAAAAAAGTATAGGAAATCTCTTCTGCCTAGCCCTTGTTCAGATCCCTAGTAAAAACAACTTGCACCTACATCATTAGCCTCCTAGTGGCAACTACTAGTGGCAATACTGTTTTGTCTTGTTTATACTGGGTTATCTCCTCTCCACCAAGAAAGGACATCTGCTACATAAGCTCTTCTAGCCAACAAAACTGAGCATTTAGATTACACAATTAAGAACTAAAACACAATCCAAAACCATACCAAACAACTTCATCCAATTGCACCTCCAATGGATTGAAAATATAAGAATGAGCTACATTACCAAAACCTTTGTGAGCCTTGAAAAGTGTCCTGCAAATCCTTGTACTGTGTCCCGTCTTAGGGTCAATCTCATGAGAGTTACAGATTTACTGCCTTCAATAACTGGCAATTCTGGGGAGATCAGGCAGGTATAAAAAGGAAACGAATATCTTAGACGGAATGAAATGGAAATACAGCAGCATTTGAAACAGACAGACAGAGAAAGGAATTTAACTTAAGTGTAATCACAGCACATGTGTGGTCCCAATATTTCTGGGAGAAATTCTTCTGGGGCTGCATCAGAGCTGTGTCAGGGTGCATTACTTTTCTTCCAGGGAACCCTACCAGCTGCCATCTGTCGTCACCACAATGCTATTAACTTAGCTTTTCTTTTTCCTTTTCTTACAAATCTCAGCCTTATTACGTTTCTCCAAAATGAAAGAAAAGAACTATTCATGTCTGGTGGCATAGTTTTATTGAAGGCAGTCACATTCTTTGTGCTTTTTTGCCCACTGTGATACTAAACATGTTATAAAGTTACCTTTGCATCTTTATAGTGCCATAAATTCTTCATTAAATAAAGGAGAAGAGAAAGCCTGCACACGTAGGATCCTGTTCAGTGTTGAGAATATTTACAAGTCTGTACTGCAGTTTTTCTGGTGTTTGCTTTACTTCTTTATCAGCTTTACTGGATCAAAGTCAAAGTGTGAAAAGGAATCTATTTCTGATAGGAATTACGCTGCATCTTTGCTAAAGAGATCATTACATCACTTTAGCATTCTGGTTGCATCCTTCTTCAGTGCAGACTTGAGTGACCCAGTGCAGAAGCAATAGTCATACGACTGCTTCATCAGCAGCTCAGGGAATTAGCATGGTATGCCCTGAACCTCTCTTTTCCTGGCTCAAGCAGAAGATTGGACTAAATAGTCCATAAGACTCCATCAGCTTCATGAACTGATGTAACTGATTCATCAGTAGCTAAGGATTCATTATTTAATGTTATTATTACTAGTATTTCCAAGGAAAGGTGATTGCAGAATTTTCTGCTTTATAAGTGGTCAAACCTTAGGTACTTTGAGCTTTAATTTGGGCAACACAGCACAATTTGCTTCATGCAACAAAATGTCTTGGATGAACCTTGGAAATTAAGATTCTGGTTGCTGCCCTGTTGAGGCAAATGGTGTTGTAGAAGTATGGCCAGCAGAATTCTCCATTGTCCTCAGAAGACCCAGTTTTGGAGGTTTTCTCAAAGCAAGTGCTCAGAGAACTCCAGTGGTCACATTCTCACTGGATGAAAGCAGCTAGTGTAGTTCTCCAAAGGGGCACTTCTGGTAAAGTGAAAACTTAAAACATCTGGAAGATGGCCACTTTTTTTGCTGAAGGAAATCAGGCAGTAGAGCTCTCCAGAGCACACGCCAGGGTCAAGTCTCTGAATTGGGGGGTCCTTTTCCAGAGCAAGGCCATATGGGGCAAATGGTCCTGAAGTCTGGCTGTATCACAACAGCAAATGTGTTCTCCTCCCACACTCAGGAGGGATGATTCAGATTAGCCTTCTTTAACCTGGAGGGCATCGGGTTTGGGAAGCAAAGTTAAGAATCTGAATGCCTCTGCTAACACACCCATTAAAAGGAGGGAGAGAAGTAACCAGGACATCTACCCACTTCAGTTACCAGGACAGGTAGAACTAGTCCTAGTTGCTGTTTGTGAAATTCACCCATGTGCATGGTCTGATGAGATGTGAATAAGAAACAAGAAAAGGGAACCACATAATGAATGGGCAGCCATATGCATTTGGGACTGGGGAACCAGACAACAGTGCATTGTGAAACTTTGCTTAATCTCTAGGATCTTCAGTGCTGAGTGCTTCTAATCATTCTTTTTACTTACTGTGCTCCTTAATGATAAAAATAGTGCATCCTGGCACACCATTACTCTGAACATTAAACTACTACTAAATTATAATACTTCTCATATATATAATCTCAGTAATACAGCATTCCACTTCTTTGGACAACAATATGGGTGTTTCATAAAGTATCAAACACAATTTGATATGCTATGAAATAAACATACACAGTTACCTTGGATTTAAAATCTGAACTCTTGTTTGCAGGGATAAAAATGAGGAAGGAATTTGGAAAAGTGGGAAATCCTAACAATAAATCCCCACTTACTTTGGGAGTCTTTGATGCCTAACCTGGAATAGCAAGGTCCTTCCTTTCACTTGGTGGTTTGTATGTTTGTTCCTCATACATTGCTTTCCTTTTTTGCTGTTTGGGCTGAGTTGTTTATCACATCCCAGGGTGCTAAAAGAACTGGAGAATGTAATCTCAGAACCACTAACAGTACACTTTGTGGAATGGATGGTCCCACTACCAGGGATTTGCTGTTGGTTGAACTACCATGCCCCACACATGGTCATGAATGGTTCTATGTCTACATGGAGACTTGTATGCAATGGGATATCTCAGAGTTCTGGGTCTGGTACTGTTCAACATTTTCATAAATGACTTAGACAAGAGGATAGAAGGGATGCTCAGCAAATTTGCAAACAACACAAAGCTGGGGGAAATTGCTAATACTTCAGAAGACAGGCTCAAGGTTCAAAAGGATATTGATAGACTTAACATTGGGTCTTTTCTAACAAAATGTAGTTCAATGGTAGGCTTCTGCATCTAAAAGATAGGTGGTACCTGGTTCATCAGTTTTACTTATGAGAAGGATCTGGGTGTCCTGGTAGATCAAGCCTGAACCAGCAGTGTGCCACAACCGCCAAAAGAGCGAAAGTAGTCTTAGGCTTCATCAACAGAGGTACAATGTCAAGGTCACAGGATGTGATAGTTCCACTCTACACTCCACTGGTTAGACTGCACTTGAGATACTATATCCAGTTTTGATCCCCACAATACAAAAAGGATGCCCAGGAACTGAAAAGTGTGCAGAGAAGGGCAACAAAAATGGTGAGGGGGTTGGAGGCTAAATCCTACAAAGAACATTTAAAGGAACTGGGTATATTTAGCTTAAGAAAGAGAAAGCTAAAGAGAGATATGACAGTAGTCTTCCAACACTCAATGGGCTGTCACAGGGAAGAGGGTGTGGATTTATTCTCCATGATGCTTGAGGGTAGGACAAGAACCAATAGGTGAAAGCTTTACAGAGAGAGGTCCAAACTTGAAATAAGAGGAATTTCTGACCATACTTAAGCAATGGAAAGGCCTTCCTCTTGGAGTCATGGGTGCTCCATTATTGGAGGTTTTCAAACAAAAGTGGTGTGAGGATTCCTGCCCTGGGCATCAAGTTGGACTGGAAAACCCTAATGTCTCTTCCAACCATTTGATTCTATAATTGGTTTTTATTTTGAGATTTGATAAGAATGAGGAAAAATGGGTTAGAAGTCATGGATAGGCAGGCAGAAAACAAAAAATGTAAGAGAATATAGAATCTGATTCAGGGCCTGGAGGCTGCCTTCTCTGTACAGCATCTGCTTAGCCACTGAGACTAGGAAGATAGGACTTGCTGAGGGTCCTTTCTTTGAGATGATGCCTTCTTCAGGGATCCCAGGAGTAAGTCTTCTCAGGAAAGGCCCCCATCTATGGAACAGCTTAACCCACCTATCCAGACTTCCTAAAAAGCCTTAATTTGGTGGAGGCTTAGCCTACCCTTGTTGTCCGTGCTGTTATGATACATTGGTTAGGTGTGTTTCACGTCACCAATATTTTTAACCCTATGTTTTGCCATTTTGTAAGCGGTTCAGAACCAGTGGAACTGAGCGGTATAGAAGCCTGAATAAACAAATTAAATTAAATTAAGTTAAATTAACTTACTCCTTTCAGAGTAGAACTGTTGTTGGAGTGTGAACACACAGAAGCAGGCAAGCCTTCAAGCAGCCAAAAGAGTTTTGTAAAGGACGCGGCTGCTGTAATGCTTCAAGGAGAGATTCCTTGCTTGCACTAACCTGCTTTGTGCTATTAGTGCACTAACCTGCTGTGCAAAGCACTTCTTTCTGTGCAGTAGTAACGTTATAATTATCTATATATTGTTAGGGGTGCCTGCAAGTGCCAAGATACATGCCCGAAGTTGAAACAGGCACTTCCAGCTAATGCCCAGCTGAACCATTGTTTTTCCTGGCTCTTTCCCTTTGGAGTCATTACATAAAGAAATTGGGGCTGAGGGGAAGGGAAGGTCACCTTACCCAATGGATGGATCTACCTTTAAAGCCTATTCCATGAGCTCATGTCTTCAGGTTCTTTCTTGTTACAATAAGCACCTGACCATGCAGGTTTACAGGTTCGTTACAATGAGGAAGATCAAAGTGGGGCAAATCAAAAAGAAAACCAAAACTGTGAAAACCTTGTGAGTTTCTGGCACTTGAGTTTTTGGCTTTCATGTGAGTGAGGAGGAATTTTATCTTTGCCTAAAAAAGTGGCAAAAGTGAAGTAGACCAAAAACTTTGTTCTCCTGATAACGTTTTCTGCCACCCTTTCCTCCCCCCAAATAATGTTTATTCCATCTTAGCAGGAAAAACAAGATTGGTCATTTGATAGTGGGGCACAGTGTATAGTTGTACTCTACTTCATTTTCAGAACTTCATGAATGCATGTCTGCGGTCCATAATATAAATTCAAAATCACCCTTGTTTGAATTTCGCCATCCAGTTTCCCATCTGTTCTTCTTTTTTTTTTCATCATCAAGACTTCCCATCTGCTTTTCTGCTGCCCTTTCCAATACAATGCCTTGCAAGACTGCATGGCTTTCCCAGGCTGATCTTTCTTGCAAATTTTATGGTGCATAAGAAACAATAAATATCCATGTTTTATACACTTTATCCTTGTTAATTAATTCCATAGCACATGCTGCTTCTAAAATGATATTGTCCAGAAAGTCCACATGGCAACATTTTACAGCTTTTTAAAGCCAGGTGGATTGTAAGAGTTCTGACATTAGCACTAATGTATTTTGCATCTACGTGCACTCCTTGAGAAAGATATATTCTAGAAAAAGGAGGTTAAAAGCCTGCATTCCTATAGTCTAGAGACTGCTTTTTTATTGGAATTTACAAGAAGCTTAAAGGTTGCATTTGTATGGCAAACCCCCACCATTTAACGGTTCTTGTGATCTCTGGGTGGCAAGAGGCAGAGTCGAGAGAAAATATTGCCCAAGACTTTAGCCATGAAATAAGACTGAGCGATGTGGGTTTGCATTTACTGAACCATTAACAGCCAGTTGCTTTCTGCACTGACTGTGTGGCTGGTGCTAGAGCACAGAAGATGCCTCTCTGAAGGAAAGAAAATCTTTACCCCCCCTCCCCCCACCCCCGCTTAAATAGTAAAGAAATGTTTCTGTACCATCCTGCACATTTTAAAAAATATGTGCAAGTCTTCCATGGGTTTTTTTAAAGGAATGTGAATGCTAAATAATTGTTTCACGATTCCCCTAGGATGTAGCCCTCAAAGGGGAAGGGGAAGAGGACCCCTTTTGAAGAGGATGACCTTGATTCTGATTCCAGAACAATCACTGCCATACAGGTAGTCCTCACTTAATGATGGTAATTGGGACCAGCAACTCCACGTGATCACCATTTGTGAACTCCTGCCGGCTTCCCCACTGACTTTGCTTGTCAGAAACCAGCAGTGAAGGTCCCAAATGGTGATTGTGTGACTGTGGGGATGCTATGACAGTTGTAAGTCTCCTCATTCACTGCCATTGTAACTTTGAACAGTAGCTGAACGAGTGGTTGTTAACTAGGACTACCTGTATATCTAAACATTCATTATTCACCCAAGTATTAGAGTAAGGAGTAGTCTTTCAAATCCAGTTTGTTTTCAAGTGTTAACTATTTGGATCCAGAGAGTCTGAGCTTGCTTTCAAAATGAAAAGGGCCTTCACTACCCTAGCAGATGATCAATGCCAGAAACTACTCCTGGAATCAGAAGATTTTGGTATCACAAGCCACTATGTCTTGTGTGTGTGTGTGTGCATACACAAACAATAACTATAATAATAATAATACCCTTCTGGATCACTTGATGGAAATGGCTTTAGGAGACATCACACTATATTGACTATAGTATTAACGTTTTTCTGTATATTTTACTTTAAAATATAATTTTATATGTTGACAATTGCTGTTCTACTGTTATTTGTCATTCTGAAGAGACTTTTTCCCAGAAAGGAAGTCTATAATTACTTGAAACAAACAAAAAAGAAAAAAAAACAAATCAATCTTAGGACATTTCTCATAAATTTGGGGAACTAATACCAACAGAACCTTATTTTACCTGGTAAGAATAATCAACAAATTGGACATACAAAGAAATTCTGTACTTCCTGTAAATATTCTACAGTACAAATCTGAAAATATGCAATTTTATCTTATGACATTAAAGCTGGTGCATAGTCTTCTCCAAGCTGCATGTAATCACTTGCCAGGATGAAAAAGTCATAGGTTCTTCACTGCAGAATGCATTTCTTTGTCACCCAGTATCAATTCTTTTCAATGGAAACAGATCTTGCATTCATCTGACATTCATCAAGTCTAAGTAATTAAGTGATCAGAGTTCAAAGAAAACATTTCTATTTGCCATCTATTTTCTGCCATCTACCCTCTATACATTGGATCAGCTATGTACTTTTGCCTCAGCTAGCACTAATGATTGTCACTTTGTGGGAGAATATATCTGTTATGACTTATGTTCCTAGCTTGTTTCAACAGTGATGAGAATTTAAAGATGGTATATCTAGTGATCATCTGCATAGGTTATGACCTATGCAGATGATCACTAGATATACCATCTTTAAATGGTATATCTAGTGATGTAGATATCATCATCTGGTATATCTAGTGATGTAAATGAAGCAGGAACTTCAGTCAAATGAATATCTACAACTATTAATGTTGAATAGTTGATTATATGTAAGTGGCATTATATATACGTTTTATAGGTCAGCAAACTGCAAATCTAGTTTTCTGTCCATGCTGTTTGCTTTCTCACCTGTTCAAGATCATTGTTCCATGTTTCTTCTGCAAACCTAACATGAAATACCTTGATCATGCTTGTCTTTCCCATATTCTCTATCAGTCCTGTATTACTAAGAAAATCAGTCTGATTAAAAATATCCATTTTAAGAAACTTCAGCTTTTAAACTTGCATTCTAGAGCCCAGAATAAGTTGTCTGAAATTCGTTACCTAAATTCCTTGATGAAGTGCTTACTTATGATCTTTGCCTTTTCACAGCTAGAACTTCGCAACCACCAAATGTTGCAGTCAGTCAATAGAATAGTTGCATACAGGGTTGGTTTGTTGGCTTCTGTTTTTCTCAGGCTGTGCTAGAGTTCTGAGCCTCCTTCAAGCTGTTCATTCTGTCAGCAAAGTAGAACTTATTCTTGCCTATATTTTCCTTCTTTCTGTCATACAAACATCTTCATCTTACAAGCAATGGTTAAGACAACAGATCTTCGCTTTTTAAGAGAATGAGAGACCTGCAGTAGAATGAAGATGCTGACAAATTAAATGGCATGACCAAATTAAATACTAAATTAAAATGAATTTCCTGCTAAATTTCTGCAAGCAAGACTGTCCAGGAGAGCTGGTTTGGTATAGTAGTTAAACACATCAGGCTAGGAGAGCATGAGTTCCAGTCCTGCCTTAGGCACAAAGCCAGCTGGATGATTCCCTCACAGCCCTAGAAAGAAGAGAATGGCAACCATTTCCAAAAAGGCTGCCAAGAAAACTGCATGGACTTGTGTAGGCTGTCACCAAGAGTCAAGACCAACTGAAAGGCATGTGTGCACACATGCACACACAAAGATGGTCTATACTGAATGAGTTGCTCTGGGGTGATGCGTGAACTTAATTAAGAAGTGTTAATGGCCTGTTATATTCTAGGGATGTGTCTTTGTAGACCAGGGGAAAACCAGGTATCTCTGTATAAAATTAAACTAGAACTTAATTTAAACTAGAATCTAATTAAACTAGATTTGAAAGAAGGATGAGGCAAGGCACAAAAACAAAGAAATCTGAGTTTGGGCTCTATAAATCAATAGAAGAAATTGATTTATTCAGAGTCAGAGCTTAACATTGTCAGCTCTGAAATCAATATCTATAATGAGGCCTCAGACAACTTTCAAGCACCTGTTACCTGGGATGGATGGATGGATGGATGGATGGATGGATGGATGGATGGATGGATGGATGGATGGATGGATGGATGGATGGGTGGGTGGCTGGGTGGGTGGGTGGGTGGGTGGATGGATGGATGGATGGATAGATAGATAGATAGATAGATAGATAGATAGATAGATAGATAGATAGATAGAGATTTAAAGGCCAATATCTTTGAAAAAAAAACCCTCTTGATTTCATTTTACAGCTAAACACTCACACAGATGGAATATATTTACAGATCCTAACAGTTTCTCAGATTACATCAATGTTCTTCCTTAGGAGGGAAAAAAAATAGCATGACTGAACAATAATCAAACCAGCTTGGTGTTTGAACACATATTTATTTTGCAAGAAGATGGTTCCAAGATGACATTGTTAATTTAAAGAATCTCAGGTAACAAGAGAATTTTCTTAACACCTCTGAACTGTACCCTATTGCTTTCTGACCATGAAGATTCTATCAATTACGTGTACAGTAAGCGATCCAAAACTGCTAACTTTTATTTCCTGTTCTACAAAATGTACTCTCCAAACCACTGGAGGATACCAAGTAAAGAAAGGACAGGGTAGTGTGGCATTGACTCAGTCTGTCCTTAGATTTTCTGGACATCAAGAAAATATTTTTCCACAGCTGTATTGCTGCAATATCTAATAATAGTGTAGCATTAAACAATCCAAACAAAATAATTTTGATCTAGCTACAATGGTCAATACAGCATACCACAAACTGCAAATGAGAATCTGACTTTTAATAACAATTCAGCTCAAGCCTCTAGTTCTCATTCCTAAATTAGAAATAGGATTTAAAAGTGGTCCACCTATTTTAATTAAGAAGTAATTACAATATATCTGCTGTCACTGAAAATCTCAGGCTATTCCAAAGCCTAATTTATCAGGTGTATATATCTAATATTGTTTCACATACAATTTTAAATACTGGTACCATAACAAGGGCTAGAAATGACATAGCTGTATAAAAGCATGTCTAAATCCCACAATGTAATCCAATGGCATTTGAGTTATCTGCTGACAGATTTTTTTAATATAAAATTCTTGACTACATATGTTATGATGAAATCAGAAATGCTATCATCAAGACAAAGAGAATTGTGGTTCAGATCCAGAAGTTTTATGTATGTATACTTTTGTATCTTTGCCACAAAAGTAACGAACACCTGAAAGAGGCTAACAGGCTTATTGTTGTATAAACATCTTTCTATTTCTAGTCCATGAAAACTTGTATCAAAAGAAATCTCTTAAGTCTTTCGGGTTACACAGAGCTCTTTGTTGTGACTGTTACCAGGATTCTGTTACTGTTAAATGTTTCTTGCATAAGATTACTATCTGGCTACTCTAAATCCAGTTCAAATAATGATTTCCTTTCCATTCCCACCAGATTCTGCTACACACAGACTTTAGCTCACCAATAGGGTGAGTAGAAGTTCTCAGTCCATTTCTTGTCATCTCTAAACAACAGCTTCTAGGCTGCTCCATTATAACCTTGTCCCCCCCAGATGTGTTAAACCTCAGTTCTCGGCATTCCTGTGCTGGCTGGGAATGCTGGGAATTGCTCCAACATGTCAGGAGAACATCAGGTCAGGAAAGGCTGATGTGTTAAATAACTTAAGTAATCTTCTGTTTAGATCTGAAAAAGCTGCCTTCAGTCTGGTTCAGTAGTGACAGATTTCTTGGACCTGTGACCTGATTGTATATAAGGAAGCTCCTTCCACCCTCTTTTTTCCTTCCTGTCACCTTTTTCTGGTCACCATCTCCAGCATTCACACCCTGCCTGGGCCTTTGTTCTCTTCTCCTACAATAAAACAAGTAAGCCAAAAACTTGAAAAAAGTTCTGAACTGAATACGTAGGAAGAAGACTGGTATTTATATGCATGCCACAGCATCTCAAATATCACAAAGGAAATGGAGATCTTCGAAAGCATACACCTAGCACCAAGAAGGCCCCCAAATAGTAGGTCTGTAACCTACGGTTCAGTTTGGACCTAGTGTTTAAAGCCCCATGTGGGAGGATAAGATGGCAAAAGAAAACCAAGTCCAGATGTTTATAGCAAATGAAAAAGAGATGCTGAATTTGGATAACAAACCAGCAAAAGGAGTAGCAATAGCTGATGTGAAAAGTCAACAGATGTTTTTGTTAACCCCCGTGTTGCCCACTAACTCTGTCACACTTAAGCAGCAATTGCCAATAAAGGCAATCATTTCAAGTTCCCCCTTTTTTCCCCCCAGAAAGATAGAGATTTAACATGGTAGGCAGAAACTGAACAGGTGCATATATTTTTGTCACTATAATGGCATGTAAAGAACAACTTTATGAATACTTCAGCTATTCTGATAAAGGCTATATAAATTGAATTAATTAATTAATCAATCAATCAAGGAAAGAAGGCTACTGTACTGTACAGTACAATTAGCAACTGTGAGTGATGCTTATCTCATTATATATGGCAAGGCATATTGGTTAGTATTTTGCTATCTGGTCTTCAGCTGGTGACCATTTTAGGATTTTCATTTATTTCACTGACCTATTTAGAGAAGCCAGGAATTAAACCTAGGATGGTCTGCCTAGAAAGAATAACCTTCTGTCTGGACAGCATTAATGGTTCTCAGGGGGTCTCTGTACTGAAGGTTAAGCTAAATGAGAGCAAGTATTTCATTATTTGAGTTAAATATTATCTAATATATTTTTAACTCTGAGGTTGATTTATATTTGAATCATTTTTCCTATTTTATCCATTCACATTATTTTAAGAGAACATATGCATTATTTAAAAACTTTCTTTGGCAGGGGTATTCTTGAAGATTTTAATACATAAATTATAACTGCCTGTTGATAAAGGTGGAAATACCTTTCCACAGTTTCAGATTTATTTCAGATCAAATAAAACTTTTAAGCTGGAGTGCAAGGGGAAATGAATTCTGAAATCTCTTGTTCCAATCAATGAGCAAAGCTAAAATAAATGCCCAAGTATCCCTCGTGCACTCCAGCTTAAAAGTTTTATTTGACCTCGCAGAAGCCCTTGGAAATACTGGAATTCTTGTTAGTTCAGGGATGAATTTTAATATCTGCACAATGCTAAATTACAAATACAGATATAAAATATTTATATATTATATACATACTGTACTTTTGACTTTTTTACCAGCAAAAAGTTCATATTATGGGATCATCCAAGTTTTAAAATAGCTGGTAAATCATGTGTGTTTGTGTGCACAGCGTATGTACTTGCATGCTTGGTAGGTCTGTCATAATATTAATATTTTTGACAAACTGAAATTCAGATTCAAATTGTGATCTTTAACTTCAATAATAAAATTTGGATTTGACCAACTGAAAAGTTTTTACCACTTTTGTAGAATTTATAATTGGTGTTGATTTAACTCAGGGATTCTTAAAAGTTTATTCAATTTAGGATTGGTGATTTAGGCTATTTGATCCTGATACTATTGCTGTTTCTGAAGGTCCACATCTGTTAGGTTGCAGAGGATTCAAATGAGGATTCCAACCCAGTAATCCATTTTTATAAGGAGTTGGGGAAAATGAAATTGATACTTATTTATTCGGCCTTTAAAATAACTAGTTTGAATGACCTGTTCTTGTAAATCAGTGAAAGATTATTTTAAAAATTAGATCGGTGTCTCTTTTAATCCTGAAATAAATTTGACCCAACAGAATTCCTCCATATGGGAAAGGCAACCAGATCTGGGCTGCTAAAATCTAGGTGATAATTAGATAGAAGCAAAGAAATACAGAAAAATCTAATTCTTTTCAGCTACTTAGCAGTTGACCAGATTTTAACAGCCCAAATCAGGTAGCCCTGATAATAGACACCTCAGAGAATGTTTAATAAGGAGCGTTTGCCATCACTTTTGTTCTTTTTATTCACATGGTTTGGAAACTATGCTTCCACCAACACTGGTAGGGCAAGCCACTGTATATAAACAGAGAGCAAACTCCACTCCATTCCAGCACTGAAGATGTTACCTTGATGGGTAAAGAAATGTCTGCAAGAAAACAACCAAGCTCAGAGAACCCCAAGGACTCCACGGTTCAACCCTGAGCTACACATATTCTCTTCTAAGGCATACGCTTCTCCTAACAATATCCCCACTACTTGAAATCTAGGATCTGAAGAACTTAAAGTAAGAAATTTAAATGAAAAGAAAGGGGATTTTAGTGGTCAAACCTGAAATGGACTATCTCAGAAGTGAGAGGGTAGTTAGAAAATGGATCTTTACTTTTTTTGATGGAGTGGAACTTTGGCATATTTAAACATCTGGCTACCAAAAGTAAGAAAATGCCCTATCACTGCTAAGTTTACTTCTTTGTGTGTGTGTGTGTGTGTGTGTGTGTGTGTGTGTTGCTTTCATGTCAGTGTTGAATCCTAGTGACTTCCTGGACAAGTCCCTGTGGTTTTCTTGGCAAGGTTTTGGAAGTGGTTTGCCACTGTCTTCTTCCTAGGGCTGAGAGAGAGAGCAACTGGCCCAAGGTCACCCAGCTGGCTTTGTGCCTAAAGCAGGACTAGAACTCATAGCCTCCTGGATTCTAGCCTGGTGCTTTAACTACTACATCAAACTGGGTCTCAATGAGTTTAATCTAATTTAATTTAATCTATGAGTTTAATTCGTCATACTCCCATTTCAATTCCTAATTTAGATTACAGTGAAAATGTTGATTTGATAACATCCCACAGAAAGCCCAAAAAGAATCAAGCAATTTTTCAAACATATTAAATATACAATGAGCAACATTGTATATTCTTCAATATAAGACATGAGAAGGAGAGATGATCTCGGACTATTGGTGAAATTCAAATATGTGTGCAACACAGTCATGTTCCTTCAGAAATAACCACATCAAGGTTTGTATAGTGCAGTTTTCCCCAAAATTGTGCCCTCCAAATGTGATGAATAATAACTTTGAAATTACTGCCCAGCTAAGGATTCCAGCTGGAGAATCCCATCCAAGCCTATCAGCAATCTTTTCGAATTTGGGGAAATTAAGGCAAATTAAACTAATGGCATGAAAACATTGACTGCATCATTTTCTCCCTTTGTTCTATGCAAAATCTGTGGCTAATTCTCCATTGCTGTCCAAGTATTTCAAATTTTAAAGGGTAAAACTGTTCACCTTTTATAATCCTGGAACAGAACTTTGCAAGACATGAACCTTTGTAAGATTTGATCACTGTGAGACTTTTAAGAGACTGTCTAAGAATTTGCATTGACTTCCAACTCACTGATGGCTCACAGGCTGAGGTCTCTCAGGTTTCAGCTGGGAATAAGACACATCTGTTTCATGAGATAGAGCCCCAAGAATTAATGTGTTTTCTGGTCTGAACTGCTCGGAGCACTCTTTTGATATGTTATTTCTCTCTGCTTCTGTGATAAAGGAGCACATCTACCATTTCTGTGATTCATGTTACATTGACATGATCATTCTTAATGAGATGTATAGTAAGTATTTCAACTTATTGCTGACACACAAGGCCTTTATTTGCTTTGTCCCTTGAAGAAGGGCACTAAAATGTTTATTGTATTTAGAGAATATCCTGTAAAATCAATACTACTTAACCTGATTGAACTAAATCCCGTTATAATCAGCAGTTCTACAAAGTTTGGATCCATCCCATGATAAACATGTGAGCATGCTGAATCAGACTGTCACACCAACTCACTCAAAATTGTTGGTGCTATTTGGCAGTGACATCACAGGGTCTCAGTTCAAACAACTTCCACAGTGATTCTTTCATCAGGAGGAGCCAAGAATATTTTCAATCTATGAATTTCCGTAGTGTAGTTTTCCAAAGATGTATAGAAGGATTGTCTCCAGTTCCAAATATGTACTTCTCTGCTTCTGTTTTGCATCTTACATAGATAGGACAATAAATCCTCTAGTCCAAAATAAATGGATATCAAATACAACTATCCCTCATATTCTTCTTTTTTATTATGATCTTCTTATGAAACCCATCTCCAGAACTTTGCCAGAAAGTGAAGATTGGAATTCATGAGGAATGGAAATGTCTGAGAATGTTGTTCAATCTATATCTTAATGTATATAATATAATCTGCAAGTTAGCCTTCAATCTACAAATCAGAATACCACTTTATTTGGATGTTGCAATTCAGTTTCCAGTTTGAAATAACACACTAAATTGCATGTTTTAGGATAAAATGCACCTAGAAATATATCCCTTAAGGGCAAATGTTTTTGTGAGAATATATATTGAAATGCAATTTATCATCATGTGGCTTTCTTAGAAATTAGCAAAGTAATGTCTATTCTTTGGGGTTTTGTTTCCTTAACACATTTATTTTGTCTTTTGATTTGTTAATCTGAGCTGTTCCTTACTGAGTATCATTTAAATTGATTACATTTATTGTAATTTATTATATCTATATAAGCCAATTTGTAGAATGGGGTGGTCAATCTACAGCCCCAAATTCCATTTCTGTGGCTCTCTGGGGTCCTTACAACCATGGCTGTTGAAATAAGGACATCATTTCAATCCATGAGGTGGAGTTAGATGAAAACGATATGGTAAACCCTAAAATAGATACAGCACTGCTTAAAAATATGTGAACCCTTTTGAATTTTCAATATTTCTGCATAAATATGACCTAAAACATGATCTGTTCTCCACATAAGCCCTAAAACTAGATAAAGAGAACCCAATGAAACAAGTGAGTCAAAAACATTATACTTGTTCATTTATTTATTGAGGAAAATGAAAAATTGCTCATACCTGCCACAGGTCTTTGGGTACAATGTTTAGAAATAGAATTTGGGGAGGGTGGAAAAATGAATCATTACATCTCAGGACTCTGGGAAGAGGGGTTACCAATTGACCAGAAAAAAGCAGCTCCTGTATTTTTAAACTTGAAGGTATATTTTTCTCTGCTTGGATATTAAAATTTTTCATTTGCAGGTGATTCTTCTAAAGGTACAGGAACAAAGGTTGCTAAAGCAAGAACTGACACTCTAGTGGGAACCAATTACAGCTCCAAAAGTGTCTTTTTAATTTCTTCAAGAGAAGGTCCCAAACTTTAGGCTTTGTGATTGTCTCTGGCAATCTTTCTAGAGCCCAAAGTTGTTTATGCAACATTGGTGCCTTGCCTAGCCACCCTTCCTATTCCAATTACTGTAGAACGGAGAAAATTCTTACTTAACATTTTATAAACAAAAATAATTATTACTCTTCAAATTGACAAGTATGGTTATCTGATATTTAATCCTTTAAAATAGCACTTTATAGCTGAGAAGAAATGAAAATTCTTAGAGAAACCATATTTTAAAGATGAGAAATACTGCGGTAAAGTCAAATTTTCTCTCCTTTTTTTCCCAGTTGTTTAGTATTTTTCTCCATTATACAATCTGAATTCTTGTATTCAGCTTCCAGAACTTCAAGCACTCATTCTTCAGTCCTTCAGCTTTACATAATTCTTTTCAAACACGCATGCACGCAAACACACATATGTGCACACACACTTGTCATTTAAACAAATAAGAAAACTATAGGTCACTGAATCCAAGAATATTTCTTATGCTGTAAAATTGGATTATTTATGACTGTGTCCTGCTAAAAATACAAAAGCTTGCAAGTAAGTATGAATTATCATAAAGAATGCAAAGAAATTTGCCAGAACTCACAACCAAGGAGTGAAAGAAGCCGCTTGAATATTCTCATGGTTCCCTTTGTCTCTTCTCAATAATTTGCATCAAACATACACAGAGCTGAAGTTGCACCCCATAAGATGTGGCAGAAAGACTTTATGAAATTCAGAATTTCTTCAACAGCGGCAGCTTGTGATCTGCCCTGAACGACATCATACATGACAAACTTCTCCCAGCAAGCTGGACTAGAAAGTTGCTTTTTGGGGAACAGTCAGATCTGGTATCAGGCTATTTGTCTGAGAACTGGCTCTCACATAAGTTAAGCATCATTGTGTGTTTTTACAAGTGAACCAAAGGTGCTGTTTCCAGTATCAACCCTATATTCCCTGCCATACAGCAGTGTTTCTCAACCTTAGCCACTCTAAGATGTATGGACTTCAACTCCCAGAATTCCCCAGCCAGCCATGCTGGCTGGGGAATTCTGGGAGTTGAAGTCCACACATCTTAGAGTGGCCAAGGTTGAGAAACACTGCCGTATAGGGAGGCCCATAGTATAACACGCTGGGATCCATAGCTGAGCCAATCCAGTACCAGACAGGAAGCCCAAAAGACTTTGCCAGTGTTCAATCACAATGTCTCCTGACTGAAGCAGCCTGTTTCATCTTGCTCCCAAATAGGGCCTGCCCTCCTCTGTAGCACAGAAGAGGGACTCTAAACTCTGGTTTTAGTTTAACATGCCCTTGGTTTGTAATCATTTGTGAAATCGTCAACAAATGAAAATGAAAATCACATTTTCACATCTGGAGAGCAGCAAGTTGCTGTATTACTTCAGGCTTGAAACATCTCTCTTCCTGTGCAGGACCACTCTTAGCGCAGGTTTATATCATATGTATAGCCTGTCCTCCTTACAAGAAATTCAATATAAAATATAGTCTCACCCTGTTGCCACCTCCTGAATTCAAACATATATTTTCCTGAGACCACTTGGCTCTTTAATTAGCCATCAATAGGTACTATGAATTCAGATCTTGCAGCAGATCTGAAACACTTTTCTGGCTTTGGATCTGAATACTACGCACCTCTACTTGTTAGCTCTGATCCTGGCACTATTTACTTTCAATTATTGGTGACCATCTAGGAGAAGACCTTCTACTTCTTCAGAATATGATGTCTAAATGAGAAAATGATGGGTTACAAGGAAAAATCCATAAAAGTATGAACTTCTTGACAGTATGAATAAATTCCAATTCAATTGTTTTAGCACTCACCGCTATTTATTCTTTTTCTCTTTTTCTCTTTCACATTTTGATATTATTCAGTTTTGGGGTTTAGTCCTCTCTACACTAATATAAACCAAGAGTTTTTAAATAAAGAACTTTAAATTCAAAACCCTTTTTTTTTCTTGGAATAATTAGAGTACTTATATCAAAGAGAATTTTTGACTGAAAGTCCTATGTCTGGCTACATAAATAAAAGCAAGGGAGGAGGTTGAGACTTCTCCTACCTTACTGAAAGCAGGCTGTCAGTTGGCTGCTTTGTCTAGGGTGACAAATTCCCTATGGAGTAGGGATTTGTACTTAGATCTGGCAGCTGTGATTATTTGCCTAGCATTTTTCCAACAAAATTTCTGAGGTTCACCTAAGAGTTGGCTGTTTGTCAGCAAGGTCCATGGTGGTGATGGGCTTATGGTTATATCTTACTATGCTAATTCCTTCCATCCTGAAGTGGATAGATGATAGTATGACCCCAGCCACATGTGACTTGCTTCACACCCTTCCTGGCTCTCCCTTATGGATTTTGAGGAAATCTTCATCCATTCCTGGATGGGGGTATTTGCCTGAACTGGTTCTGGACCTCTCAGTGACCTTCACTACTGTTGACCTTGGTAACCATTTGAACTGCCTGGGAGATTGGGGGCACCAATCTTCAATTATTCTATTTCTTCCTAATTGGCTGCTTTCAGCTGTGCATCTCTAACCTCTGCTTTTTAACATGAAGATGAAACCACTAGGAGAGGTCATGAGAAGTTGAGCTTGAGATATTATTAATATGCTGATAGTATTCAGATATACATTGCCATCCTGAGCCTGGCAGGAGATGCTGTAGAAGTCTTGATCTCATGCCTGGAAGAGACAGAATGGAAGGAACTGGCACTTTTTTCAACTCCACCTACCCTGTGGAGGTGTTGTAAAGAAAAGTTTGTAACTCTTTGATTTAGTGGTGAGAAATGATCAGCATCAGTACATGGATCAGAATCTGGTAGGATACCACCAGGCTGATAAAGGAGGTATTGAGCAATAGCAGAGTAGATAGCTGATGTGGAGTGGGAAGAGCTAAAGTTCAGAGCAAGCCAGCCAGTGGCTACTGAGTCAGGGAGCTCAGCACCAAAGCAGGAGCAAGGAGGAGCAGAGAAGTGTCATGACAGCTTGGCAGGGGATTTCAGTGCAGCAGCTTTGACAAACATAGGCTATTTTGGTGATGGGGATATCAAGCACTCAGTAGTCGAAGGAAGGAAGGAAGGAAGGAAGGAAGGAAGGAAGGAAGGAAGGAAGGAAGGAAGGAAGGAAGGAAGGAAGGAAGGAAGGAAGGAAGGAAGATGTTCAGCTGAGTGGCTGATAGAGCACAAGAAGAATATGGATGAAGTGCCCTGGGTACCCAGTCTCCCCCAACCCTGCCCTGACACACATTTAGGAGGGTGATCAGTGATTGGTTTTCCTGCCAATAGGTGACACTGGATGGGAGAAAAAGGATGGCAGGGAACCCACCAATCATTGTCCTAGACTGCCTTAAACTGTTTGACACTGACCAGCCTCATTGCTGAGGTGGTAAATGTGATAAAGCTACAGGATCAGATTTTTTTTAATATGGTCACCCTTCCCTCCCAAGTTAAGAATGGTCATGAGGAAGAGCCCGCTGGCTTCTTCACAGACCTCAGAGACCACACGGGTGTATTTTTTCAGTGCACCAGCTATTTTTTGAAAGTCATCAAAGGTGTGGGAAAAGTCTTGAAGAATGGTTTCTTTCAAATCTGATGTCTCAACTGGAATTCCATATGTTTCCCCCTGGCCTGTTTCCACTAGTTCCATCTTCATATTAGCAGTCTAGAAGCCTTGCCTAAACAGGAGCCATATCCAGCTGGTGAAGTGCCATTCACCTCTCAGATTCCACTTACTAAGTATTGAGAAAATGAAATTAAGCAGCTTAAAAGCCTGGCTCATAATGCACAGCTTTAAGTTTGAGTAACATTAGCTGCATACTAATAAGGGGCTTGCACACCCTTAAGATGATTATCATTGTTTTTTGAAAGGTATGTCTTACTCCCCTCAGCTACATATTTCTGATGACTGCTTTGGTAGCCAACACTTCCCTTTCACAAAGAAAATCCCTGGTGATCTCAGGTTAAGCCATACCTAGTATTTAGCAACAAACATCCAGTTTTCTAGAGAAAAGAACCCCACGTCTGCCTGGTCCTGATAACCATGTGAGGATTGTTAATGTGGATAAAACTTGATGTTAAGACTTCAGCTTTCTAAGAATACCAGTATTACGAAGTATATACCCATACTGCTCATTGATAATAAATTCTTTGGCTAATTTACAAGATATATATTATGTACTTATATAGATAAGGGTTGCAATCCAACTGAGCCCCAATTATTTCAGTGGAAGAGATTGGATTGCATTTTTGTAATTTTTTTTTCATAGAAATAAGGGATTGCTACTGAATCCCATCTTAACACTGCCATGTGAACTTAAGCCTATTTCAGCTTTTATATTCCTCATGGCTTCAGCCCACAAGCTGTATAAAAGGAAGCAGGAAGAGGCTGCTGGTATGGGAAATAGCAAATGGTAGGTTCTACTTACTTAATGGTAATGTTCTACTTACAGACTCATCTTTGAAGTGGCTGGATTCATTTCTTCTTCCATCTATCTCATCCTATTCATTCAAGTAGCATTTCCCAAAACCTTGTATTTGCCTTGAATTGTTCTCCAGCAAATTGGGAATGGAGATTAGGGTTCCACAGGAGATTGTTAATCACAACATAGAACATTAAATTCCAACTTGTGTAGGGAATTAAGAAAAACTGCATCTCTCCAATTTGGTGCCCTACAATTATGTTACTATACAATTCTCGTAATTCTGAGCCAGCAGAATCATGGGGCACTGAAAATCTGGAAGCCTGAAACAATTGTGCAAGATTTCCTTGCTGTAAAGAGACATATCCATAAAGAAAGGCAGAGGGCAACATCTCATACTGGCTAAAACTGGGGTGTGGTGTTAGCTGATAAGGTGGAGTGCAGTATATGGCTTGATTTGAAATGGATGACCTCAGCTCAGGTAAATAGTTCTTTGAGTTCAGGAGACATTACAGAAATGATGACAGAGCAGCAACATGTGGTTGTCACTTCCTTAATGATCCTTTTCTGAAACACAAATTTTCCTAAGCCCATATGGCTACAGTTTGGGCTCAGAAAACAGTGTGGGGCTCCTCTAAGAGATGCTGACAGTTACAGCAAGGATGCCCAAGCCCGATCCAAAGCACTTTTGCCCACCCCAGTTCCAATCCTGCACACTCATGCAAAATAAAATGAAATTATTACATCCCCTGATTTGGAAACAAATTTCCATTCATTAAGCCTAAATGGCAGGTGGCCACATCCCAGTGCTGGCCCATACTTAGCTTGTAATCCATTGAAATAATAAGATCAATTTCTTATACACCAAGCCAAGTATTCTCCACCCTATATGCATTTTGTTGTCCTAAGTGAAAAATAGTGCATTGATCTTGATTAAATTTCATTTTGCTGTTTTTAACCGTCTTCTCTAACCTACCAAGATCATTCTGACTCTTTTTCCTGTCTTCTAGAATTGGTACACCATCCAATTTATATAGTCTGCACATACCTATGATTCTGAAGAGCAATATAAAACTGGGAGGGAGGGGGAGGGAGGGAGATCCATTCAGAAATCAGTCTCATTCAATTTAATGAAATTTACTCTCAGGTAAATGTCTAACCAGGTACACAACATCTTTTTTGAAACAAGGACCACACTTTTCAATGCTATTGGATGATTCAATCAATCATCCCACTGCCATGATTTAATTTTCCTAGCCACCACAATGAGGACTTTCACTTCTCTCCCCACCCTCAGGAAGGGAAAAATTAAAATCCAGGTTGTACATTTACCATGCCCATTTCTTACCACTTTTTCCCTTGTGTTTTCCTGGGGCTTCTCCAGGAACTTGTCATGGACATCAGAAGGGCTATATATATCTCTGGTAAACAGTTCCAAAGTAAGTAGTATGGGGTACAACTTAAGTAATATGATGTGTGGACTTCAGTTCCCAGAATTCCCCAGCCAGCATGCATGGACTTCAACTTCCCCATGCTGGGTGAGAAATTGTGAGAGTTGAAGTCCACACATGTTAAAGTTGCCAAGGTTGAGAAACACTGATGTAGGTGTTAGTTCAGGGCATGATCTAACCCTCTCTGTCAACTGACAATTTTGAGCTTTCTGAGTTCATTGGCTGGTTTGGTTAACTCAGTTTTGGAGTTTGTATGGCATATTTACACCATGACCAGTTAAAGCATATCATATGAAAGGACCACTATGTATTTAATATTTTTCTCCTTGAATAGCATTAAAATTATAATTTTGTGGCCACTTTTAGAGAATGTCTGGTCTAATATTGCACCCTGCCATTTTAAATTTGCAAATGCACCCTATAGCAGACAGCTGCATTGCCCCTTTGCGCAATGCAAACAATGATAGGAAGAATTTTTTTTAAAAAAAATAATAATATACAGTTCTTAACAGCACATAAACTAATCCCAGACAGCAAACCTAAAAGCCTGAAAGGCCTATTTTAAGAATAGAAAGACTTCTTCCTATCCGCAGAACATGTATCAAGCTTACAGCCAGCCCAGGTGAAGGTGTTTCAAAGGGAGGGGCTGCTACGTCCCTAGGATAAGACTGTGAAACCTCCAGCTTCATCCAAAAGCTTGGTGTGCATTTTGGAAGTGACTACAGTTCCAATTTTAAAACATGCTTTATTCTTAAAAGAACTCAGGATCCAATTAATCTTGTACTGTTTACTCCCTCTCTTTTGCCTCAATCAAGGAAAGTGCTATCTTGCTGTTGTTTATTTTAGATTTAATTATTTTAATATGGTGTTGGTAAATTTACTCTTTGAACAAACAGAATTACATTTTTGCACATCGTGTTGCTGAAAAGCAAAATGTAAATGCAAAGGTGCCAGTTTCAACTCTACAGTAGGTTTCCCTTCCTCAGTACTTCATTCAATAACCAAATTCTGCCACAGAACTTCCTAGAAGCAATTTTATAGTTTTATTCCCAGCAAATCCATCGTGGAAATATGCAAGCATAATCCCCTGACCCATATCCAGCTTACTTTTGAAACTGTATGAGATGGCTGGAATCTTGGCTTTTTCTTCCTTTTCACTGGAAAAAATATTCCACATACTGATAGTTGCCCAGGACATTCTAGAGAAACTGCTCCTCTTTTGCAGCACTTCCCGAGAAATTCTGTAAGCAGACAATATAACAGATCAGATTTACTCTGATACACTCATCCAAATGAAGGTGCTTCTTTGTCACACTACTTTTAAAGAACTCAGATGTTACCAATACCACTGCAAGAAAGAGGGTTGCCAAATACTCTTTAACCGAAAGATTGTAGTCATTGGAATTTCTTTCACTATGTGTTGAGAAGCTTTGTTTGTAAGCCAGTCTCCATATCCTTAAGAAATAAAAATAGGAGAGAGAGAAGGAGAACAAATAAACAGCTGAAAAAAGCTGATCAACCCCTGAGCCCATTTATATTTCTGCAAAAGAATTTATCAAATTTTCACCAAGGGATGGTAAGCAACTTACCTATCATTGCACACATAAGAAATAAAAAGAGGGTGTAATAAAATAATATATAGTATACTGTATTAAAACTATTCTTTTTTAACATTTTGAATGTCACGTATTATGTAACCCCAATAAAGTCCATTGGATCCAAGTTCTACATATAAAGCATTTTAGGAAACTAAGTACTGTAGTTAAAGACATAAACACAGTAATTACATAAATAGGGGTTATTTGAGTATGTCATGTATGACACTGTGAACTCTATATGGGGGAAAAATGAGATAAAATTGTTAATGAATAAACAAAATATAAACTCATAGAATGAGAAAGCACCAAACTGTGCTTTGGGGAAAAGCTCAGCAGATACCACTAAATATATATATTTTTTCATGCTCCTGATGCTCTGGGGAGAAGCTTTAGTCAACTCTGCTGTAATATAAATATCCAATTTTGATTAATCAAATAGATGTCACCAAAGGTAATCTGCTTACAGAATAAAGGACTGTCCAATGGGTGTTTAGAGAAGATCAGGCATCTCAGCTTACATTAAAGTGCCAGGCAAGGGGAAAAAAAAGAAATCTTGAGGAATTTAGAGGGAAGGGCCATGTGGCTTATTTGTAAAGCAACCCAGTCTGGAAGGAATCTGAAGGGGTGTGGTGGCCAAAGGGAGGGGGGAGGAAAATTCTATCTCCAGCATTTTAAAAATTTTGCTCCAAGGCAAATTGTTTGTGAAAACGTCCCTTTTGATTTCATTATCCAAATAATTCCAGCTTGAATTGGAACTCAGCTATTAATCTGATAATGACATGGCTGAGACAAAGGTATTCTTTGCCGATTGATCTCAAGTGACTTACAAAGCTTTACTCTACCTCTCTGTCTGCATTCCATCTGAGCTGGAGTTTTGTCAGCATTTCACACACTCACTCACACACAAACCCCCTGAAATGTAAGTATTAAGATGATTACAATGTACTTGGAAATATCCTTTAATTTTAATTTTCTTCTATTTTATTTTTAGCTTCAAAGCTTTCCCAGGAATGAACACCTGCCTTTCGCAGCTTTAGAAGAAATTGTCAGGTACCTAAGGTTCTTTGTTATCCAAGTCCACTGAAAAAGGACACTCGGGAACACACAAGTCATGTTTTCACTCCTGATCAAAGTAAAGGGATACAGTATCTGTAAATTTGGGTCTGATTTTGTAACCCTTTCAATATTGAGATTATCCTAAGAAAAGCATTCCTTTGATCAAATCCAGATCACTAGCATCATGTAGTCCCTTTTTCCAGGGATCTAAATTTCCACCTAGTAGCACGTGTACTTAACACATATTAAAATAGCAAACAGATCTGAAGAAGATCTGAAGATGGGCAAGGACTTCTCAGTCATGGTGCCCCCTTTTATTGAGTTTTCTTGTCTTCCTCTATGTAGATGTTTCAGCCTCTCCTGATGTATATTAAATAATAATTAATATTGTCTTTGTTACTCTTATTGATGTAACATTTTGTTTATTATTCTCCATATGGGGCAAGAAGATAGGATATAAAGTATTTCTGTTACAGTCCTGTAGTCACTAATTGTGGAATACCCTTGGACTTATTTTTGAGTAGCTATGCGTAGTGTTCCACTTTTAAATACATAAAGTAGAGCACTCCTTATTTGGCTATTCAGCTAAGCTACATACTCAGCATATTTGTGGCAGCTACCTACTGTTGGACTGTACCACTTCAATTAACTTTTGTGGGAGAACAAAGATTTCATTGCTTCCCATTTAGAATTGAAATAAAAAATTATCCTTATTAAAACGGCATGTCATGGAGAAGCCTATTGTATAAGAAGTTCAGTTAAGCTGAAGTCCATTCAACTTTTTATCCAGTCATTATTACCAAAGATCTACAATTTGAATTATTAATTATTATTATTAAACATTGTTAAAAACATTAATAAATTGAAGTGGTTAATGTTAGAAAATAAAGCCAATATTCAGGCTCAGAAATTCTGAAAATCATTAACAGGATGAAATTGTTCTGCTTGTCAAATAAAGAATAAAAGATAAGATGAGCAACAACTCTTTTTTTAAAAGCCTAAGTCATCTTGGGCATTGAGATGACAATTGCAATGGACTCATTGAAATTTCCCACTGATTGACAGAGCACTTGTCTATTTACTGCATGGTTTGACACACAAGTCCTGCAGTTGATAGCTGTGACTCTGTAAACTTAAAGGGAGAGAAGATTATTCTATTTGTGGAAAAGCATCAGGCTAAATGTTATTTTATATGCATATAGTAGCCTTATATCAGGCATCCCAAATTAGGAAAAGGAAGCACATTTGGATGCAGTGATAATGCAATTCCTTATAATTTTGTATGCCTGCAGAATACAGGATGAAGCCCTAGTGGGTTCAGTAAAACAGTGTTTCTTATCCTGGTATCACTCAGATGGATTGGTCTTCAACACCCACAGTTCAACACCTAACCAGCATGGTTTGTTAGTCTTAGGGGATGATAAAGAAATGAAAAACCCATCGTTCAGCACTTTCCTTCAGTATTTTAATGTTGATATCACCCATTAAAAAGTTGTTTGCTAATTTCTTAAAGTGTATTGATAATTACGTTAAAGGTATTATTTTACTGACTATAACTATAAACAGCTTTGAATTCTTTTAGTAGATAAGTAGCCTGGGATTGAAATGTCAGAAATTACACTCACGTGAGAATCAGTATTTTCAAAGAACTTCTGTATCCTTCTCATTTTAAACCCACCCCCTTGCTGAAGTAGGTAAAATCTTGGGGAACTAAATGGATTGTGGACTGCAGCATACAAACGTATGGAGAAAAATGCAAACGAGGCTGTGTGAAAGAGCAATTTAGACCACAGAAAGGACAGTTGGCCTGGGGAAGTGAAATGGGGACTAAGGGTATATATATTTCTCTAGGTACCAGAAAAATATCTCTGGTGAACATGGATGGTGGTGAAAGGCGGAGCAACAAGGAAAATTGATTGATGAACCAAGGATAAGCTTTTGCTTTCATTACTTAACTTCCTTCCACCACCCCCTTCTCTTTTCACATGTTCAGTAGCAGATGCAACTGGCCACTCTATGCATCTCAGCCTCAGAACCAAGACATGGAGATGACCCCAAGGGACCCACAAGAGTCTTTCATCAGCCTGGTGCTGTCATACATAAATCATGACTCTCCTGCACATCCACTATTTCACATTACATCATCTCTGTCTCCAACACACTTATTTTTGAAATCATTTGCCCTCAGAGGATTTAAGAACGAATTATTCACTTTCTTAAAATATACTGTTCAATGTCTTAGATGAATGAATTCATAAGTTAGAAAATACCTAATCCCCTCTACATATACTTGATACCAACATACCTGGATGTGTTAATATGCTTATACATTAAATACAGAGACACTCTACTGCTTGCTTGATATAGAGGTGCATATTCCAACTGCATAGATATGCACAAGAGTGAAATATATGTGTGAGTGAAATATGTAAATGATGATCATATACCTGTTTTAGCATCAAGAACTTTTATCAACCAATCCTATAACTAGACAGCAGTAGTGCCTCACACACAACTAGTTT
Source organism: Python bivittatus (assembly GCF_059951505.1). Taxonomy (NCBI): domain Eukaryota; kingdom Metazoa; phylum Chordata; class Lepidosauria; order Squamata; family Pythonidae; genus Python; species Python bivittatus. The sequence goes on along the minus strand of NW_028277056.1, from coordinate 20,219,649 downwards.
TAATTTAAATCTGGACTTTATCAACATTCAGGAGTAGGGAAATTATATGTAACATCAAGAAACAACTCTTTCAAGATGACTCCAGAAGGCAAAACATTCAACTGTACAATTCAAGGAAATGTGTCCAAAATGCTAAAAAAACAAACAAACTGTGGAAATCTCATTGTATTATAATATGTTTTCAGTCTAATGATGTTTATAAAAAAGAATAACATTTGTTAGTCTGAAAAGATGCTACCACTCTCCTTGTGATTTCTGGCTACCGTAGTTCTCCTCCTACAATATTATAACATGAAGACTTGCAGCCTATGCTATATTTATTTGCTATCTCAGTTTGCCTCCCATCTTTCCATCCTTAGGGTGCTCAACATTCTCTATCCAGAGTCTTAGCCTCAGAAAATGCATCTCTTGATCTGTCAGGCAGGGGAAAATGCAGTTGCAATGCCAACTTGACCATCCTAGAATTCTTTGTACCTTAACTTGCAAGAGGGCACAGGGTTTGTAAATCCTTCTTAAGCAGCAAAATGGCTTTGGATCTTAAAATAGAGTCCAAGGAAGTTTAACTGAAAGGAACAATAAAGGAGCATTAAATTTCAGATGGCTTTAAACCAGGATTATATAGACAGTTTAGCATAACATGTATGCTACAGTTTTGGAAAATTAAGGCAAAGATGATATTTACGGTGTTACACTATACAAACAAATAGCATTTTTAAAAACTTTTAAAATACTGAAGTCTTGCCCAAATGAGCAAAATAAAAAAGAATGAGACTGTAGCAACACAAATGTAAAGTTCACCAGAGCTGAAATGGGGGGAGGTGGATGGTGCGGTGTGGTGTGGTCACAGGGAGGAGACAGCAGCATTTGGATAAGAAATCAGTTCCTTCTTACTTTGTGAGGAGTATTGCTTTCTAATTAACTTCCAAACATCTCTTTGAAATGTCATAAATGTCATTTCATCCAGAAATATAAAGATTCCTTCTCAAAACATGATTTGCTTGTGATCCTCTTGCCATCTCCCAGCAAACATGCTTTAAAACCAGCCAGAAGCGATTAAGTGACAAACAGAAGCTGCCTTCTCTTCCTTTTTTACAAACTGCTTTGTGCCAATACTGTGGCCCAAACTAGATTTAGACCATGCACAGCAAAGAGTGTTATGCCAGTGAAGATCTGGGGTAGAAGTAAATTTTGCGCATAAAGGGTCTTGGAGAAGAAGACAATGGTTTCAATCTGGATTGAGCCGTCACCCTGAGTGTGTGTGTGTGTGTGTGTGTGTGTGTGTACATCTTCAAGTCACTCAGCTGGTTTCGTGCCTAGTGTCTCCCTATTTTTAGCCTAGTACCTGTATTTATTTATTTACTTACTCACTTATAGAAATTATATGGCCACCCATCTTACATATATAATCTTGGGCAGTTAACAACAATCCACATAAAAATATATATAATAACTCTAATCACAAAATATAAAACAAGTTAAAATAACCATAATACAATAGCCAAGGCACCTTAACTACTACACCAAACTGGATCCAATCAAATAATTTAATAGCAATAAAGAGAATATGTCCAGACTATATGGATTCTACATATGGTTCCTGGGCAAAAGTGTGCACTCCTCACAGGGATATGAGACAGCAATGATACTGTAAACTCTGGGGCAATTTTCCTTATCCAGAACCAATTGGTGCTGACCCTCTCCTGTTCTCAGCAGGTTTCAGACATGTTGATTGCAGATGCAGTGTCTAATGTCAACAATAAAGAAAGGACAAGAGCAAATCATTATTTATGTCCCTCAGCTGTGGCACACACACACACACACTCCACATATCTGAATAACCCAGTCAAAAATACAGCATGAACTGAAGTCCAATGGCAAACTGCTTAATGAAAAAGTGATTGATGTCATTTGACATACATTCAAGAATTCATGAAGAATTTATATATGAAACTCTTGATTTTATGACAAAAATGCATTACTCAGTTAAAAACCAGCTTCCAGAAAGGAAACTGGAAGTCAGTCAAAACAGCACCAGTTTTTAAAAAGAGATATGGAGAGACTACAGTCTCTCAGCCAAATATATGTACATGCCAAACACCGAATTGTAGTCTCACTGAGTTGGGAAGGGTTCTTTAGGATGACGCAGCCAACCCCCTTTTCAGTGCAGGAAATCAAATTAAAACAAACCTGACAGGTGGCCTAGCCTCTGCCTGAATATATCTGGTAAAAGGGAAAATCGGTTCCACTATCAAATTGCTCTTACTGTTAAGGTTTTATTTTTTCATCATTAAATTGGAATTTGCTTTTCTGTGATCTGTTTTATTGTGTCAATGATGAACAGGTCTTGACATTCTTCTGTGTGATATTCTTATAAGTATTTGAAGTGTGCTATTCCTGCAGTCCTGTTAGCCCCCCAAGGTAGACCAGACTAGGAAACCAAAGTCATACAGGCTAATACTACATTTATTTTAAGGTTATAGTAACAGCATCTTGCAAGTCTGAATGTGCTTCCCCTCCCCCCTCCTTATCTTTGTGAAAACTAGGGAGGGTCTTGTCTGAAATGCCTACTTGGGTTACAGATCTGGCCTGCACTCAAATTTCTTTTATCTATCCATTGTCTTGGTTGTGGTTTTTCTTCCTGTTCCTCAAGGTTACTCCTACCCATTACAAGTCCTGAGTTGCTGTAGTCGTTGTTTTCTAAAGACTAAACATTCCCATTCCTTCCATCTTTCTCTATAGGACTATTTTCTAATTCACTAATGATCTTCATTGACATACTCTGAATTGGTTCCAGTTCTTCAAGTGTGAACCCAGTACTTGAGGTAGGATCTGACCAAAGCTGAAGAAAGTGGAATGATTACTTATTTCAGTTTAACAATTAGACCTTTGTTTATGCAGCTAAAAATGTATTTGCTTTTTTTGCAGCTATATTACTCCGCTGACTCATATGGAGGTTGTAATCATCTACTGTTCCAACATCTTTATCATAAGTACTGTTATCAGATCAGGAATCCTCCATCCTACACCTGTCCATTTAATTTTGAAATAAAGAACATTTTACAACTTTGGAACAATAATTCCATTTCCTAGGCTGAATTAATTTATCATTAATCAGAATGGTATTAGCACCATTTTATTTGAAAAAAAAATGCACTCTTTCTTCTCGCCCTTCTTATCCCCTTCCTCTTGGAATTAAAGAAACTAATCACATCACTTAAAAACTTTCATTTCCTAGCTTTTCCTATTTGAATAACATCTTAACCTTATCAGAACACATGTCAAGTGTTTGAGTTAGGATTGGAGAAAAAATATTTGTCTTCTCTTCAGTGTGAAATGAGGTTCTCTATGAAGTTCCCTGTGTGAATAGGAATCCCATGTGGTATAGTTAAATTTTGGCATGGGACCAGAAACACTCTTGGTTTGATCTCTGACTCCTCTTGAGCCTGTAAAAGAACTGCTAAATGCTTCTTTTATGTAGTTAAACTCCAACACTTGGTCAGCAGATATTCTCAGAAGCTAGAAAAAACATTGTAATCACTGGTGATGGGAGCTGCTGTTACACTAACTGTTGCAATCTTTCTATCACTTGGTAAGAAGAAGATGAATTATTTTTCTTCTCGCTAGCTTACATACTGGCTTGCTGGTTTATATGATTTGTGGGTCACAGTCAAGATCTTATAGGATTATGACAACTATTTATTCAAGAAAACCCACATAACTTGTGGTTTATGGAAATGCAAACTCCAAGTTTCATCTGAGATGTATGGATTTACTTAATTTTATTATTGTAATCATAGATCATGAAAGACCATGAATTCTCAAAAAAACTTAGGCGTTCCTTGAGCAAAGAATTCTGCTGGTAACTTAGTCATGGCAATCTTCTCTGAAAGCCAGGCTTAGCTACCATTCTAGATCTTCTTCTGAAATGCAAAGCCACGGGGGAAGACGGGACTGTTCTTGGATATTGTTTCTGCTCCTATGCCCAGCCTCTTTTGCAAAATGATGTCCATGAAGACAAATTTATCTCAAAAGGTATGACCATCTCTAATGTAAAGTAACAGTGTATGAGCTCAAGATGGGATTGTTGGATGCGACAGAAAAACAGAAACGTTGCTATAACAAAGCTCCCTCTGCCAAAAATTGTTATTTTAGCAATCAAAACGTAGCAGGCAATGTCACATTGGACATTGGGGAATTGTCCAGACAAGAAGTACCAACCATGAGTACTAATACTACCTTTACTGTAAGGTTACAAAAGCAGAATCTTGCAAGTCTGAAACTACAGCTCTCCTGCTTCACCTTTACAGTCCAAGAAACTAGGGAAGGTCCCTTCTGAGACATTTGCCACATCCCCATTCCTTCTGTGGGCTAAGCTGCCTCTTATCTGACCGTTGATTAGTCTGCATTCCTTCTCCTCATCCTCTTGTCTCTCAAGGACATTCTCACAGACCATTACAGGAATAGCCAGCATACAGAGAAAATTATCTGCCTACCTTCTACTTTTAATTTTCTTCTGACCTCCCCCATAATGGATGGATGGATGGAGAGAGAGAGAGAGAGAGAGGATTTAAACTATGTTGGCTATGTAGTTTATGCCAAGATGGATTTTTTAATCCTTAAATTGCTACAATAGTCATTATTTTTGCTACTCTTCTGGTTTGTTGTTTGCAGCTTTCAAACATACAAAGCTTTTGGACTTTTATACATGAACTTGACTTTTTTCACATAAAGTTTCCAGGGGGCCTTTTTTACATAAATTTCCTTAAAGCATATTTCTTTAACATCCATTTTCCCGGTGCATGCTTTTTAATGTTGAATTTTCTGACCAAAGCTTTTTTGACAACACTGTTGCTAGGAGTCAAAAACAACTTGATGGTTCATAATCAATTAATCACATATTTTTTTAAAATGCAAACATCCAAATGAATGTCTGTATGTATGCAAACTTCAGAAATAAAACTTCCTCTTTAGACAAGCTACAAATGTATTTTGTACCTGTACAAATGTTTCACTGCAGAAAGACAGGATTTATTTGTCTCTATTTAGTGCTGCCACCATTGCAGGGAGAATCATCAACAACCTCAGATATGCGGACGATACCACCCTAATGGCAGAAAGTGAAGAAGAACTAAAGAGCCTCTTGATGAGGGTGAAAGAGGAGAGTGCGAAAGCTGGCTTGAAACTCAACATTAAAAAAACTAAGATCATGGCATCTGGACCCATCAATTCCTGGCAAATAGAAGGGGTAGAAATGGAAGCAGTAACAGACTTCATTTATTTGGGCTCCAAGATCACCGCAGACGGAGACTGCAGCCATGAAATTAAAAGACGCTTGCTCCTTGGGAGGAAAGCTATGGCAAGCCTAGATAGCATATTAAAAAGCAGAGACGTCACCTTGCCGACAAAGATCCGCATAGTCAAAGCTATGGTTTTTCCAGTAGTAATGTATGGCTGTGAGAGCTGGACCATAAAAAAGGCTGAGCGCCGAAGAATTGATGCCTTTGAACTGTGGTGCTGGAGAAGACTCTTGAGAGTCCCCTGGACTGCTAGGAGGTCAAACCAATCAATCTTAAAGGAAATCAACCCTGATTGCTCATTGGAAGGATCGATAATGAAGCTCAAGCTCAGATACTTTGGTCACCTAATGCGAAGAGAGATCTCTTTGGAGAAGACCCTGATGCTGGGAAAGATTGAAGGCAAAAGGAGAAGAGGACGGCAGAGGATGAGATGGTTAGATAGCATCACTGAAGCAATGAGCATGAAACTGAGCAAACTCAGGGAGGCAGTGAAGGACAGGAAGGCCTGGCGCAATATGGTTCATGGGGTCACGAAGAGTCGGACACAACTTAACGACTAAACAACAACAACAAAGTGCTGCCACCGGTACTGTGGCTGAGTTCCCTTGGGCAGGTCTCAGAGATCTGCTGAGGAAGGTGGGACAGGAATTCTTGTGTGACAGTAGGGAATTTCTGTATTTGACTTCTGATTGCCTTCAATAGGAAAAAAAAATAGTAGGAAGATGGTCTTGTGGCTTAATTCACTATAACTTGCTTTGTAGTCTGGGGCAAGGCCTGGGGGGTGGGTAAGGATATTTGAAATTCTGGGCATATAGTGGGGATACTCCCAAAAATGTCTGCCAAAGAATTGTCTGTGGATAAAATGGCTGCCGTCGGGAAATTACTCAGTTGCAAAGCACAGATTCAACTGTACAGTACCCGTTGCAGCTCTTCAATAGAGTGTTCCCTACTGACTCTGTTTACTGACTCCTTTTTTATAGGCAGGTAACGGGTTATAGTAATAGCCCTTTTTTTTTTTAAGAAAACTGTTTAGAGCCATCTAGAGCCCAAAAGCAATCTTGGAAATAAACATGATGCTGAGGAATTTGATGGCTTGCTTGAAGCAAACCGGTTTCCACTTTGTTTAATAAAATCATGGGATGCAGGAAGCATCATGGCCACCAAGGGGAATGTCCAACATAGTCATGGGTGTCTGTGGGATCCCAACTTATGTTCCTAAAACTAACTTTCTGTCAGGTTCAGCCCAAAGAACTCCTCAAGACAATGCAAATACAGTTCTGTTGCGTTTATTAGCTACAACCTCCAGACAGAATCTCCCCAGACTGAACCCTAGTTCCCAAGCCAGCCAGCCACAACACCATGAATTCCTTAGGGAGGTGCCAGCCTCATCTTCTTGAACTTCCCACACTCCTGTTGGGGGCTAAGAACACACTTATCTCCCTGAGCATGGCCTTCATAAGTCCATTCCATCATACTTTCTATGCATGCATTTTCTGCTACATCTATGTTTTTTCATCTGGAAAAAAATATCATATTTTTATGTGATAAGGCACTGTATGGATCCAACTCAGCTTTATCTCAGCCAAAGACTGATGAATTTGAGTTCTCTAAAAACACTCATTCGTTTGTTCATTCATTCATTCATTCATTCATTCATTCATTCATTCATTTAGTTCAGTTTTCATTAAAGATAATTTCAGTATGTCCCTTGCCACCTCCTATGAGCCTTTCCCATATGGAATCAAAATCGTCTTCACCTGTTATTAAACGTACTGCCTTAGTGCTAGAATCTGGTGTTTCCTTTTGTGTTTCTTTAAAAGTTGAAACACTTGACTTAGCATGACTTAGAAAATATAATAATGTATGGATTTTGATTTCACTTGAAATAAATTTAACTGAATATTAGAAATTCCACAGAAAATTGTAATTATTGCTACATTTGTCTTTGGGCTGTTTTCATTGTTGCTTTTCCATTGCATTACCTAAAGGACAAAGATAGACCTGTGAGATTCCTAAGTATGTATATTTAACCAACAGATGGCCTTAGCATACATTGCATATATAGAAAAAATGTCATCTGAAACCCAGAATGCATTCTCCTTGCATGACAAGGCTCCCACGGATGGGTCTGCTAAAAGCAGCACAGAACATAATACTGCATAAATATTTTATTATTACCATTGAAATGGTAAAATCAATGCCGATGTTCTTCTCTTGTAATAAATGTAATCCTCAATTATGCATAATTGGATTCTGCTTGCTTTTAACTCATATGGTCAAGACCTGGGCCTTTGCATCTCATAGGTAAAATTCTTCTTGCAGCAGGAAGCACCTGAATTTGTTTACAGGAAAATTATTGCATAAATAACAAAAGTCACTCCAAAGGATTTGCATCATGGGATCAGAATTGCCCGTAGCTGGTCAGTCTGAACAGTGAGAAATTCCTGTATAGGCACAAGCCCCAGCATTATCTACCTGTTGTTATTTTGTTGATGTTATAGTTGCTGTCCTATTATTATCATTATTACTTTTTTGCATTTAATTAATATTAAAACTTGTTATAGGGACTTCCAGGGAAGAAATGGCAAACTGAAAACACGGAGCTGATGACCTCAGCAGAATGAAGAGCTGGAAAGTAGACCGGCTCTTCATAATTCTTCTCTGGACAAGGAGAGGACTTGAGATCACCTACAATTGCTCCAGACTCATGAGAAGACCACAAAACAGCAGTCTCTGGCAGATTTAGAGCTGTTGTTGTATTTTGAGAGATGGCAATAAGTTACTAAAATTGTTTATACTTGCTGTGATGAAGGAGAAAGTCATTTCTTTTTATATTTCTTTTCTTTTTCTTTACTATACTCTTATTTTTTCTTTCCTTTCTATTTCTTTTCTATTTTCTTTTTTTCTGCACCTTATTCTTCTATTTTTTTGTTTGTATTAATTTTTTATCATTCAAAGTGTAGTTTTTAATAAAATTACTATTTAAAAACTTGTTACAGCACTTTTTAAGGCCCTGAACACTGCAAATGCAAGGAAGGAAGGAAGGAAGGAAGGAAGGAAGGAAGGAAGGAAGGAAGGAAGGAAGGAAGGAAGGAAGGAAGGAAGGAAGGAAGGAAGGAAGGAAGGAAATAATGACTTGATTATCTATCATGGCTAATTGTTGTGGCTCAACCCTTGTCCATGATTTTGTACTGTACAGTCTAGATCATTTAAAGCTAGCACCAGTGAAATGCCTGAAATATATAAGACTGCCTAAAATGAGAAGGGAAAGAAAGAAATGAAAAAGAAAGAATGATCCCAGAGCTGCTTTTTCTAACAGCAGCTCCACATCAAGCAACATTTAATGTGACTTTGAATGTGAAGGAATTCTTCTGTATGTCAGTCCTAAGGCAATGTCTAGACAATTTCGTTGGGTGTCTCTCAAGTTCCAATATTATCTGGGAGAGAAAAGTTTTTCTTGGCCACTCTTTCTCACCATTCACCACTTTGTAATGTTAAACCTCTCACCTCAGATGTCCCAGCTGGAACTGCATATGGCTCCTCACACAGCCATCAGGTGGCCCAACACTATGAGAACTCTCCTGGATCTAGGTGGCCTAAGGTGAAAAACAACAACAACATATTGCTAAGTGCATGTACAGCACTTTTGCTATGAAAGCGGGGGGGAGCCAAGAATCCTTGACACTTTCAAAAATGAGTCATTTTTTTCCCCCTGGGAAAGGATGAATGCTGTTTGGACTTCATTCTTGCTAATGATTGCTTTGCCCTGGATCTGCTGAGAGTGACAGACTCAAATCCACTCTGGGCAAAAGTCTGTTATTATGGCTGAAAAGAGAAGAGAGTTTATTTCCAGGACACTTCTCCCTGACCTGGCAAACATGACAGGACCACTTTACATAATCCTGTCAGACCCAAAAAAACTATTTCTGCCTCTAAACAAAGCCCCTAATTCGGTCCTTGTTGAAAAGAATAAAGTATTGCTCCCCATTAACAAAGGCAGAATGAAATTGACTAGAGGCGGCCAAGATCCAGCCCCGTGTAATTGACTAAGGCAGACCTAATAAGGAAATTGCTCTAAGAACCTGGGTGATAGATGCCTAATCCCATCAATGTTTCCCCTCTTGCTAACAAGAAACAATGGCTATTTTCAGCCAGTTAAGTGGTTCTTAACAAGAAAATGGCTCTCCTTACTCAAACTGATCCAGTTTTCCCTATATTGTCCCAAGATCTTAACAGCAAATCAGAGCCCTAGAATTTCTCTCCCCACAATTCAAAATCCTTATACAAGATCTTCCTTTGTATTCCTCTCTGTTCCTCTTTTTTGTAAGCTGGAACCAGTGATTGTTGTTTCAGTGAAGTGTGATCTTCCTCCTCAGAGTTACACTCCATCTTTCTCATCCACGACAAGACTTTTTTTTCCCCCTTCGATAACCATACTGATTATCTCTCACATTGGGGATATGGGAGAGGAGGGAGGTGCATTTAAATCTCATGCACTCCTTTGACTACCTGGCTATTCCATCCCATGATTTTTTTTTTCAGAGAGCCAAGTAATTAAACTAGAGAGAATATATAGCCAAAGACATGATGACGTAGCCCTTCAGGTGTAGGTGAGCGAAGTAGGGGTGGCCAGCTCACAACAGCATCTTTTCAGCAGGCTATCTGCTGAGCAAGTAAAATAGTGTCATTCCAGATGGAAGTACAGTGTTTTGCAACATCAGTAACTGTATTCTTTAAATCTTATAGCCAAAATGTCCAAAATGGGACATGGGGAAAATGCGCACTTGGAGTAGGATACTACATGTAAGTATTTCTATGTTGGTGTTAGGAATTTCAAAACCAAAACAGAGGGTGTTGGTGTGTTTGGTTTTAAAAGGTATAGAAATATAAGGGGCAAAATAGAATCTAATGGAAAGAGAAGGATTAGTAGCATATGGTCATCTACTTTTAAGATCAAGGCTAGGAATCCTGATGGCTATATATTATCCCTGGTATCCAAGACACCGTGCTCTCCATCAGTCACTGAGGAATGCAAGGAAGAGGTGGAATCATGCAGATACCACGATTTCGTCTAACATGGAGCCATACTACTATGGGTTTTGAAGCTGGCAGTGCCCCACCAAAGTACGATGGGTTACTTTCAAGCCTTTCAGTTATTCCCCTGCATCAGAGGATCAGGGTTCTCCAAAGTTAGACCTTACTAAGTGTAAAGATCTGCTGTATTGTCAACATACAATTTTTTTTTTTTTTTTTGCTGATGAACAGAGTGGGGTGAGGAATGAAGATCAGTATAAAGAACATAGGGCATCAATTTATTCATTGGCTCATGTACTATGATTCCCATTATGACTACATATGCAACTGGTAACATAACATAAACATACCCTTTACTATTGGCACGTAAGTATGTAGGAAGCAGAATCAAATTTTTCTATTTTGGCATTTTAGAAGTTTTCATTACATTCTTCCATGGAACATTCCATTCTTTTTTATTATTATTATTTTTGATGGTTAAGTTCTGCTTTTATGTTTTCTCTAATGATTAATGGTCTTATCATGCAGTCATTTTTATCTCCTAGAAACACAATTTCTTTCATGATAAAATGTTAAAAACTGGATGCTACCAGGAATCTGTTGTTCTGCTGCCTGTTCTTTCATAGACACTAATCAGATTCTACCCATATTTGTGAATTCTTTCAATAGAGATTTGAACTGTAGTGACATGGGTGTTGCTCTTTGTAAGAAATAACTTTTCTGGGTTGATCAACTGGCTGTTTATTTGTGGTGCATTTGCTAAGATTTTAAATGTTTTAGTTACTGTTATGCCTTGTTACTTACTGGAGCTCCCTAAACCTCACTATAGAATGTCAGATGCCATATCATGGATGCCCTCCTCAGGCATTCTGTTGAACATGTGGACAGCTCCAAACTGGGTATCTTTTATCTAAAAAGGCTGAAGTTGATCAACGTATTACCTTACTTAATGGAAGTTAACCATCAGGTGCCCACCACAGCTGGAAGCCAAGCACTACCTTGGCAGGAATTGTCAGGCCATCCCAAACAAATGGTTGTCCAACCTTTACTTGAAAACCTCCAGGATGGGCCACCCACAAGTCAGGAGATATATGTTCTGCTGCTTAATAGCTCTTATCATCAGGAAATTACACCCTGATTACCATGGAGTTCTCTAGCACCATTATCCACTGCAGAGAGGCTGAACCCATTAGGTCCTCTCCTGGTGACTGATAGACCCAGATGGGTTTCAGAAGTTGATGGGGGTTGTTCCTGCTGGTCTGTTGCATGGTACATCTGAAACCTTGGTCACCACTTGGAATAAGGAGGCAGCTGAGGCTTTGGATTGGATTGTGCCCATGAACCTCTCCCTTTTCATGGATCCCATCACTCCCCATGATTCATGGAGGAGTTGAGGGAGATGAAACAAGAAAAGAGACGTCTAGAACACTGCTGGCACTCAACAAAGGACAAACTCAACCAACAAGAGTTAGAGCCATTATTAAGGCCTACCATGTGGCAGTAAGGGTGGCAAACAGCCAGTACTTCTCCACCTTATTGTGTCTGCAGATAGCTGTTCCATGGCCCTGTTTTGGGTGACATGTGCCCTCTTGTCATTTGTCATAATTTGTTCTGCATCTGTCAGACAAAGTTGCTTGAATTCGCTTGGAGTTGGACATTGGCCTTGTTGCAGATCTGGAGGCAATGCTTGGGGAAAAGTCTTGTCCAGTTATCTGGGAATGGTTTGAACCTGTTAGGCCTGAGGAAGTGAACAGTGTCCTTAGGACTGTGAACTCAGCCACTTGCTCCTTAGATCCATGGACCTCCTGGCTTGTAAAAATGGCCCGGGGGTGACATGTGAGTGGTTTCCAGTGATGGTGAATTCTTCCTTGAGTGAGGGGATTGTTTCTTTACCTCTTAAAGAGGACTTGGTTCACCTCAAGAAGCCATTGCTGAACCCCACCATACTGGACAATTTTCATCCAATATCTAACCTCCCCTTTCTGGGAAAGGTGGTTGAGAAGGTGGTTGTGCAACAGCTTCAGCGGACCTTGGATGAAGTGGATTATCTGGATCCTTTTCAGTCGGTATTCAGACCTGGGTGCGGGATAGAAATTACATTGGTCACACTTTTGTATGACCTTTGGCAAGGGTGAGATGGGGGTTGTGCATCCATCCTTGCCCTACTTGACCTCACTGTGGCTTTCGATACCATCAACCATGGTATCCTCCTGGATCAGCTCACAGGATTGGGGATGGGCAGCACTGTGTTGTGCTAGTTCATCTCCTTTCTCTGGGGTTGATTCCAGTCAGTGGTGATTGGGGAGGAGAGATCCCACCCTCAGCCCCTACTATGTGGGGTGCCGCAGAGTTCAGTGCTCTCTCCGCTCCTATTCAATATCTACATGAGGCAGCTGGGAAAGCTCATCTGTCACCATGGTATGCTGATGATATCCAACTATATATCTCTGCCCTTGGCGAATTAAGCGATGCCGTGAATGTCTTATCCTGGTGTCTGGCGGCTGTGCGGGTCTGGATGGGGAACAACAGGCTTCAGCTGAACCCTGGCAAGACTGGATGGCTTTGGGTTTGGGGGCCTGCTGGGACTATACCATCTTTAGGGCTGGATGGGGCCCCAGACAGACCCAGTGGGCAATCTGGGGGTCCTCTTGGACTCACAACTCCTGCTCAAAGAGCAGGTGGCAGTCATGGCTAGAAGGGCCTTTGCACAGCTTCATGTTGTGCGCCAGTCATGCCTGTTCCTAGATCAGAGGGTTGTGCTCACAGTCACTCATGCCCTAGTCATCTCCCCATTGGATTACTGTAATGCACTGTACATGGGGCTGCTCTTGAAGAGTATCTGGAAGCTTCAGCTGGTGCAAAATGCAGTAGCACAGGCAGTTATGTCTGCTTCTAGAACTACACATGTTACAGCTCTGCTTCATGAGCTGTATTGGTTGCCAGTCTGCTTCAGGGTCCAATTAAGGTTTTAATCTTTAAAATCCTTCATGGCATGGGGCCGGGTTATTTGAGGGACCACTTCTCCCTGATTGCATCTGCCTGTCCCATCAGATCTGGCAGAAGAGGCATGCTGCGGGTCCCATCTGTTAGGGAACTACGCTTGGCAGGTCCCAGGAGATGGGCCTTCTCTGCCATGGCACCTGCCTTATGGAACATCCTCTCCCATTTCCCAAAGTGAGGTTAGCTCCATTCCTACTTATTTTCCAGAAGTCCCTCAAGACCTGGCTATGTCATCAGGCCTGGGAGTCCCAGGGGCCTGGTGAGATCTTAAGGTGTCTCCACTATGGTATTAACATCTAATCTCTTGCATGTCTTATGATTTTTAAAACTTTTTAATAATGACTGTTTCTGATATTTTTATCATTTTATATCCTTGTTGTATGCCACCCAGAGCCACTTTTTATGAGATGGGTAGCCATATATATATCTTCTTATTTCAAATGTGGATGTTCCTCTGTAAAGTTTCCACTCATTGGTTCTGTCCTATCTTCAGGAACTAAGTTAAACAAACCTACACCCTCTCCCTTGTAATAGCCCTTAAGTATTAGAAGACTACTATCAGGTCTCCTCTTAGTTCTTTCTTCTTTAGGCTAAGCACGCCAAGTTCTTATGGTTTAATGCTCATACAGAACACAGATAAATCTCTGTAGCTGGTAACTGGCAAGCAGTGGCTGTTTAGAATAGAATCCTTTGATACTAAGGCCTGTACTGTTGTCCATTCTGTATTACTTCAGTGTAAATCCTTACCCAACCTCACTGGTGAGCAATGGCTGCTACAGGTAGTCTTCCTAAATAAAACCACTGAAGTCACTTGGGACACTCACCATATCTTTCTCCTTGTTTAAAAGCCAACAGAAGCAGCCAAATTTCCAGCAGAAGCAAAAAAAAAGCAGCAGAAAACTGGCTTTAGGTACAAATGCCTAGGCAAAAGAAGGAGCTATGGACAAATTATTCAGTTTTCCTGATGGCTGTCAATTCTGGGATTTGTAGTAGAAGGTACCACACTGGAAAAAGCTGATTTAGAGGAAAGGAGGAGTTGAAGTTGATTGATTGTGATTGATTGATTGATTGATTGATTGATTGGATTGGTTGATTGATTGCCAGGTTTCATATGCCACCTACTTGAGTAAATATAATTAATAATAATTTTTAAAAAGTTGCAGAGCTTGTCTTCTAGTAATGTCCTATAATGGGATTTAGTGTGCTATGCTTATGAAGGAGGCCACTAAGGATGTCTTGCTAGCCAAAGTCTAATTGCTGTTGAAAAAAGGGCCTTATGAAATTATGAAAATCTTATAATCTTTAAAAAGACTGATCACATGAGTGGTTTCCTATCTTCTATTGTAGTCTGTGTCTATCATCCTGTCTTGAACAAAGTATGTGTGTACGTCTATGCGTGTGTGTGTATTTCTCCTGAGCACCTGGGGAAAAATATGTTCAAGAACAAAGAGAATGTTAAACTGCTTATTAAAAGCAAAGGTATAATTCAATGGTTCTACATTTCCTCCAATGCATTATAGATGGTTTTGCACCAGGACCATGTTATGAAGGGGATTTAATGAATCTGTAATTTGGACAAGGTAGTTAGGTACTGAAAATCTATGAGTCACCCCTTGTGTTTTTACAATTGTGTTTTATATGGGAGTTAATAAATCAGTTGTTAATATTCATCCTAGCATAAAATGTGTCAATGCTATATAATATTTCCTCATTTTTGCACCTAATAATGGTAATTGTGTTTAATAAAACTACATTTCATTACCAGTTGTAGCTGCCCTCCAACTACAGATAATTCCCACTGAAACATTGCTTCAAACTAGAATCAAGCCAAATCTATTCAAAGATTTTCCTTAAACATTTTTTTCACAAACATTTTTACTTGTCAAGGTTTATCAGTGCTTCTTGTAAAAAAAAGAAACAAAGAAATCTGCTCTTTGGCTTCATCATCCCTGATTAAATACAATGGCAATCTGGGATCTTGCAACACACCTAAAAGGGGTTCAATCAGATAGTTTTGGCCTCCCTCTGGACTTTTTTGACAACCCCCCCCCAACACCCCTGACGGCAATAAAATCTGTTGGTTACATATTCTGATTGCCTAAGAAGGATAAATCAAAGCTATTGGTTATTACTGTTTTAAACAATAGCTGGTAATCCAGTAGCCTCTTCAGTTTGTGTGGGAAACTCCTGATCAGGAAAACAAGTTTTTTTAAGGGAAAATGTTAGTTTAGAAAGACATCAAATTTAAAATGGGAGCTTGAGATAGAGGTATGATTATGAAAATAAATGAAAAGAGGAAAAACTAGGAAGTAGAGCAGAAGGTCAATGAAGAGATGATTGAGTTTAAATATTTTAAAACGGGCAATTATTGTCTTAATTCTGAGGGTCTCAGTGTGGTGCCAGTAAGAACCAAGATCTCACAGACACTTCCGATGGTACTCATCCTGCTTCTCCTGACTGGGGGGGGAAAAAAACTTCTGTTTTTAAAAACGAAATTGGGAAACTGGCTTATTGCAAAGCTAAGCTTGCTACATTATCTTGATTTCTAAGAATGTTTCTGGATGTTCATGTGCATCATTAGCGTGCTTAGATAGAGCTTACTGCAACTCACTTCTTTGCAAATGGGCCCATCTCGCCAGGGCAACCCCAAGGGGAGGAGCAAACTGTTCCATGCTATCCCCTCATAGTCAAGCCCTCCATGGCAGCCATTTTTTGAGAAGGCCCACTTGACCAAAACGTTTTGGGATCTTAGCTTTGTGTCTGATGATTTTTTTTTTCAAATTAAGTCACTTCCTAGCAGTCATCCAATTTACCTTTACCATACAAATACATGCATCTATTTATTTACTTATTTATTTGTGAGATACATACCCTGTCTCAATTTAATTGGTCTTCAAGGTATTATATATATAATAGTAATACAATTGAGTAGAAAATATAACACAATATAACAGTACAATAACTTTGAGTTTTACAGAAGAGTGAGTCAGTCATAGGCATCTCAGACAAACCACAGTATTGCAAAAATGACAAAACATGTACCGTGACAGTATGATGGAAACCCAGCATTTTGAACCTGAATCCTGATTAACACCCAAGCATGTAAGTTACATGGCTTACATGCAACCATTTTCCCCCTTAACTGTGGATACCCAGTAAAACATAACCACAGGTATTTAAAATTAAACCAAACAAGATGTGGGATTGCATTTTATGTACAGTATCTCTTTTGGTACCTCTGAGATTTGAAGTACTCTCTAATTTGTAGGGGGGGGGATGCTTCCCTGAGAAACAGATACCATAACTTGTGAGATGCTAGCAAGAAGGATGTTGTATTCGTAGTAGTTATGCACCTCCCTTAGCTTGAGCACATGCAGCAGATCCTTTGAAAAGAAGTTAAGAGCAGCTCTTCAAGTTCAGAGCAAAGGTATAACAGTTTTCAGGACCTGAACTGCCTGAATGAAGAGGAAATGGGAGGTTAGGCATTCCACACATGCTCAGACCCAAATCAGTTAGACTGCAATCAAACCACCAACAGTTGTTTGGTGTGTTGTTGGAAATACAGTTTAAATGGAAGAACATCATTATGCCTATAAACTGAGATCTGAGCAGAAGAGGATAGAGAGCTGCTTGTGAGCACATGTATGTTTATGCATGACTCCTGGCCCTGGCCCTTCATCTATTGCCTCATGATGAGGCTTATCAGGGTAAAAGGTTGCCCACATCAAATGTTTAGAACCTTTTAATGTTCAGCAATGCAGACTTATACATAAACTTTTGTTATTCACAAATGATCTAGAACTTATTTTATCTGACCTTCAATAATTAGTCCTCTGCCAATTATGTTGAAAGTCTACATTAAATTGTAAAATAACATTGTCCACCCCAATCTTCTTTAGGTTAAATAGGCCCAGATGATCCAACACTGTCTTTTGTAAAGTGACATCCTCCAAATGCACAAGAAACTACAATTCCCATAAGTTACAGATGAGAATTATAGAAGTGGAATTCCAGAAAACTGGGAGGGTACCATGTTGGGACAGTGTATTACTGGTTGCTGTTTCTTCTGGTTTTGAAATAATATCAGATAAGAGCTCATACTTCTGGTAATCAGAGCACCCAAGAATTGGAATGGAATAGTTAAAAATATGAAAAATTGCAAACATGCAAAATAAATATTATATTTCAAACTTCCCTCAAGATGAAAACATAGAAGGCCTCCTTAAAATGATTAAGGATGCCAGGCAAGCCTCATTAATGTGATGGAATGTTCTGCTTAAAAAAAAAAAACTTTGCCATTGTATGTTACAAAAACTAGTGAAAGGGTAGAACTAAATATGTTTCTTCTTGTCTTCACTTTCCTGTTTATGATCATTAAAGACGGCTTAGTGTCAGTGGTATGCAAAGCAAAAACATTTGTGAAATGCAGTGCAGAACTAACCATCATGAATATGACAAAATTCTTACAAGACAAATATTTCTAATTTTCTGAACCCAGCCAAATTTGGGGTGGAAACAGATGTCAAGAATTCACAAAGCTGTTATTTCAGGCTTATCATGTGGCAACTGGTTACAGGGCAAAATGTTGTACCTTAAAACACAATATGCACCATGGTTTAAGGATGCAGTTCATTTAAGAAGCAAAAGATATGATATAAGGACGTTGATCTCTTCTAGCTGGGCTATAGACCTAAAGGGTGATAAGGGTGATCAATCTTTGGCCTTTATCTGGAGACTAAAGATTATAAGAAACTAGCAATGCATGATACATAAACTTGGACAAGAAAGTCCTGCATTGGGAAAAGTGAATTTCTATTAGAGAGACAGAATGTTAATAGAGAGGCAGAGAATGACTTTTTTCACCTGAAATATCTCCCCCATTATAAGGGTTTGTTGTGTTCAAGAAATTCTAGTTGCATGCTTACCTTGATGAGGTTACAAGGTGAAGTCTTATTAGGAAGAACAATTTGGAGCAGAGAAATACAGAAAGTGAAACCAGAGGATGACAGAGAAGTGAAGATGCCATTCTGGCTAGAAGTAATAATAACGAGACACCTATTTAGAAGAACTTAAGGCCTATTATGTTGGATAACTTCTAAGAACTATTTATACCCAGTTCTTGGGAAACTGCTCAAATACCTGGTGACATTTTCACTTCAGAAGTTTTTGAATGAGCAGTTTATCTAGATCCATTTTGATCTGGTTTCATACTGCATGGTTATGGAATGGAGCCTTCTTTGTTCTCTTTTATGGATGATCTGGGTCAAGACTGAACATGAGAGTACATCCTTATTAGCTTAATTCGACCTTTCTGTAACTTCTGCTATTATTAAACTCCTGGTTGGGGTGGGATTTGGAAGTATCATTTAATAATTTTAGAAGGGCAGTTTCAGATTCTAGGGGACTCACGTTCAACATTTTCACCCTGCAACTGTCCTCAGATTCAGTGGAAAGACAAGATACAAAGAGCAAATAATAGCTGCATTTCTATTAAAATTATCACCTGAATAAACAAAGTAAGCTACCACTGAAGAAAATATAATTATAAAATGTGGATAAAGTGTGTTTTTACTCACTGGCTTCTTGACAAAGCTCCTAGTTGTTGAAATATTGCCAGTGTTTCTAATCTTTGCCTTGGGTAAATTTTATGCTGTTTGATGAGAGGTTACCCAATTTAACATAAATACTGAACATACATGATAATATTATAATATCATAGAAAGGAGGCAGCTTTTATGAGAGGGGAGTAGATTTTCAGTTATAATGGAGATTTCCTCCCACAAAGAGGGCTTTCTTTCCACATACAGTAGACAGCCACTCCCTCCGTTGGTATATTAAAAGGAACTTTTCTTGAACAGAGGGAGACTCTTGCTGTGCAGGGAAAGAATGATAATCAAATGCCTTTGAAATAATCAGAGATAAAATGCTAATTAGGCCAGAATAACAGAAAGGAAGAGTGTGAACATTTGTAAAGAAAGTCGGTGTGAATTAGAAACATGGCAACACTTCACAAAGTGGGGGAAGGCTCTGAATTATTTAAAGTTAAGAAAAGCAAGAAATGTTATGATACAACCTCTTCAACAGCTATCAAACCAAAAGCTATTATAGAGGTAAAGATGCCCTCCACCCTAACTACCAGGGTTGGGATCTGTGCCATTTTCTTGGAGGTGTTACAAAACTGGTTTGCCACTGTCTTCTTCCAGGACTTTTTAAAAATTCTAGTGTAGCCAATAGCCCTGAAACTCCCAGGTAGTTCCTCCATCCTACTACTAACCAGGATGAACCCTCCTTAGATTCTGAGATCCTGTTAAGGCATGCTAGATGCTGCCACTATGTTGGCTCCCCAGAACATATTATATAAGCTAACAACTAATGTGTTACAGAAGTTCCAATATTAGTTTTTATCTTTGCAGCCAACACAAATTATTATGAACATTTAAACTTGTCATTATAGAGATCCATCTTCCCATCATTGCCTTGCTGCATAACAATTGAGCCATTTAAAAGCCGTGTAAACCAGGACCACTTTAAAAATAAAGAATCATAAGAAGAGAGAGCTGGAACCTTTCCCCATCAACAGTTAGCAAACGGAAGGCAAACTAGTAGGCACGCAAAATGAAAACGTTTTCCATAGTGTAGTGATCTATTATATTTCTATCCAATGAAATAATTATTTCTACGTGTATCTCTATTTTACTATCTTTTCTTGGATGTACTAGTGGATCACAAGCTCAACATGTCTTAAGAATGAAATGCAGCTGCAAAAAAGGCCAACAATTTGAAGAGTCCAGTTTGTGGGAAGTAATCATCCTGTTCTACTCTGCCTTAGGCAGGCCTCACTTGGAATGTTGCATTCAGTTCTGCACATGGTATTGGTAATGGTATTGGTACAAATGGTACAAATGGTACAAATGGTATTGGTAAACTGGAGCAAGTCCAGAGAAGGGCTATCAAGATGGTGAAAGGACTGGATACTAAATCCCACAAGGATACTAAATCCCACAAGGATACTAAGTCCCACAATCCCACACTTAAAAGACCTAGGCAGTCTTGAGAGGGGACATGATAGCTATTTTCAAATATTTGAAGGGCTGTCACATTGTGGAGGGTTCAGACTTATTCTTGCTTGCTCCAGAGGGTAAGACTAGAACTAATGGGATGAAATTTCAAGGATGTAGATACAGATGACTCATTAGGAAGAACTTCTTGACAGTAAGAGCTGTCAATCAGTGGAATAGGTTACCACATGAGGTTTCTTCCCCTTCACTGGAGGTTTTCAAACATAGGTTGGATGGTCATCAGGGATGGTGTAGTAAATCCTGAAGAGTGCAGGGTTTGAATCTGATGACCTCTTAGATGCCTTCCAATTCAATGATTCTCTTGGGAAATGCACACATGACCTTCATAAATCATTATGAGCCCAGTATACATAGCAATTCTAAGCTCAGTGGGATTTATTTAGGCAGCACCTTTCATAATTTTAAAGGTTCATCAAGTTGAATATTTAGTTCTTCCCAGGCATTTTGTCTTATTTTGAGGATAAACATTTGCCTGATTAATAGGAAAATTGTAGGAGCTTTATTTAAAGCTGTTGGAGAAGACTCCATGGACAGCCAAGAAAACAAGCCAATGGATCATCAAACAAACAACCCAGAGTTCTCACTCAAGGCATGAATGACCAGGCTCAAATTATCTTACTTCAGATACATTATATGAAGACCCAGCTCTCTGGAAAAGGCTCCGGTGCTGGTAAAGGTGGAAGGAAAGAGAAGAGGATGACCAGCAGCAAGGTGGATGGACTCAGTTATGCTGGTGATGAGCACCCCATTGAAAGACTTGAAAGAACAGGTTTAGGGATAGACTATCATGGAGAAAATCTACCTATGTGGTTACTGGGAGTTAAAAATGACTTGATGGCAAATAATCAATCAATCAATCAATCAATCAATCATCATCAGAAATGATTACAAGTCCTGTGGTGATCAACCAACAGCATTACTGGAAACTTTCCCACTTACCAGTTCCCAGCTTTCTCCTGCTAAGATGTCAACATTTTGTCCAAACAGATTTTTGACACTGCAACAAGAGAAAGGCTAGGCCTCATGCAATGAAGATCATCCAGCAGTGCCATCCACTTATTACTCCAGAACTGCAAGTTTCCCAAATTTCTAGATGCCAACAGGATAAAGGATCTGACTAGAACAACAAGACAGAGAATTCCCATAACAAAGACACTGTGAATCTTATATGGATTTGTCACTGGAGACGTGGAAAATATGGGTTCAAAGGATTAATAATTTTTGGAGAGAGATACGTGATGTCATGCAAATGCCATAGTTTGCATCATTTGCATGATGACATTATAGCACCCCTAACATCATCGTGGCTTGTACCAAATGCCCATGCCTGTCCAAAAGCTACAGGAAAAGATTACTTTCTCATTTAAAGAAGAATAGGACAGTAATAGGAATATCCTGACTCCACAGAGGTACAATTAAGCATAATGACATTTAGTGACTCAATCATATGATGATTCCATCTATACCACAAAGATACCTTTCAAAGCCTTTTTTGGCATTCGGTATTGTTTTAGTCTGTTACCATTCTTGTTCTTGGTTTTGTTTGTCAGTGTTAAACTACTCCCTGGTTTCATTCCTTCACACAAATAGATGAGCGCAAAATAATACACGTTCATTTTTAAGTACCACTTGCACACTTCAGATGTTAGGAAAATAAACCCCTCCTTTTTCCACACATTATGAGTTTCGTTCTGACACATCTATACAAGCTGGCTATGATTTCGGTCAATAACCATCTCAAGTGGCCAGGCTGGGAAAGTCTGCAATTAGAGGAGCAAGTGTATAGTGCTATACATTAAACAGGAATATAATTAATGTTGATAGTTTATTCACTATATTGTGTGGCTCTTCCAATTTAGTTCCTGGCTGAGAAAAAAATTGAAGGGTTAGCTTGACTTCTTGGCAGCTGGAGAAATCTACTTAATCGGTGTTCCTGGGTTTTGCTGAATGAGTGAATGGGCTTCTTGTCCCATTCTACTGTCTTATACTTTGCTGTAGTCAGGCAGATGTGAATGCAAAAGAGGGAGCAGGAAGCCTTTGTGGGTGGGATCACTGCTACCCTTGGAGTCATCACTGCTTATCCCCCCAACTAACAATATTCAGGTTCAGTCTGGAGGATCACTAGATCAGGGATCCTCAACCTTGGCAACTTTAAAACAGGTGGACTTCAACTCCCAGAATTCCCCATCCAGCTATTCAAGCTTTAGACTGCTCACAAATTAGAATATGAGTCTGAGAAATCTATGGGTGATAGTGTTAAACATCTAAATTATAAGAGGATGAAGGTTCATAAACAGTGGAAATCAGGTGGCTTTTCAAACATTCCTGTTCATGTGCACTTCACAATCCATAAGGTTTACTTCTAGAGACGTATGTATAGGAATATAGCCTTAATAACCCAATTACATCCTTACCACCCAATGATAACTGAACTGGAGAAACAGGAAAAAAAGAAAGAAGGAGGTTGGCAATGAGGTATCATCTAATAAGCAGTCACTTATTCATACTTTCCTATCCTAGACAATAAAACCAGTTTACTAAAACATGTACATGTTTCTTTTCTTGCTCTGAAAGTCCATAAAAAAATCCATACCTTGTGAACAAATGCTTTGAGCTATTTGTTGTGTTCCACTTGTCTGCCAAAATATGAGGAATGTTTTGCAATGTCTACAAAAGTCTATGATTAAGCTGATATGCAGTTCGACGCATCTCAGAAAAATTCTGCCTTTTAAAGAATTCCTTAGAACTTGTCTAGATTGGATGGAGAATTTCATTGAATCCTGAATAATTGTAAATAGTCACTAAATGAGCCAGTTTGATCTAGTGATTAAGACACCAGGCTAGAAAGCAGGAGACTGTGAGTTCTAGTCCCTCCTTAGGGATAAAAAACTGGCTGGGTGACTTTGGGGCAGTCACTCTCTCTCAGCTCAACTCACCTCACAGGGTTGTTGTTGTGGGGAAAATAGGAGGAGGAAGGAGTATTAGGTATGTTTGCTGCCTTGAGTTATTTATAAGAATAATAAAGGCAAGATCAAAAAACATAAAAACAAACATGCAATCCATTTTAATTCCTGTCATTTTATAAAGAAAGAAATTGTCCTGACTGAAATCAAGAGGCAAAATTATATTCCTGGGCTGCGATCCACCAGGAATGTCATAGATACTCATGTGAACATACAATTATCTATCCACAAGATTTAACAATTTGCCCAAGGGTATCTCCCAATTTATATGATTCTACTTTCTGTGTTGAAAAACAAATGACTTCTATTTAATTGCATGATATTGGAGCAACTTGATAATACTACTGTTTTCCTAATCTGTTATTTGACAGAAAAAAGGCCTAAGGTATTGGGCCTTGTCACTAATTCAGCAAAGCATATTATGTTCCCTTATTCTAAATCAGATCGGCTGTCTTTCTATTTCATGGTGGGGAAGAGCCCATGCATCATTTCTCCATGGGCCAGTTGTCAGCATAATCACCTGGCTAGTGGAAAGAGCAGGGTACTGCTATTAATTAAGAGGGGGGTGAGGTGTATAAAGGTGTGCATCTGGGTGGGTGTATATGCTTATAAAATCCAGTAATAGATGCATGAGGTTCTCAGGATGGAAACATTTGACTACTCATGATTTGAATACTGTAATAGGCAGTACATTTTTTAGGATCTCAGCAGTCTTTCATAGCCATATTACCTGAAAGCTTTTGAGAAGAGGTGCTATAGACTGATGCTGAAATCAAGGTGCTATTCTCATATTCAAACTCATTACCCAATTTTAAAAGATCAAGAGCACACTTAAGCCCATATAACAATTCAGTCCACTATCACCACAACAAAATTACTTTATGTCTGATTGCAATAATCCTCTGAATAAGCAATCAAAAATGGGCTCTTATTGTGCCAAGGCTTTGTGCTTCCAACATTGTGTGTTTGTGTTAACATCTTGCTTCCTTGATACATTCGGAGTTGAGCAAGATCCAAGTTCTCTTTACCACTGCAAATTCTCACATCATGTTGAAAAAACTAAAATTGTTTCTATGTGTTCCTCCTTCCCTCCATGGAACCTACCTTTCCCAGAGTTAAAATATCAGCCTTTCCTCTCTCCTAAGTTACATCCACTGATACCTTCATAAAGCATGTTGTGATCAACACCAGCTTCTCTCTGAGGGGCCCATGTTTCTACACCATCCAACAACAACTACAAGCTCAGTCCTGCACGAGCTGAAAATCTGATGTGCAGTGATCCTGGGGAAGTGACAGTTTGCCGCAGTTTCAGTACCATGTCTTTTCTTATTCCTGGAACCCAAAACGCCTTTTAGCATTCTTGTTTGGGAGGGTTTAAGATTTTTGCTTTCAGACAGAGCTAAATAGCACAATCTCCCGCCTGCGTCAAGGGGATATAAAAGACTTCACAGAAATAACATGTTTTTCCATGTCCTACCTTTTTCTTCAGATGTCTTGCCAAACTCCACTGTGGGCTTGTTTATACCATCCAGGGATACCAAGGTCATTCCCGGAGATATGAGGTCCTGGATTAACAACTCTGAGCTTCTATTTCCTACCATGATCTGTTCCTCCCCAGCTTTGACAATTAGTCAAAAGATACACAGATACTGACCAACTGCAGAACAGGTTAAAAAGAAAGTATAGAATAGGCTGGATCCAAACCAAACAACCGGCCAAGTGAGTCATAGCTGCCTTAATTCCCCTTGATTTCAATGAGACTAAAGACTGACTACTTCAGTTGGCATCTAAGTCAGTGTTTCAGGAACATTATTAATTCTCTGCAATTTATTAACAGTAAAGATGTAGCAGTTTGAATATTTGTGGTTCTTTGATTTTTGTTTTTATAAGAACTTTATTAAGTTATAAAAAGCATACAGACAGAAGCAAGCAAGAACTAATAATCAGAAAGAGAAGTAGAAAGCAAGAGAGTTAGAAATAAAGAAAGAATACAAAAGTGATGACAAGTAAAGAAAAGGGGGGAAAAGAAAAAAATACAATTTGGTTCTTGGATTTTTGAGATTAGGCTGCTATGTCTACCTTTTATTCTGTAACGTTTTGACTGATTCCTTGGTTATACTTTTAATTCAGTTATTGCAAACTGTTTTACACTGGTCCATAACTGTAATAAAGATTGGTTTGGTTAGGTTTGGTTTGGTTTGGTTTGGTATTACAAACTACCAGGAGCCATTTGAAAGAGTTGATATACTTGTAAACCAATAAAATACTAAATAAAGATGGTAGTACCCATTAGAGTAAATGTTGTTCAATGGCATTTTTAAATAGTCATTCAATATAGATCTAACAATATCTCCTAGCTATAAATGCTCATTCTTCAGAACATTACATATATAATTATCAGCATTTGATAGTGGAATTCAGAGGGCAAATCCATGCCTTCTGCCTGGCCCATCAGCAGGACAATCCATTCACTACTTCCTGAGTGCAGGAAGGGATAATATCATCCTTCTCTCTCTCCCGGCCCATTGCAAATGCACCCACACCCATGTTTTCCAGATTCAGTTCAAAACTGCTCTTTCTGACCCAATCGGTCTTAAACCCTTCAGAGTGGATGTGCTCAAAAGCTTCATTCTCTTCCAGTAGCAACCCAGCTCCAGTTGGCTGCCCTGCCTGCTGTGCTTCCTCCCCTTCAGCAGCTGATTACTGCCCAGTACTGCCATTTCATCCTAGGCTACTAGGAGTTTGTGCTGTGCGTTGGTCAGCGGCTGCTGTTTTGTTGTTGATTTGTTTTAATAATCTTGCAGTTGATCCAACAATGGCCCATTAAATCAAAGAACTATCTTAAATCCTTTGAACTCATGCTTCACTCAGCCCGTACATTTCCCCACGGACATCCTTTCAGTTTCTGCCCAGGTTGGATGAAGGATGTTCCCCTTGCTTTTTCACCTTTGCCCACAGGGTTGCAAAATTCCCCTCCCTTTCCTTTATTTTTTAACTGCTTTAAGTTGCAACAGAGCAGTTTCATTGCTACTAAGCTGTGTACGATGCACATAAAAAACAGGGCGAGTTTTGATCATATCATTGAAGCTACCATCTTGCCTCTTGTTTAGCATCCTCTGCAGACACCTCTGGACGCAAGAGCAGAGCTGTGTGGCACGCTTGGAGAAGAACTGATGAGGCTGATTATACTATAGGTAAAGGTGCACATTTCTATAATCTACACAACTGGCTGATCTCTGTTCCATAAACTAGAGGTAACCTCGCCCAGGGACCTGCATGACTGTAATTATCTCACACCATCTTCCACATGATGTTACACTGTTCTTCTTATAATGATATTCAAAGAAGACTCATTCTTCCTTTGTCGTTATATGCTCCAGGTCAGGCTGAGGAAATTTATGTTGTTAATTCCTGTTTATCCGCTAACAAAAGCTTTATTATGCACAATGTAGCAAAGTTGTGTACAACAGCTGTGAATGTGCACACCCAAGTGACTTCTGGTGTAGTTGAGTAACCTTTGGACATGCATGAATGAATTACTAATTGTAACTTTCTATCAATATTTTAAATTATTAGATTCCATAGTATAATTTACATTTATATTTTAATTTCTTGCATATAGGTTGAGTATTTAGTTTCAGAATTCACTTATAATTAATGTTATGTTCATTGTTTCTTATCTAATGTTAAGTATTAGTTTTGGTTCATAGCCTTAGTATGAATAGAGTAGCAGCACTACTCTATTTTATTTATACTGGATGTATATATGTTACATCTGCATGGCTGGATTTTGTCAAGTATTGTTTCAAACTGGTCACTGGCTGAAATAAAATTACCATCAAGTACTATCGCGTCCATTGAGATAGCACAAGCCTACAACTGAATTTGATTGACAGTACATGGTCCAAAAGGGTGGTTTTGATTTGGCCAAGAATAGACATTACAGCACCCTCTAGATGTTTTGGATTACAATTCCTATCATCCCTGGCCACTGATCATGCTGACTCGGATTGCTTATCCTGTATCAGGCTTTGACTGATATATCCTGTATCCCACTGGATATCAGTCTTAGCACTTGAAGTGTCATTCTGAGAAGACCCGTTGCAGGTCACACTGAAGGAGATCACTTGATGGTCCAGATTATTGAATGTGTCCCAGCCTTCCCCAACTGTGTGGTCTCCATATTCATTGCTGCAAGCTATGCTAAACCAAATCCCTTTTATTTCAACTTTATATGTTAGTTTGGTGTGGCCTGTATGTATATTTGTATGATCTCCAAATATTTAGGCTGATTATTTGAAACCTGTGAATATCTTGGTAATTTCTAATTTAATGTTAATGTATGTTATTCTGCCTGTCTTCTGCTAAGATCAGAATGATCATTTGCAAATAAAACTTATCCTGAATCTACACTGTCTTTTCCCCCAGAATATATTTCCATAGTAGTGTGTTTTTAAAAAAATTCTAAGCTGAAACTTTGCAGTGTATGTTTTAGTTCTTTTTCAGCTTAGCAAGAAACACTGAGCCAAAAAAATGTATTTAATGTAATCACTGAGACGCTTTTCATGATGACAGAACATTTCTGCCAATGCAAAGGATCAAATGAAATTGTTGGGTGGAGGACCAAACCAGGATGTTCTTAAAGTAAATACCAACATTGCTTTTTGCTCATCATCTCCTTTGACGGGTCTTTGTGAGACTTTGAATAGTCTTGATTGTGCTGAGAGTGAAGTCATGCTTAATTAGCATAAAAAGAACGTATCCTACATTTTGGGGCTTTTTTAGAGAGAGTATTTAAGGGTTTTTCCCCCCCTTCCCCAGAGAAACTGCTATTGTGAAACACACTGCCAGCATTGATGCACGGAGGTCCCTCATTTATTTTTCATCTGTGTTTATTCTATGAAGATTTTAAAAAATTAATTATGGATTATCATTATCCTTTCTGCTGGCATTTTTAACATGTACAGCACAAAACATTCTAAAAGAAAACTTACACGAAAGCAATGGTTAACTGGCTCTAGGAACTTAATTTGGGGAAGATCTGTCACTGCACTGCAGGAAAGTTATTCTCAAAACAAAAACTGCTGTAACCAAGTAATAATTTAGAACAGTGTTTCTCAAACTTGGCAACTTTAAGATGCATGGACTTCAACTCCCAGAATTCCCCAGCCAGCATGGCTGGCTAGGGAATTCTGGGAGTTGAAGTCTATGCATCTTAAAGTTGCCAGGTTTGAGAAACGCTGATTTAGAGTGAGCAAAAATGTTCAAGCAGAAAACAGACCGATCTGGTGCAATTGATGTTGAAAAGCATCCTGCCCAGGCATTATGGTTAGTAGAAAAAGCCCTCTGAAAGATGCCCATAGTTTCAGAGGGCCTTTTCTTAGACATTGGCCTGAGGTCTTTCCCCTTTCTTCCAAGATAGATTCTTTCTTCCAAGAATTTGCTCCCTCATGTATGGTGTTGAGCAAATGCTCTTTCTTCTGATACAAAAGCAAGCTCTTTCAAATTAATCTAATAATCATTTGGTTTTTTTCCTAGTATTTATTTGATTTAGACTGATAAATACCTTGAGTAGAAAGGTACTTCTATGGGTAGAAAGACAAGTTATGAATTTAAATAATGCCTCTATAGGTCCTCTGAATACAGTGGCACCTCATTTCTTGAACAGGCTTTAGCACATGTACTCCAGGCAAAAGCAGTGGGCCCACAGTTTTCAACACGGATTAGTGAGTAAACTATGGCATACTGTGACAAATAGATATCTAGCCATGTTTGTAGATTCCACTGCACTCTAAGATGTGTAAAACATCTGGTATTATTTCACTCTGCTAACTATAAAAGGAGTGACTCAGGCTTACCGCCATGCTCTAGACCCAGCGAGCCGCATATCAAGACCGAGAAATTGTGCCAAGACCACAAAGAATAAGTATGATAACAATAATAAATAACTCTACCTTTATAATAGGCTACACAAAAATATTTCAGTTATTTCTAATTGATTAAAATACCCTGCTGTTTATACAGAGCTTCCTAATGACTCACAATGTAGTGATGTCAGCAAAATGCCAGACGTTTTTCCATCCAAAACAGAGACAACAGCCATATGTTCAGAAAATAGTTTTCTCCTTAGTGCATGTTTATAAAGAGAATGAATAGACACAGCCTAAAAGGAGAAACTTGTAGTGTTATTCAAAGATAGCAGAGGTATGTTTGACTAGAAGGGAGGGAAAGCATTGTTTGGGTAAGTTCATAATATTTTGGTTGCACGTCAGAAAGAAACAAGGAAGGGAGAGAAAAATAAACATTTCTTTATATTTCTCAGTCTTGTGTGGAGAAAAGAAATTAAGCAATAAAAATATATTCCTGATGTGTGTTTGGGACAGATGGAAACAGTTTGCTTTCCATTTGCGTGCATTACAACTTTATTCAAGGCCTGAAATTCAAAACATCTCTAGATAGGATGGACCAAGACAGCTTCACAGACCTCTCCAAGTTGGTGACCTCAAGATGGACTTCACTTGCCAGAATTCTCCATACTAGCTGGGAATTCTGGGAATTGAACTCTAACTCATCTGGAGGATGCCAGATTGGGAACATTCATGATGTGAACAAGGTTTGAATTGGGTATATGAGGCATATGGGTCAGGAGCTCTCTTTTTTAAATTGGGGGCTGGGAGGGACTTCCAGAATCTGAAACTGATCTTTTGGGGCACTGGGGAGAGAGTTTCTCAAAACAGATGGTTTTATTATTTTAAACACCATCTGAAGTTTGTGTCTCCAGAAATCGGCAATTTGCCATAAAGGTTGACAATCTTGAAAGGAAAGGATAAAATATCTACTGAAATGAGGGAAGAAGGGTTACTGGTTGCTCTATGTTGCATGTATAGTTTACATGTGTACATGAGATTCTGCATAACTATATCACCACCTACACAAACACACAGATACATATATAAGAGCTGACCTTTCTTGGGTGCCTTTCTACTCTAGCAAATACTCAGGGCTGCCAAAATGTACAACATTTAAAAATGAAAGCTTGCATACAAAGTTTAAAACACAGATTAAAATTAACAATAAACTATATATTAAAATAATTTAACAAGATACATTTTTATAGGTTTTCTAAAGGCAAACCTTTAACAGAGGAATACAGGGCAAATACAACTCCTGAGAAAATCCTGTGGGCAAGGTAGGAGAACGCCTTTTCCCACATGCCAGAGAGATGGGGATCTTATAAATAAATAATCCCCAAAACACTGTTGTCATTGTTTCCAAACTTTATGAGTCTTTTCTGTTAAATGTCTTACCTGATGTATTATCAATTTCATCATATGGATTGTTTAAGTGTGTATTTGTGTGCGTAAGATTTATATGCCATGTTGTAAAGCCATATTCAGTTCAGAGCCTACAATGGATATTGCTAATAATCTGTCTTCCCCATCAAAGAAAACCAAGCAAGATAGGATGCTGTGGAGCTGGAATAACCACCCTATGCAGTTCAAATATGGACTAATTTCCCTCTCTCACCCAGATTTTCTACTCTCCCATCAGTAGTGTGCTCTGGGACTATGAACAACTGGGCTGAGACTGAGGAGAAAAATGGAAGCTCCTAGTCCCTTAGTTCTGTTCAGAATGTCACTAGTTATGTGTACATATGTAGCATGTCCCATGATCCGAAGCTCTAGATATCACTATGGTCAACTGGCCTTCTTCTAGCTGTATCCGTGTAGGTTGCCCAGAGATCAGTACCTTCCACTTGGGCAGGGGACAATGTCTTAGATAAAACCAATGGCACAATACCCTTGCCCCCTCCATTTTTTAGCATTTGTATGGAGATAAGGTGTTCCCTAAACCACTTCTTTCTCCTTCTCTGAAACAAGTACTTCTGACTCCGCTTAGGCAGAATTCACTTGCAGCCTGTGCCTTCACCTACACACCTGCAAACACACCTCATCTATTTTCTTTTCAGTAGCAAATTTGCTTCCAATTAACATTGTAATTTCATGTTTAACCTGAGGTAATTTATCTCCCAGCTCCCTCACCCAGCTAGTTATTTTCATCAGTGCAACACAGGGATAGAGGCACCTGCAGATGTACATTTAGCTGTTTTTCTTTGTTAATTATTTCTCATTTCCTTTCAGACCAAAAGGAACATTTACTTTTCCAGCCAGTTTACTTCAGTGGGGCTTGGGTAATATAAAAGTAGCCCCTCAAAGTTCAGCTATCATACGGATGTATGCACAGTTGTAAGGTGGAGATCAACACATTTCAAGAACCCAGAATTAGAGAACATAGCATGTAGTAAGCATGTTTTTCTTCAGCTCTGTTCATATGATGCACCTAATGGGTTAACAATACTGAGTCCACTAACCCCACAAATTAACCACAAAGAGGTTAGATTAAGCCCCAAACAAATGCACTAACCCATTAGGTTATACCTGGGGAGTTATACCCAACCAGAAATGACATCCAAGAGAGCCACCAACCGCCCAATCAATGGGCTATCTTTCTGTGGACATTTCAGTTTTCAGTTCCAAGCTAAATGGGAGACAAAAAGGAGACTGAAATGGGTGGGAGGTGGGTATACTCCCAACTTGCTCATTGCGATCCTGATCTCAATTACCCCAAGATGAATTCTGAAGGTCAAATTTAAAAAACAGGAAGTGGGGAATGAAAGCTTCTTAACCCACTTGCCAGAAGGACTAAAAATGCCAAAGAGTTTACTGTCATAGTCATTCCTGCTTGCACGCTGCTAGTACAAGAGGTGGGTGAATTGGCTTAGGAGAAGATTGCATTATGCCAACATGACTTTTATGCTGAATTTTAGTCCCAGACATTTAAAAGTTTACCAATTTGATCATTTGAAAAGTAATTGAATTAGGAACTCCAAAATTCATTCTGAGCATTTAGCAACATTTCCTTTGATCTCTAAAAGACAAGTTCATGCATGTGAGTCTAGAAGGATTTGATGGCATACAACTGTAATATAAAATTATTATTTTATTTTATTCATTTTAAGTCTTCTTTTAACATAGTTCCACAAACAGTAATGTACTGTGACATTTTCCCAAACTTGTGTTTTCCACAGGCAGCAGGACTTCAACTTCCAGAGTTCCCAGCCAGAATGTCCCTTATACTCCGAACACATCTGTACTCATAGCACATCTTCAAACTGAGGAAGGCAGATGTCCCAGATATGACAGATTCACATAACAAAGAGTTCGTATGTCATTAAATAAGCCAATAAGAAAAGCTTTTTTGTCTCATAACAGCTTTCCCCAGTCTGCTGCCCTCCAATAATTCCAGAAATTCTGGGAGTTGTAGCCTCAAGTCATCTTGAGAACCCTCATCTGGAAAATGGTGCTCCAAGTAAAGTAAGACAGTTCTAGGCCTTTCTGCTTTTCAGCATGTTACCTCTGAAGAATGAACTTTCTCTTCCATCAGCCTCTGGGTGTCTGCCTATGTGAGCGCATGTGTTTCTTTTTTGTTTTTCACAAATTCCATTTCTTCACCCCCACCAAAAAAACAAAAAACACCAGACCCTTGGAAAGCCAAACGTTCAAGACAGAGATAGAAGCCAAATGGGGTATATTATTGCAATGGCTGTAAATATGATGTGTAAAGCAGAGCATGAAAGACAGTGATTAAATGGTAAAGAATACCAATTTTATTTCAGCCCTCTGCCAAATGCTTCTTGTGTGATCTTGGACAAGTCACTCAGGGACATACTTTAGAAAAAAACACAAGACAGTATAAATAGAGATCAGGCCCACAACCTGCACTCCTCTGTTTCCTCCTTATTAAGGAATGGCAGCTGAGACACTCCTGCGTTCCTCCATGAAATATAGAGGGGTTGCACTTTGAAACTGAAGCACACCATCAGGGAAAATCAGGCAGTGTAACTGTGGCTGGATTGCACTTTTTGGATTTGCGTGAGAGAGCCAGTTTGGTGCAATGGTTAAGGCACCAGGCTAGAAACCGAGAGACCGTGAGTTCTAGTCCCACCTTAGGCACGAAGCCAGCTGGGTGACCTTGGGCCAGTTCCTCTCTCTCAGCCCTAGGAAGCAGGCAATGGCAAACCACATCCGAAATCTTGTGTAGAAAACTGCAGGGACCTCTCCAGGAGTCAACACTGGCTTGAAGGCGCAAAAAAAAAAAAATAAAAAAAAAATTGTGGCTTGATGAGCCTTGTATCTGAATGTCAGTTCCCAGTACACATGCTCTACGTAGGCACCATCCTTCAGAAACTCCTTCCCTATCTAACCAACTTCAAAAAGTTCTGTGAAAGTGATGGGTCTCATAAAGTATAGGAAAAGGAACAAGAAACAAATATTGCATTCCTGTCTAGGGCAACAGGTCATGCCTATTCTCCATAGAGACAGAACCACTCAATCAAGTGACTTTACCAATCACTGCCATTGTTTCCAAAAATAATAAATAATAAGTGAAAGTGTTGGCTTTTGTTTGTGTTTGGTTTTGGCCAAGCCCCAGTTATTTTTCACAGGGAATTTGCCAAAGGAAATAGGAGGGAATAAACAGGAAAGTGCCATCTGTTCAGAATTCACAGGACTGGAAAACAACCCCCTTAGCTGAATGGAGGGCCTTTATCAATTTGTCCCTAAACAGGGGCATTTTTAGGGGAGTCAAAAAAGTCAAGATGGTGGCTGCAATCATGTGGTCAAAGTCCTGCCCCTTTTTTCCATGCGATTGAGGCTCCACAGATGCCCCTGTCTCATAGGTGGGAGAGGGTTTCAAGATCAGATGGATAAGAAGGGCAGTCTCCACTCAGCTGATCTGCAAGATGAAATAATAGCAATAAATCTCCATTTTGGCAGACAGCTGAGTCTCTCAGACCTAAAATTTGTCTCCTTCTCTAAAAAAACCTTGTCAAGCTCAGTCCCATCACAGCTTCCATGCTATTATCTCAATTTGTGGCTTGGGAGGAAAAGCTGGAGAGGAGAAAGGGGTGGGGGGAGGAATATTTGATAAATGCTGTTGCTTATTACATTTATAAATGGATTGCTTTGTCTCCACAGCAGGATTTGTGAGCAGGACTGTCAGCAGCTTTTAAGATCCCATTTTTAATTAATAAGCATCTAGAAAGTGAGACTATGACATCTTCTGAACCAGGCCAGCATATAAACTAAGCAGTGATTTGTTTAAAAGGTAAAATTGAACATTCTTATTCAGCTCCCAGAACTCAAGTATGTTCTCGTCCTGAATAACTTGAGAGAAACCACCCTTCTCTCAGCCTTCAAAATGCAACATGGGTCGCAGAGTAAGATGGATAATGTCACCAGATCAACCTCTGGAGAATAATCACCGATGTTGAAATGTCCTGATGTGACAGGAGATGAGAAAAACAAAGCTACAGAGGTATGTTAGCTTGGAAAAAGGAAAACTAAAAAGAAATATGAGAGCGGTTTTTGAATATGTGAAAGGTTTTCATGCAGAAGATGGAGCACAGTGGTGTCCCCAAAGGCCAAAGCAGAGCCAATGGGTGGGAATTTCAGAGAAGCCAATTTCAGCTAAACATTACAAGAAACTTCTTAAAATATGTTGAAACAAAAGAGGTGGGTTCTCTACTGGAAAATATTTCAGCGAAAACTAGGTGGTCATATGTGAAGGATGCTGTTCTTGCATCCTGAATGGAATAGTTGACTGGTCTAGATTACCTCCAACATCCCTTTCAGATATATAATTCAATAATTCCTGCCCATTCTTTTTTTGGATCAGTCACTCAATCTGTTACAAGTTTAATTTATTCATTCACTGTTTTTTCCCCTTATACTGAGTTCATATCCCTGTTTCTCTTGACTTCTTCATGTGTTTTAGCACCTCATTAACTTCTGCCTATCAGAACTTTTTCTGGATGGCAAGACTAACGTCAAATCTTGCTCTGAGGTCAATTCACTTCTTCAGCTCTTGACTTCTTGAATGTGGCCAGCCATAAGCCTTACCTTTGCCCTCGCTTGGGCTAGTGGAATATTATACTTTTGTTGGATCCTTCTAACATGCTGGGGAGTTCAGCTCAACTTCAAGCACTCTGAGCTGATCCACGTTAACCACTTTGGTACTTACTCTTGGATCCAAGCTTCACTTGAAATTCTCCAAAACTGGGGCAGCTTCTAGTCTCTTGAAAATGAGTGAATATGTGTGGAGTCCTTGGAGTTCTCTGAGCTTGGTTCTTTTCTTGCAAATGTTTCATTACCCAGCTAGTAACATCTTCAGTGCTGAAGATGTTACCTAGCTGGGTAATGAAACATTTGCAAGAAAAGAATCAAGCTCAGAGAACCCCAAAGACTCCACAGTTCAACCCTGAGCTACACATATTCACCTCTATCAGAGTGAATATGTGCCAAGCTTACACTTAACAGGTATGGAACTAAATATATGCTGTTTTTAGGAATAGGGGTTGGCAAGGCTTCAAGACTTGTTCTGCACCAGCCACTTTCTCTGAGGCTTGCCTCTCCCTTTGGCATTGTATTTCACTGTGCAGCCTGATTTGGTTGCCCTTGCTAATTAAATACCAGCAAGCCACAAGCCTAACACAACTAACTCCTGCAACTGAGGAGTGGATCCCTCTTAGGAGGGCCAAGCTTGCCAATCACTGGCTCATGCCAACGTTCCTGGCACCATTGACCAAAGAAGCAAAGCACCCCAACCACCAAGGGCAAGTCAGTAGTCCTTCTGAGTCCTGCCCAGAAGACACCAGGCTTTCCCAAAGTCTTCTTGCCTAGCCTACCCTCCCACAAGCCTTGGGATCATTGCTGTTTCAGGGCTACCCTGTTTGACTGCATCTGATAGCCTCAATCCTGCTTCTTACTGATCTGTGTTGCTCTAAGGCCCTTCTTACCCCTGTTCTGTTTCAACTAGCTACCTAGAATCAGTCTCTATCTGTTCAGCGGGATATAAGTTCATCCCATTCTCTATGCTGTTTATGACAATAAGATTCATATTCAAGATCTTGTGGCCTCATCTTGCAGAGATGTTTACCCACTTCAGGGGGTTATAATTTTGCAGAAAGGGCCATTACCATGCATGAAAGCAGCTGTAATATAAGCACTGCGCTAAAACTGTTTCCCCTGCAGCATAAATCCCAGGATTTGCCTATTGGGAAACTGCTGTATCCAGCAGGACGAAAGTTTATTTTTAGCACTGATTGTCTAGAATTATGGGCTGCACTGCAGCTTTTCACTCAGAAGCACTGGTGGGAAGAAAAACTGACGGTGCAGTTGTAATTGAGCTTTGTTAATGGGATTCTCTTCCAGTGATGTGAATGGCAATCATTGCTTCGGTTCTCTATGTTTCTTCCCACCCTTGCATTTGGCTTGTGTGACACGTTTAACAGTATTTTCCTCTCCAAAGAAAGTGCTGAAATTGGTTGGCTGTACCCCTTCTTAATTAGAGGCTGGGCAAAAAAGCAACATTAATTGGAAAAATGTTGAACATGCTAAAATCAATTGATTTGGACCCCAATGCAAAGGATTTTCTATCATGTTTTGTAATAGACTCTAGAAAATATACTATCTCCATTAGAGAAAACACAAACCCAGTTTCTTAATTAATTGAATTGCTAAACTTTCCTCAATAGGTGGTATAATTAAAGCAAAAGAACTGATGTAGGGAGTTCAATCATA
Organism: Python bivittatus; assembly: GCF_059951505.1. Lineage (NCBI taxonomy): Eukaryota > Metazoa > Chordata > Lepidosauria > Squamata > Pythonidae > Python > Python bivittatus. Next base: position 20,182,636 of record NW_028277056.1, on the reverse strand, counting down.
GGTATGACCTTAGCTCTGTGCTACTGTGAAGCTCATGTCCCAGCAGCTGAGTACATAGTTTGGGTGCAGAAGTTCTTAGGTTCAGTCCCATGCAACTTATATTAAAAAGATCTCAAGTGGCAAGACCAGGAAAGATCCCTGTTTAAATGTCCCTGCTTCTGAAATTATTATAGGCAATATGCAATGTTGCCCTTTCAGTTCTATATATGGAGAACACTGGGGGAACTGTGTGGTCTGATGACGTCTCTGACACTGATGTGAGCAGCTAGCCAACAATAGGGCTACCAGTGGTGGGGTGCAAAAATCCATATAACTACTAGATGGAAGCAAAGAGGTAACATGGAAATCTAGTGATCAACCAGAGTTCGGCAGCTCAGTTCTGATGGTCCTATCCAATAAGATGGTTCATTCTGTGCTTATCACAGCTTCTCTGGGGTGGCAAGGCTACTAGTACGTTGGACTTTATTCACTTTCTCAGTGTGGCCAACAGCCACAAGCCTTAACTTTGCTCTCTCTTGTTTCACTTTTGTTCTGGGTCTGCCAAGATAACTGGTTCTTCAACTTCAGTTCTCTGAAGATAGGCATAAGGCTGATCAGTCCAGTAGGCACTCTTGAGACAGAACTTTCAAATTTGGCATGACTGGGGCAATCTCTTAACAATAAATGAATGGATGGTATGCTAACATTTACAGACCATGGTCTAAATATAAAGTATTTTTAAGAAGAAGGCACTACTCATGCCAGTTACTATATGCTGTGCCAGCCTCTTTCTATATGGCATTGTAGTTTGCTGTGCCATCCTCCTTCTGCTGCCTCTGCTGGTTGACTGTTATTTATTTATTAGATTTCTATCCTGCCTTTATGTTGTACAATTCCAATTTCCCAAATAGCTATGAACCCCATAGAAGCCAGTGACCAGGAACACCAAAGCATGCTATTCCACGTGGGCAGATCAATGCTTGTTCTTCACTTCATGCAAAGCCTAGAACCTTAGAAACATAAATGGAAAAATTAAAAGTTTACAGGTTTACAGTTTTCATATTTAAGTTGGAGTATGACACTTTCTGCAGTTCAATATGACTTAGCTCTTTAAACATTTTGGGGGCTACTGTGTTATCCTTTCTTCATTCTATATCTCTGCCGTAAAGAAGTGTAGAGTACTATTTCAAAAATCAAGAAGACATCCAGTTAAAACTTAGTCAATGTAAAGTCATCTAAGAGGTCTATCATCCCTGCTATTTTCATCCAATTCAGATAAAAAGGAAGCGGGTACAAGCATTTAACTATTTCCACATTGAAACCTGTGGACATATTTTATCATCAAATCACAAAATGGCTTGAATTGAATTAGTTTGCTCCTGGATCTCAAACTAGAAATTAGTCACATTCAAAAGTTGAATTTCCCATTTGAACTGAATCAGGATTGATTTATGTAGGAATATTTTCTCATAGAGCTGGGCCCTCACACTTTGTTTGCAGCTGAAGAGTAAGAACATGTACAGGGGAGAGGTGGTGGTCAAAAAAGTCAAGATGGCAACTGCAACTGTGCAACTAAAGCCCCACCCCTTTTTTACATGCATCTTGGTGCATCACTCTTGATTCATGTCACTTATTTATTCCTTAACTGCACTTGTCGCTGCAGCACATTGCACAGCAACGCGTGACATGCAGGTTGCCCCACATCAGCTAGAGCACTGTTGGTTTGAAATGTATCAATCTTGGCTGCTGAAAGAGCAATGCCTTTAAATATGCCTTCAACATTGGCTAGACCATGTCTCAGCATTTTAGGGCAAGTTTGCCCACATGAGGTTTAACTTCAGTTGCTGATATTTCTACTCGAAAGAATCCAAGGTGATTGGGCTAATAAAATGGCAACAATCCAACCCCAAATGCTATGCCATGGACCAGGATGGGCAATCATATGCCACATGCCTTGAGACCCCTTCTTGTGACCTTCCTGACTCTGGTTAGAAGTGCAAAAATTTGATGGTATTATTTCCTGCCATTTTGAATAAAATACGCACATCGCATGGAAGAAACAACCCCCAAATACACAGACACATACCAATTTTCTCCAAAAACCTCACTCTCCCCTCACATGACAGAGTCCCACCATGTCCCACCAAAAGATTGGTCTGACCTGCCATTTGCAGTGCCAATGTTAATCAGAGTGGGGACCATTGTAATCATATTTTAATTGTTATTTATTGTATGTTTCCTGTACCTATTTTTAAATCTCCTGACACACCCTAAGAGAAGGAAAACCAGCACCCTGATGGCCGAGGCATCCTCAGGACTTCTTTCCTGTCGTTTCCATAGCAATGAAAAGCAGTTTTCACAAGAGACAAATGCCACTTCCTTGTAAAATGTCAACCTTTTCCCTTCAAAAAAAGGGGTGGGGGAAAGTGAGAAGTCACCTGGGGCATAATCATGAAAATGCATAAGTTTCTCCTTGCAAAGGATTTTTCTAGCTTTGCTTCCTGAAAAAAACATCCAAGTCATCTTAACAGAGGAGATTCAAGACTTTCCTTACTCAAGCGACATGTTCTGTATCGCATGTAAACATTGGGTCCCTGTGAAAGCAGATTAACACTAACACAACTACATGGGAAAATGTATCTAACTCTGATTGAGTTATATGAACAAATTCAAAATAATACAGTATCAGTCAATATTGGCTGAATTCACACATCATGTTAGAGCACCTTTTTAGCCAAGGTCTGTTAACCATGGGATTTACAAATTGCAATAGTTGGCTTCCTACCACACATTAAATCAAGACCAAATACACTATGTCATGATTTAGCAGACCTAATGGTTGGGTGATGGTTATTGACACGGCCTGTTGTGGGCATCCTTGACACAAATCAGCTTAGTATGAGGAAAAGAATAGAGCTGACTTTTTAAAAGGGGGCAATGGGAACAATTCATGTAGGTCTCACACGGGGCAGGGGCCTCAGCCAAAATATACTTTAGTACTTGAATATAATATAAATATAAATAATATAATATAATATATAATGACATGGATTATTTCAGCATTTCAGAGGTCTCTGCATATTCTCAGTGGACCATTGATTTCAATGGGCAAAAGCTATTGTAGAAAAGGAATACATTGATGTAGGAAAAAGGGAGAAGAAAGGGGAAGAAGACTGAAATCAAGTTTCTGCCCCTGGGCTTCTCATTCTCTTCAAAAGGCCCTACTTCTGTCAAAGATTCTGGAGAGATTCTCAGAGCAGACTATGCTTTCCTAAATGGCAAATACTTTAACTTATGATGAGTCTATTTGTATCTTGGAATGCTCCAGTGAATATTGCTATAAATTACTGTCAACAGCCACTGGCCCACTTGAGTACTCTGGAGCAATCATGACATTTGTCAGGGATTTTCAGCCCTGATTACTGAATGAAAGCGTTTCCTGGGTTTGCACAATACTCTGAAGCATGAACTAATAAAATGGTCTCAGTTCATAAAAAAAGCCAAAACCAAACAAACAAAAATTTAACCAAGGATGAAGCTAATGGCAGGAGCCTGATCTATGAATGCAGCCACTTGGTATGTAACTGACTTGGTGAGGAATGGTGTGAGAACTCAAAAAAAGTGGTTTAATTCATAACTGGATTAAGCATATTGGGTGAATGGACTTCTTGCTTTCTTCAACTGCTGTAACATAATATGAAATAGGAAATGAGTACAGTTTTTTTTTCTTTCCTGTTAAATATGGCATGGCATCAATGGAAGCTCAGAATACTTTTTTAAAAATAATTTAAAAATGTGTTATTGTTTTTCACATTTTTTAAACATTTAATTTGATTAAAAATTAATGAAATCTCTTGAAATCTGATGAGAATTAAATCTCTCAAGAATGTTGATTTGTTTGTTTAATACTTAGGCCAGTTCTAGACAATGAATGCAGTGTTTCCAGTTGCAGTCTTTTGAAATTTGCAGTGAGAGTATGAAATATGTGAAGAGTTCAGGTAAGAACATGGAAAACTTCCAAGATTTCATAAATATCACAGAGATCACAGATTTCAGCATTCTTACATGAGACTGCACAAGACCAAAGAAGGTGGAGGTTTGATGGTCAAAATCTCGCAAGTTTTTAGCAATCCTATGAGATTTTGACCATTCTGCTAAAAATTTAGGAAAATGGAATTAAGATGTTGACCCCTTGCAAAATTACCAACAGCTTTATGGGTATATTTATGTTGAATTACCTGGGTGGAGGTCACCACCTTAATAACAAAAGCAAATCTTTATCAAAGAGTAAGTCCTAGGCTGACCCTACATTTACAAGATTAACTGTACTGTTTGGTTGCTCCAAAGCTTTTGGTCTTAGCCCTGAGCAAAGTGAGAATTCTACTTTTGCGTGGGGTTTGTGTTCCCTTCAGTAAATACTTTAGTAGTAAAAAGCAGGACCAAGTGGAGCATTTTCCAGAATTATTCTTGGAATGCAAGCTTGTGCTTTGCTTTCTATACATTAATTTCTATGCTGATGCTGAATCTGTAAACAATGCAGGCTAACTCAGTGCACACTTATCTGGGACCACTGAACATGGTGGGACTGACTTCTACATCATCACCAACAAAGCTATTCTGCAGCATAGAAAATCTTTTTTTTTTTTAATTCTACCTTCTTCAGTATTGTCAACGTTTAAGTGGCTGCAGCTGTCCAGAGGTTCAGAACAAGGATCTTCTTCATGAAAACCTGGAGATGGCAAGGAACAAGCCTGGGACCTTCCTTGTATTTGAACCTGCAGTGGCAGATCATTATATTAAGAAGGTGGAAAAGACATTCTGAGGTTTTAAAGGTGCACTGAGCAGATTTTTATGCTGATGTTTATATATTCTATTGCCTGGCAGCTGCATAGCACTAGGAGACTAGAAGCTTAACTATGGATGAATTTGCATTTCACAGTAAGAAATTATTTGTTTAACTATGGCCTATTGAATACTTCATAATTAGCTGGATTTACACACACTAAGCATAAACCATGGTTTATAAACCACAGTGGCTGAATCACACTAAATCCAAAACTAAACAAACCAAAATATAATTGAGTGTGATGCATGAATTCTAGCATAGTAGTTCCTTTTAAAGAAATCTTAGATGCCTGACATGATCCACTAGGCAGCTTAGCTGGAAGGCTCTGTCACAAACTGTTATTCTACAAGAGTTGTACAGAGTCTGCTGTAGGGGAGGTGGGTGTCAAAAGAGCAAGATGGTGATTGTGGCTGTGTGATCAAAACCCCACTCCTTTTGTATGTGTTTTGTATGTGGATGTATGTCCCTAACTCACCTCTGAAAAGCTCAGCAAATGTCAGAGCAAAAGCAAAACATACCTTTGGCCCACTTCCAACCCTAGAAATCTTCATAAGGATCTGATACCAAAAATATGCCTTCTGGGATCTAGGGATTAATGTCACAAGCCATGGGGTGACTTTTATTTGTCCAGATTTTTTATTTAGCACTATTTATATAAAAGAACCATGGAGCCTTTTAAAGTTCTCTTTAAGAGCTGGGAGGCACTGGGAAGCATCGGGAACATGTATCTCCAGGTTGTTATCAAATAACTGTTGGGGGGAAAACCCACAACTTCGACAAAAAATTCCAAACCAAGTCTTCTCCCTCTGTCAACAGAGAATAAGAGCCAACTGCATTATCATTTTAGCAGGGAGAAGATGCAAAACACAGTTGGAAGAAGAAGGTACAGTAAGACGTGAACAAGAAGTTTGCAAACTGATGAAACTCATGTATCCTTTAATAAGGACGTATTATTTTATTTACATATTTGTTTGCCCAAAAGCAACCCAAAAGTGGGTCTTTGTCCATTTTGTCCCTTCAGCCTAGAAGCCACTTAGATGGACCTCCCATAAGGATAAGGATGCTCTTTCTTGGCACAAATACAAGAAGCTGATGAAAAGAGAACTTCTGTTTGGCTGTTGAAGTACTGTCTGGTTATCAGACTTCTTTTACTTTAATTAAATTGAAGATTTAGTTAGGTATCTGGGTTCTATTGGCATCTGGCAATTTCTCCCAATTCTCATGTTCTCCAGAAATGCTAGATTTCAACTCCATGTTGGAGAGGGATGGTGAGAGTCAGAGCCCCGTTTCTCTGGAGAACATCATCTTGGAGAAGGCAAGTAAATTATTACTATTCCAGTTTTCTTGACTGGAAGCTGCCGCTAGATGTAATTTATTAATTTCCTTGTTACTCTCTTGCTGCCAACTATCTGTGGCTGGGATATCTTCTGCTTATTAAAATGAATTATTGAACACATTGTTATTTTTGAGTATATTGTTGATGTTATTGGTCTGGGGTATTTTTGATATGGGTTTTAGTTGCTGAAATGTTCATAGGTTTTTTTTTTTTACACTATTATTCTTAAATTACCTCTTCTGTGAACTTCTTTGAGTCTAATGCATCTGTGGAAATTTCAATAGATAAATACTGACTATATTATGAACACAAATAGCAAAGCAGATTAGATTCATCTCACTCAATTAAAATTCCACACCCTTCCCTAAGGACCAGCCCAAACAAGTCTTACAATGCTTTTGAAAGCAGCTCAGGTTGTGAGTAACCCTGCAGTGGAAAGGTGTTCCATCACATCATAGTAATTGGGATACATCTACTAAAATAGCTCTCATTCTCCCCAAGTTGACTGATCCTGACACAGACAGCATTTAAAATAGGGTCATGGCTGGATTATAGTCTTTGTAGATCCTGGGCACTCTTATTAATCATAAGCCCATACTTAATATAATCATACATCTAAATATTATAGATTTGGAAGGGACTAAAATATTTTTATACTCCTTTGAGAGGTTTGTCAGCTACGTACAATGTGCTCATTGTGCCTGCCATAGGTATCTGCAAAGGGTGGCAAGTGATGAAACAAGGCACACGACATCATGATGCAAAAACATAGGTGCTTGTATCACACGTTCGGACACAAGTACATAAGGGCAGGATTTCCATCATGACGTCATTGCACACGTCCTTATTTTTTCTGTAATCAGAGTTTGCTGTGGGTGCCCGTAGTCCCCACTGGATAATCCAGCTCAGCCAGGGGACATAGGCCATTCCCCAACCCTCTTTTTGTGGCCTCTAGAATTTCCTCCAACCAAAAATCACAGCTTTGTTTCCTGCCATTTTTTAGATGAAACACCACAAAAAGTAGAGGGAAAATGGCTAGAAAAGTTTTAACACGCAGTTAATTTTAAAAAAACAAAACAAAATCTGTCTCTCCCCAAACCCAGGAAAAATGTTGAAAATTCTCCTGACCTCACCCCCCCTTCCCCCACAAAAGTCCATGATATAGTCCCATGTATTTTGGATTACTGCCTCACTAGCTGCAGAACAAACCCCGCACAAAGATTAAGTAAATTTCCATTTTTTAATAGAATGTGGATTGCAGAGATCCTAATGGGATACCTGAGTCAAGCTCTGTAAAGTTGCATGAATTACCACCAGCTTCTTATACTGTGCCAGAATAGAGAATCAGTTCAGAAGTACGAAGACCCCTTCTCAGTTCGACAGCCTGTAGATTTTGTTGAAGTAAACACCCAGAATTCCTGGCCAGCATGGCAGCTGTGAGTGGTCCTCAGAGCTTCACTGTGTTTCTGATTTACTGATTCCTTTTTAAATAAACTTATTTTGCAATCATTTGTTTCAGTATTATGACTGTCTGGGTATAAGCTTTTAGCAAAATTGTGCTTTCACCTTGATATGACATACAATTTTTCTGTTTCAAGAAAGTTCAGAGAAAAAGTAGAGATACTGGTCTTGCTCTGTGGGGATTCTGTGTAAGCTAAACATGTGAATTTTCATTTACTGGAAATATCAACGATATCTTCAACACACTCATTTCTTTTTCTTTCCAGCAAAACTGTGAACAACTGAAAAAGAGAAATTACAAGGTATGCTACCCTATTTTGACAGTAGTTATAGTTAGAACAGCTGCAAAAACCACTGAAAGAAAATGAGTCAGGTTCATAATTTGCCAACACGACTTGAAAAATCTGTATTATTCCTGTGACAATTTTCAGCTTTCGTGAAAGCGTGAGAGATAAAGTTTGAGCTTAACAGAAAGCAAAAAAAGAAGTATCAGGAGATACCCCATTTTTGGTGTTTAGAACCTCTGGGCATCTTTTGCTATTCTCATTACAGATCCCAAGATTTCCCTAACCTCCTATGGAATTCTCTAGGTCCTTTTTTAGAGGCATTTGAGGAATCACTGTCCTGATTCCCAACCTAATTACATACACAGGCAGCAGCAATCACTATTCAGAGCCAAATCCCAATTTTCTAGCATGTGTCCTTGATAACAAAGGCTTTTCAAAAAGAGGCTGCATTGTAAAACTGCCAGATTACAAGTCATCGAGAAGGTTGGTGCAATGTATGTGGCCTTAAGAGAGGCAATACAACTGTCCCACTATTGATGTGAATTAACTCAGGAATGTCAAATTAACAGTTGTGAAGGGTCTGTTGAATTCTACATTCTAATCTAAACAGTTTGCACTGTGTTTCCTTCTCACCTAACTGCTTACAATTCCCATTTACCCAACCGTATACATAAAACAAGGACAACAGTGATTTTTCATATCACCGAATGAAATGTCCTCTAATGCATGAAGGCTTATGTCATAATATAATTGTTAATCTTTAGGTTACTTGAAGACTCTTTTACCACACAAAAAAAGTCCCAATAAAACTTTATTCCTATTTTTGTTTTTGTCTTAAATTATTTTTAGTATAAGTAACACATAAAATAAATAAAAAGTAATAAAAACCCTTTGGTCTCTAAAAGTCTTGGAGTACAAAAGATATCTCTAGAGCAGGCTTTTCCAGGGTTGTAGTTTCTGGATGCACTGGTCTATTACAAATTCCAGTGATGTTTTTCTCCAAGGAATGGAACTTTTCACTCTAGAGAGCATACAATGGGTAACAAAATACCTTTTGGAAGGGCACCTGATTTCACAACCAGTTGGCTTGGATTTGATACTTATTACCTTCCATAAATCATCACAATCCTTTCATTTTTCTAACATACAAGGCAAGCAAGGGTGAAATAGTTCTGATCATGGTTCCATATACCCAGCCACGTGTTCTTCCAGGAAACCCCATTCCATTCCCTTTCCCTGTTTCCTGTGGTCACTGAACATGCTCATTCCTCATAAGAAAGTTTGGGGAGGAGGTTTGTTCTCTTAGATTTCTACCACTTGAAAATTGTTCCATTTCTGTTGTTTGGGTTTCCTGAAGTATTCTAATATCTCCCTTTTGTTTCTCAACAGCCATACTCTGACCACAATCCTATCTGCATTCAGAGGGAGCTAGGTGAGCAATGCTATTTTTTAACGCATATATGTGAGAAAACGTGATCTAATAATGCTAGCATCTCTACTAAAAACCATAGCACTGTTTGTAGCTGGCTTGTGAAATAAAGTATTATCTCATATGAGTCATATGGAGATATGGGGCATTCAGGCACACTACAGTATGTACAGTTCCTTAATTACTGTATAACTCAGCCTTCATACTTTCCTCTGCCATGTATTCAGTCTGAAGAAGGAGCACGACTCTAAGGAGAAGAACCATGTTTATTGCAACAATCATTGGGATCCTGAACAAGATTTTTATAGAAATTGAAGGTTACAAGGTGGGAAATCCTAGGGATCTGACTGGCTGGCCAGTTTGGGGAAGCTAGGCAGTCCTTGTCAGTGTACCTGGGATTAGTTCTATTGTTAGGCAAAATGGGCCTTTCAGGAGGGCAGCAGAGCTGAGGAAGTCCACTGTTAAAGGAGACGGAATGTTGAGGTCATCAGGCTGATTGAGGTTGGAATGTTGGGGTTTCTCTAGGTTGCAGTTCCCTTGTAAGGGCAGCCCTTGGGCTGTACTGTGAGCTGGTGAGGAGGCTTCTATTCTTTGATTCAGATAGGATTGCAGGAAGGGTCCATTTTGGTCTGATACAATTAGGCAAAGAGACAGGGAGGAAAATGGTACAACCTCCATTTTGTTTGCTAAGTTTGTTTTCTCCACTATATCCCCTACCTCTCTTCCATCAGCCTTCCAAAACCTTGCAGCATGCCTATACAGGTATTTATACCCCAACCAGGGAGCCGCATACAAAATCTATTCAAAATCTATTCATATATATATATAATTTTAAAATGTATAAGGCTGCCCTTCTCTACAATGAGTCTGGGTGGTGTACAACAGGGTTCCTCAACCTTAGCAAATTTAAGATGGGTGGATTTCAACTCCCAGAATTCCCCAACCAGCATAGCTGGCTGGGGAATTCTGGGAGTTGAAGTCCACCCATCTTAAAGTTGCTGAGGTTGAGGGACTCTGCTGTACAGAAAGAATAAAAATACCTTGCTTTGTATTTAATCTTAGCCCATTTTTTTCACTGTGCTCCAAATAGTATTTAATAGTTCAAGAAAAGGGGATTTGCAAATACCTGACTGTATGTATCCATTCTTTTTTCTTTTATTAACAATATGATGCAGCATTAACACTAAAAAGAAAAAAAGAAAAAGATCTAGAAATTATTTTTTAAAAAAAAACCAAAACAGTTTGACTAAATTGTTCAAAAGCCCTCTTCTTTGCTACTTGATTAATAAAAAAATTAATTCAAATGTTGACAAATATCAACAACTCATGGTTTAAATGAATTTATCCTTCTACCAATCTTCCCTGATGCACAAAAAGTCTACCATCCTTGACAGATTCCAAATTCAAGCAGTACACATGCATCCTTGATGCTCAATTAACACTCTAAAATCCCATTAACCAACCTGTAAATTTTACACACACGCATATATACATACACACAAACACACACATAGAGATAGATAGATAGATAGATAGATAGATAGATAGATAGATAGATAGATAGATAGATAGATAGATAGATGATAGATAGGGCTTGATTCTTCAATAGGCAGATCTTTTGTGTACATGGGACTTATTTCTTATCTCAATAAAGCAACTTCTATAAGTCATTTTCAGTCAATGAAACTTCTGCTGCTACCTAGCTACTGAATGCAGAGTTGAATTCCTGGAAGACCAAGATTTACTGCTGTGTTTGATGTCAAGACTGATAGCTACTAGAGCTGCACAGACCTCAATGATTCATAAAAATTCTTCAGAACTCTGGGGAGCATGACTTCTGCACCTCTCTGCTAACTCATTAAAGCAGCTGTGTCTTGATCAGGCTTGCTTGGAAGTAGCAGAGAGGTATTGAGTTAACATTCCCCAGAGTTTTGGGGGAAAAAAATCCTGAATCACTTTTGAATTGTACAAAGTCCTGATGGATATTCCACACAGCCTAAAAAAAGAGGGCAGTAACTCTATTCTCAAAATTGTTAATGTGGATCCAGTTAGTGTGACCATGTGCCAGAAGAACCACCGCTAAGGAAACTTGACTATGATAGTGATTGATTGAATTAATTATGCTATAGGGAAAGAGCCACAGTATTGCCATCATATCAAATACAACGAGTCTTGTAAGTGCATAGCCTCTGTTCGGTGCAACAAAAAGCTAGCGTAGGCTCAGGTTTCTCATTCATTTTAATGTAAAAGTATCAGTCCATGTGAGTATAGATCGGCCTTCTCAGTGTTTGAATGGGAAAACTGTATACAAAATTTCTGGAGAGAAGTGTTGGCCTTAACCCTAAACATGCTTGCTCAAAAGAAAGACTTTCAGTTTCCAGTAGGCTATTATCTCACTGGATGTTAGGGCTGCATCCTAAACTGTCTTTATTATTTAAACTGAGTAAGGTAAAATTCCTGTTCTTCCCACCCATACCAAAGAAATCCAGTACAAAAACACTTGCTTGAGTAAATCTGTTCAAAATTCTTTCCATCTCAGAAGATCTTCAGTAGCATTGTAGCAAGAAACCAGATTAAATTCACACTGAGCACCAAAACCTGATTGTGACCAACTGTGGAACATAAACTAACTGAGGGGTATAAAGGCTGTGTGGAATAAGCCTCCTTTTCTCATTTATTAATTTGTCTGTCTTCCTTCGAAAGAATTAAATTCCCTTCCCTGGATCAGGTGAGGAAGAATGCAGAGCAACATGATCAAGTTGCAGCAGCAGGAGAAAATGGAGGGACAAAGCCATTAAATTAATCCTCTTCTTCAGACAACATTGACTTGGAGCCTGCAGGTGGTAGAAAGAACGTGAGCAAAAGGTGATAGCAGATTAATCTGTTCTTTCCTTTCCGGAAGCCAGGAAAACTCAGCTGCTTCAGCAAAGCATCAGCCCAAATTCCCCCATGCAAACATGGAGTGCTTTAACATTACTGCATCTTTATGAAAATTGGGGTGGAGATAATTTTCACTTAAGGTTATCAGTAGTCAGAAATGTATATTTATGTGCTAGTCTTTAATGTGTTTTTTTTTTCTGTTAATAAACTACGTTGTTTTTAAGTAACCTTATTGATAGGAAAGTAAAAGTATGCAACCTAGAGCAGAAGTATCTGTGTCAGAGGGAGGGAAGGGGAGCGGGAGGGGAGAGTCAGAAAAGTCAAAAAGGTCTATAAAGTCTAGATCAGTGTTTTTCAGGCTTGGCAACTTTAAGATGTGTGGACTTCAACTCCCAGAATTCCCCAGCCAGCATGCTTGCTGAAGAATTCTGGGAGCTGAAGTCCACACATCTTAAAGTTGCCAAGCCGGAAAAACACTGGTCTTGATGGTCTATAAAGTCTATAATTAAAATAGAATCACAAATAGGTCCAGATTGGTAACATTAGACAATAAGTATCTCCCTTATTACAGTTCTTTTACCTTGAAAATGGATTAAACACCCTATTAAAGACTATCCATTCATAAGCTTGGCAACTTGAGTATATATTGCCAAAGCAGAGATAAGATTGGTAGAGGAATGGCCCTGACTCTGCTGTTGTTTGGAAGAGCCATGAGTACCTGGCTGTTCACCTATGCCTTACGCAAGAGAGAGAGAGACCCCTCACTTTATCACACTTGCCATCTTTTTTCTTATGTTTTATTGTAATTTCTTTGATTGTTGTGAGCCACTCAGAATCACTGAGAGTCGGGCAGCATACAAATTTAATAAATTATTATTATTGAAATGATTCCTCAGGGCATTTTCTTTTCCCAGAGAAAAGTGAAGCTATCCTGGATTTTGTTCTTACAGATCTGGACTCTAAGACTGGAGAAAAGTCCAACTTGGAGAAAAGGGGGAGAGAATTTGCAGGAGAGCATTTGACCAGCTTGGGAAGAGATAAACATTGGCCCCACCAAACTGCAATCCCTACTCCCTCTCCTTAGTCAGCAAACAGGGTTTCGGAAATATGCATTGGCAGAGTTAAAATGTCATCCCATCCTAAGAAAATGATAAATTGCAAGGTAGAGCAGGGGGGAAGGGAGAGAGCTTTGTGCGGAGATCTGAACTGAATTTCACCCAGTCAAAAAGATATTATTGTATATTCAAAAGCTCAGTCTTTCTTCTGACAGGAGAGCAAAGCACAAGCCCAGGAGTAGGAACAAAGGCATGCTACTGAAAAAGGAAAGAAAGAAAAGCATTAGCATTGTAAAATACTTCTAGGGAAAGAAAAAAAAAACAGTGTTGCTCCCTAAGGGAAAAACTTGTTTTATTTTTAGCTCTGTGTTAAAGAAAGTGCTACCACAGTCACCTAACACACTGATAAGTTCCTTGGCTGCTAACATTAGTGTTATAAGAGAATACACCAATTATATGCAAAAATACTCATGCTTTGTTCAAGAGAAGAAATACATTCTTGCCCTGTGCAGGTCCTTTAAGTAGTTTCCAAGATTCAACCCATAAGAATTCACCAAACATCTAAGAGGCTGAACTGGGAACCACAGAGTTGCTGGTCTAAATCTTTTAACTACACTCAGTCTCAATTTACCTACTGTGAGTTACAAGGAGTGATTTTTAAAATGCACACAAAAATGCACGCAGTCTGAAAAATCTGAAAAACAAAAGAAGAGTGCCAAAGGTGGAATTAGTAAGGAGGAAAATGTAGTTGGACAGTATGGCCTAGGAAACAGGAAAAAAAGCAGGGAACAGTTTAATCAGTTTCTACCTTTCCAATGATTTCTTCATTGCTAACAAAATTATGCCTATATACATGGACATCAACAGAAAAAGCACACAGAAATCAAATTGACTATCTTATTGGCATAAGAAAGTAGAAGAGCTCTGGTAAAACAGCAAAGACATGCCCAGAAGCTGACTATGGAGCAGATCACATACAAATTCCGTGGCAAGCTAAAGTGGAAGAAAAAAGCCAGTTTCCATATATGTTCTTCAGCATATAGCCACCATTTTCAAGGGGAACATCAGGAATCACTTTGAAGACTTAAACCTCATTAATAGGGAACCAGAAGAACTGTAAAAAAAAAAAAAATCAAAGAAATTACAAAGGATGAATGTGAAGAAAGTCTGCCAAAGACCAAGAAAAGAAGAAAGCAAACTGGATGTCAGGACAGACAGTGGAAATTGCCAAGAAGAGACAAGAAGCCAAAGCCAAGAAAAACAAAGACCTCAGGAAGGATTTTAAGAAAGAATCTCATTAAACTGTTGGAACAGACAAAAAGCAGTACTACAACGATATCTGTAAAGACATTGAAGATGGAAACAGACACACATACACACACACACAAACAAGAAACATCTTTTCAAAACCTCCACAGGTGGAAAGAGGTTCCAACCTCAAATTGCTATGCTAAAAAATGCCAATGGGCAGATAATAACTGATTTAAAGTAAGTCAAATAAAGATGGAAGGAGCATACTGAAATTCTGTGCAGTAGGGATGTCAACATCCAAGATACCTTAGAAGATATCCCCTATTTACAAAAAACTCTAGCACTAAAAGATAAAGTTAGATCAGCACTTTGGTCATTACCAAATCGGAAAGCTGCAGGAATTGATAGACTACCTGCAGAAACATGGCAAGCAACAGAAAAATAATCAGTCACAGTCCTAACCAACTATACCAGCAGATCTGTGGAGAATGCAACATTATTGCTGATGCACAGTGAATCATTGAGAAAGCCAAAGAATTGCAAAGAATTTAATATGTACTTCATTGACTGTGGAGAGGCCTTTAATTGTGCCAACCATGTCAAGTTGTGGAATGCCCATAGGAAAATGGGAATCCCAGAATATCTCCTAGTCCTCATGTGAAATCTACACACAGATCAGGAAGCACAATCTAGACTTAACATGGAGAACAGGCTGGCTCCAAGTCAGCAAAGGAATGAGACAAGGCTGTATACTCTCTCCCTATTTGTTCAACCTATATGCTAAATATATACTGGAGGAGGCTGGATTGGAAGATGAGTATGGTTTTAAAACTGGAGGAAGACATTTCAATAACCTGTGCTGTGCTGATAATACTATTCTGATAACTGATCTGCAAGCTCTAGTAATAAAAGTCAAGGGGTGCAGTAAAACAAATGGGACTGCAATTAAATATCAAGATGACCAAACTAATGACAACAGATACAGCAAACAGCCCTAGAATTGCTAATGAAGTGTCTATATGCATCCCTTGACTACATACTGTTGAGCACCAGGACCTGGATAGCTCCTAAAGCTAACTCTGTACAGTATATAGTCATCTAAAGTACAATGGCCCATGAGTTCAAAGTAGAGTGTTTGAATCCCATAGAAAATATCTGGCTAAGTATGTCTGATGAGTCCTAATTAGGATGAAACTGGCCATATATACTGCCTTCCAGATGAAAGCATTAGCCTGATGTGTATCATGGAAACTTCACTGAGAGATGACTGGCTATTTAATTTGACTAAGTGGTACAGAAGTGCTTTCTAGGCTATGAGAATGACTTGTTGTATGCCGCCCAGAGTCACTTTGTGTGAGATGGGTGGCTATATAAATACAATAGATAGATAGATAGATAGATAGATAGATAGATAGATAGATAGATAGATAGATAGATAGATAGATAGATAAAAAATATTTCATCAAAAAAGGGAGAATTGTTTCTTCTTATCATAAGCATAACGCAAAAGTGGATAGTCAAAGACTATTCATTTAGGCATTATGTTTAGGATAAGAAGAAACAATTCTCCCTTTTTTGACAAGGTATTTTTTTAAGCTAGTCACTCTCATAGCCTAGAAAGCACTTCAAGGGCTGCCTTTAATATTCTGCATGATGACATGATCTGCAGGTCAAAAGTGGATGGAGCCCAGTTTGAAAGGTGAGTGAAGCCAATAAAGAAAGTAGAAGTAGCCATATTAATCTCTATCCCATTTTTCTTTTTTTGTACAGCACTGAGACAGAGGAAACAGTTATATATTAAGGAATACTTTGCTTTTCATTCTCATCCTTCCCTTTCCCTTATCTCCACCAGAAGATGAACTTTGCAAATGATTTCTTTGCCCTCACCTACCTTTTAGTCATAAAAAGCATGTTACATTTTTTCATCACTGTGCTAATTTCTTTCCAGTCTTCTCCAGTAAAAAACACACTTTGCTAATGATTAGAACTTCAAATCCACCTTTTCTAGCAATAAAGGTTTGTCTTGGTTTTTTCCTTACATTTGATTTTCTGAATCTGTTCTCACTCTTCCCAGTTTCTCCATGCTTTTTCTTCCTTGACAGACAACACTTTAACCTGGACTAGGATTGAAGGGGTGATGTGTCTATAACTACAAAGATCAGAATCATGCAAACCATGGGATTCGCTGTGATACTCTATGGAAGCGAAAGTTGGACTTTAAAGAAGCAGGATAGGAAGAGCATTGATGCCTCTGAACTTTGGTATTGGAGAAGACTCCTCAGAATACCACAGACAGCCAAGAAAACAAACTGATGGATCATTGAACAAATCAAACCAGAGTTTTCACCTGAGGCACAAATGACCAGGCTCAAATTATCCTACTTCAGATACATTATGCAAAAACCCAGCTGTCTGGGAAAGGCTCTAATGCTGGGAAAGATGGAAGAAAAGAGAAGAAGAGGATGCAAGGTGGATGAACTCAGTTACAATGGCAATGAGTACACCATTGGTAGACTTGAAAGAACAAGTTAGAGATAGATTGTCATGGAGAAAATCTATCTATGTGGTCACTAGGAGTCGAAAGCAACTTGATGGCATATAAGCAATCAATCAGGAGTGAAGCAAAGTGACTGGACATTATAACGTTGAAGTAGCTGCTTTAATGCTTCAGAGAGAGGTGCTTGGGCTGACATGTTCTGCAAAACGCCTCTTTTAATGCATTGCACAGTGCTAGGCTTCACAGCATTGCAGAGCTCTTTGACCAGTAGGAGGTACTTCCCTGGCACTCTCCAGAATGTCTGCAGGATTAATGTATCTTAGACAATGCAAAGCAAGTCACACGTTATCTCGGTAACATTCTTACATATATGTAACAATACCACTATAAGGTAGATCAGTATTGTTCCTATCAGAGGCATCTGTTCCTTAGCACAATGACACCAACATGACAAAACATACATTGTGATGGCATGGTGCAAGCAAGTACCCTTTTATACTTGTGTCAGCACAACATATGCAAGTTAGCAAGGGTGGAGTTTGACATTTCCCCACTGCCTTGCCCGCTTCCTGTGGATGCCCACAGCCAGGGGCACCTGCTGAAGGCAGAGAGTCAAAAAAGTCAAGCTGGCAGCTGTAACTGCCTTATCAAAGCCCCGCCCCCTTTTGATATGCAACTTGCTTCTGAACAAAAACTGTTTTAGTTGGCTGGTTGGTTTGGGGAGTGAAGATTTTGAAAATTTGAATTTAAATGCAAATCAAACAAATTTCTCCCTCATTTTTAGTTGCTGGAGAAATGGGTATTTACAGCACCATGATCCTCATAATCCAGGGTAAAGCCAAACCACAGAGGTATGATACAAACCAAGTTATTTTCCACCCCGATGGTCAACAAAGTGGTGCCTGCCACATATATTGCCTCAAAGAACTGACCATAAGGATTGGTTGAACTTCCTTCAGGGGCTTCAAATGGACGGGGGGGCATAATCAGTGCAGGACATTTAAGTGGTGTGCAGGCTTTCTGCAGAGCTGAAACTGAAAGAGAAAAGGGTCACAATCTTATGCTCCTTTGCTCATTTTCAAAGTCCTCAGAGTCCTTCTTACCTTTAAAAAAAATCTGCTCAGTGGAAAGTCAGGATAGCAAGTTCAGAAGTATTTTTATTTTGTTTTTCCCCCTCACTAGGACTAGGTTATCTAAACAAGCAGATCCAATATGTAAGTATATGCAGCAGTAAATTCTTAAAGCAAAGCAACTTCTGCCTCAGCCAAGGCTTACGCAAATAAAACATTTTTGTTTGCTCCCAGTTATATATATAGTGCTGTTTCAGGGTGATAGGAAAAAAACCAAGAAGTTCTTTAAAAAGCCAAGCATTTTTGCATTATGTATGGGCTCCAGAAGAAGTTTGCAAAACAACTGAGGTCATGTCTGCATTTTTTACTATCACCTGGCCCTTTCAGGGACACGATTTGGCATTTTCTATGTTTGAGATACACACACTTTGACCAACACAGTGGAAGGCCTTCACTGAAGCTTAACAGGGAAAGCACCTGAACAGACAATCTAAGCTGTAACCCTTGATATAAATAGCTTCTGTTGTTCTGTTCCTCTTTCTGACTTCTTCTGTTCTACTTCTATCTAACTTCTTCTGGAATCATGGATCCACTTCACTTCCACCTGTATGTGAAGGAGGTAAAGTGTTGCAACCATCTGTTGCAAACAGGTGAGCAGTTTCTAAGGAGAAGTGTGTCACCCAGGTAAAGCTAGAGTTAATGCATGCGGTGGCGCAGCGGTGACACGGTGGCGCAGCGGCTTAATGACGCTGAAAGTTGCCAGCCAGAAATGGTCGACGCTTCAGCGGTTCAAGTCCAGCCTTCGCGTTAGCAGGGTGATCTCCTGTTTCCTCCCCAGTTCCTGTCAACCCAACAGGTCGAAAACTCACGTGAGTAGATAAATGGGGACTCTCACTCCGGTGGGAGGAAAAATGCTGGCGCCGCCTTGCAAAAAGGAGTTGGGAGCAGTTGCCGGTAAGCGCGAAAAACCGCACGCACCCGAAAAGGGCACGAAGCAACGGAAACCCCGCCTCCTGCGCTCACCAGCTGGGCTCTGCTCTAGGAAGGAGGCTCTGGCAAACCACTTCCGAAAAACAATTGCCTTGAAAACTGCAAGGACTCGTCCAAGCAGTCACTGCAGGGTCAGCAATGACTGAGCACA
The DNA here is from genome assembly GCF_059951505.1 of Python bivittatus. Classification (NCBI taxonomy): domain Eukaryota; kingdom Metazoa; phylum Chordata; class Lepidosauria; order Squamata; family Pythonidae; genus Python; species Python bivittatus. Next base: position 20,163,404 of record NW_028277056.1, on the reverse strand, counting down.
GACAAAAAAAAAAAAAAAATGCATGTTAGGTCATCCCTTGGAAAGGGAACTCTTTGAACTAAATGGAGAAGCTATCGCAGAAGCTATGAGAACCTTTCTTTAATCATGCTTATGATCCTTCAGATTGTGGCCAGAATTTATGTACTTAAAATGGAAACACTTCACAATAATTCAGGCTGGCATGAAATGTATCAGAGTTAATTGCTACCCTCCATCCTCATCATTTATGTAAAGTTGGGGCAACTGATAATCCACTCTGATATTGGAGTTATAACCAGTCACTGTTTAAGACCCCCTTCATGGATCACTGCCTTGTCGTGGCGAAGGGGCTTGCGTAACTCAGTGAAGCCATGAGCTATACCGTGCAGGGCCACCCAAGATGGACAGGTCATGACAGAGAGTTCTGACAAAATGTGGTCCACTGGAGAAGGAAATGGCAACCCACTCCAGTATCCTTGCCAAGAAAACCCCATGGACAATGTTAAAAGGCTAAAAGATATGATGCCGGAAGATGAGCCCCTCAGGTCAGAAGGTGTCCAATATGCTACTGGGGAAGAGCGGAGGGCATTTCCAAGTAGCTCCAGAAAGAGTGAAGCGGCTGGGCCAAAGCCGAAAGGACGTTCAGCTGTGGATATATCTGGAAGCGAAAAGAAGGTCCGATGCTGTAAAGAACAATATTGTATAGGTACCTGGAATGTAAGATCTATGAACCAAGGCAAGCTGGATGTGGTCAAACATGAGATGACAAGATTGAACGTCGACATCTTGGGAATCAGCGAACTGAAATGGACGGGAATGGGTGAATTTAATTCGGGTGACCATTATATCTACTACTGTGGGCAAGAAACCCTTAGAAGAAATGGAGTTGCACTCATAGTCAATAAGAGAGTGGGAAAGGCAGTAATGGGGTACAACCTCAAAAACGACAGAATGATCTCAGTGCGTATCCAAGGCAAACCATTCAATATCACAGTCATCCAAGTCTATGCCCCAACCACTGATGCTGAAGAAGCTGAAGTTGACCGCTTCTATGAAGACCTACAACACCTTCTAGAACTAGCACCAAAAAAAGATGTCCTTTTCATCATAGGGGATTGGAATGCTAAAGTAGGAAGTCAAGGAGTAATCGGAATAACAGGCAAGTTTGGCCTTGGAGTACAAAATGAAGCAGGGCAAAGGCTAATAGAGTTCTGTCAAGAGAACAAGCTAGTCATAGCAAACACTCTTTTCCAACAACACAAGAGACGACTCTACACATGGACATCACCAGATGGTCAATACCGAAACCAGATTGATTATATACTTTGCAGCCAAAGATGGAGAAGCTCTATACAGACAGCAAAAACAAGACCAGGAGCTGACTGTGGCTCAGATCATGAGCTTCTTACTGCAAAATTTAGGCTTAAATTGAAGAATGTAGGGAAAACCACTAGACCACTCAGGTATGACTTAGATCATATTCCTTGTGAGTACACAGTGAAGGTGATGAATAGATTTAGAGGATTAGATTTGGTAGACAGAGTGCCTGAAGAACTATGGACGGAGGTCCGTAACATTGTACAGGAGGCAGCAACTAAAACCATCCCAAAGAAAAAGAAATGCAAGAAAGCAAAATGGCTGTCTGATGAGGCTTTACAAATAGCTGTGGAAAGAAGGAATGCGAAAAGCAAGGGTGAAAGGGAAAGATATAAGCAACTGAATGCAGATTTCCAGAGAATGGCCAGGAGAGATAAGAAGGCCTTCTTAAATGAACAATGCAAAGAAATCGAGGAAAACAATAGAATGGGGAAGACTAGAGATCTCTACAAGAAAATTGGAGATATGAAAGGAACGTTTAGTGCAAAGATGGGCATGATAAAGGACCAAAAGGCAGGGACCTAACAGAAGCAGAAGAGATTAAGAAGAGGTGGCAAGAATACACAGAAGAACTATACAAGAAAGATCTTAATGTCCCTGATGTCCACGCTGGTGTGATCACTGACCTTGAGCCAGACATCCTAGAGAGTGAAGTCAAGTGGGCCTTAGGAAGCATTGCTAACAACAAAGCTAGTAGAGATGACAGTATTCCAGCTGAGTTATTTAAAATACTAAAAGATGATGGTGTTAAAGTGCTGCACTCAAAATGCCAGCAAGTTTGGAAAACGCAACAGTGGCCACGGGATTGGAAAAGGTCAGTTTACGTTCCAATTCCAAAGAAGGGCAACGCCAAAGAATGCTCAAACTATCGCACAATTGCACTCATTTCACATGCTAGCAAGGTTATGCTCAAAATCCTACAAGCTAGGCTTCAGCAATACATGAACCGAGAACTACCGGATGTACAAGCTGGGTTTCGAAGAGGCAGAGGAACTAGAGATCAAATCGCCAACATTCGCTGGATCATGGAGAAAGCACGAGAGTTCCAGAAAAATATCTACTTCTGCTTCATTGACTATGCAAAAGCCTTTGATTGTGTGGATCACAACAAACTGTGGCAAATTCTTAAAGAGATGGGAATACCAGACCACCTTACCTGTCTCCTGAGAAATCTGTATGCGGGCCAAGAAGCAACAGTTAGAACTGGTCATGGAACAACCGATTGGTTCAAAATAGGGAAAGGTGTACGACAAGGCTGTATACTGTCACCCTGCTTATTTAACCTATATGCAGAGTACATCATGAGAAATGCCAGGCTGGAAGAATCACAAGCCGGAATTAAGATTGCAGGGAGAATCATCAACAACCTCAGATATGCGGACGATACCACCCTAATGGCAGAAAGTGAAGAAGAACTAAAGAGCCTCTTGATGAGGGTGAAAGAGGAGAGTGCAAAAGCTGGCTTGAAACTCAACATTAAAAAAACTAAGATCATGGCATCTGGACCCATCAATTCCTGGCAAATAGAAGGGATAGAAATGGAAGCAGTAACAGACTTCATTTATTTGGGCTCCAAGATCACCGCAGACGGAGACTGCAGCCAGGAAATTAAAAGACGCTTGCTCCTTGGGAGGAAAGCTATGGCAAGCCTAGATAGCATATTAAAAAGCAGAGACGTCACCTTGCCGACAAAGATCCGCATAGTCAAAGCTATGGTTTTTCCAGTAGTAATGTATGGCTGTGAGAGCTGGACCATAAAAAAGGCCGAGCGCCGAAGAATTGATGCCTTTGAACTGTGGTGCTGGAGAAGACTCTTGAGAGTCCCCTGGACTGCTAGGAGGTCAAACCAGTCAATCTTAAAGGAAATCAACCCTGATTGCTCATTGGAAGGATCGATAATGAAGCTCAAGCTCAGATATTTTGGTCACCTAATGCGAAGAGAGATCTCTTTGGAGAAGACCCTGATGCTGGGAAAGATTGAAGGCAAAAGGAGAAGAGGACGGCAGAGGATGAGATGGTTAGATAGCATCACTGAAGCAATGAGCATGAAACTGAGCAAACTCAGGGAGGCAGTGAAGGACAGGAAGGCCTGGCGCAATATGGTTCATGGGGTCACGAAGAGTCGGACACGACTTAACGACTAAACAACAACAACTGTTTAAGACAGATATAACATGTTCATGTGTCTCCTCATGAACAGATTGGTTTACCTTAAAGAGACTGGAGTCAGCTTGCTGAATATAGTTGAATATAGCTAGTTAGCAAGGAGTTGGCTAAACCACATTGTAGGATGGGCTGTGTCTCTAATATTAGTTGTTAAATGTGCATTTTTATTGAAGACCCATGTTCTACAATAGTTTGATTTTGTGTCATCCTCTGCTTTGGGATTAAAGTCAGATACAAAGGAGTAACTGTGCGACCAACCACAATACTAATAAATAATAATACCCACTCTTGGCAAGCAGTTTAGCAACATACTGCAAGGAGGTGAAATTGAAGATTGGTTAACATCTGGCAAAACCTACCTGATAATGAAAGATCCAACAAAAGAGGAGCACCAGGCAACTCAGGCCAATTACCTGATTTCCAATTGCTAATTGGTATGGTAATTCATGCAGTCCAACAGCATCTAGTTGAAAACAATCTCTTTCCATCTGAGCAGAAAGGAAACTGCCGAAACAGCAGAGGGACAGAAGGACAAAAGATCAGCTCCTAACTGACAAGATTATTTTGAAAAACTGTAAGAGAAGGAAGACCAACTTGAGTATAGCTTGGATTGATTACAAGAAGGCATTCAACTTCCTGCCCATGACTGGACAATCAAGTACCTAGAAATAACAGGAGTCAGTAGAAACATCAGAAGCTTTGTGCAAAGATCAATGGCACAATGGAAGACACAGTTGCTGGTCAATGGTGATAGACTGGGAGAGGTTAATATCAACAGAGGAATCTTTCAAGGAGATTCACTACCACCACTACTGTTTGTCATTGCATTAATTCCTTTGTCAGCCAGAACTGAGAAGATAACAACAGACAGCAAATGCCGCCTCTGCAAAGAAGCTGAAGAAACAGTGGACCACCTGGTTAGCTGCTGCAAGAAGATTGCACAGACTGACTACAAACAGCAGCATGACAAAGTAGCAACAATGGTGCACTGGAGTATCTGCAAGAAATACCATTTGCCTGCAAGCAAGAATTGGTGGGACCACAAAAGAGACAAAGTAATATAAAATGAAGAAGCTAAAGTGCTCTGGGACTTCAGAATTCAAGCAGACAAGCACTTACCACACAACACCCCACACTTAACCATTGTTGATAAGAAAGACAAAAAAGTCTGGATAGTGGACATTGCAATGCCTGGAGAAAGCAGAATAGAAGAGAAAGACCTGGAGAAAAATTGCAAAATGCAAAGACCTACAAATAGAAATAGAACAACTGTGGCAAAAGAAAGCAAAGATAGTACCAATTGGAATAGGCACCTTAGGTGCAATCCCAAAACATCTGGAGCACCACTTGAACATCATCGGCATTGACAAAATCACCATCAGTCAACTGCAAAAGGCAGCTTTACTTGGAACAGCATACATCCTGTGACAATACCTTTAATACCATCAAACAACATCTGCCTATGCCAGGTCCTTGGGAAGGACTCAATAAGTGAATAAAAATGCCAGTTCCAGTCTAAACATCTGGCTAACTGTGTGACCAACAATAATAATAAAACATTATATGCCACCCAACTCCCAATGACTGGCAGTTGGCCAATCTAAAGAAAGCTTGGATTGGATGAGTACCAAGTTTTGCAAGCAAGAATAGTTTATATTCTCTTTGGAATGAGGAGTTGATTGTTTGTATCATTCTTGTGTGGAATATACTCTATATACATTTAAGATGATATGTGTAATTGTTCTACTATTCTATCTACCTGTTTTCCTTACTAAAAATGTCGTATTCCTTGCAGATCTTTGCAAATTTTCTTGCACCAAAGCCACCATAGAATTCACATAGGCAGGATACAAACTCACCATGACAGTTACATGGAGATGCAGTTCAAAGGGTAATGTGGTAGCAAAGAATATTACGGGATTGTCCACTACCCCTTTCTACCACATTGGAGGTATCCCTTTACAGCTTCCTTCTTCAAAAGCTAAAGTCATATTCTATTTCATAACACAAACCACTTTGAAAGAACTTTGTTCTTTGTTTATTCACTATGAAAGAACAAATAGGTAAGAATGAAATGTTTTTTAAACTGAATTTGTTGCACTAACAATTATAAGTTGCAAGCAGATGTACATTTTAAGATTCTAGTGCTGTTTGATTTAGACAGACTTGGAAAGACATTACCTGGAAAGAGGACTTTTGTAGCTAGAAGCTGCAAGAAGTGATGCATTTATTTGTAATTATTATTTTGCATATTATAATTCTATCCCAAGCACCCTTTCCTCCACCACCTTCCAGATAACCTGTAAACCTAGATTGCATGTGACAGTATATATTGTAGTACAGCATAAACACAGACATGAAATGTTATTGATATAATATCATTATTACGTTAAAGACTAATTTATTTTAAATATACTTGTTTAGTCTTGTAGTTTCATATATAGGATGTTTACTTTCTTCCCCACCACTCCAACTGAGAGATGACACTTCAGTCCATTTTTGTATCTTGCAGGGTGATTGAGGGAAAGAGGTCAGAATCAAGTGGTCAGATTACTTACGAGGTCACTCAAGACGTAGTTACGACTGCAGTTTTTGAATAAAACCACAGCTGTTTGTTTTCCCAAGCTAAAATTAGTTAGAGCTATCAATACAAATGGCCTTGTATACCTGCAAGAAAATGTGTTGGGCTGCCCACACTACCCACACGGAGCCAAATCATAAGTTCAACTAGCAATTTGGAATGATTTCAACATTTGCCCTCATTCCCTTTTCAAGAGATCATTTGAGTAATTGAAGCTACTTAGAGGGTGGATCGTAGCAGCTCATCATAGCTTCAGCTTAAGTCATATATCACGTTAGAGTTGGTTAACTAGTGTAATCCTCACTTATTTACAATATGCATTTTACTCAGTTGGGAGAAGCAAAGCAAGAAAAGTCTTAACATCTCTTCTTATTCATATGATATTCATAAACAATAACAGTCAATAACATGCACTGTACCAGGTCAATTGATGTATTCATTTGGCACATTCAATTCAATCTGGTTAGCAGTAATGCTGCAGCACAGACTTCTCCAACCTGGTGTCCTCAGATGGATTGGACTTTTCATGACTAATACTGTACCCAGTATGGCAGTATAGTGGGAGTTGAAACTTAACCCATCTGATCAGTGCTAGAGTGGGGAAGGTTGCTTTATGGTCCTTAGAACCTTACTCCTGGATCTAGTTTGAGAAAGGGCAGTCCTTTGGTGGCCAGATACTGCACTCAACATTTTCTGCAAAAGTGAAAGCCACAATGGGGAGAGCAACAATGAAAAGTGGGACTGGCTGTGTTGCATGCATGGCTGCAATTTTCTGAGTTTTCCTTTGGGTTTTGGAGATGTTTTCCCTTTTTTTAAAACAACATTAAGCTTATTTTACTGTTACTTATTTTACCCCTCAAATGGCTTTATATTTATAAAAAATATCCTTTTTTATTATCTACATACCGGATCCATACTTTTGGTTGTATGTGTGGGAGTGCTATAGTTTCTACATGCTGCATTACGATTTCTGCTATGAGTCCTGAGAGTGATGATCCCATGGGTGTTCCTCTGATTTGTTGGTACATTTGTCCATCAAGCTAAAAGTAGATAGTGAGGCAGAGGTTGATGATGTCCATGATTCTGGGTTTTTTTATCTTTGTGTATTTGGCAAGGTTGGGTGTGTTGTGTAGTACTGCTGCCATGGATTCTTTCGTTAAATCTGGATCTATGGACATAAAGAATATTGTGACATCGAATGAAGCCATACTTTCATCTTCTTTTATTTTTAGGTCTTTGATTCTCTGGAGGCACTGTAGTGGGGAATTGATAGAATATTCGCTCCCCTCTGTGAGATATCCAAGCTTTTTTGTAAGTTCTTTGGCTATGTTGTATGTTGGGGTCCCTGGTCATGATACAATTGGATAAAGAGGTATGTGGGGTTTGTGTATTTTTGGGCATCCATAGAAGTATGGGAGGATGGGTCCACTGCTCTTCATCTGTCACTGTTTTTCTTTTATTATTGGACCTTTCTTGGTTAGATCGTTGAGGGTTCTCTTGATCGGGTTGTCCAGTTTCTGTATTGAATTGGTGTTTACTGGGATGTAGGTTTCTTTGTCCTCCAGTAATTCTTTGGCTTTTGTATGTATTGTGTTCTGTCCATGGTAACCATGGTTCAGCCTTTTTCTGCTGGGAGGATGGTGATAGTTTGATCCTTCTTTATGTTTTTGAGGGCTGCTCTGTCCTCTGCTTTGAGTTGGTTCTGTATTCTTCTGGTCTGTGGTATGATTGTCTGCCTTATATTTTCTTGGATTTCTGTGGCAAATCCTGAGGGTTTAAACTGCCTAGTGTTTTTTGGATTTAGCTTGGTCTAAGATGCTCACAGTTTCCCATCTGAAACTATGGCTGAGTCTGTCCATGTGTTGTGAGATTATAGACGATGCTAATCAGTTACAATTCTTTGCAGCCTTAGAAGCAGCATTTAAAACCACAGGACTTGCCACAGGAGTTTTAAATAAACAATAAAACAATAAAAAAAGCTAAGAAGGAAACAAAAAGATCAGAACACATCCTCTCTGGTAGCCTAAACCCAGATAAACAGGGATTAACCCCAGACAGACAATGAAGCAGAAAACAATACCCTAATCAAGGAACTACCAAGGAGAAAACCACACCCCCATCAACACTGGCAGGGCAAGCTACTGCATATAACAGGGAGAAAACCCCACACTCACACACACTGATGATGTTACCTAGTTGGGTAATGAAATGTCTGCGAACAAACAACCAAGGTCAGAGAGCACCAAAGACTCCACATTTACTTATAATCCTATATAATTCAGCAAACCTAGGGAGGCTTCCCCAGTATAAAAAAAAATCACCATATTGTTCTTGGGTAACACTGTTTCACTTGCAGTCTGATACACCCACAATTATCATTATACATATCTATGGACAAAAATTAAGCACTTTCATATCCTATTTAAGTGGAACAAAGCCTGTGTGTCACTTTCTCAGCTGAAATCAGTTCAGTTTATATTATTTTTAATCAAGATTAAAAAAAAAAACACTCCTTAAAATACTAGTAAACGGGTTTTTTTTATTATTGTTATTGCGGTACTGCACTTTTCAGATACATCCATCACAATTAATTTGTTCAGTTATGCCTTGCATTTTTTTAAAAGTAGCTTATTTTGCCAGCAATTTGTCTGTGCCTTTTTACGCATACTTTGCAACGCAACCTTTGCCTGCAATTCACTTGCATACTCTGTACGCTTATTGAAGACAGGTGAACATTTTTATATATAACAGCATAAGGATGCCTTTCCAGTTCATAAAACATGGGCATAACCAAATCTGGCATATCTATCAGAATGTATTTGTAGGTACAAAAACATAACTCTTTCTCATCCGCTGCAAGGAATTATGAATCAAAACACTCTCAGAAATATGTTCATGTTGCTATTAAATTGGTTGCAGGGGGTTGTTCTATTTGATATACTGTATTACTTTGAAAGATTAAAACAGTGCAAGATTACTATTAATAGTAAGGGACAGTCATTTACGATACTGTACACTGCACAATGAAGCAACTTTTGTTAAAACAATTTCTTTGGAATCACTTTGATGACAAATGAATCACCTCAAAATATAAGCAGTTCAGTCTCCTGGAGATTTTTTTTTTCCCTCTCATTTACACTAGATCTTGACGAGTAAGGTGAGAAAATATCACCCCAAATAATAATGCAATAAATGTCTTTTTTGTACATGCATATGTATTTTCATGTATAAAAATAAAAGCTTATTGATCAAATACCTAAGAATTTAACAATAATCCTGAATGTTGTAGCGTACCATCTTGGTTAAAGTGTTGGATTTGGGTCAGAAGATCCAAATTCAAGTCTTCTTGTGATCATAGATCTCATTTTGGGGCAGTCGGCTTCTTTCATCCCACTGTCCAACCCATCTCACAGAGTTGTTATTGGGAGATTAAAATTAAGGGAGACCACCTTCCTCACTTCCTTGAGCTCTTAGAGACAACATGAGAAATAACTGCAATAAATAGAAAGATAAACAGTCAACTTTGTCTTTTTGAACTTAAATGTACTGTATAAAATCCATTCTCTCCCACAGAATTATATATTTTTTTTTCCTATCTGTCAAAAGTCTATAATTCCTTATTCAGAGCCTGTTGTGCATTTTTGGTTCTCACTATCATTCCTGATCTGGTACCTTGTAAACGTAGTGGGACTATAATAGTCAGAATTTTGTACAAATAACAAGCATTGTAATTGTACCCTTCTGTAAATAACCTGTAGCATTTCAGAAGGAAAAAGACTGAGGTTGTAGAGTTGAAATAATAAAAAAATAGTCTGAGGTTATGTTGTGTTGTGTTTTGTTTTGTTACACTGCATTTTTCTCCATTTCACTTTGTTGGTTTAATTGACCCCAACCAACTGTCTTTTCCAAGCCTCTGCTAAATTTATTACATTGTCAGAAGCTAGATCTCTCCCCGTGCTGTTTTTTTAATGATGTGTTATATAACCATTTTCAATAGAGCACTTTTTGTTCCAGTGCTATCAATGCTCCAAAATGGACCTGAAGTTCATTCACTTCAAACTGCTTCAAAGAAGTTCCACTCACCAGAAAAACCCAGTTCATGCTAAATTAGCCAACTCCCTTTTCAGTTAACATTATTTTCTTGAATATCCCCTGCCAAATGGAGAAGGCCACATTGGATTAAATAGACTAATGAGTGAAATGTAGCTTTGTATGTGTTTGCTGTTTCATTCATATGGAGAATGGAGAATGGGGCTACTAAGTCTGCTATGAACATTACATTTCTTTAGTTTTTATATGTAAGACTCAAGCCTTTTCCAGATGCCTGCTTCATAACCATATTCCCATATTTAAAGTTGGGGAGCAAAAAATAAGCAGGGGGTGTTAGGTGGTGGTCTTTGTAAGAGCATTCTTTCCATCTCCTAGTCTTGCCTAAACCAGATTCTTTGGTAGAGGCCATCTTACATTGATCTTTGGCCTTGAAGCTTGATGTGTCTAACTATGTTGTATCTTAGTTTGTCTTCTTTAGGCTAAAGACAGAATACTAAGAAATGGCTTTGATAGAAAGACTGATACTGGACTACATGCCTTGCTAGAAGAGATGGCAGAAGGCCAACTCAGAATAGACAGCAACCATGCCAAAGGGAATATATGTATATTTGTACACACACACACACACACACAAAAGACACAAGATATTTTTTGCTTAAAGTCAATGGTTGTTCTACATGGTCTTACCAAAAGCTGAAGCTTTAATCTTTGAGGTGGTCTCCTGACTTTAGAAGTTTCAGGTCCTTAAACAAGTCCTTCTGTGTTAACCTGTATATTTGTTTCTTTAAGTGGCCACTTGATCTCAAAAATTCTCCTACATCTAAAGTAGGTGTGGAGCTATTTATAAATCAAGGCTGGTTCTGAAGTTTTCATAAGGCGGTTTATATTGCATATTTGAAATCTGGAGGTGTTTCAGGAATGCATCGTAAAACCACCTTCCATAAACTGTCTCTCAGGAAACAGTCATGATAACAGAGGCTGTCAAATCTCACTTTAAACAAGTTCCTCATACTCCTGATCTTCTAAATTTCTGGAATACTTTTCTATCCGAGAGGAAAATCTATGCAATGTTTTGAAGTCTTATCAGCTGCGTGTTCAGAAGCATTAACTTTATGCTTCACATCCCCAGTCATCTGGTTGCTACATATCTCTCAGGCGCAAATGACGCTCTTTTGCTGTATCAAATGATATAGTACCTGGTACATTGCAAGAGAACTGTCTGTGGGTACTTTCCCCCCTCACTTTTATCACTTATTTTTTTAAAAAATGGCTTATAAAAAGTTCTATCATCTCTTCAACATACTTTCCAAACATGATTTGCTTAAAACAAAACATGTTGTAATCTTAATCCTGCATTACTGCTTCTTGCTGTTTACTTCAGATAGGAATACTGCATTTTCCCTGAATGAATGGTGTTTTGAGATAATTCACTTTAAAAGTGGAAAGATTGCCATAGACTTATTGAGAATCAGAATATAGGTAGGTACATCTTTTCAGTCTAACTCTTTAAATTCCAACTCATCTTTTTCTTAAATAAAGCAAAATGTAACTTTTGTATACCCAGAGGCTGGACTGTTTATTCTGCCTACAGTGGTCTAAGATGGAAAACAGATTTTCTCGCATGGCCCGATTCCCTATATACTGTAAGTGCTGAGACTTAGAGATATGCAGCACCAAGGATATGTCAAGCATGGGACACTTGCCCAAAGTGAATGAAGATACTTGCTTGTTAGTTCTTTCCTGGGACATTTGGCTTGATGGTTGCAGCAACCAGGCCATTATAGCCAAGGAATTCAGTCCAAAATGTGGCAGCAAAGCTATTCACTGATGCATGTACAAGGTTCGTATCATATCTACTGTATATTGAAAGATCTGTAGTGTTGTCAATTGCCAATTACAGATGGCATATCTGTTCCTCAGTGGCTTTCAGCCTGACTATCTGAGGGACAGTCTTTCCCACTATGAAACTATCTGATCACTTAGATCAGCAGAAGAGGCCTTTTGAAGATTCCCCTGTTGCCAGAAATTCATCTGGTACACAGGAAAGCTGCCTCCCCCCACCCCCACCCCAGACCATGGATGCACTCCCTAGGGAGGTGTGTTTGGTCCCCACTCTCCACTGTTTAGGAAAATGGCAAAATCCATCTTTCACCAAGCATTTAATTGTTGGTTAAATTTATTTTGATCAAATGACACTAATTTTGATTTTGCCTTATCTTTTTATGTATTGCTTTCTTCTTTTATTTTCTATTTTTAATTGTTGTAAACCACCATGAGGGTTGTACAAACAGGAAGTAGGATAATAAAAAAATTCAGTAAATGTATAAATGAATAAAATTAAAAATCCTTCCACTTCCCTACCCACCATCTATTATTTCACAAACAACAAAAATGACTATTAGTTGAAAACCATGTTAAAACTGTAAGAATCAATAGCTTTGAATTGGAACACTTAGGACAGTATTTCCTTCAAAGCTGACAGGTGCACGAAGGCTGCAACTTTCAATATTCAGACAACAAACCGATGCTGGATGGGAATTCTGGGAATTAACACCCTTAGCACTTTTGGAGGATATTGGTTGTAGGAATCCTGGGACAGCTCTAGAGGCACCCAACTGGGGAAAGCTTCATGACAGCAACAGCTCTAAAAATAATATTTATGTTTTTACCACCTTAAAAGCTTTACCCAGAAGCATAAGTGTGTGTGTGTGCGTGCGTGCGCGCACCCCCCCCCCCACATGCATGTGCAAACCTACCTCTTTTAAACAGTGTAAGGCTACATATTGACCATCACTGAATTAAATTTTAAAACATTAGAATTGTACCTCCATAGTGTCTCCCACATTATATGTCTCTATCACTTACCATATGATTAAAACTGAAGTGCCCTAGAAAAATACATGGCTCACTCATTGTTGGCTAGAACCCTAAATAGGAGTATTCTACTCTGAAAAGTTTGCTCTTTGTTCCATTGTTCTATCCATGTCTATGCTTATTGATTCAGTAGCACTCTAACAGGCTTAAGTGATCTCCGCGGTTAAAAGTATCTTTTCCTAGTTTTTGCTGATATGTTAGTTGTGACTGTACCAAGATGGAGAAAGGTCCTACCAAATTGCTAAACAGATTTTATAATCAAATCAATATAGACTGAAAAAGAGAATAACTGGTTAGAGCAAATAAACCAGTAGTCTACTGTGCCATTTCTGTCCTAATGATGTATTTCCATATATACTTCCATATAACCATTTAATTTGTTTTGATGCCAATATATACCATTATGTCTCTTAACTGTTGTTCCTATTTCATATTCCAATGCGAGCAAACAACTGAGATACATAATAGTATATAGATATTGCATGACTGAAAGAAAACTGAAAAATAGGTTTAGAGGAGACTATAAAAATAGGTTCAGAAGAGGCTATAAAAATGTTTTATGAAATTATGAAGTATTTCAAAACTGATAAAGTAGTTGCCTTTTAATGACTTAAGCTGAAATTCTATTATCTGTAGAAGGTATCCCAAGAACCATACGATGCATCATACCTTCTCCTATGTGATCAGAGAGAAGATCTTACCTTGGAAGGAAAAATTCAGAATTAGAAAAGTCCCTCCTGGTACAATGACAGTCTTCAAGTCCAATTCCATCCAACATCAGGAAAAATCAGGATAGGCCAGAAAGAGAGATCCTATGGCAGGGGATTAAATACAATGGTCCCTTAAGCCCCTAACAGCATGAAATTTATTTATATATTCAGTGTAAATTAGCCACCCATCTCAATAATGACTCTGGTGGCTTACAGTGGGTAAATCTGTACCAGCCCTCAAAGGCATGGATAAATTCCCTTTAGTACTTGCAAGGGAAGGGAAATTCTGCTTTTTAAAAAATAATAATAATAACAACAACAACTAGAAGGTTATTTGCTATGTTCTGGGAGGCAGAATTCCTTGGTCCAGAAGACAGAACAGAGGAAAGACATCAGACATTTAAATAATTGGAAAGATACTATGGCTTCATCAGTTTATCATTAACAATTTCCTCTCTCTAACCAAAATTATAAAAGATAAACAGAGATATCTCATGAATTTGTGAGAGCAATTGACTAAACCCTGTAACTGTACATTTGTGATACAACATATGGCATATGTTTTGCAACATTCATACACACTGAGTAACCACAGTTCTCTGAAGAGCTTATGATAAAAATCAAGACCATAAAAATATATTAACAACAGCATAAACCAAGGTGAAAAGACTATCAGTAAATTAGCATTTGTGTGTGATAAAGAAACAGTCAATGATTTTTAAGGCTAAAAAGCCAGCCATGGAGTCTTCATTTGGCACCAAAAACATGATTACATGGTGTGCAAGTGAATCACACTGGGGAGAACATTTCACAACTGGGAACCACCACTGGGAAGAACATCTTGCTGGTAGTATCCAGACAAGACCTGATAAAAAGTCTAGGTGCGCAGATGGGGGGGATTATGTTTTGTTTGTTTCAACTGATTCCTAACTATTTAGGGTTTAAAGATCAATAGATGCATTTCAGATGGATCTGAAACAAATTTAAGCTAAAAATAAACCAACACTGTTCAGGAAATAAATTGATCTGTCCAGAGAACCGATTGCAGTAATCATAATATATAACAAATAGTTAGCCATATGAAAATATTTCATAAATATTCCATTGATAATTCCTTATGGTCTACTAAAGATCCCACTGCATTCACTTGGGCTTACTCCCCTAATCTATTTCCAGTTAATCCTGAATCCTATCCAACTCATTTTTAGTTAATATAGAAATTAAAGGAAAACATGAAAATTTACCTTTATATTTTCATATTCATCTTCGAAACATACACATTTTTGTAACTATTTGGGGGCAGAGAACTTGAAAAACAGTTTATAAACATACACAATCTGAGAGAGAATTGTTTTGGTGTGCATGTTAATCTAGAAAGTTATAATTTGGTCAGTTTGTTCAAAATATGCAGTCCAAATGAAATTCTGCCCATTTTTATTCTAGAAGAACAGATACCCGGCTCTATTAATATTTTCCACTGGTCAGAAACTCCCATCAGGAATGGGCAATTCACGACTTACAGCTTCATTTATGCAGCTTTCAGTATGGACCTCCAGCCTGAAAAAGATTGTCCACTCCTCCTTTACAGAATAACACGATAAGGAAAGATAGGACTTGCCACAAGGAATTTACAATCAATATTTCAACAGTGGAGGAGATAAAGGGACAAGGGATGGGAGTGGCAAGGGTCATAAACAACAGAGTTAGAGGACAAAATGAGAGAAAATATAGTTTCAAGTCCTTAGTCTATGTTTCGGTTGGAGACAAGGAGGACTAAGGAGCTAATCCAAATGGATACAGAAGCAGTAAGGCAAGATGCTGAGTGGTATAACAATGGCTTTAGTGAGACTTAATGTAGAAGGATGTTGAGAGCTAGACCTGCGTCATGCAACTTATTCATAATACGTCATCCAAAGCAAACTTCATGTCTTACTAACTCATCCTATATGGGATCTAGGATTTAGTAGTGAAACTAAAGCTGACTGTTCTCTTGCACTTTGAACTGCATCATATCAGGTAAGCAGCAACTGAAGCTTTCCAAATCATAGAAATCCAAATAATTGCCCACTAATATCTGCTCCTTCAGTGTTGTAAGAGATGCAGGGGCAGAGCAACCTACCTCATTTGATGGGAATCGCCAATATTAGAGGCTCCAAAGAACCCAAGTAATGTCCTCCTATCCTTACTTTTGTTTTCCTTCTGGTTTAGTTTTTTGGACAATTTTTCTCATGCTAAAACCAAAGGAACGAAGGAAATAAATTTATGCCAGCTGCAGTGATTAGCATATATTAGAAGGTAATGTAGTGGGAATGTCTGATGGCCAGGAAAATATTGGACCTTCTGGATCCAAAAGCTTTACATGGAAGCTAAAAGAGGGCATGCAGATTTAGATCTGTCAGTCCATAATCATTCATTCTGCCTGTCCATAATCATTTGGATCTGCCTGTCCATTCCCCCATTTCTTTTTGCCCTTGCAGAAAGAAATTCAGTCTATCATATGGTCCTGGTGGAATGAAACCTAGGTTCATATCATGCTAACCCATAACGTGATTTCAATTTTGTCTTAATAAGATGCATGAACCCACTGTGGGATTGTGGTTTGTAAGCCATAGTTTATAGCTTAGTTTGAAATGTGAATGAGGCCACTATGGCTTGTTCAACAAACTATATTTAAACAAACCAGTTTTATGTGATAAACTTAGCCAGTGTGGATTTTTGGAGACAAAGAAAGGAGCGTCTGTAAATACTCTGAAAGAATCTATCTTAATTCAATAAAATATTTTGCTTATATTAATTTGAGAAGTGCTGTATTAATTACCAAAATAGAATATATGAAACACGTGGGTCTCCCTCATAGATCATAGATTTCAACTTAATAGGAGGGGATATATTTATTCTTGGGTAATTCTGCCCTGCCATCTTGCCTTAAAAGTTCTCAGATCTTTGATAATATATCACTGAAGCTGCAAGAATAAATTGGAGAAAGATTTCTGAACTGTAAACAAAGAGATTAAAATCTCTAATCTGAAGGAAAACATAAGCATTTTTTATCCAAGACACAAATCCATTTCTTTTGTCTGCCTTCTTTTTCCTTTCCATTTTCTGACATGCCTAACCAACCAGAATAACTATTCTCTGTTTAGAAGAGAGAGAGAAAAGAGAATTTATTTCTTTAGTCCCTGCATCCTGCATTTAAATTACAATGATGAATTTTGTTATAACATCTGCAAACATCTGCATGCATGGTAGTTTCACAGTAAAAAGAGATGGGGAACTACATCCTTAGCTAACACACGTTACTATCATTAAAAGGAATTCAATCTTTTCTAACATCTGGGCATTTTTCAGCAAATTCCTCAATAATTAGATGCAGTACATCTTAGAATACAAATAACATTATGGAAGCATATTCTGATAAAAAAAATTAGGCAATCTGTAACACTTGTTCACTCCAAATGCCCTAGTTTTGAGTGTCACAACAGAGCAAGCTAGCGATGCCCTTTGTGACCAGAAGGTGATGCTAGAGGGCAAATCGGAAGGGCTACAGCCAATGGTGGATTAGGTCTCCTAAGTACTACCTACATACCTACTCAAAGACAAATATACACAGCTAAAATAGTTTGCTTTCCCAATGAGGAAGACAAAAAGAGTGCTGAGTCTTGCTGCCTTTCCTGATGAGAAAAATAATGGGATGTGAAGTCTACCATGAGAGAAATACCATAATATCATTATGCAAAGACCTAACTCTCTGGAGAAGGTTCTAACGTTGGGAAAGGTGGAAGGAAAGAGAAGAGCAAGGGGAATGGATTCAGTTACAGTAGCAATGAGCGCACTGTTGGAAGACCTGAAAGACCAGGTTAGGAACAGATCTTCATGGAGAAAATCTATGTGGTTGCTAAGAGTTCACGAGGACTTGATGGCACATAATCGATTGATCGATCAATCAATCAGATATGGGACAGATGGCAGAAACCTTCAAGGCCAGGAACAAAGTAACCACACAGCCACTAATTTGGAAAAGTGGAAGAAAAAGACCTGGGATTCAAATTGTGCAGCTAGCATATATAGAGGGCGAGATTCCTGGGTGTTGCTAGACAGAGATTCTTATATGTAGGGCTTCCTAGTGTTTGGCAATAAATCTACTTCTCTAACCTTCTTGATTCTACTTGGGGAATGTCAAGCAGGTCTAATTACTACACTGTACTTGGTAAGAAACTTTAACTGCTTCTATCTATTTCAATGGAGGGAGCCTGGTCATTTGTGCCTTGAGTGAGAATTCATTTAATGATCCATTTGTTTATTTTATTGGCTGTCCATGGTATTCTCATTCTTCTCCAAGTATGTGGTCTACACAGAACAATATATATGCTGTGGCTATAAGGCACTTTCTTTGAGGTTATCTAAATTGACATGGGATCTCTCAGTGTCCCCAGTTCCCTATTTTATTGCCACCCGGAAGCAACTTTAGGGCAGAGGAATTCATACAAACCCAGAACATACTATACTGGATGATGAACTAGGTTCTTAATTGTCAATTTTTTATAATTGTGTTGTGTTTTTATTCTTGTTCACCTCCCAGAGTTCTTTCTCACAGATTGGTAGCCATATCAATTTGTTAAATAAATAAATAAATTGTCAGTATTGGCATTCATGCATCATTAGAATCAAGGAAGAGGAGGAGGAAGAGAATAACCACACAACAGGATTAATAGCAACACTAATTTTATTTTCTCAGGCCATTAATAGCTTGTTACACACATTTTTAAAACTGTTTTAATTATATTTTGTTATAATTTATCTACACCTGGTCTGTTGACCTCAATACATATTAAATACAACTCAGTTCAACAATATTCTATTTGTGTTTTCAGTTTGATTCTTTTCTTTAATAGTTAGCTACCTTGAGCATCATTCAGTCATGTAAATATAGATATAAACTAAATATAACATTGTTGTTGTTATTTCTGCCCCCATTTTTCACCCTAGGATTTGAGTCAAAATGGCCACAAAAGTGGGTGGCCTGGAGATGTCCTGGTTCTGCTGGGCCTCTCTAAAATTTCAACCTAATCCAGTAAGTGGTTTGCAGGGATAGGGGGAATTAATGGACCAGGAGGGGTTAGTTTAGCCCCAGAGGGGGGAAAAAAGCCTTCAGAGATAATTCACTAGTCAATCAGTTGGGTTTTGTAATACACAACAATCCCCTTCCTCCATGACCCAGTTAACTGTGTGGTGTAAATAGACCAGGCTGTTCTTAATGTTTTCCTCTCTCTGAGGAATTTGTAGCATGCATTAGGGAAACATCAGTTATTTTGTACCCAAGTTACAAATTACATCTAATGTTGTTTTTGTTATGAAACGTGTCAAAGAAATATGCCTAAACATCTAAAAATATTTTTCTGGGGAACAGGAAAAAAGAATCTCATTTTTTCATGACTTCAGTTCTCTGTTAAATTCTGACAGTGATCTAACAATAAATGATAAAAGAGCCCACTCAAAATGATTTACAAGAGTACGCTTACACTGCTGTGTTTTGTGCTTCTTAAGAAAGGTGTGAGCCCAAATGGAAGAGCCTTGAAATACAAGAGTTGCCATGGCAATTATCTATGTTTAGAGAGCAGAGGAGAGTAAAGTTATGTGTAAGTAATCACACCAAGAACCCATTAAACAAGCCTCTTTTTTTTTTCAGAACTAAACTATATTCTGATTCCACTCTCTCTCTATTTTCCTGAGGGCTGATAACTACTCTTCTCAAAGAACCCATATTCCAGTTGGGGAACGGAGATTCAGAATTTGGTGGGTAATTGAGGGAGGCCAAGCACTCTAGCCATAGCATGTATTACCAGTTTATTCAAAGGATCACTGCTAGGGCCACCAGATTTCTACAGGATAAGCACGTGGGAAGATATTTTTTAGCAATTGATTGATGGATTGATTGATTGATTATGTGCCATCAAGTCATTTTCAACTCCTAGTGACCACATTGTTAGATTTTTTTAGCAATACCGGGGGGAAAGAGAGGAGGTGGTGGAAGCAGGGGACAATGTCACCTTTTAACAAATATTTTAGCAATCAGCTCAGCCACCGTATTTCTCCCAAAAAGCTACATTTGGAACAAGAACAAGAACAAGATGATACCATGATTCTCCAGAATATGGAATAAGTTGTGAAACATTGTTCCAGAGAACAAAACAACCTGTAGCTCAGGAATGGGGATTGGTAATCCTCTAAAAGTTTCCAAACTACAATGTCCAATATATTTTGTTATTGCCTATATCGTATGTAGTTCAGCAGTGTCTGGAGGACTATTTTCCCCACCTTGCTAGAATCGTTCATCTCAGTTTCTGTAAAAGGAAGATCTGTATCCACCTTGCCTTTATTAGTAAACTCCTTGTTTTTTAAAGAAATTAAATGTTCGCTATTTGCCCCCAGTCTTTGAAGAACTTCCATATTAAGTGGCTTGGTTTCCGGCATAATACAACTTTAATAATGGTTTCTTTCTCTGGTATAAATTATTTTCTGCCTTTGTTTCAGGTAGCTGCTTTAACAATTTTATGTTGATACAGCCTATAGTGATATAATAAATCATATTACTATTCCTGTTGTAGTAATACAGAAGCAGCCATTGAGACTGAGGCCATCCTTTCATATTTATTACAGTCTATTTATAAGCACATTCTTGATTTGCATTAGATGATGTGGGGAGAGCCTTTGCTAACGTTTTAAAAGGGGTAGATTTTGTATTTAAATCTTGAAGGTTTGAATTGGTTAATGCCTTAATGTCATAATGGGCAATGGTATTAAAAGGAATCCAGGTATTCATTAAAGATTGATGTCATGGCCTAAGCATTAACAACAATGAGTTCATAGATGCAAAAAAGGAGCCAGTTTATGGCACAAAGCAGATGAAGAGCCCAACCAGGTTCCATATCTCAAGATCAAGGCTCAGTGTAATTAGTCTGAAGATCTCAAACCAAGAACCTGAAGGATGCTTGCTGAGCACCTTATCTGGTAAATAACTCAATCATGTTCTATAGGCAGAAAGCTTCTGAGAAACATTACAGTGCTTCCTTCAGACCAGGTTATCCCTTCAAGAATTCATACTCCTTTGGCAGGACATGGAGCTGAAGACAAATAATCTCAACAGAGGAAATTAGATAGAATTCAGGAAGGCTCAAACAATCAACTTTTTCAGTTTAGATTTTCATCTCAGTGTCATATTTTCAATACCAAGAATCCTGAGTTGGTTGAAATCTTTTGATCAACCTACAGTAATCGTCACATGCAACATTAGCCATAGGTACATTCAAGTTCTTGTCACACTAGATGGCAGCACCTAACCAACCTTGGCTGATCTTAAAAACCTAAGCAAGGTCAGACCTGGTTAGTACTTGGACAGAAGACCCACAGGAAATCCCAATATGGTAGGTCACAGGAGAAGTTGAAAAAACATCCCAAAAGAAGTTAATAACGAACCACTTCCACATTGTTGCCAAGAAAACAACATGGACAAGTATATTTAATCACCAGAGGTCACACTCAACTCAAGAGGATCTTTATCTTAATTTCAACTTTCTCAAACTATTGATTTATTATGCTTTTCTGTTTAGATTCTTGACCAGAAATGATACATAAAGGAAAGCTATCTTTGACCATAATGATTAAGGATGGACCCAAACTAGAAGTAGAGCTAGAGCTTCTTTTAAGGACCAAGCAATTGGAGAACAAACTTATTACAATGCACTACCTATTCTAGAAGTAGTGAGATTCAATGTAATGTAGCTATCATCTATTTCGAATACCTGGAGAACTGGAGTTGGTAGTGTTAACATTGAGCATTGTTCTGGAATTCTAAAAGTAGATGTCTACAAGGTCATGACCCATCCAAGTCTTGGATGGTTGAATCTTGTCTTGTTCGGACTTCACTACCTTTTAGCTTGTCAAGAGAAAGATGTCTAGGAGGCAATGTATGCATGGGGCAATCTATGATAGTAGGATAAAGAGTCTCAATGAAAGGCAGGCTAAGAGGTAATGGGGGCAGAAAAGGTTCCAGATGCCACAAATGACTCTTGACTTCCAGCAAAATGTAATGGCTCCAAAGCTTTGGAATTTTTTTTCTCTTCCCTTCTAGAGATCTGAACACTGTCACTACATCTGGAATTTGTTCCCATTACACATAAAGGTAAGTAAATCCCTAACACTGTATATGAAAAGAAAACAATAACCTGTGATGAAGAACATCTAATAATTTTTTAAAAAATTACCAAAGAACGAAATAATGTCAGTTTGGTATGTAAAATAAATATTTTTAATGCATTTGTTGCAAGACTACCCCAGCACCTGCTGCCTAACAGGTTACTGTATGCTGTATTCATGTATATATTTGGCCTTAAAATATTTTATCATTTCCTGCAAATCGTGGAACCAATAATTTATAATAATGGATGACTTCTCTGTCTTATGTCAGAGGGCTGCAAATATATGATAATGAATTCAGGGCACTGAAACTTCATTAAGCTTTCTGGTTTTACTCCAGCGATAACCCAACCATAATCCCATTAAGTGGAAACATGCTGTATTGATTTCCAACAGAATCCATTTAGTAAAGGGATCGGTAGGCACAGTCCTAGACACTTATATATAGAATTTCACATTACCTTACACAGTTTTTCTAGGTGACTATTCTAGAGAAATGCATCTTTTTTTACAGTGTATCAGAACTACCACTTTTGCTCCAATTTAAAACCGGCCCCCATTTTTAGTTTAGTTGGACCAATTTGTTAGATTCTTTCCCAGGGCTGGGGCATATTTTTGAGGTCAACCTTCTTCCTTTTTTCCCATGCTTAGTGTTCCCCAGTAATGTCCAGCTGGCCACAGAAATAATGTCAGGGACCACACAACCTTCTGGAGTTTTTCAAATCAGCTTTTTCCCCATAGTGCATATTACATAAGATGTGGATTAAAAATGGAATTATCCCAAATAATCTAATGCATATTTCCCCAATCTACTGAAAACAATTGGAATTAACTGAAATAATCCACCCCAGTTTTTTCTAACTAGCAGCCTCCAGAAATGTTGATTTGACCAAATACTAAATGCACATTTCCCTAAAATGTGCGTATTTGTGTGTACATTTTGGGCTTATGAAGCTGTTCTTAAACATATGAATTATTTGCGAATTCAAAGTTTCTGCCAATGACAACTTGCACACACTCTGCATTACACACACACTCTGCATGTTCCAATGGATGCTAGGACATACTCTGCATCCCACTGCAGAAGTAAAGCCAAGATAAAACAAAAAAATGTCTTCAAGGTACCATGTGGGGTTATTTGCTACTGATACTCACTCCCTACATGTACTGTTACAGACAGTAATTCCTAATGTCTTTGTGTTTTGGAGAATTCTGGGCAATATGCTAGACAAAACATTTTAATTTTTGCTGCATCATTAACAGACACACACTTATGTATCATCTTAAAGTTAATATAAAAGACTAGGTCAAACACAAAGAAAGCTAAGACTATGCATTTTAGGGGTACTTTCTTGGAGGTCCCAAAGACAAGGCCATGTTTTCCACCCAAAAAACACCCTGCAGATAGTCACACTTCCTGGACTGCTGATACAAATGTTTGTAGAAATCAGATGTTTCATTATTTTAAGGGCACCCAGATTGGGGAAACTAGGTAAACAATAAATAAGTGATTTACATTTACCCTTCACATAACCAGCCTATTTGCTGTTTTCCTCCCCACTCTACAGCCCTTTGACACTTTTGATTCTACAGATCTGCCCTTAGTAGACATTATTTTACTATTGACCTTATCTTCAGGGAGGTAACTGGATTACACAGCTGCTAAAATTATAGAAGCAGCCATGACTGCATAATTCCTCAAGATGGCAGATCACCCTTATCTGTGGGAAGGAGTATTCAATTGAACCTGTGGAAGCAACATGGCCAAAGAGCAACACAGCACCTCGGAGGCTGTTTTGTCATGACACATGGCAAGAAGGTACAGTTTCATATACATCTGGTGCCTAGCTTTGTGAATTTAGGGGTACTTTCTCAGAGGTCCCAAAGACAAAACCATGTTTTCCACCCAAAAAATACCCTGCAGATCGTCACACTTCCCGGACTGCTGATACGAATGTTTGTAGAAATCAAATGTTTCATTATTTTAAGGGCATATATTGAACCATGTTGGATCAAGTCCAAGCCCTATCCAACCTAGCATTTTGTGTCCACAATGGCTGACTGGATGTCCTAGGAAATCCACAAGAAGGCATGTAAATGTATTTTTCCGTGCATGGCTACAAATATGCAAAATGGCTCATACATTTTCAGACCAGTTACACAAACCAACAAGACAAACCATGGACCAAACCAACCTGTGGCGTTCATGTTGCCTTCTCATGTGGGCAGCTTGTACTGTATCT
Source organism: Python bivittatus (assembly GCF_059951505.1). Classification (NCBI taxonomy): domain Eukaryota; kingdom Metazoa; phylum Chordata; class Lepidosauria; order Squamata; family Pythonidae; genus Python; species Python bivittatus. The sequence goes on along the minus strand of NW_028277056.1, from coordinate 20,139,231 downwards.
TGTATAAGGGCTTCTGAGGGTCAGTATTTTTATCCAATAATCAGGCAATCAGCAAACCTACTAATTCTTTTCCACTGAACAATTAAATGAAATTATGCACATCATGTAGTTATGTGTGTGGTGTTTCTGGAAGTTTCACAATTCAAGATTAGATTGCCAAAGGCACTGTACTAATATTCTGTCTTTCTCATTCCTTCTTTTTTGATTCTGGCATATAATAGTGGAAAAGAGCCAATTACCTAAGCATTAATTTTTCAGTAATGCTTACATTAAATGTCTGTCTACTCACACTGTAATTACATCTATTATGCCAACAAATACCTACATACAGGTCTTTGGGGACCAGGTGTACCTAATGTGTAGTTGCTTTATCTCCCAGGAAAGATACACAGATGTACAGAGGAATTTGACAGGCTTTGAAGTAATTACTTAGAACATTTCAGTAAAATCAAATGTACACTTCAGGCTTCTCGGTTCACATCATTCCATTTGGTACTAAACATCTGTTGCTATCATTTTAAATATGAAATAGCTATGGGAAAGTCACTTTCTTACTATGTATTGATAATTCCCATAATTATAGTTCCTTCAAAAAGCAGTTTTTAAGTTCTATAGTGTTCTTCACCCAAGGTTTGTCCAGTTCAATTCTTTACATCAAAATATTTATAAACATTAAAATGGCTTCTGATTCTTTTCTTCACAATGGATATTTCCCCCTTAAAAACTGCACTCTAAGTATCTGAGTTTGCCCTGTTGTGTGACATGCAATATATAGGGAAGACATTCTTGCTTAAATTTTTAGTTCAATTCTTAACTACTTAGAGATTGTAAGTCACCAGGAAAGATAAATTTGTAGCATTTTCAAAAATTAGAAGAGTTTATCTTATTAATAATCTGATGGACAGAAAACAGGTGTTCAGAATTATCTTGGTAACTGGACCATTGTCCCTTTATTGCATATAATTCTGTTTAAAATATCCTAAATATGCTTTTTTACAAAGTAGTGCATAATGCTGTTGTTCAGAATTCCAGTCAGACAGTTTCTTCACAATACTCCATTCTAGCCCCAGAAATATGTACCATTCTCTGCCTTTTAAGCATACACAGTCTCTATTAGCTTTTGGATGGGGGAAAGGGGGTGTTTTGTTTTCAAACGTATTTTCTATTTCCACCCCATTCTGATGGAACCAAAACAAAGTGACATGTTAAAAAAAAGATCAAAGTCATGAAAGCAATGGAACCACAAGCTACTCTTTTACTTCTAATTCTCTGTCCTTTCTTTCCTTTCTTTATATAGGCAAGAAATTTCAAGTTTCTGATTCCTCTCCGCTCTCTTAGATGCCATGGGGATCATTCCGCTATTTTGCTATTTCTGTCTTGCACTAAACCAGTAAGGACCATAGAGTTAACCCTGTAGCAATTCTGATAGACCACCAGCCCAGCACTTCAGGGAGGTGACTACAGCATGGGAGAAAACAAGGCTGTCCAGGGATTGAAAGGGCAGATGTGTGACCACATCATCCGTCCTGAAATGGCCAGTGAGGACTGTTCTGATCCCACCCACTACTGGTCACCTGATTTTGCTTCCAATGTCATGGCCAGCAAAGGACAACAGATTTTACACACTTTGCAGCTGCCACCAGATGCTGTCGCCATAAGGCAGAAAATGCTAATTTATTACTTTATTGATTGATTTGATTTATACAGCTCCCCAGTTCACCATAGTGATTCTGGGCAGTTAGCACCACATAAAAACACAATACTAAATAAACAAGAATATGAAAACATATGATGGCAACCAAGGACAAAACCCAATTAACAATAAATTAGCCCCTCACAGGCTCAATTTATCTTCCTGACCTGAATGCTCAGAAACATATCCAAGTTTTAAAAGTTTCATTGGAAGTTGG